>NC_133425.1:26987500-27719166 GCF_049350105.2 Macaca mulatta | reverse complement strand
CACAGCGTGGTCAAGGAGGATGGGGATTAAGTGACCGGTGAGTGCACGCAGCAACCAGGTGACTCTGGCAAAGAGCAGTGCTGGAGGCATCAGTGGGGAGAGGCCACACCACAAGACCACAGTGAAGCAGTGGAGAGCCAGAAGGCAGCTGTGAAGTCGAGAGGCACAGCTGCTTGCTGGAGGAGGACATGGTCAAGAGAGGGATGTTCAGGTGCTGATGTTTGATCAAAGGTATCAAGAAACTTTCTCGAAATCTTTATATGCTGGACATTATTTCTCTTATAACTCTGTTTCTCCTTTCTTGGTAGGTATCTTGGAGACTGTCTGGGACAAACACAGTGTTACTGCTGCCACTCCACCACCATCCCCGACCTCAGGAGAAAGTGGTATGGTCTGCCTGCCAGCCAAGGCATTCTTCTTTTTAAATGTATTGGGGGCCAGGTGTGGTGATTTGCACCTGTAGTCTTCAGTACTGAGGAGGCTGAGGTGGGAGGATCACTAGAGGCCAAGAGTTTGAGACCAGCCTGGGCAACATAGTGAGACTCTATCTCTATTTTTAAAAATTACATTAAAAAAAATAGTCCTAGGTCGTTGTCCTCATTTTTTTCTTTTTCCCAAATGTCATGGCTATGTGCTTGTGCTGAGATTGGTAGGAGCCTTTGGGCTTGACACTTCTGCTTGTCCTTCTTCTACAGGGGTGGCAGGAGGTGGGCAGCAGCCCACAGGAGAGGACATAGGAACAGGAATATTGAGTGCTTTCTTCCTCACTGGACTCATGTTGCCCAAGGCAGAGTGGGGACCTCTCTGCCTGCATAGTGGCAACTATGCAGTAGTTAGCATTGAGTCAACATTGGTTAAGAGTCATTTGGTAAAGTGGGGCATATTTGCAGAGGCTATTAAATAGTTTACTGGTTGCTAGTTATTGTCCACAGTGTATTAATATCTGCTTCAAAATTCAGAGTGCAGTTCATCTAAAGATGACTGCTTTCAAGGATGGATGGAAAGAGGAAATTGCATCTGAACAGGAACTTTTAGTTTCTAAATGCTGCTGTTTACACTAAATGATCACAAATGCTTTTCCAGCAGAGTACATCCTGTGAATTGGCACATATTTCTTCCTCTACTGTAAAGGTTGATGTGGCTAATGAGAAATATTTCCACATCTTCTCCTTTACTTCAAGGAGCTAGGCTGTGGAAGTCAGACATCTCTAAGCCCAAACTGTTTTATGTAGCCTGTTGTTAGTATGTGGAAGTTGAAATTCTTGTAGAGTTACTCTAGAATTGAAAATCTATCTGAAAGTTTTGAGGAGTACTCATAGTGCACTAGTTATTACAAATTCTCATTATCTTACTTGGATTAAAAATTATTAGAGGCCGGGCGCAGTGGCTCAAGCCTGTAATCCCAGCACTTTGGGAGGCCGAGACGGGTGGATCACGAGGTCAGGCGATCGAGACCATCCTGGCTAACACGGTGAAACCCCGTCTCTACTAAGAAATATAAAAAACTAGCCGGGCGAGGTGGCGGGCGCCTGTAGTCCCAGCTACTCGGGAGGCTGAGGCCGGAGAATGGCGTGAACCCGGAAGGTGGAGCTTGCAGTGAGCTGAGATCCGGTCACTGCACTCCAGCCTGGGCTACAGAGCGAGACTCCGTCTCAAAAAAAAAAAAAAAAAAAAAAATTATTAGAGAGCCATTTGTCATACTGCTTAGATTACAAATAATTATAGAGTTCTAGAGTGCATTATAAGCTCATAGGAAATGGAACTTTGTATTTGGTGGCAAACCTTTGTTCTTTAGGTAGATATTTGAGGTGGCTCAGCAGATTTATATGTTGTAGTATCTGGTTGATTAAAGAAACATTTGGAAATGATTCAGAGATTTGATTTTATGAGTGAACGAACACCTTGGAGTATCCACAGTTAAGTTTGTCGTTTCATTTAAATTCTGTTTGCAAATACTAATTCTTTTTTTTGAGACAAGGTCTCTTTCTGTCATCCAGACTAGAGTGCAGTGGTGTGATCACAACTCACTGCAGCCTCGACTTCCTGGGCTCTAGCAGTCCTCCCAACTCAACCTCCCAAGTAGCTGGGACCATAGACGTGCACTAACATGCCTGGCTAATTTTTGTATTTTTTGTAGAGACAGGGTTCGCCATATTGTCCAGGCTGATCTTGAACTCCTGAGCTTAAGCTATCCACCCGCCTCAGCCTTTCAAATTGCTAGGATTACAGGTGTGAGCCACCATACCCAGTCAAGATTAGTTCTTTTGAATTAGATTTGTTTTAGACAGTTGACTACTCGCTAGCACGGTTTACTAGCAGCAGCAGTTTACTGTAGAAGAAACGCTTGTTTGTGTTTCAGTTGGCTTCATCCAGAGAGGTTCTGAGCTAACTCAGTTTATACTTTGATAGGCTCTATTTTCCTCACAGCCATGTTAGGGAATGTCAAATAATACAAACCAGAAATGTGTGCTTACCTCTTCCATGTGTTGCCCAGGTTTTATGAGGCTAGGCGGAATAAAATATGAACTTGCCATTTGCATGTAACAAAACCTAAAATGTGGTGCCTACTTCTTGAGAATTGCCTCTTAAAATGTTTTGAAATGTTGGATTTTAGTATTTGAGAAATAACAAAATAAATTGAGACTATAGGGGCACCTAGGGAGTGACATAAGCTTTTAAGCTGGTATACTTCCCTTTTAAAAAAAATTGCATGTTTATTTGTTACAATGTTTTTCTTTCTTTTTATGGTAATGTAAGTGAGGTCATTAGATCTTGCCCCACTATTTGGACAGTGCTGATGATGCAACCACCATTCATTTTGATGCTTTTGCTCAACTGTCTTTGTGCACTTAAGACGCCAAGTTAAGCAGTAAAATTTCCAGAAAATTGTTTTGCTTTCTTGACCATATCAGTTTTCTGGAGAAAATTTATTCTGAGAAACTTTAGGCCCAGTGAAGCAACCAACCAAATACCTTAGCACACCCCAGCTCAGCCCCTGCGGAACTCTCCTGCCCTGTGTGTTAGGTTTAGTAGCCCCCTGAGGCTTGTGAGGTTTTTTCCCCATATACTTTCTTTTAATATAGTTTTCTGTCTCATCACTTTTAAAGAACCAAGCCCAGGGACTAGTTCCTGCAACAACTCCTTTAATAGTCTGGATGTAGAAAAAGGTTTGAAGGAATGTGTGTGGTTTATTTCTCAGCATAGTTCCCCCAAATTGTTACCCTGACTCCTAAACTGGCTGCAGTAGTGATCACTCACCTCACAAGATCGGACTGCTGTGGGACAGATGATAGTCTGTTTCTTGCCTACAAACAAGGAAGCTTGCCAG
This sequence comes from Macaca mulatta, assembly GCF_049350105.2. NCBI lineage: Eukaryota > Metazoa > Chordata > Mammalia > Primates > Cercopithecidae > Macaca > Macaca mulatta. Next base: position 27,715,838 of record NC_133425.1, on the reverse strand, counting down.
GGGTTGCATCGCCAGTGAGCAGAGTGGGGACATGAACCCCTACCAGAACCCTAGAATTCCGAATCTAGGTGCACGGTCATCGTCCTAGCTTTGCTTTCTTGGTCGTTCTCACCACTTTCGTCTACTTCCTTCTTCCCCTGGTTTTGAGTCTTGGCCCTGCCACTTACTCTATGACCTGGAATGGATCCTTTACCTTCTCTGACCGCTGATGTCCTTGACTATAAAAAGGGAATAGCTTTCTCTGTGGATAAATGAGGGAAGATGTGGACATTGCCCCCTGCCTGCTGAGGCTGTTCCTTCCTGCTTCACTTGAGCAGCTTCATCTTCCTTCATCTCCTCTCATCTTCACTTCTCTCTGCCTGGACCAATGGGGAAAAAAGTGCACAGAATGAGATTATGTGACTACAGCAATTCTGAGTTAGCTTTGATTGTTCTGCAGTAAAATTAAGGGACCATATCTTTCTCATGCACATGATATATAGTTTCAAATATAGAGCTGTACATAGGTGATGATGAAAAGTTCTTCAGGGTGAGGATGTATCAGAGAGCATGAATTGAGGCCAATTCTTAACAGATTGCATATCTTCATGTACATCTTTTCATGTATTCCTTATATACTACCTATAGAAAGGTGGGACTTGGGAGGGTCACTTACAACTCCTGTGATCTTATTTTCTCCTCCAGGGGCTCCTTGAATAGAGTTTCCCCCCTCTTTTACTGGACCAAGGCTGCAGTTAGATCTGTGATTTGTCCTGCAGGGAATATTTGTTAATGTCTCCATGACTGGAGAAGTGCTATTGGCATCTAGTGAGTGGAGGCCAGGGATGCCGCTAAACACCCCACAGTATACAGGGGACCAAAGAATGATCTAGCCCCGGGTTCCAGGAGTGCTGTGGTTGAGAAACCCTAAGTTAGTAAATATACAACTGATAGAAAACACATGAAGTTTCAGTAATTAAAAAGCTTTGCATGAAAGTTTATTACAGGGCTGGGCATGGTGGCTCAGGCCTGTAAATCCCAGCACTTTGGGGGGGCCGAGATGACAGGATCACTTGAGCTTAGGTATTTGAGACCTGTGTTGGCAACATAGTGAGACCCCATCTTATACACACACACACACACACACACACGAGACCCCATCTTATACACACACACACACACGGGCATGGTGGCTCATGCCTGTAGTCCCAGCTACTTGGGAGGATTGAGGTGGGAGAATCACTTGAGTCCAGGAGGTTGAGGCTGCAGTGAACCATGATTGCACCACTGTACTCCAGCCTGGGCGACAGAGCAAGACCCTGTCTCCAAAAACAAAACAAAAAAAACAAAAAAATAAGAGAACTTGATAAAGTTCTCTTAGGTTTGTATTGAAAGTGCTGCTGCATGAAGCAGAATCTGTTTTGTGGTGATTCCTTCCACTTTGATTACAGTGTAAGTTTTGAAATTTTTGAAAAACACTTCCGTCATCTACTAAAATACCTTGAAACTTTTAAATTTGAGTAAAATCATTTTTATGGAGAAATAGCCTTAACAGGTTCTTTCCCCGGCCCCAACCTTTTTAGGGAAATGAGTCGTGGTACACTCCTTAGCGAATGCTGACTTCCATGACCACGGTCCTGCTACTTTCTTTCTTTTGAGGACAAAAGCAATCGCAGATCATTCATATCCACCTAAACAGTTTTTGCCTTTGCATAATCTTGTTCAGTCTTTGTCTTCACATATTTGTCTTCCTATGCTTGTAGTCATGGTATACACATGCTATTATTTTACATATGATTTTAGGCCATACATGTTTTTCCGTATTTTTTCTCTTTTTTTAATACAGAGAACAATTAAGAATATTTTTCTGTATTTAAATATTAGCTTTCTTACTGCTCATTTTTCCTGGTTGCATTATCTTCCCAGTTAACTTGCTTTTTGGAAGGAAACATTGGTTTTGAGGCCAGATCCTGGTTTGATTTCGTTTCTACCTCATGCTAACAGAGGGACTTGGGGAAACACTTGGTTTGTCTGTGCCTTAGTTATTTTAATGATCTGTACATATGGGTAATAATACCTACCTTAGAGTTGTGAATATTTAATTAGAATATGCTTATGTAGTTTTCAATATAGGGCCAAGCAAATAATCACAGAGCGACGGTGGCTGTTACTGCTTTTACTATAAGTATTATTATAGATGTTTTGTTTTTTTTTCCTTTTAGCATCCATTCTGGAAAAAGTCTTCTGAGCCACATACTAGGGACAGCTCTTTTTTTGGCTTCTCATAAATCAACTTGATAAGTCCACTTTTAAGAATAGAACGTAAACCCTTCATTAATAAATTCACAGAATCCTCATTATAATGGCGGAGGAGGTTGAGGCCAAGAAAAGCTAACCAACTTCTTCATGTTCATCCAGCATTAATGTAAGGCCTCAGCTCTCAATAAGTTTGGGGACCCCTGGAAGTCCCCTAAACCCTTTTGGGAAGTCCCAAAGGCCAGGTATTTGTTCATAAAAATACTAAGACATTGTTTGTCATTTTTATTCCCATTCTCTCATGAGTATATGAATAAAAAAGTTAATTCCAGATTTCATATTGCAGTTAACCCTCAGAAATGACTGTTCATCAGACTTTAATATGATAGAATAGACACAGTCACTTGAAAAGGCCACTAAAGCCCTTTGTTCATTTGTAGTTGTGTATCTGTGTGGAGCTGCATTTTCTTCACGTACTTCAGTGAAAACAATCTATTGCAAAACAGTGAAGGCAGAAGCAGTTGGGAGAGTCTAGTTATCTTTTAAACCAGCCACTAAAGAGATTTCAAAAATATAAAAACTGTATTACCCTTCTCACTAGTTTTGGGTGAAATACAGTTTTTTCCATTTAAAAATGTTATGCTAACATGATGGCTTTGTAATTAAATGAATTAAATATTTAAACACTTCTCAGCTTTAATTTCTAATATGGCAAATATCAATAGAAGTAACCCTCCTAAGAGCTTTCTCTTTGGGATGCTTAGTAATTTTTAAGAGTGAGGACTTCTGAAACCCAAACATTTGAGACCTAGTGCTATAAAGTACAAAATAAAATGTAAACATTTACCCAGTATCTCATATAGAAAGAACATCAAATAATATTTGATCACCCCAGACGTCTCTACACGGAGATAAGACAGATAAAAAGACAAAAATAGTATCAGATTATATATTTTTTGTTTTTAATAACAATTAAATTTTAGTTTTACTTGATTTTTTTTTTTTTTTTTTTTTTGAGATGGAGTCTCACTCTGTTATCCAGGCTAGAGTGCAGTGGGCATGATCTTGGCTCACTGCAGCCTCCGCCTCCCGGGAGCAAGCGATTCTCCTGTCTCAGCCTCCCGAGTAGTTGAGATTACAGGTGGCCTCTACTACGCCCGGCTGATTTTTGTATTTGTAGTAGAGATGGGGTTTCACCATGTTGGCCAGGCAGGTCTGGAACTTCTGACTTCAAGTGATCTATCTGCTTCAGCCTCCCAAAGTGCTGGGATTACAGGTGTGAGCCACCGTACCCAGCATTTTCTTGATTTTTTTTTAAAAGATAGAGGCTCACTCTGTTGCCCAGGCTGGAGTGCAGTAGTGCGATCTCTGCTTACTGCAACCTCTGCCTCCTGGATTCAAGCAATTCTCCTGCCCCAGCCTCCTGAGTAGCTGGGATTACAGGCATGCACCACCATGCCCAGCTAATTTTTGTATTTTAGTGGAGACAGGGTTTCACCATGTTGGCCAGGCTTGTCTCGAATTCCTGACCTCAAGTGATCTGCCTGCCTTGGCCTCCCAAAGTGCTGGGATTACAGGCATGAGCCACCGTGCCTGGCCAGGTTTTACTTAAATGTAACAACGTATTAAATTTAAGGAATTGCTGACCTTGAGGTGCTTTTTCTACAGTTCTATAAGAAATATTAATTTCTAAAAGATACCTGTATGGTTAAGAAAAAATGATAAAAATCAATTTTGTACTACGTGTTTGAATTTTGTGTATCACCTCCCCCTCACCATGTTTAATTTTAGACCATGTATTTTGGGACTTCTTCCTTGTGAAAAATGGGAAAGTTAGCTAGCTAACTTTTTAGCTAGCTAAAAAGGAATTACCCTCTGTAATTCCTACGTCTGTTTAGTCTTGAGTCTCTATGTAATTTGATGCTGGTGTGTCCTTTTGCTACAGCTTCTCCATTCCTTAATTCTTTATTTTGATTTGTCTCTTTATCCTTGTGGTTTCTTTGTTTGGTATCCTCCTTGAGAAGAATTTGTGGAGTTACCTGAGTTTTTGCATGTTTGAGAGAATGTCCCCAGGCTGTGAATGTTACTGTGGAGAAGTCTGACTGAGGTGTTTGCTCCTTTGTATCTGTACTTTTCTGCCTGCACTGCTTCCTCATTTTAAACATTCTTAATATTGATCACTCTTCATCCTTTTTTTCTTGGAACAGGATAAACCTTTTCATGTTGTAGAGTCACATCATATTTCAGGAAATTTTTCTTCTTATTATAGTTTTTTTTTTCTTTTTTTCTTCTTTTTTTTTAAAGACGGAGTCTTGCTCTGTCACCCAGGCTGGAGTGGAGTGGTACAATCATAGCTCACTGCAGCCTTGACCTCCCTGGGCTCAAGCGATCCTTCCACTTCAGCCTCCTGAATAGCTGCGCCTATAGGCATGCGCCACCCTGCCCGGCTAATGTTTGTATTTTTTGTAGAGATGGGGTCTCGCTATGTTGTCCAAGCTGGTTTTGAACTCCTGGGCTCAAGTGATCTGCCTGCCTCAGCCTCCCAAAATGCTGGGAATGCAGATGTGAGCCACCACTCCTGGCCTGTTGTTATAGTTTTAAATATTTTTCTTCTTTTGTCTTCTCTAAAATAATTTTACAGCTTTTTTCCCTGTTTCATTTTGTTTGATTTCCTTTAGTTTAGTGCTTTCAAAAATCAAGCAAGCATAAGAATCGCTTGGAGTGCTTATAAGAACACAGATTCCTGGGCCCCAACCCCTTCAGGCTCTACTCTAGTAGGCGTGGGTTGGGGCCTGATGATTTGTATTTCTGACAAGTTCTCTGATTACACTACTGGTCCAGGTTCACAGAGTAGCCCCATGTTTCTCCAGTTTTGGGTCTTGGGGTCCCTTGACTCTTAAAAAATTACTGAGGTCCTCAAAACACTTTGTAAGTTATATCTGTTGATAGAAAAACTGAGAAAAATATAGAAATAGTCATTAATTCATTTAAAAATAACTGATGAACCCATTACATATTAACAGATAATATACTTTAATAAAAAAACCTACATTTTTCAAAGCAAACAGAAAAATTCACTGAGAAGAGTGGTGGTGTTTTGCAGTTTTGCAAATCTCTAACATGTGGCTTAGTGAAGGGCAGCTTCTGCATTTCATCTGTTGCAATATCCTGTGTGATGTAGCCTCTGGAAAGCTCCATTGTACACTTGGAGATAATGAAAGTGGAAAAGGAAAAGAGCATCTTAGTATTCCTTTAAAAATAGTTTTGAATTTGTGGACCCCCTTCCCCATAATCAACAGCCATTTTAATGTAGATAACCTCTATCTTTTGTTTGGTAACATGCTCTTGTAAGAACTTACTGTTTTGTGTCCATATATTTTAATATGTAAGCGATATAGTGAAACTATCATTCTGTTTCTTTCTTTTAATTCAACTGTATCTTTTTAAGGTCTCTCCAAACTGTTGCCCGTCTATGCCTTAGTCCTCTATCTGCTCACTGTGTGATATGATATCTGCCTCTGCATTCCCTATCTTCTCCCGCCAAGGAGGAGGTCAGACTGCCTCTAGCTCTCCCCTTCATGCACCTCTGCCTGTCCCCTCATGGACCCGTGTGAGAGTTGTGTTGGGAGCATACCAGGAGAATGGTCAGGCGAGAGGATATGTGAATGTTTAGTAGGATTCCAGAGTGCCAGGTCCTCCTCAGAATGGCCCTTCCTCCTGCACCGCCTTGTGAAGGTTCCTACGTCCATTCCTTGTACTTGACGTCTGGCATTTGCCAACATTTTTTCCGACTCCTTTTAATTTGCTTTTTCTGATTACTAATGGAATTTGAAATCTCTTCATATGCTTTAGAATTTCTTCTCTGAAAATTGTCTCTCCATATCACCTGTCTGTTTTTGTACTGGGGTTGTTGTGTTTACTGATGTGTAGCATTTTAAAAATAGATTTTAGCTTTCAGTCCTTTTCGATGTTAGAAATTGTGAATATCTTCTCACAGTCTGTTGTCCGCCTAGTAACTTTCCCTTAATGTTTTTCGTTGATTAGGAATTCTGTTTTTGTTTTTATTTTTTATTTTTTGAGATGGAGTTTCGCTCTTGTTGCCCAGGCTGGAGTGCAATGGTGTGATCTTAGCTCACTGCAACCTCCACCTTCTGGGTTCAAGCAATTCTTCTGCCTCAGCCTCCCAAGTAGCTGGAATTACAGGCATGCACCACCATGCCTGGCTTACTTTGTATTTTACTAGAGACAGCATTTCACTATGTTGGTTAGGCTGGTCTTGAACTACTGACCTCAGGTAATCCGCCCGCTTCGGCCTCTCAAAGTGCTGGGATTACAGGCATGAACCACTGCACCCAGCCTTGATTAGAAACTCTTAATTTTGATATTATATTCATCAGTATTTTTTGTTAAGGTTTTCATTTTGGTGGTTTTAAGGAGTCTGTTTCTCTCTTTTCTTATATTTCAAATACTCTTATATTTTCTTCTGTTAACTTTAAAGTTTTATCTTTGGTTTAAGTCTTTAATTCATTTGGTGCCCAACTTTGTATGTGGTGTTAGGGGTTTTTATTTGTTTATTTATTTAATGGTCATGTATCATGCTTTTCAACAGCAAGGTCATGATTTGGGGGAAGACTAGCAAGAAAAGAAAAACTTGAGTGGATTTGGGGTTTTGCAGCCAGAGAATAATCCCATCTTCTCTTCACTTATGTCTCCTGGGAAACCGCTATTGTACAAATCTCACTAAAACTAAATTTAAGTCAAAACACTAAAGATTATATCCAGATCCCCCTCACTAAGAATCATAATCAGTTATCTTATTTGTACTGTACTGTTAAAATTTCCTAATTAGTGTTTAACTTTGAGCATATAGATTTTATTTTTTTCACAGCTAATTAAACTGATATATTTAATTAGCTGTGAATATATATATATATATATATATTTTTGAAGGAGAATTACTTAAAGTTATTTGTAAGAGATTTGATGCTGGATAGCTTAAAAGCCTTTCCTATTTTTCAGGTGACTTACTGAGTAACCTGTTGCAGAGTCCCAGTTCAGCCAAACTGTTGAATCAGCCAATTCCCATCCTTGATGTGGAGAGTGAGTATATCTGTTCCCTGGCCTTGGAGTGCCTGGCCCATCTCTTCAGTTGGATTCCTCTATCTGCCAGCATCACCCCATCCCTCCTTACCACCATCTTCCACTTTGCGCGATTTGGCTGTGACATCCGTGCCAGAAAGATGGCGTCAGTTAACGGCAGCAGCCAGAACTGTGTCTCGGGTCAGGAGCGCGGCCGGCTTGGGGTCCTGGCCATGTCCTGCATCAATGAACTCATGTCCAAGAACTGTGTGCCTATGGAATTTGAGGAGTATTTACTGCGTATGTTCCAGCAGACTTTCTACCTCCTGCAGAAAATCACCAAGGATAACAATGCCCACACAGTGAAGAGCAGGCTAGAAGAGCTCGATGAGAGGTAATGAAACCAGGCGTGGAGCTGGTGTGCCCCAAGAAAGGGCCCTGACTGTTTACCATGCTGTGCTGCATGGCATCTGTAATCCTCTTTGATTTCAGAATATGGGGCTCCTGGTGAGGAACAGAAAGGTAGGTGTGTGCCAGTAAGTCTGAGATTAGCTGGAAGGGCTTGGGTGGTTAAGGGAAGTGACTGAGTTTGAAAAATGCTTGTGCCTTGTGTAGGTTTGTTGTCTTTTCTCCCCATCCATCTCCTGTCCTCCCTTCTACTCCTCTTGCCCCCTTTTCCTTACTATTTGCTTGCAGGTCTGAGGTGGTGCAGGGACTGAAACTGCTGCTCCTGCGTAGCCAAGAACAGGAGAAGAGGTCCGTGGAGGTACAGGAGTTATAATCGCCCTTTCTCACTTGGTGTCAGTTTTTACTATTTGACTTTTCCCAAGTGAACATCCTGCAGTATACAGGAATTGTTATTATTGTGAGTTTTACATCAATGGCAAGTTTTCATCAAACTATAGGAGGGATGTTAATGTGTGCACAGGTTAATGTAGCACACAACTGTGTTTCTTTGTTATTTTCCTCTCGATGGCGCCTACAATGACCTCCTTTGTTTTTTTAAAAAGCACTCTAAAAGATGATTCTATCATGGTACTCTGAGGCAGGGTTTCATGATTTATGTCTCTTGCAGATGAGGTCATTTATGTATCTTACAACTTTGGTTAACATGATACTACTGCTGTATGAAAACAAGAGGGAAGTTGGAAACTTATATTATGAACAATCAGATTGACTGTTTAGAGACTTTCAAGCAATAAATTGTATCGAATTAGTAAATATTTACAGATGACATGGCAGCGAAAGTTACTAATATTCTCAGTTTTCCTTAGATTGCCCTTTGTTATTAAGCTATTTTCTTTCCCTTAGAGTAAATAGCAGAATATAAAGTCAAGTACCTAAAGTTGAAAGTTTTAGTGCTTTTTAAATTGGACAGTTTTGTAACATTTTTCTAAAATTAAAAAGTTGGTATATAAGATTATTTTGGTTTGGGTTATTGTAAAACTGTCATGTTTGCTCTCTATAAGAACACAATCTGATATGGTAATATGTTCTTAAAAATTATTTGGTGATAGCTTTCTACATGAATTCAAAGGCATCATTATTCACTTTCATATTCTTTCTGTTTGTTGTTAAGAAAGCCTGTATTACCTTCATTTTTTTTTTTTATGATCTGTGTGTCTCATGTCAATATCTCATATGTTAATTTAAAATTCTAGCTGCTTGTATCAATTATCAAATAGCAGTTGTTTTGACTTTAATCATAATGTAGTCACAGACAACTTTGTTGTGGCTTCCATTTGTGGATGGTATAGAAATGTCATTATGGATTGTCTATGTACTGATGTTACGTGTAACTTTTGTGCTCTTGGTTTTACATTTTAATCCTGTGCTTCCTATTGCCCTGTGAAAGCTGAGAGGTGCCTGGGAGCAGAAAGGTGACATAAGTAATGCTGTGTGCTTGCTTCCTGGCTCTGGGTCCCCTACCACTAATTCTAAACAGCTCAGTCTATTCTCAGTTGTTTAGGAGCTGCTAACCAGATCCTTGGCTTCTCTTTCCCTCTACTGCCTTTCCTTTCCCCCTAACTTTCTACTGTTCATTAGCACCTGTACCAGAAGGTGGGCAAGGGAAAGAAAATGAGGTGAAATAAAATCTGTAGTTTTAGCTACTGAACAGCCTTGTTTGTATTTTTAAAAAATTGGGTTAGATACTAAAGTAAAATTGAGATTGTTCTGTATTTAGCCCATGGCTTTTTTTTTTTTTTTTTTTTTTAAATGGGTAGTAGGGAATTGAGTGCATCTTCCTAAAGAACAGTCAGCTGGCTGGTGACTTTGAATATCCATGTAAAACTGTCATAAGCGAGTGAGGAAGGAGTTCCTACTCTTGAGTATTAGTGATTGATGACACCAGAGAGAAGTGTCTTTGTATGTTCCTGTCTCTAGAAACAGTTGATTTTAGTGCCTTACTGTTTTGCGAGTACTTGGCCCCATGATCCACAGAGACAGCCGTTCTCTTTATCAAAACAAATTAATATGTATTTTTTAAAAAGCTGCAAATAAGCTCGGCCACATAGAGGTCAGGCAGGCAGGCTGGCCACCCTCAGGGACATAGGTCCCAGGAGCAACATGGGACATGTTATTTCTGGGCCAGTTTTGCTTTTCTGAGTAGTAGTTTTCTCTCCTTTTATTATTTCACATATCTTTGTTTTGAAAAATAGCTTTTGCAGTAATGAGTTTCAGAATTGCTTTTAGCCGTTATTTCATTTTCAGCTAAGGCCTAGTATGTCTTTACCTTTTTGTGTTGGTCTCCGAAATGTGATTTATGAAAGTATGGCCATCTCATTTTCTAATCACCTTTTGGTATTTAGGGGCTTAAAATGACAGTTTCTGAAATGTGAGAGTGATGATGTGCTGTGTATTTAATAACGGAGATCTCTTATCCTTGCAGCTGTGACCCACACTCCTCTGTGAAATGATTTTGTGAATACAGATGAGTTGGGGATTCACTGTGAAGTGAAAAGAAAGAGCACTGGATTGGGAGTGGATGATAGTCCCGTTCTGCCATGAGTTGGCTGAGTGACTTTGGGCTGGTCACTTTACCTCTCTGGGCTTCATCTGCAAAATGGAAGCATCAGACTAAAGTCCCTGAGGCTTGCCCAGCTCTAATAGCCTTCCTCCCTTATGTTTGAAATCACTTTTAGAGTATTGGGATATGCTGTGTTTAATTAGCACCAGGAACCAAAGGGGGAAAAAATGGCCATTAGGTTGCAAGCCTGAGTACATCTTACCTGGATGCCATGCCATTTGTAGCCTGGTTTTGTTTTTGTGTCTTTAGCACCATTCATTTTAGTATTTTGGCCTCCTGGAAAGAAAACCAGCCTTCTGGACTTGCCAGATTGAAATAATACAGTGATCTGCCCATCAACTTTTTGATTTCCCTTCACTTTAATTGGGTCACAACACAAATGACTTAGTAAATATGAGCGCACTAGATTATAAGAAGCTTTAGCAGACAGTGTCTGAGGATTAAAGTTGCTTTTCTGCTATGTTTCAGGTGGTTAATGGAATGAAGGGTTGCCTGTCCTGTAGGTAATTGTTGCAGGCCTTTATATTTTTAAAAGAAAATATATTACAAATTTGTATAGTTCTGTACTGAAAGAACTTTGGATTGAATTTAAGTTCTAAGGAGGTGGCTGGGTTTCTTATTGTCACCTTTTGTCTTGTCTCGTTTAGCTATATCGAGAAGTTTACCGACTTTCTTCGGCTCTTTGTGAGTGTTCACCTAAGAAGAATCGAGTCTTACTCCCAGTTCCCTGTGGTGGAGTTTTTGACACTTTTGTTCAAGTACACATTTCATCAGGTAAAGCACCAAAGCCATCCTTCCCTTCCAGAGAAAAGGTTTATTACCTTGTTACTTTGAGAAGAAAAAACTTTTTCTTTCAGCTTTATTTTCTAAACATTAATATAATGCTTATTATGTGAAGAGTCACAGGTTTAATCTCCCTAACATCCCTGTGAAGTAGGTTCTATTACCATTGTCATCTCTATTTTGCAGGCAAAGAGTCTGAGGCACAAAGAGTAACTTTGCTTAGAGTCATACAGTTAGTAAGTGGTGGAGCTGGGATCTGAACCCAGAGTCAGGGCTCTTGACCACTATTATGTGAGCAAAGCCAAAGACAGGAAAAGTCTGAAATTAGGGCCTTTAGTTCTATTCTGTAACTGTCATTGAAACCTCCCTCAAGAAGATTATATATAGTGAAGCTCTTGAGAGTTAAGTTTTGGTAGTGTCCAATTTTTTCTCCCCCTCAACAAATGTTTTTTGAGTTCCTATTATATTCTAGGAGCTAGACATATAACCTTCACAAGCAAAGTGTTTGCCTGCTTTGAGTTTACTTACATTCTAGTGACCCTACTCATTCTAGTATGTGTGTATGTATGTATATATATATACACACACACACACACACACACACAAAAATATATAAAATTATATATGTGGCTTTATTGAGGTATAATTGTATATACCATGAAATTCACTCATTGTAATTGTATAATTCAGTGATGTTCATTGAATTCATAGAGCTGTCCAGGCATCACCACAGTACAATTTTAGATATTTCTATCACATCCTATCCCCTGTACCTGTTGGTGTGTGTTTTTATTTTAGTTTTTAAAGTTTTTGGTAGTGACTGGGTCTTGTTACATTGACGAGGCTGATTTTGAACACCTGGCCTCAAGTGAGCCTCCTGTCTGGGCCTTCTAAAGTGCCGGGATTATAGGTATGAGCTACTGTGCCCAGCCATGTGTTTTTAAAATAAGCTTTTTAAATTAAAGTATGACACACATACAGAAAAGTGCATAAATCTTATGTGTATTAGATGAATTTTCCCCAAATCGACATATGCATGTAACCATCACCTAAGTCAAGAAATAGAGTGTTGCCAGCACCCAGGAAATCTCCTCATGTCCTTTCCAAGCACTTCCCCTCTTTTCTCCCCAGAAGTAACCCCAGTCCTGACCTTAATACCACAGACTAATTTTGCCTGTTTTGGAGCTTCTGTGAATGAAAGCACATAATGTATGTTTTATCTGTGTTTTTGTTGGCCATCGTGTTTGTGAGCTTCGCTTGCGTTGTGTGTGGCAGTCGTGTGTTGATTTTCATTGTGCTGTTGTTAAGTCATTGTTTGCAAGTCCACTCCCCTGCTGATTTGGCTGCTTCCAGTGCTTGCTGATCTTGCAGTGAGCATTCTTATACGTGCTTTTGGACGTACACAGGTTACTCTTTTTGTTGGCATGTACCAGGGATGAAACTAACGGGTCGCTGAGGACATTTGATTTTAGAAGTAGTTTTTTTTAAAACCACTAGTGTTGTAGCTTAATGTGGCTAGAGGAGAGACAAGGGTCTAGGCTAGAAGGGTTGTGTATATGACTTGGAGCAGGGGTTTGATGTGAAAGCTGTCCTTTCTCAAGGAAGGTCTTGACATGTGAAACTAGAAGAGTACCCAGTGGTAAAGATGAGCCAGTTCTGGGAGCAGGGGTGGGAAGGCCAAAACCTGAAGAAGCTCAGAGGTGTCACGTAGAGGGGCAAGTGCGTGCAGAGCATGAGGAGAGCCGTGCCGAGCTCACTAGTCCTTGGGAGAACTTGAAGTGGCTGCAGGAGGGTGAGGATGTAGGGGAGAAGCATCAGAGGTGGGACAGTTTTGAGACATCCAGAGGAATTTTAAAGGAGACCATGAAAAAGGAGGATTTGAGACAATGTTGAGTGAGTGTTAAATAGCGTAACAGAAATGGGGGAGCTGAGGAGCCAGTGCTGAGGCCAGAAACAGGAGGCTTACTTGGGGGAGATGGAATGACAATGTCTTGACATTTCACTCTCTATGTAAAATGGGGTCTTCTAGTGTGTATAGTATAGAAGAAAGTGAAACATCTTTTAAAGTAGGCATGTCTTATGCCTGATTCTTTGGATTGGACCCAAAAGTTTTGTGTTTGAGGTCTGCTTATTTCTATTAGTTCTGTGTCCTTGGAGATACCTTAAATTTACTTAGATTTCAGTTTCCTCACCTAAGAAGATAGACTGCAATGGACATCTTCAGGTCTTTCCCCTTGTTTATTTTTTATGATTCTTTCAATAGACTCCTATGTGTCATCGAATTGAAAATGGTGGTTTTATATATTTATATATTGGGAAAGTAATTGGGGAAAAAGTGTGCCCGTGAAGCCAACCACAAGCTTCTTTCCTCCTCTCTCTACCTGCAATCGTCAGACGAGCTCCTTTCTGCTTTCCTGTCTCCTGTATGAGGACCTTCCTTTCTGGGAGCAGGCTGGCCACCTGTGGGAGTAGCTGTGTCTTTGAGGTCCAGACAGAGTCAGATTCTGAGCACTAGGTGGAGGGACAGGAACCTGAAAAGTACACTGTCCCAGCTTACTGTGGGTAAACCAGGGTAGACAGCCCTTTGCTGGGGAGGTAGAATGGTGAAAAGGTGGCAAGGTGCACTCTAGGACCAAGGCCTGCTTGTAGGGGAGGTCTTTGGAATAAGACTTAAGAATAAGAAATTAAATGATCTCAAGAGACAGCTTTAAGTTCTCATCTGTTCACTAACAAGTATGATCTTACTCTATCATAGCTTTTTAATAAAGCTATGATAGCTTTATTAAACTGTAATGTGGGAAAATGTGTCTTTCTCTCATCTAGAGGGTTATATGAATATACTTACTATTTTTGTCTGTTGTTTCTAAAATTCACAAATTTTAGTACGGTCATGCGTTGCATCCCTTAATTGACAGGGATGTGTTCTGATGAATGTGTTGTTAGGTGATGTCATCATTGTGTGGACCTCATAGAGTGCACTTACACAAGCCTAGATGGGAGAGCCCATCACACATGTAGGCTAGGTGGTGCAGGCCACAAACCTGTACAGTGTGTTACTGTGTAGAGTACTACTCTACTATTTGTACTGTGTAGAATACTGTAGGCAGCTGTAACACAAGGGTAGGGATTTGTATCTAAACATAGAAAAGGTAGAATAAAAATACAGGGTTATCTTATTGGGCCACTGTCATACATGCAGTCTATTATTGATGGAAATGTTGTTATATGGTACATGACTGTACTGATAAACATAATTTTGAAGAACAGTCGTAAGACAGAAGATGGTGCGAGTATCTTCTTTAACCATTTCTCCTTTTCTTTTTCTTTTCCTGCATTTTTCTTTGCAGTGCTCAGCAGGTGTCTGCTGCCTCCTGCCTTGCGTTGCTCGCTGAGCCTCTTGGCTATGTATAATCCTATGTCTCTCTGTCTTAATGCTCCTAAGCTTAGTGCATCCTCACCACTCCTTCTTGTTCTTGTGTTTTTCATTTTGCCCGTTCTTCCTGAAACTGTGCCTGAGATGGTATACCCTGTGGGGAAGGGCTGTGGACCAAGAGCCTTAAGATACACCTTCTTCTTCTTCTTCTTTTTTTTTTTTTTTTATTGAGACAGAGTTTTGCTCTTGTCACCCAGGCTGGAGTGAGATGTAGCGATCTTGACTCACTGCAGCCTCTGCCTCCCGTGTTCAAGCAATTCTCCTGCCTCGGCCTCCTGAGTAACTGGTATTACAGGCATGCGCCACCACGCCTGGCTAATATTTTGTATTTTTAGTAGGGATAGGGTTTCACCATGTTGACCAGGCTGGTCTCGAATTCCTGACCTCAGGTGATCCACCCGACTCAGCCTCTCAAAGTGCTGGGATTACAGGCATGAACCACCATGCCTGGCAAAGATCCACTTTCTAGTTCTGATTTTGTTCCTTAATTGTCTTGTTACCTTGGCAAGACATGACTCGACTTGACTTCTGAGCCTTGAGTTCTTTATCTGTAAAAGAGGAAGATGCAAAATATTTGTCCACTTTCCAGGACTCTTAGGGAGATCACATAGACCAATGCAAATGAAAACTAAACAGCGTAAACCACTTGGAAGATAAGAGTGGTGTGATTAGTTTCTTAAAGAAACCTGCCTGGCCGGGCGCGGTGGCTCAAGCCTGTAATCCCAGCACTTTGGGAGGCCGAGACGGGCGGATCACGAGGTCAGGAGATCGGGACCATCCTGGCTAACACGGTGAAACCCCGTCTCTATTAAGAAATACAAAAAAAACTAGTCGGGCGAGGTGGTGGGCGCCTGTAGTCCCAGCTACTCGGGAGGCTGAGGCAGGAGAATGGCGTGAACCCAGGAGGCGGAGCTTGCAGTGAGCTGAGATCCGGCCACTGCACTCCAGCCTGGGCGACAGAGTGAGACTCCGTCTCAAAAAAAAAAAAAAAAAAAAAAAAAAAAGAAACCTGCCTGGATTTTCAGAGATCAGTTAGCCCTGGAATCTGAAAAGTAAATTGGAGTCTAGGTCCATTTAAAAAATGGGTCTGTGAAGGTTTTGAAAAGTTAGGTGACTTCAGAAGTGGAGCCAGCCCATCATCTTGATGACCGGAATGAGCCATGTCCACAGGAACTATCAGATGCCAGGTCATGGGCATTCTGTGGGCAGGGCACAAGCCCTCACAGTGGGGCCTGCAGGAATGGATGTGAAAGGTGGTGCTTCAGGTTATACAGGGATGTCTGCTCACCTTTCCTCCAGCCTTGAGCATATAGCAAATCCTCAATTCACATGCATGAAGTTTACATGTATAATTATAAAGTATTTTGACGGAGCTATAATACTTGGATTTATGTGGTAGCCTTTCTCAAAGGCTCTTCCTTATGCATCTGATGAACTGTGCTCTTTTGAGGGGGCTGGTGGATAGTTTTGAACCAAGGAGGGATAACCTTGGTGATTGACTTGAGGGAAGCTCAGCAAGTTGAACCCAGGACAAGAAGTGTGTCTCTTGGATGGGTGAGTCTGGTGGCCTGTCCAAGGACTGTTCATATCATTTCTTTCTCCTTTTTTTGAGACAGGGTCTTGCTCTGTTGCCCAGGCTGGAGTGCAGTGGCACGATCTCAGCTCACTGTAACCTGCACCTCCTGGGTTCAAGCGATTTTCCTGCCCTAGCCTCCCTAGTAGCTGGGATCACAGGCATGCATTGCCATGC
Source organism: Macaca mulatta (assembly GCF_049350105.2). Lineage (NCBI taxonomy): Eukaryota > Metazoa > Chordata > Mammalia > Primates > Cercopithecidae > Macaca > Macaca mulatta. The sequence continues at coordinate 27,699,530 of NC_133425.1, read as the reverse complement.
CTGGCTAATTTTTGTATTTTTAGTAGAGAGAGGGTTTACACTATGTTGGTCAGGGTGGTCTCGAACTCCTGATCTCAAGAGATTGACCCGCCTGGGCCTCCCAAAGTGCTGGAAGTACAGGCGTGAGCCACTCCGTCTGCCTGCCATATCATTTCCATGTGGCTTATTCATTGTTTTTCCTAGTTATTCTCCTGGTTCACTTCATGTCATGAATATTGTCAGTATTGCCAAGTATGAGGTGGAGACAGGACTTGGTCATTTTGTTTTCTGAAGTTGGTCCTGTCTAGTTCCAGAGCTACCCTTTGGGTTGTGAAGTTGGAGTTTGCCTGGCTTTTTAAGTTCCACTTTTTCTTTTCTTTTTTTAATATATTTTAATTTTTTTTTCTAAAATATACACACTGGGCCTCACTATGTTGCCCAGGCCGGTCTCGAAGTCCTGGTCTCAAGCAGTCTACCCACCTTGGCCTCCCTTAATGCTGGAATTACAGGCATGAGCCACCGCACCCAGCCAAGTTACACTTATTCTGTCTCAGACTTCAGCTTAGGTACAGAGAACTCCCACTGGATACCACCACCCAATGTTAGTTATTTCTTGGGCACCTCCATGTATGCCCTTGTAAACGTCTAGATTTCCATGTGGGTCAGCAGTAGAAAGAAACTGATCCAAGAAGGTGATGTTATTGTTTATTTTCATATTTGATCTTGTCACCAAATATGTGGTCCAGTGAGACAGCCACTAGCAAAACCAAAGGAGTCTTTCAGGTAGTGAGCATTTCAGTGGAGATATCAGGGGTTGGAGCCACAGGTTGAACCGGAATGCATAGGGGAAGGATTGGTGTTGGAGATTGTGTTGCCTGGACTTTGCATGTAATAGAATCTCAGAGCCCCTGAGAAAATTAACTAGTGCAGTGGTCTTCATTGTACTACTAGGATCCTACAAAGACTTCTCACTTTGTTCCTCCACATCAGCACCTGGTTAGAGGTTGCTATTAGCAAGTTTGACACCCCTGCCTTTGCAAATAGGATAATGCCCTGAGGGTCAGACTTAATGAGTTCATTTTCAGTCTGTTCTATAGGAAGACTGCAAGTGTTACTTTCCTTACATTCCAGTGTGTGAACCTGTCAGCTTTGAAGCCACTGAAACTGATTTTTGCTTTCATAATGGTTTGTAGTGGAAAGAGCATTGGCTGGGGGTAAAGGGACCTGTTTTTAACTCTAGCCTTAAACAGCTTACATCTCTGAATCTCAGTTTCTTTCTCTTGAAAATAGATTTAAACTAGATGATCTGTAAGAGCCCTCTCCACCATCTCAGATTTTTTTTTTTTTTTTTTTGGAGACAGAGTCTCACTCTGTTGCCCAGGCTGGAGTGCAGTGGCACTATGTCGGCTCACTACAAGCTCTGCCTCCTGAGTTCACGCCATTCTCCTGTTTCAGCCTCCCGAGTAGCTGGGACTATAGGCGCCCGCCACTATGCCCGGCTAATTTTTTGTATTTGTAATAGAGACGGGGTTTCACTGTGTTAGCTAGGATGGTCTCGATCTCCTGACCTCGTGATCTGCCAGCTTCGGCCTCCCAACATGCTGGGATTACAGGCGTGACAGTCTGAGATTTTAAGATAGATTTTTGCTTGACTTATTTTATAACTCAGTTTATCCTGCACAGTATCTCCCTTATGATGTGTTCCATGGTACTCTTGTCTTGTTAGGTTCGGGAGGGCCCAGTGTTATAGACCGACTAAAATCCACCAGTTTTGATTACCAGGAAACTGGGGAATCTAGGCTTATGGTATCATCATTCTGCTGGAATTAAACGCCGGCATGTGTGTGTTTCTAAGGAATAGTAGCATTAAATAATTTCATTGTCTGGATTTTTTTTGTACCATAGCCTACTCATGAAGGTTACTTCTCTTGTTTGGATATCTGGACGCTCTTTTTGGACTATCTGACAAGTAAAATTAAAAGTCGTCTTGGAGACAAGGAAGCAGTTCTCAACAGGTAAACTCCTTAAACACTGATAACTAGATACGGTCATTTTGCCAGTTATTCTAGTGGCCTAAGGGACAGCCATGCATCTGGACCTTTTCAGTGAAGCTGAGTCATGTAAGCTGTTTAGGCAATAATGCCATTGAGCATTTCCTTTTTTTTCTCTTTTAAGTATTTTGTTAAGACTTTTTAAAATTTTAAAAGTAATATGTATTACTAATTTTTTATATTTTAATGCGTTTGTGTTAATGTTTTTAATTTTTTAAATAGCCCTTATTTTAGAGATACAAGCTGAAGTATTTATTGGATAAAATGATATGACATCTGGGATTTGCTTAAATAACCCAGTTGGGGGTAGAACGGAAGTGGGTTGGTGTAGAGAAGAAATAGGCTGCCCATGTGTTGGTGATTGGTGTTGGAGTTAGTTCATAGGAACTTGGGGTTCATTATGTTCTTACTCCATTTGTATGTGTTTGAAAATTTCCTAAATAAATTAATAAATACCTGTTAAGAAAAAGGTGTTCATTTTTAAATCTAGGAGAAGATACAGAAAAATGTAAGGAAGATAAATTATTCATAATTCCACACCCCAGAGATAATTGCTTTTGCACCTTTTATTATATTTTTAAAAAACAGAGAATGGGGAATGGTTTGTTTTTTCCCCCCATATGTTTCTCAAACCCATTTTTCTTGCTTGCAGGAAGAGAGTATATTTCCTGTACAATATGTTCTTTGTGTCACAGGGTGGGGAAAAGAGGAAGGGAAGGTGGAGATTCAGCATGCCAGGAAAATAATGGCAGCATCCATATATGGGGAAAGTAAAAGCGGCAGCTTTTCTTAGCAGAAGCATACCCATCGTAGTCTCAGTAGGTGATTGCATCGCATTCACACAGTGAGCAGGCAGTGATGAAGGAGGCAAAGAAGCTATATTTTACATTGTAGGATCAGAGTAGTTTCCTAATAAATAAACCTGATTCGTATAATTCGTATATTTACGCTATGAGATTACAAACTAGGTGATCTAGCCCTAGGTACTTTATCATACTTAAGAGAGTGCCTGCAGATTTTACTGTTTGGTTATAGCTCCTACTTCTTTGCACAGTATTTATAAGAGCAATTTCAGATTAGGTGGTCCTTGTGTTGTAAAACCAGTGCATGAGGGAGGTTCTGTCAAGTGGAAGCCATGCGGGGAATCGCACAGACCTATATTTGGATCCTGGTTTTGTAGTTGCTACCTAGGGGTACTTGGATAAGGTACTTAGCCTGTGGAAGCTTCTATTTCCTCATTTGTAAACTGAGGATGAAGATAATAGTTGCTGATACATTAATTGAAATAACGAACTAACATATTTAGAATGCTTGGCACACTGTAAATGTTCGGCTGGTGGTGGTGTTAGTGAATACTCTTTCCCCATAAATGTACCAAATGGAGGAGGGTGGAGAGGAGAGACTCCACTGCAGAGAAAAGGTTGGACTGGAACTCCAAAGGCTTTTCCATTCCTGAGGTTTTGTGAGTTTTAAAAATTCTAAACAGGACCTAGATGTGATAGTATGTACCTATAGTCCCAGCTACATGGGAGGCTGAGGCAGGAGAATCACTTGAGCCCAGGAGCTCAGAACTGCTGTGTGCAGTGATCACACTGTGGCTGGCCACTGCTCTCCAGGCTGGGAACATAGTGAGACTCTGTGTCTCTTGGTACCAATCACTGGTTCCATTTGCTGAACTCTGTCTCTATTGAAAATTAAAATAAATAAATATGCAAATTTCTTTTGAGAATTTTATTTTCCAAGTTTAAACATTTGTTCTTTTGTTCCCAAAGATGGTTTTTGTAATTGTGGAATAAGTTCCAGATTGCTACGGTGTCAGGTTATAGGTAGTACGTTCATATATCAGAAATCGTATTACACACAGGAGATGCTGTTTTTGGTGAAGTTGCCAACTTTAAGTAATTGTGTTTTTGAAATGAGATTCTTGAAGGAAAAGTTACTTGTGCCAAAATATCTTTCTTGCATGCTAAATAGGCATATCTTTTTGGTTCTGGGACTATGCCTAATTTTTCTATATTTAGTGTACATATTCTACATATTCCTTCGTATCTCTCAAGCTTGTTGCGAGAATAAACTGAGGAAATGGTTAATATAAAAATGCTTTTTAAAAAACAGTACAAGGCCGGGCGTGGTGGCTCATACCTGTAATCCCAGCGCTTTAGGAGGCCAAGGTGGGTGGATCACGAGGTCAGGAGTTCAAGACCAGCCTAGCGGAGAAGGTGAAACCCTGTCTCTACTAAAAATACAAAAATTAGCTGGGCGTGGTGGCAGGCACCTGTAATCCCAGCTACTTGGGAGGCTGAGGCAGGAGAGTCTCCTGAACCCTGGTGGCAGAGGTTGCAGAGAGCCAAGATCACGCCCCTGGACTCCAGCCTAGGCGACAGAGTGAGACTGTCTAAAAAAAAAAAAAGAGAAAATATATACTAGCAGATTATTAGTATTAAACACTTCTGCAGATCATTATACCAATAGAAGGAGCAGTGGTGTAGAGAATTTAAATTCCTTTTTTGCTTTAGGCTAGCTGTGTTTACTTTTGGTCAGGTTATATGCTGATCACATTTCCTCTTGCAAAATGGACGTACTTAATACTTCTCTTGCAGGATGGTTGGGGTTCAAGGAAATCATGTATGTAAAATAGCTGGCACAGCATCTAGATATATTAGGCACTCAGTACGTGGTCATAGTGATGACAAATAGCAAAGAGGAATAATAGAAGATGTTACTGCCTTTCGACTGTGGTTGTGACTGTGGAGATAGGTGGCATGGCCCCTGGACAGTCTAAAGGCCTTTAGCCCATCTGCAGATGTTTACCTGCTTGCCTAGGCATCTGTTATCTAATGTCACAGTTGTCAGTTGTTCTGGCTGACCACTTGAAACAGTGGGATTTTTTTTCATTGATCATGTGATTATCATCCTAAATGTGGCTTTCTAATTTTTTTTTTTTTTTTGAGATGGAGTCTCGCCCTGCCACCCAGGCTGGAGGTGCAGTGGCGCGATCTCGGCTCACTGCAAGCTCTGCCTCCCGGGTTCCCGCCATTCTCCTGCCTCAGCCTCCCGAGTAGCTGGGACTACAGGCGCCTGCCACCTCGCCCGGCTAGTTCTTTTTTGTATTTTTAGTAGAGACGGGGTTTCACCATGTTAGCCAGGATGGTCTTGATCTCCTGACCTCGTGATCCACCCGTCTTGGCCTCCCAAAGTGCTGGGATTACAGGCTTGAGCCATTGCGCCTGGCTGGAGGCTTTCTAATTTTTCATGATTCATTCTTTTTTAAGTGTAACACATATAATGCCTTTATGCCTTTGAAAAATAAAACAACAGGCCAAGTGCCATGGCTCATTCCTGTAATCCCAGCACTTTGGGAGGCTGAGGCAGGAGGATCACTTGAGGGCAAGAGTTTGGGACCAGCCCGGCCTACATAATGAGACCCTGTCTCTACAAAAACTTAAAAAACAAATTAGCCAGACATGGTAGTGTGCACCTGTAATTCCAGCTCCTTGTGGGTACCTAGGTGGAAGGATCACTTGAGCCCAGGAGTTTGAGACCAGCCTGGACAACATAGCAAGACTCTGTCTGTACAAAAAATAGAAAAAATGGTGCATGCCTGTAGTCACAGCTACTCAGGAGGCTGAGGCAGGAGGACTGCTTGAGCCCGGGAGTTGGAGGCCACGGTGACCTATGATCATGCCATTGCACTCCAGCCTGGCTGACAGACAAAGACTCTGTCTCTAAAATAAAATAACAACAACAACAACAAACCCCTCCAAGTTCCTCTGGTTAATGCTGTTAAATAGTAACCACCATCTGGGGAACTGCATGTCCTATCAGATACCCCCTAGTGGTCTAGGACAGTAGACTACAAAGAACATGTATTAGTCCACTGGGCTGCACAAAGAGAATATTTCAACTTCAGCTTATAATTTTTTCGGTAACCCTTACATTCACCACTCCAGGCTGTGAGAGACTCTTAATATATCAGAGAGATACTGTTTTGCAGGAGCAGCTGCTAAAGAACACTGGCTTCTGGTGGTGACCGTATTTATGTTAACTAAGAGCATGCACGTGTGATCAAATGTTTGTCAGCTGATAAAATATACCAGAGAGAAGTTGGGATATTCTGGAATCATATTTCAGAAGCAACTAATCTTGCAGGAAGTAGTCAAAAATGTTTTCTTGCTGTCTTAAATGGGAAACATAGGTGTGGTTAAGTCACAAAGGCAGCACTCGTTTCCTGTCCCTTGTGGTTTAAAGGTCTTGCATCATTCATCACAACAAAGTGGTAAGCATTGTAAGCTACTAATTTAGAAGCACAAATGTACATAGATTTATTTTTGGTCCTAGGAGCTTGGAAATTGGAGCTCTGCATGGTCTCTTGCCTGGTCAGGAGCTTCTTGATGAGAGACGGTGGGGACTTGAGAAAGCCTGAGCCCCAGTGTTAATTGGGTAAATGTTCTGTAGCCATTCCTGCAGAGCGGAATGGCTGATGGGGTAGACGTCCTGATCTCTATTTTGAGGTGGTGGCATGGAAAGGCCCGGATTTTCTTTTCCCTTTCTTTGTTTGTGCTTTTGGATGGTTGTGACTTCCTCACAAATTGTTGAGAAAGTGGAATGAACCAATGAGTGTAAAGTGCCTTGGCTGACAGTAGGTGCTCAGTAAAAAAGCATTGGTTCGCCTCCCCTTTCTCTCTCACTTCCGGCTCTTTGTGCTTGTCAATGTGAGGGGAGTCACCTGTGTAGAAATTTATTTTTACAGGAAGATGAAGAAACCTGAGTATGTGAAGCAACCTAAAGTCATTGTGTCATGTTCTATGAGCCTCTTTGTGACTAGACTTCTGGCAAGTACCGGCCACAAACCAGCGTAGGGATTCCGGTGACATTAGATTGGACTGTAAACAAATGTGAGCGAGCGTGAGAAAAACTGCTCCTTGCTTTTTGGAGTGGGTGAACCTGCTTAATAAAGAGGAAGTGCCAGTGTTACACATAACATTGTGGTGCAATAAAAGGTGTGAACAAGGTTTAGATCAGAGCTCTAGCAGCTTTCTGGTTACTGCTCTTGACTGCCCCACAGGGCAAGTGAATAGAGTCTTAGTTGCTTTATTGAGTTGAAAAAGCTATCCAGGAATATGCTTCAGTCCTTTGTATTTACTTGACTTAGAATTTTGTCTGTTTATTGCCTGTGTGTTTTTCATTCATTTCTTTGTTCATTTGTTCTTTATTCATATATATTTTATTGAGCACCTACTATGTAGTTGCTTTAACATGTATAATTTTATTTAACTTTTAGAACTTGAGGCCTATAGGCTTATCTCTGGGGTATATATAAGCCTTTAATGCTGTAAATTTCCTTCTAAGCCCTGCTTTAGCTTTATCCCTCAAATTTTTTTTTTTTTGAGACGGAGTCTCGGTCTGTCACCAGACTGGAGTGCAGTGGCGCGATCTTGTCTCACTGCAACCTCTGCTTCCTGGGTTCAAGCAGTTCTCTTGCCTCAGCCTCCCGAGTAGCTGGGATTATAGGCATACGCCACCATGCCCAGCTAATTTTTGTATTTTTAGTTGAGACGGGGTTTCACCATGTTGGTCAGGCTGGTCTCAATCACGTGACCTCGTGATCTGCCTGCCTTGGCCTCCGAAAGTGCTGGGATTACAGGCGTGAGCCACCATGCCTGGCTGTCCCTAAAGTTTTAATGTTACATTTTAATTTTCATTTGATTTAAACTATTTTCTAATTTCTTTGGAGATTTCCTTTGTTTAGTTTCCAAATATTTGGGGATTTTCCATATACCTTTTTGTTATTGTTTTCTAGTTTAATTTGTACGTATCTTTTTTTTTTTTTTTTTTGAGATTGGGTTTGAGATTGGGTCTTGCTTTGTTGCCCAGGCTGGAGGAGTGCAATGGTGTGATCTCGGCTCACTGCAACCTCCACCTCCCAGGTTCAAGCGATTCTTCTGCCTCAGCCTCCCAAGTAGCTAGGATTATAGGTGCCCGCCACTACGCCTGGCTAATTTTTGTATTTTTAGTAGAGACAGGGTTTCGCCATGTTGACCAGGCTGGTCTGGAACTCCTGACCTCAGGTGATCTGCCTGCCTTGGCCTCCCAAAGTGCTGGGATTACAGGCGTGAGCCACCTCGCCCAGCCTATACATGTTTTCTTTATCCTACTTGTTTTATCAGTTACTGAGAGAGGGGTGAATTCTCCAAAAATAATTTTGGATTTGTCTGTCTCCTTTTAGTTTGATCAGTTTTTGCTTCATTTATTTTGAGACTCTGTTAGTTGCATACACATTTAGTTTTCTTTTCTAGTGTGTCTATTGAGTGTTGGACCACATTTCTTTATGTGGGTTTTTTTGATGGTTGTTCTGGGTATTATAGTATATATACTTAACTTTTCACAGTCACTTTTTACCACAAGGGTGGTATGGAAACCTTACCACCATATAGATTAGAGTCCTTTAGCCTCTCTTCTTTATATTGAGGTTTTATATATACATACTTGGAAAACCCCACCAATGTTCTAATTTATACACATACCCATCATTCATATTTTATAGCTCTTAAGAAAGAAGTAGTCTATTAGATTTACCCAGACATTGCCATTTCTCTTGCTTTTCCTTCATTCTTGAAGTTCCAGGTTTCTTTCTCATATTGTTTACCTGCTCTATTAGTTAGCTGGGGCCACTATAACAAAATACCACAGGCTGGCCTTAAAGCCTTGAACAACAGAAATGTATTTTCTCATAGTTTTGAGTCTAGAAGTTCCACTTCAAGGTGCTGGCAGATTCTGTTTCTGTGAGCTCTCTTGGTGGCTTGCAGACACCGCCTTCTCTCTGAGTGCTCACGTGGCCTTTCTTGTGTGCACGTGAGGAAAGGGAGGGAGAGAACCCTTGTGTCTCTTCGTCTTCTCATAAGGGCAACAGTCCTATTGGATTAAGGCTCTGCTCTTTGACCTCAGATAACTTGATTACCTTTTTATAGGCCCTGTCTTCCAAGTACAGACACATTGAGGGTTAGGCTTCAATATATGAATGAGTAGTTTTTGGGGAAGAGTCGCACAATTCAGACCTTAGAGGAACCTCATGGAGCATTGTTGTTATAGCTGTTTTAGAGTCATCGATAATTCCTACACCTTTGTCATCTTGAGGTTGGCATCTGTTGATTGTCTTTTCCTTGAGAAGTCGTGTCTCTTTGTGTAGCAAGTAATTTTTTGAATCCTTTTACCTATTTATTCTACCATTATGTATGGTTTCCCTCTCCATCATCATCTTATGGTCAGAGATTGATGCTGGATATGCTACAGACATCACACCCACGATTCAGGCAGCAGTAATGAGAAGTGGGATAGGTTGGGCAAGAGAAGACTTCTTAGAAGTCCCACCCAGTAGCTGCTTTCAGTCTCTCGTTGGCCGCCTCCATGTTCAGGGGAGATGTTGTCTTTGAGTTGGCCCCAATACCCAGTGTTCTCTTGCTGAGGAAGGAGAATGGGTATTGGGCAGGCAACCAGAGTGTCTGTCACAGCCATATACTTTCTCCACCTCCCACATGATACTTGGGGAGATCAATGATCTATGTGCATATTTGCCTGGTTTTTGCTTGTACTTAATTTTCTAAGTGATACTTTTTTTTTTTTTTTTTTTTGCAGCCAGAGTTGCCAATTGCCAGTTAAGATTTTAGGTCTAATTTAGGGTTACATTTGCATAGAAAGTCTCTAAATTTCCTTTTAGCACAGCAAGACAATTTATAGATGACAAAATTCATCTGTCCTCTGGTCTGAAGTAGATTTTCTTTCCTAGCAGAATTGTGAAAATATTTTGATCTGTCACAGCAATTTGTAGCGTGAAACTTCTGTAACTTTAGAATTTATGTCTTGAACAAAGGCAAAAACGTAAACTCTAGGCCTAAATGTTTGATCTTACCTTTCTATGGAGTTTACTAAGTGGGATTTTGACTTTATTGGGTGAATTTTCCCACAGATGTTGTTGATTTTATTAGTGCCTTTTTCCCTACCAGCATTCTTTCCTGGGCCCTGTTCAGTTGCCAGTCTACTTTAGGGCTGGCGTGTGTTAGATTGTTAAGTCGTTTGCTTACAGTTGGGGAGTCACTGCTGGATATGGTAAGTAAGGAGTGTCTGTCTGTAGTTAAGAAATGAACTGTCGGGAGCTAAACAGTGGGTGCTCATGGACATAGGATGGCAACAGCAGACACTGGAGACTGATAGAAAGGGGAGTGGGGAGGAGGGCAGGGGCTGAAAAGCTATTGGGTACTATGCTCAGTGCCTGGGTGAGGAGATCAGTTGTACCTCATACCTCAGCATCACACAGTATACTGCAGTAACCAGTCTAAACATGTATCCCCTGAATCTAACATAAAAGTTGAAATTATGTTAAAAAATAAGTAAATAAATACAAATGTCAATTTTGGCATAGGTTAAATTCTTAATGTAAAAAAAAAAAAAGACACCAAAATCTGAAATGGGACAATCCAGGAGGATTTGTAAGTGGTCTGTAGACTGAGTCTCATCACATGGGCTGTACCTCATGGACTAAATGGACCGTGTTTGGTCTTGGTATTGGATATCTTTTAGCTTTGATTATCATGTTGTCCCAGTACTCAACTGTAGTAGATTGGGTGGTGTATTAGTTAGAGTCCTGTCAGGAAATCAGAAACCATACTTAATTATTTGAACAGAAAATTCAGTGTAGGAAATTGATTAAATAGGTTTCAGAGGGAACACTGAGATAACACGGTTGATAAGTACAGGAAGTGGCTCCACCCCTAAGGCTAGAAGTGCAAAGGCAAGAAGCTGGGGCTTTCAAAATCTGGATGATCAGAGCTTGGGCCCTAAGCAACTAGGGTTCAGATCTCTGAAGAGGCAGCCCCATCCAGCTGCTGCAGGAGTTCAGAGGAGGGACCTTTTCGAACTGGCACCATTCCTTTGAGGAGAGGGTGTTGCCTCTACCTCTGAGGGTGCACGATACTAGTTCTGGGAATGTGGAATGAAGCTGGAAACTGGAACCAGTTGCTGCTGCCAGGTATCTGTTGCTGGGGCAGCACTGCCAGGACAGCAAGCCCACAGGAAGGATACAGTCCTTTTGTCCCTTCTGCCTTCCAGTCTCCCTCCAGTGTCCCTGCTGTAGAACCTGACTGAAACGAAGTGTCCTTTGAGTCTCAGCCCCAGCATTGCAACTGTGGAGAGTAGATTGATGTGGAGAGCTTACTAACCAGCACTGGTGGTTTGCTGTATGAGTGGGAGCAATCCGTTAACTTATCTTAGAAGCATTTCAGGATAGGCGAGTATTTAGGCAACATGATTTGTTCTTGAAAATGAGCAGTTTGTTGGTCTTTGTGGTAGCAGTTGTTGCTTATAACTTGGTATCTTCTGAGTTGGGTTCTTATTACATGTGGGAAATACCAAACCTACCGCTCTGAGTATTTCTTTGAGAAATTATTCTTAGACACAAATCAGAGGGTCACGGTTTCCCCAGGCTCTTTTTAATTTCTAAGTCTTCTTAAAATGGACTAAAGATTAGGTTTTGGGAGTTGGGTGGAGCAGGCTTAAAACCCATTGGTGCCGTGTGCAGTGGCTCACGCCTGTAATCCCAACACTTTGGGAGGTCGAGGCTGGTGGATCATCTGAGGTCGGGATTTCAAGACCAACCTGACCAACATGGTGAAACCCCGTCTCTACTAAAAATACAAAAATTAGCCGGGCATAGTGGCTCATGCCTGTAATCCCAGCCACTCGGGAGGCTGAGGCATGAGAATCACTGAACCTGGGAGGCAGAGGTTGGAGTGAGCCAAGATCACGCCATTGCACTTCAGCCTGGGTGACAGAGTGAGACTCTGTCTCCAAAAACAAAACAAAACAAAACAAATCCATTGGTGATTTATGTGTAGAGAGAACATGATTTTGAGTTAGGGAGCCCTGGGTTTGAAATAGCTTTGTGGCCTTGGACAGTTTATTTAACTTCTGTTAATTGTTGTTTCTTCATCAGAAAAATATTGATACCATTTACTTCTCACAGCTGTTAAAAGCATTAAATCATTGAATTAGGTAATATTTATATGCAGTGCCTATCATCCCCAGAGCAACTGCTAAGACCATAACTTGAAAATACTTAGTAAAAGGAAGGACAAGGGATTTAAAATGCAGCACTACAAAATACCTGTTTGACCCAAAAGAAGGCAGGAATGGAGGAATTGAGGAACATAAGTCATAGAAAATAAATAGCAAAATGGCAGAAATGAGGCCTTCTTATCAGTAATTACATTACATTTAGTAGATTAGATTCTCCTGTTAAAAAGGCAGAGAATAGATTTTTTAATAAAGCCATGACCCAATGACGTGTTGTCTACAAGAGACTCACTTTGGATTCAGATACAAATAGATCGAAAGTAAAAAGATGGAAAAAGATATTCCGTGCAAAAAGTAACCAAAAGAAAGCTCAGGTCTCTGTACTAATAGCAGACAAAATATATTTTAAGACAGAAAATATTGCCAGAGACAAAAGAGGCTATTATATAAACAGTCTGTCAGGAAGATACATGGTGCCTGGTACATCGTTAAATAAATACCTCTGTTTCTGTTCCATGCGCGCACACACCTGCCAACCCATAAACTCAGCCTCAGGAATTTAGATGCTCCTTTTCCATGGTGATCAACATGGACACCACTTCTTTTATAGTGCAGGGGACCTTTTCCAAATTCTAAGCTGAAAGCCTCCTTTCACCTGATTGATGTTGAATTTCTCCCTGCCATGTAGGTACGAAGATGCCCTGGTGCTCCTCCTCACAGAGGTGTTGAATCGAATCCAGTTCAGATACAACCAGGCCCAGCTGGAGGAGTTGGATGACGAGACTCTGGATGACGATGTAAGGGGCACGCCCTCATTGACTTTTTGTCGCTCTCACGTTGTAATGTGAATCAGAATGGGGACCTGTAACCCAGAGCCCTCTGCTCCAGAGACTGTTCTGAAACCAGAGTAGTCTTCTGGTTTGAGTTGTACATTTGAAATTTTTAATCTCCTGCTAGTCCCTTTTGACTTATTAACCATAAAAAATGTTTTACAGGCATTTTTATGTGGACTAGAGATGTAAGTAGAGAAACCATATGTACAATGAAAAGTAGTTTAGTGAGAACTCTGTATCCTCTCTGTCTCCCCTGCCTTGCACCCTCACCTCTGCTCCCCAACCTGGGCAGCAGTAAGAGCTCGCTGGATGCTTGTGGAGACCGTTAGCGAGATACTGAACCAATAAGGCTAGAATGAAAGGATGTCTGTTTGGGGTATATTATGCAAACTTCTACTTCTTAAAATCAGTCTTGAATTTTCTGATGCTGATGTGCCCAACGTTAATAAGGAGAATGTCTGTAAGGAAACAATTCCAGTGTGTGTTTGTTTTTTTTTAAACCATTAGGTGCTTAAAATTTTTCAAATTAACTGCTGCTGTTCTGAAAGTTAGAGTGATTGTGGCATGGTCAAGAGCTTGTGGGTGGTCATATTTGGGTTACAGAGAGCCCTTTGCTTAGAGCCAGATGTCCTGGGTTTGAAGCTCTGCAACCTTGGGCCTGGAGGAGATTGGAAGGCTGGGTGTGGCATTTCTCTAAGCCATAACGTCCTCATCTCCCAAAAGGGGAATGACATGTCTTGCTTCTTAAATGTCAGCATGGATAAGAATCACTAGAACAGCTTGTTAAAGCAGATTCTGATTCTGGAGGCTTAGGGTGGGGACCACAGAATTTGCATTTCTGACAGCCCCCGCCAAGGGATGCTTTTGCTGACTGGCTGTGGACCCCATTCTGAGTGGCACTGAGTCAGTCGGTTATTTGGATAGGGACACAGTAGTGGACTGTGTCAGAAGGTGATGTGTGATCATTTCCAACAGGTGATATCACAAGTGGCTCTCCATCTCTGTATCCTATAACCCAAGGGGGGAAAATAGGTTATTCTTTATGGATCATTTACTTTCTGAGGAAATAGTTTTTAATGAAATTAATTCATTGTTTTTAAAAAATTCTAGCTTGGCCTTTTTATTGTACCAGATAACCTGGTTCCATCATTTTCCATTTCTTCAAAATTTTATTTCTGAAAGTGGACTTGAGGTTCGCAAGGAAGATGAGAGGATTCTGGGAGAGCTGATTTTCCTGTGCTTCCCCCACAGCAGCAGACGGAGTGGCAGCGGTACTTACGGCAGAGTTTGGAGGTGGTGGCCAAAGTGATGGAGCTCCTGCCCACGCATGCCTTCTCCACACTGGTAATGCGCCGTTTGGGGGAGTGAAAAGTGTAGCGATTTTCCTGTACACAGAGCATGGCTGGTTGACTCCCCTGTGTCTGTCTGTCTGTCTGTCTGTCTGTCTCTCTCTCTCTCTCTCCCCCCCCATATGTACTTTTTAAAAACAGAATAATAATTACCATTTAACTGTTGCTCAAACTGAACAAATACTAACATTTCCACAAAATATTAAACCAACTTTTGGAACCCTGTTTAGTCTTGGATATAATAGGAATTTGACTAAAGCCTTAATACCTTTATCAGTAGCTTGCAAGTGGCCAGGCCAAGTGGGAGCTGTTACTTATAGAAGTTACATTGCTGAAAAGCTGGCCGTTGTAAAGCTCACTCTTGGCAAATTGCTAGCTTTCTCTGCCTGTGTCTATATGTGCTGGAATCTTTAGTTGTAAGGATTGATTCCCTTTCCTATGTGGTGCTTGTTATTCAAAGAGATTTTCATTAAATTCATTTCTTCTTCAAGGCAAGGCAGTTATTAGGATTATTCCTTTTTTTTTTTTTTTTGAGACAGAGTCTCACTCTGTCGCCCAGGCCAAAGTGCAGTGGCGTGATCTCGGCTCACTGAACCCTCGCGGGTTCAAGCGATTCTCCTGCCTCAGCCTCCCGAGTAGGTGGGACTTCAGGTGCCCACCACCACACCCAGCTAACTTTTTGTATTTTTAGTAGAGACGGGGTTTCACCGTGTTAGCCAGGATGGTCTCGATCTCCTGACCTCATCATCTGCCCGCCTCTGCCTCCCAAAGTGCTGGCATTTACAGGCGTGAGCCACCACCCCTGGCCATAGCGTCATCTTTTGCATTGAATGACCTAGCTATACTTGTGTTCTCTCCTGAAAAGCTTCATTTTACTTTGCCATCTGCCTTTCTTAGGGGCTGGTTACGTTTTAATCTTACTGGTGAGTGTAGCAGCTTGCGAAAGAAAGATGCAGCTCTGGTTATGATGTTCTGACTGCTACTTGAGCAAGGGAACTGACTTCCAAATAATTAGGCCCATCTTTTCACTTTTCCATGTACTTTAATAAGGCATAGCTGACATTTCTCTCACGTAGATGTTCCCTTGGATTTGAAGGGAGATATGGTCCCTTCTCAGAGTTCTAGAAGGTGTAGATCATTTCAGGGTTTGATCTCCTCTGTTAGGAATTTAATAGTCATACCACAGTGTCCTTTACTTTAAAAAAAAAAAAAAAAAAAAAGAGGGTCGAACTAATACGTTTTCTTTCTTACTCTGTATTAATTGGTGGTTTCAATTGTAGAAACTGTAGTTGGCGGGGGGGGTGCACTGAAGAGTGGTCATAGGTTTTTAGCTGCATTTATGCATTTAAAGGTTCCTAGAGAAAAGGTTTTGATCCTGTTCCTCACCGCTTAGTTGCTTGTTATGTTGTAACGTTAAAGTGCTATAAAAACTTGCATTTATGACTTAAATTTTTTTTGTTGTTGTTTCTTTGTTTTCAGTTCCCAGTTCTTCAGGACAATTTAGAAGTTTATTTGGGATTACAGCAGTTTATAGTCACTTCAGGGTCAGGTAAACTGATTTTTATTTTCTAATTTAACCGAACATTCAAAAAACCATTGGACTGATATTTCATTATTGCTGCTGTTGCTGTCGGAACATGATTTCTTCACTGCGGCCTCCCCACTTCTAAACAGGGAACGTTTTTAAAGGTTTATGAGGCCGGGCGCGGTGGCTCAAGCCTGTAATCCTTGCACTTTGGGAGGCTGAGACGGGCGGATCACGAGGTCAGGAGATCGAGACCATCCTGGCTAACCCGGTGAAACCCTGTCTCTACTAAAAAATACAAAAAACTAGCCGGGCGAGGTGGCGGGCGCCTGTAGTCCCAGCTAATCGGGAGGCTGAGGCAGGAGAATGGCGTAAACTCGGGAGGCGGAGCTTTCAGTGAGCTGAGATCCGGCCACTGCACTCCAGCCTGGGCGACAGAGCGAGACTCCGTCTCAAAAAAAAAAAAAAAAAAAAAAAAAAGGTTTATGATAAAAAGAAGCTGTGGGGGAGGTAAAAGATGAGGTCATGACAGGGTATTCCAAGAAGGTATTTGGAAAAGAAACTGATTTGGAGTAAAGAGACAGGACTTACTAAAAAGCCTCTAATATTTCCTTATGTCCTTTCAACCAGCAGGTGTACTAGGGAAAACATGGCCTTGTGCTTTCTTGCTTCCTGCGCACTCTAGAATTGGAAGGCCATAGCGCAGCTGATGGTCTATGGACCCGCCCCCCCCCCACCTGTTGCAGATGGCCCCAGGGGCTCCGACCAGAGCTGGTTGGAAAGGTTTTTGGCTGCTGTTTACAGGCCCTGCCTGCTTGGGGTTTAGGGTTAGCTTTCTTTGTTATTTTGTTGATAACAATAATAGTAACAGCTTCCTTTTGTAGCTCTCATTACATGCCAGGCACTGTGTTATTGACTTATATTACTTAATTCTCTCCATTGTCCTGTGAGGTGTAAGTGCTATTACTAGTTTCCCCTATTTTACATAAGAGGAAATTGATGTTCAGAGATGTTAATTTACCCAGGGTCCCATGGCTTTGTTGGTACTAGTCTCATGATGGTATAATAGGGAATGACAAAACGTTGAAATAGCTTAACATCTGACATTCATTTTTGTCAACGTTGAAATAGCTAGCATCTGACATTGATTTTTGTCAGCTGAAAACACCAGTAACTGAAAACCACGTGTGTCCTCCCTGCCCCATCAGCTGCTGTGCACCACTTCTCACCGCCCTTCCTTCTTCCCAGCGTGCTTCTTACGGGACCTGTCCTGGCTCTGGCGTGCAGCCCCTGTGTTGGGTAACTGCTGTTTCAGCCCAGCACAGAGCTGCCCATTGTGCAGCCTGTGTCCTGGATGAGCTTGTGATTCATGGCAGATCCTCCACGGGAGCCTCTTTCCGAGGCTGTCCTTGGTGGTCTGTGATGGCTGGTTTCCATGACTATATAAGCTTCTAAATAATCTAGTGGGCCCCAGAAGGCTGATGGGCCTTGGCATGTCCCGAATGTAGGCCCTGACTTTGTAGATAGGGTAAGAAATTTAAAAAGACAAAACTTTAAAAAGACACTTTCAAAACAAACATGCCTGTAAAATGTGCTGTCACCACTAATGAAAATCATTTGGCTGTGTAGAAGTGCTACAGATGTTTCCAGAAGCCATTCTTGGGAATAATCATGCCCAGGTGGTCTTTCCTTCAGGACCACTATTCAAATTAGAATGTACTCAGGACCCTGAAGACACTGTTCTTGATCTATTAAAAAAACCAAGCAGGTGTTCTTTCCTCCCCCACCTTGACCCTTCAGTGTCCTGTTTACTTTTGTAAAAGCTGACGTTTTTACATTCCATGTGTCTGTCTTTAGGTGAAAGTCTAGTGAATCTGAAACTCTATTTTTGGGACATAGCTGATAATTCTGAGCTTCTCTCCCTAGAAGGATAGTGTGATTTATTTTTTCCTATAGGAAATACCACATACCTGCTTTCACTAAAGCCTATTTACTGGCAATTTCATAGAACTCGGCTCTTCCAGATCATTTGTAAATCTCATCCTCAGCACTGATCCTTGGCTTGTATTCCAGTGGCAAAACCTCTCAGGCCGGAGAAATCCTTATTTCCTGTTTTAAAACGAGCTCTCTCATCCATGACAAAGCATTCCCCAATTTTTGGTGGCTCAGAAGCCAAGTTTCCAGTGCAAAGGCTATTAACAAACGGAAACTCTGAGTACATTTTTTCCCCTGATTCCCATAGCCATTTACCCCCTCAAATAACCTCCATGCCACACCAGCCTTATGACCCTCAACAGAAACTGTGCCCTCTCATCCCCGATAGGCCCTGGGCCCTCCTTCATTTGCATTTACTTTCTAGCCCAGCCTTTAATTCTTGGGTCTCCTCTGGAGCCTATGTAAACGGGCACCAGCTGAAATTCTTGCTTACTCCTGGTGCTGCGACCATATATGACAATGGGATGCACATTTTGGCCAGCAGTGAGACCTGCAGTGTGGTTGAGGCCTGCAGTGTAGTTACCCAGCCTGGAAGGCTCCCACTTTTGCTTTTGTCAGAGCAGTTGGATTCAGAAGATCCTGTGTGCTTCGCATTGTTTCCCTTCCTGCTGCTGAGCCTGCCTCCACTTCCCTGTCAAGACCAAGGCACAGCTTGTGTTGCCGGGCCACGCTGGTTGCTGTGTGCTGCTCTGGCTCCTGGCAGGTAGTCCTTTGCTCCCTCTGTCTGTCTTTTCTACCATATGTAGGTTAAGAAATCCTCATTGGTGGTGTTCCGCTTACACAGCATTGATGTCTGTATGTGGCCCCAAAGCCTCCATTCTGTATGTGACTTCTGCCACTCCTCATTGAGATCTTCCTTCATTGAGACAGTGTTTCTCCTCTAGGTAACCCTTTAACTTTTCTGGGTACCCATGCAAACTTTCCTGTCTAAGGGATTATTTTGTCTACAAAATTTTATATAAGATTTTTAGACTTAAATTGTTTGTTCCTGCTGGGTTCGTTTATGATTTATGATTATGATTTGTTTGTTCTCTCAGAGGGAAATACCTGAATGCTAGTTTTTATACCTTCCTCAACTCCTCAAAAAGAGAAGACTAAATTATGTTTAAGATTTTTTTTCCCCCCTAGGGCAGTGATTTACCAAGGAGCTGTTCTTTGGATATGGCTTAAGTCATATCTAAACAGCTTTAGGATGACTTGGTTTGTGGAAGATAGGACTTTCATGTGGACATGGTGTTTTATGCCTCCAAACGTTTCAGCATTCTCATCTGAAGGTTCTACCTTGCAGATGTCCTGTGCTTTTAGGGGGAAATCTAAGCCTTGGCCAGACATAAGAAAGTGTGGGTGGATCTGAACAGCTTTTCACAGTGGGATGCTGGCCTGTCCCCTCAAGTCTACTTGATGCCCTGCGTGACTTTTGTGGTGGTGATAATAGGTTTCTAGGCTGGAGGAAGGTGTCAAGGTAGAGAATTTGACTTGGGGTATTTATTGCCCATGTGATTGTCTGCCTTGCAGATAGAACAGGAAAGAACCAGCTATGATTTTGATGAACATGAATCTTAGATGCACATATGTGCAAAGTGGAACTGTATGGAATTGCAGTTTTGTTGGGTCAGAAGTGATCAAGTGTCAACAGTTTCATATTGTTCAAACTCATAGTTTAAAACACACACCCAGCACTTCCAAGCTGTTTTTCATCCTAGGTACTGGATGCTAGGTACCCATAGTTTTCATCCTAGGTACTGCTCTTTGCTAGATGAAATAGGACAAGTTCAGAGGGAAGGGATCAGGATGGCAAGGATTCTCAGGAGGGTAATGAGGGATTACATCCTCAGGGCTATCATGTGGTCAGCAGGCTTTGGCTTGTTCTGTGTTCTACCCTCAAGGAGTGGGCCAGGGGTGATGAGCAATCACAGGGAGACATATTTTACCCGTGTTTGTGACCAAGTTGTCCAGAGGTGGAAGGGCTCCCTTGAGCTCCCTAGCATTCAGCCGAGGTCCAGGAAGAGGCTGAAGGGCCAGGTGTGCAGGGTAAGTGCTGGGCAGAGGGGAAGGCTTGGTCAGGGTGACTTTTAAGCTCTCTAGTAATTATCTATTAAGGACCATACTCAAATGGAAACTTGATTTAGGGTAGTGTTTTGGTTTGGTTTTAAAAAAAAATAACAGTGTTCCCTTTGCACACTTAAAATATTTCAGAAGCTCGTTCTCAGGCATTCAGCGGGTACTGAAGGGATTGGATACCATAGAGAAGTTAGAAACTGGTGGTCAAGGTAGAGCCTGGGGGGAGGTGGAGGTGCGAAATGAAGGTTGAGCATGCACAGAGCGCCAAGGGCTACTGAAGCAGACTCAGTGACCCCTGGTGTCGCTCTGAGAAAGAAAAGCTGGCCTCCCCTCTTTTTGGGCCTGTACTATGCCATACCCAGTGTCAGGTGTATTTTTCATAAGAGGTTATTCCCACAGAGCCCTGAGATCTGGTTGGTGTGCAGAGGAGCAGCAGGTTTTAGAAGTTGACCCTGGGAGTTGGTTGCATAGATGTAGCCTTGAAAATCCCATTGACATTCAGAGGGTATATAATTGTGGCACTTCAGTTAACTGAGAGATTGGGGCTCTCTCTGTAGCCCATGAAGTCTGTGTTCTCTTTTGCATAACCAGCGTGATGAAAAATCCCTCTCAGTGTGTTGTTTCTGTGAGCTCATCTGGCTGGGTGGGGTGGTCATTCTGTTGCTCTGGCTGGAGAAGCTGGCTTACTCCTTAGCTGCACCGACAGGCTCTGGAGGGGCTGCCTCGGGCTGGGAATCTTGTTCCTGTGCCAGGGCACTGCTGTCCTTGTGGAGTGGAGGAGGCAGGAGCAGGTGATTTGGGGCAGGTCAAAACCAGCCTTTGTCACTGGCCCTCTCTGTCTAAGGTCCTTCCATGTGTTACCTCTTCTTTCGTTCTCCTGCTCCTTGAGATGTGGCCCTCTGTCCGGTCTTCCAGCCTCCTGTCTTCCTTGGGGGCTGTTGCAAGCACTGTTGGCGGCGGATCGAGGCATTTGGCCTGCTACTTCATCTGCCACTTGCTTCTAGGTGTCCACCCTTCCTTTCCACAGGTGCCACCCATCCATGTTTACTGTCAGTAATACATGCCAGTATTCCCAGGGACCGGGTGAGGAAGGAAGCTGCCTGGGTCTCCCTGTCCTGCTCTAGTTTGCTGTCTGTTCTGTTGCATCTAAATCATTCATACATATACGGTCACTCACTCTGTACCAGCTGCTGTGCTGGCTGCTGGACGTAGCTGCTCACCACAAGGGATTTTGTAGTCGGTAAGGAGATGGTCTTGTAAATCATCAGTTTATCTCCTTATGGGTATGGGTGCCAAGGAGGAAGACAGGAGGGGTGAGGCCTCACAGAGAGAGGATGCCCCTGAGAGGCTGGAGGCTATCTATGTAGGAGCTTGCAGAACTTGGGTGGGCAGAGGATGAAATGATGGGCAGTCTAGGCAGAGGCACAGAGACATGAGGCTCTGGGGAATTAACCATTGGGTCTGGCTGACATAGTGGCATAGTAAAAGGTGTCGAGGCCATAAGAGACCTGAGTTGAAACTGGAGAGTCTAGGTTCTCCCCTTTTAGCAGGAGAGAGCCTCCAGAGGCTTCAGCACCTTGCTTCAGGGGAGCTGCAAGCTTAGTCTGGGCTCTGGGAAGCTGATTGTGGAGCACGGCGGGAGGAGGGTTGGTAATGACCAGTGTGAGTCTTGCCTCCTAAGAGACAGGAGAGAACTGAAGTAGGGGGAGGGAGCAGGTGTGGAAAGTACCTAGGGAGTGCTGGGATCGTAGGTGCCCTAGGAACAGTGCCCTAGTCGTGTTACCACCCCACCCTCACTCCTGCTGTGTCAGTGAGAAGGACTTGAATCAGACCTGCAGGTCTCTGTTCCGGCCTGAAAATTCTTACTGTCTTTTGTGACATTTGTGAAGAGAGGGATCCAAAAACCAAGGAAGTGACCAAATCAAGGGAGAATGTTTTGTCCTTCATCTTAGCATCCTCCTTGTTCAGTTTGAAGAAGCTGTATTGAAAAGTAAGGAAATTTCAGACCTTAGTAATTCACTAGTTCTTTGCTGTTTATAATAATTACAAATACTGAACAGTGTTCTGTACCTTGGAGAGTTATATATTTTAACGTGGCCCTTATAATAGTGATACTGAGGCTTAGGAGGGTTGATTGAGGCACTGAGTCCGGAAGTGGCAGGGAATCTGTGTCTTCGGAATCCAAGTCCCATGCTCTTTATTTCATACTGTGCCACCTCCCAGCCTTCAAGGGTGGAGAGCTGAGTATACCCCTCCTCTCTTAGCCAGGGGCAGGTCCTCACTGTTGGGCCATGGAAATTTCATTCTGAGATAGGGCCCTATGCCAAAGGAAACAGATTTGGAGTCACATAGACTCAGTGTAGAATACCAGCCTTGCCCCGGAAATGTGACACGTGCTGGGCAAGTGCTTGGGCCTCACTGGGTGTGCCTCCTTGTATGTAACAGTGGTGGTGTCAGGACCTTACAGGATCAAAAGGAATCAGATCAGGGGCTCCCTCCACGTTAGCACACACCAGGCTGTCTGCCCCTCCCCTCAACTCTGTCTCTGTCCCTGGCCTCTGGATCACAAATGTGTAGTGTCTGGTGGAGACCTGTAGTGTCAGGTGGAGACCGGGCCCAGTGCTCAGTACTGGGAAGTGGTCCATGGGTTGCTTTGTTTCGAGAATTGGTTTTGCTGGGTGTGGCTTGCTGGACGAGCAAGTATATGTAGAATCTAAAGCGTGGTCTTCCTGTGGAAAACTGTCTGGGGTGTTGTGTTCCAGGACACAGGTTGAACATCACAGCGGAGAACGACTGCCGGCGTCTGCACTGCTCCCTGAGAGACCTGAGCTCCCTGCTGCAGGCCGTGGGCCGCCTGGCTGAGTACTTTATTGGGGATGTGTTTGCTGCGCGGTTCAATGATGCCCTCACAGTCGTGGAGAGGTAGGCTGGCAGCTACCTTATGGAGCTGTTCCTTCTTCAGAGTTCAGCTTTACCTTCTTGTGTGAGGGGCAGCATATTGCCAAATAGCTTCCGCTCTAGGCCCGGGTAAATCTAGACTCTGCCACATACGAGCTAATATGGAACAAATTACTTAACCTCTCTGAACTTCAGGTCCCTCATTTACAATATGAAGTAGAAGTAGTTTCCTATAGGTTTAGTATGAGAATTAAATGAGATAAAGCACTTAGCACTGTGCCTAGCACATAACAAAACACCTGATAAGCTATTTAAGCTGTTGTTTCTTTGAAGATCTTGTGTATAAATGTAAACACAGTTGTAGACCCAGGAGAAACCAGGAAAGGTCAGTCTTCATGTCTTTCCTCATAGGATAAAGAGATATTAAGAAAGTCCTACTGATAAGGAGTCAACTCCACTGTCCAAGTAGGCAGCTAGATGCACAGGGTGGGGCTTTTTGTGTGTTTTTCCAGTCCCATTAGGGCCTCGAGAGTGAAAGCTGGGTAGCCTCCACGCCTGGCCCGAAAGGTGGTTCCCAGCCTTTCACCACTGGGCTCGTTTTCTTCTCCTTCTTCTTGGGTCTCATGCCAGGTTTACAGCTGCACTTGCTGAGGAACATTTGAGTCTACCCAGTCACCAGTCCCTCCTCCCTCTCTCCCTTCAAAAAACCCAAGATGTAAGTGACAGGACATCTAGATCATTTAAAGGCAGCTGTTGAATTGGTTAGATCAAAACTGAGTAGATGTGGATCCAGCCCAAAGCCAAGATACCTGATGCTTCGACTGGCCCAGCAGCCGCATCACTGGTGACATGCAGAGGAGAAGTGAGCTTCAGGAGCCTAGGTGCATGCATGCCGGACTTCACTGCCACCTCTTAGCTGAAAAGCAGAGATAGCCAAGGGGCTTAAATCCCTTAAAAGCCAGATTCATATTAATAATAATAACAGCACACAGTAGTAGGACATTTTTTGTGTTTTTGCACATGGTCTTTCATTTTATTCTGTACTTTGAGATACAGGCATTGCTGTTTTATTGTTGAGTACATTGTGGCTCAGCGATGTGAGTGCCTTGCCTCGGTTCACACAGTCCTTGAGAGGGAGAGTGGATTTTAACAGTTTCCTGGGTCCACATGTTGTTCTCTTTCCAAACCACAGTGGTTCCTCCTCTTCTTCTTGTGCTGGGCCCATTTGCACTGAGGGTTAGCAGGGATAAGACATGTTTTTCTGTCTGAAATCCAAAGATAAGTCCATTATTTGAATTTACTCTGTTAAGCAGTATAGATACATCTGTCAGTCAGCCGGGTGCAGTGACTCATGCCTGTGATCCCAACACTTTGGGAGGCTGAGGCGGGCGAATCACCTGAGATCAGGAGTTCAAGATCAGCCTAACCAATATGATGAAACCTCATCTCTACTAAAAATACAAAAATTAGCTGGGCGTGGGGACATGCACCTGTAATCCCAGCTACTCGGGAGGCTGAGACAGGAGAATTGCCTGAGATCGCGCCGGTGCACTCCAGCCTGGGCAACAAGAGTAAAACTCCGTCTCAAAAAAAAAAAAAAAAAAAAAAAAATATATATATATATATATATATATATATATATCTGTCAGTCATCTCAACTTTGTAGTGAGATGATGTCTCAAAGATCCTGAATCATTTGATAGGTTCCCTATCTTTCTGCACTGCTTAGATTTGCAAGCTCAGTGCTTAAACATACTTGCTATTAATATTTTGTCTTCATTTAGATTAATATATGAGAGAAGGCTCTTGTTATGACTGTGTGACCTTAATAGCCAGTATGATTAGCAGTGTTTTCATTTATTGGTTATATAAAGCAAAGCTAATATTAAAACTGCTAAACACACATTAAAAGATGTTTGGAAATGCATTTTTAGTGTAGAACAGGATTTAGAGTTAAACACCAGGTGCATATTGGTATATTGTTTTCTGATAACTGTTCTGATCACGAGGACTTCGTGGGACTTCGGGAACCATAGTCTTTTGCCCTCACTTTCTTGACTGACGGAAGTGCTCCTTTTTGAGGGCTTTCTCATTGCTCCCCAGCAATCAGAAATACAAATACAAGTTTGTATTTGTAACAAGTTCCTTAGTTGATTGTTATGCTGGGACAAAGACAAACACTGCCTTCCCTGGCATCCGCTTCCAGGTTTCCACCCAGAGTAGGCAGAGAGAAACTAGCCAGGTCTTGGGTTTTTTCCCCTTCACTCAGAAAGGAATGTCTTTCAACTCCAGGCATCGTGGCTCACCTGTAATCCCAGCACTTTGGGAGGCTGCGGTGAGCAGATCTCTTGAGTCCAGGAGTTCAAGACCAACCTGGATAACATGACGAAACCCTGTCTCTACTAAAAAGACAAAAAAATTTAGCTGGGTGTGGTGGCATGCGCCTGTAGTCCCCACTATGGGAGGGGGCACTGAGGCAGGAGGATTGATGGAGCCCGGAAAGTCTAGGCTGCAGTGAGCCAAGATCACTACACTCCTCTGGCCTGGGTGACAGAGCAAGACTCTGTCTCAAAAAAAAAAAAAAAAAAAAAATTAGAAAGGAATGTTGTTTTGTCTGTAATGAAAGAGATATTTCCCATTTCCTACTAGATAGAGCTATTAGTTATTATGTTTAATGCTCGTTAGTATCCAGTGAGCCCTTGAGCAACCAGTGGGCTCAACAACTTGCTTCTGAAAGAATTGTACTTGAACATAAAACACTTCCACCTATTCTGGAAACATTTGCTCCTCTCATCTCCCTCCTCTAAAGTTTTATCAAACATTTTCAGATTTGAAGAAAAGTTGAAAGAATTGTATAGGGAATACCCATATACCCACCACATAGATTCTTTGGTGGACAGTTTGCTCTATTTTCTTTATTATATATCAACCCATCTGAAATATTTTATTTTAAAAATGATTTTAAATAAAAACTAAGACAGTTTTATCATTATCAATTTTATAGAAAAGCCCATGCCATCCTATTTCGATAAACTGCCAAAAGAGCAGGTCTGCTTTTTTTAAAAAACAAAACAAAAACAAAAACAAAACAAAACAAAAAAAACCCACAGGATTTTGGTTTCGTTCTATTACCCAGGCTGGAGTGCAATGGCATGAACCTGGCTTAGTCCATCCTCAACCTCCTGGGCTCAAGCTGTCCTCCCTACCTAGCCTCTTCCAAGTAGCTGAGACTACAGGCATGTGCCACCACATCTGGATAAAATTTTAAAAGACAGGGTCCTACTTTGTTGTCCAGACTGGTCTTGAACTCCTGGCCTCAAGTGATCCTTCCACCTTGACCTCCTGAAGTGCTGGGATTACAGGACTTCAGGCATGAGCAACCATACCCTGACTGCTTTTTAAAGACTATTTTTTATTCTCCTGATTTATAAAACATTATATATTAATTGTAGACAATTTGGAAATGCAGAAAAATAGAGAGAAAAAAATCATCCATAATCTACCCACTCTATCCTTCCCCTAAAACAAGTGGTACCAATAAGCATATTCTGGTGAAAATTCTTACCGTCTATCTTCTGTTAATAGATGAACATTCATGATATATTCTGTATATATATTTAGTACAACCATGTCATGTTTAAAACATCCTGAATATTTATCATTAAGTATGCCTCTAAGTGTGGTTTTTATTGTATATATTGTTTTCAAAATTTTTGGTACTTTCGATAAGGCTTTAGTTAATATGCTTGTTTATAAATCTTTATGCATATCTTGGATTATTTCCTTGGCATAAAATTGAAGGTCTGGTCTTGATTCTTTTTTGTATATGGAAAAAGTCTGCCCTTACACTCTTTGTTGGTACCAGCCTTGTCTGTTTTGTCTTAGTTCATAAGCTGAATGTTCTTGTTTACCTGCCTCTTTGCCAACAGGTTGGTCAAAGTCACTCTGTACGGATCTCAGATAAAATTGTACAACATTGAAACTGCTGTGCCATCAGTACTGAAACCTGACCTCATTGATGTGTAAGTCTAGAGTTTGATGTTTGTGCATTTTTAGGAAAGACCTTGCCCCCAATCTCCAAATGATTTTATTGAGAACAAGGAACAGTAGTGGCTGCCATGAATTGGGAAAAAACTCTTAAACTGCAAACCTAGAAAGAGAGAGAGATTTTTTCACTGTATGTCTGGGGCAGAGGTGGTTGGAGAAAGTGGAATTAGGTAAGTGAGAGCTGGGATGGAGATTCTATGGAGTAGGCATTTCAGGAGGAAAGAACAGTACAGCCGAGACAGTCACACAGGCAAGAGGTGGGTACTCTGTGTGGTGCAAGAAGAGACTGGATAGGTCTGTTGGGACTAATGGGAAACACCTGAAATGCCATCAGTCTTTCCTGTAGATCATTGACTGAAACTGTAGGATACTGTAGGATGCAGAAGAATGTTTGCGGAACACGGTTCTCGGAGGTTCTGATTTTAGCAGAATGGCATAAGGCCATAAGGCTCAGGTATTTGCATATTAAACAAGAACCCCAGCTTATTTTGAAGCAGGACATCTGGAGACCACACTCTCTACAGAAACTCTGCAGATAACATGGGATGCTATTAGGAAAGTGACATATGGAAGGACAGGGACTGGAGATGGGCAGTATCCCAGAGATTTCACTGTGCAGAAGGCTTGCTTTAGACGAGAGCAGGGGGTTGGCAAACTACGGCCTTTACCAAATCTGGCTTACTGACTGCTTTTGTAAATAAAGTTTTATTGAAACACAGCTACATTCATTTACATATGGTCTAGGAGTGGTTTTGCACTACAGCAGCAGAGTGGAGTAGCTGCGACAGAGTGTTTGTATGCCCTACAAATCTGAAAATATATAAACTCGGGTTTTTACAGAAAAGGTCTGCTGACTCCTGCTGTAGAGCATTCTTGAGCTGCAGATTAGATAGACGATGGAAAGAGAATCTTTCTTACTATGGTGGTTTTAAACTTTTAAAAAATATATTGCTTTCCCTTTTGAGAATTTAGAGAAAGTTGTAAAGCGTCTCCCAAGAAAGATGCCAGTTTCCTTATAAATACAACAACTTGTACACATTTTGGGAGTTTCAGAGCCCCTCCTTTCAGCCTTGAGGAGCTCTACAGATGTGCTAGATTGACTGAAATTCTTACTCCTAAGGCTGACTTTGATGTCCTTTCTCCTTATTTTGGTATTTAGAACTTAAAGGACAACATGATTCTAAATATAAAATAAAATTTTAAATGTAAAATACAAAATAACTGTGTGGTCACTATGAATTTCAAACTTTCAGTAACTATATTTTCTTACTTTAAAGTACTAGTCCATTTTCTTACCCAACTTCTTATTTTGAAAAAGTTCAAACCTATAGAAAATGGGAAAAACAGGGGAATAAGCACCCATGGACCCTTAGCCTAGAGTAACCAATTATAAATTGGCTTTTGTTTCTTGTGCCCTCTCTGCACACAATACATGACTATTATTATTATTATTTTGCTGAGCCATTTGAAAATAAACTGCATCGCTGAGTGTGATGACTCATGCCTATAATCCCAGTGCTTTGGGAGGCCGAGGCAGATGGATCACTTGAGGTCAGGAGTTCGAGTCCAGCCTGGCCAACGTGGTGAAACCCTGTCTCTACCAGAAAATATAAAAATTAGCTGGGCATGGTGGCACTTGCACCTGTAGTCCCAACTACTTGGGAGGCTGAGCTGGAAGAGTCACTTGAACCTGGGAGGCTGAGATAGCACCACTGCTCTCCAGCCTAGGTGACAGAGTGAGACCCTGTCTCAAAAAAGAAAAGAAAGAAAATAAATTGCAGACAACATGTCACTTCACCTGTAAATCCTTCAGTGTGTGTATCCTAGAAATAAATTCATTCAGCTCTATAACTATGATACCATTATCAACCCTCACATAATTTAATACATACAATAATGTCATCACTTCTATAGTCCATATTCAAATTTCTTCAGTTGTCCCAGGAATGTTTTTGTATCTTTTTTTTTCCCTTGAATCCAAAGTCTAATTAATCATGAGCCACACATTAAATGTATTTCCTGTAATCTAGCACAGTTCACCCACTTGTGTTTGTATGTCTGCATGTGCATTTGTGTGTGAGAGTGACTGAGGACCTTTTGCAGATCCAGATCTTAATTTTTTAAAAAGCATGTCCTACAATCTGGATTTGTCCAATTATTTCCATTGTATTAGATTCAGTTTAAACATTTTTAGCAAGGTTACTGCATAGGCAATGATGTGCCTTTCCTCTTGCATCATGTCAGAAGGCTCTTAATATCAAATTTCCTTATAATTGTTGATGCTGAGTTTGATTTTAAAATGGTGTCTAGGCTGGGCACAGTGGCTCATGTTTGTAATCCCAGCACTTTGGGAGGCTGAGGTGGGATGATCGCTGGAGCCCAGGAGTTTGAGAGGAGCCTGGGCAACATAGTAAGCCCCTGTCCATTCCCCCTGGAAAAAAAAAAAAAAAAAAAAGTCGGACATAGTGGTGCATGCCTGTGGCCCCAGCCACTTAGGAGGCTGAGCCAGGAGAATTGCTTAAGCCCAGGCAATAGAGGCTGCAGTGAGTTATGATCATGCCACTGCACTCCTGCCTGGGCAACAGAGCAAAACCCTGTTTCAGCAACATAAATAAGTAAATAAAGTGGTATCTGCCTATATCCTAATTTTGTCCACTGAAAGGTCCTAGAAACAGTGATACTCCAGTAGCAATTCTACCCCTTTTCCCCAGGTCTTAGTTTTTCAAATCCGTTCTCCAGAGCACCTTGGAGAAAAAAGCTCAAGTCTGGGGCAGGGTGATGTTGGACAGTCTTGCCAAGTCAGCAAGTAAGGAAGTGCTCAGTGACTGTTGAGAATATGTGAAAAGGATGCAGGGCCCAGCTTGAAAGGGTTCTTCCTGGTCAAACTTGACAGTTCAGTCATCAACAAAGAATAAGTACAGTAATGAATTATACCAGTTTGAATGAAAAGAATCTACTAATTCAAAGTGATTAACAGGCTAGGCCGGTGTAGTGCCTCACACCTGCAATCCCAGCCCTTTGGGAGGCTGAGGCAGGAGGATCGCTTGAAGCCAGGAGTTTGAGACCAGCCTGGCCAACATAGACCCCGTCTCTACAAAAAATATGAAAATTAGCCTGGCATGGTGGCGTGGACCTGTAGTCCCAGCTACTTGAGAGGCTGAAGCAGGAGAATCACTTGAGCCCAGAAGGTTGAGGCTGCAGTGAGCCATGATCATGCCCCTGCACTCCAGCCTGGGCAACAGAATGTGACCCTGTCTCAAGTAAACAAACAAACAAAAACTCAAAGTGATTAACAAAGGATGAGAGGAGGGGAAGCTACTTTTTAGAGAAGAATGCCAAGTAATGAGGAGAAAAGGAAAGATAGAAAAATTACCAATTCACAACCACCACTGTAATACTGATTTAGGCAGGGATCGTTAATAAATGCCCAAACCATGAGGAACACTGTCTTTGTGTCACCTCATAGTAGTATCACCTTACAGCTTACTAATTATTGCCAAAAGGTAATTACGTTTAGGTATGTTAGAAGGCCTGGTGTTTTGAAACTCTGAGACAACTGTCTCTCCTTGTTTAAGATTGATTCTTTATTATATTTGATGAATTGCATACTTTTTTGATACATATTTTGTTGCATGTACGATGCCGTCAGTACAGCCTTTGCTGAAACCAAACATAGTCTTTGTCGCCTCAGTTATCCCCTAGCCAGGTAGAATATATGGTGCGGTGGAAGCTTAAACTCCAAAATCTGACATCAAAGCTCTGTTTATAAAGCTGTCATACCTGGTAGTTGTCTATGCTTTAGTCTGCAGCTATGAATGTTAAATTTGTACTAGTTCTGGAATCAACACATGATCACTTAAGTTCTTTGATTTTGCTTTTATAATTTACCTTTCTCTTAGGTGAGCGTGTGTCACAGAAAGATTGAATAAGATTCAGTAGACATTGACTAACTGCCTTCTGTGCTCTAGTCAGTGGTGGCAATGTTTAAATGATGAATATCTTAGTTTTTAGATTCTACGTGAACCAGTAAATGATTTCTATGCTGTTGCCCATGTCTTAGAACAGCAAATGCAGTGGATGCAATTCTTACCTCCTATGAAAACGAGTTGAACACTAATATATTTTCACCTTAACCTTTAAAATCACATCATCTTTTCTTTCTGCAGGCATGCTCAGTCCCTGGCTGCGCTGCAGGCTTACTCTCACTGGTTAGCACAGTATTGCAGTGAAGTTCACCGGCAGAACACGCAGCAGTTCGTGACACTCATCTCTACTACCATGGATGCAATCACACCGCTAATCAGCACCAAGGTCTCGAAACAGCAAAGCCTACACTTTTTATCTGACTCTGTCTCTCCTTTTGTTCCTATACCCGTTTACTAGAAAATCTAAATATGACACAGAGTTAGACCCATAAATCTTTCTGCTGTTATGCACCTGTTTTATTTCATGTTCCTTTTTAGTTGTAGCCTACCTGCATTCAAATACAACTTTACTTTTTTAGTTATCTGAGTTCCACATGAATACATGCTCACTGTGAAAAAGTAAAATATTGTTCAGATTTCCAGACTGAAAAGTAGTGATACCTCTGAAACCTTTTCCTTCGCGCGGTAAGCACGGTTGGCATTGGTTGTGCAGGCACACCTCATTTTATTGCACTTCCCTTTATTGCACTTCACAGATACTGTGTTTTTTTACAAGTTGAAGGCTTATGGCAACCCTGCATGAAGCAAATCTGTCAGCGCCATTTTTTTTGACAGCATTTGATGCTTCCATGTGTTACATTTTGGTAATTGTTAGAATATTTCAGACTTTTTTGTTACTATATCTTACAGTGATTTGTGATCAGTGATCTTTAATGTTACTATTGTAATTATTTTGGAGTGCCACAAACCAAAGCCTGCAAACTTGATTGATATGTGTGTGTTCTGTGTGTGTTCTGACTGCTCCACTGATTGGAGGCTTCTCCATCTTCCTGTCTTTAGGCCTCCCTATTCCCTGAGCCATTTAGTAACCCTACAATGACCTCTACGTGTTCAAATGAAAGGAAGAGTCACATGTCTCTTACTTTAAATAAAAATCTAGAAATGATTAAGCTTAGTGAGGAAGGCATGTCAAAAGCCAGGATAGGCCAAAGGCTCTTGAGCCAAACAGCAAAATTGTGAATGCAAAGGAAAAGTTCTTGGAGGAGGTTACAATTTCTGCTCCAGTGAACTCATGAGTGATGAGAAAGCAGAGCAGCCTTATTGTTATTGATATGGGGAAAGTTTCAGTGGTTTGGATAGACCAAACTAGCCACAACATTCCCTTAAGCCAAAGCCAAATCCAGATCAGGCCCTTCAATTCTGTGAAGGCTGAGAGAAGTGAGGAAGCTACAGAAGAAAAGTTGGAAGCTAACACAGGTTGGTTCATGAGGTTTAAGGAAAGAAGCTGTCTCCAGGATGAAGCAACAAGTGCTGATGGAGAAGCTGCAGCAAGTTCTCCAGAAGCTCTAGATGAGATCATTGATGAAGGTGGCCACACTAAACAACAGGTTTTCTGGGTAGATGAGACAGCTTTATACTGGAAGAAGTTGTCATCTGGGACTTCCATAGCTAGAGAGGAGGAGTCAGTGCCTGGCTTCAGAGCTTCAGAGAACAGACCAACTCTCTTGTCAGGGGACAACTGCAACTGGAGACTTCAGGTTGAAGCCAGTGCTCATGTATCATTCTGAAAATCCTAGGCCCTTAGGAGTTATGCTGAATCTACTTTGCCTGTCTCTATAGATGGAACAACAAAGCCTTAATGACAGCACATCTGTTTACATCATGGTTTAGTGAATATTTTAAGCTCATTATTGAGGCCTGCTCAGAAAAAAAGATTCCTTTCAAAATACTACTGCTGATTGGCAATGCACTTGGTTACCTAAGGCCTCTGATGGAGATGTTCAAAGGTATTAGTTTCCATAGTTCCCATGCCTGCTCACACAACATCCATTCTGTAGTTCTGTAGCCCATGGGTCAAGGAGTAATTTTGGCTTTCAAGTCTTATTATTTCAGAAATACATTTCATAAGACTATAGCTGCCATAGATAGTGGTTCCTCCAGTGGATCTGGGCAAACAAATTGAAAAGCTTCTGGGAAGGATTCACCATTCTAGATGCCATTAAGGACATTCATGATTCACGGAAGTAGATCAAAATATCGGCATTAATAGGAGTTTGGAAGAAGTTGGTTCCCAGCCTCATGGATGACTTTGAGGGGTTCAGGAATTCAGTAGAGGAAGTAACTGCAGATGTGGAAATAATAAGAGAACTAGAGGTGGAGTCTGAAGATGGGATGGAGTTGCTGCAATCTCAGGATCAAACTTGAACAGATGAGGACTTGCTTATTATAGACGAGCAAACAAAATGGGTTTTTGAGATGGAATCAACTGGTGAAGATGCTGTGAACATTGTTGGAGTAACTGAGGATTAGAATAACACATAAACTCAGTTAATGAAGCAGTGGCAGGGTTTGAGAGGATTGACTCCAACTTTGAAAGAAGTTCTACTGTGGGCAAAATGCGATGAAACAACACCGCATGCTCCAGAGAAATATTTCTTGAAAGGAAGTCAGTCGATGCAGCAAACTTCATTGTTGTCTTATTTTAAGTAATTGCCACAGCCACCCCAACTTTGAGCAACCACCACCCTATTCAATCAGCAGCAGTCACCTTCAAGGAACACCCTTCACCAGTGAAAAGATTCCCAATCTGAAGGCTCAGATAATTGTTAGTATTTTTAGCAATCAACTTTTTAATTAAGATATGTACATTGTTTTCTTAGACATAATGGTATTGCACACTTTATAGACTACAATATAATGTAAACAAAACTTTTATATGCATTGGGAAACAAAAAAAAAGAGTGTGCCTTGCGTTATTGTATAGTTTGCTTTATTGTGGTGGTCTGGAGCTTGAACCTGCGGTATCTCTGAGGTACGCCTGTATATCCTTCCAGACTTGTTTCTCTTTTTATGTAATAAGTAATAAAAAGTTTGTAGATAGCTAGAGATATAGCTGCTTTTGCCTAACAGTATGCCGTGGTTTTCCTTTACATATGTAGAGCAACTTCAGATTTTCAAAATGTCCAATGCTTTTTTTGGGGGGGGGGTGGGATGTATAATAATTTTCCTATTGATAGAAATGAGTTCCTTTTATGTCCATCTTACATATGCTGGTGGGCCTGTAGGATAGATTCTTGGAAGTGGAATTACTGAGTCAAAGGTTATATCCATGTTAAAACTGGACAGATTCTATTATGTTATCCCCCAAGTCTGCTATATTACTAGAGCATATATGTGCTTATTTGAATGTTTTTGTAGTTTTAGTCATACATAGCATTTTATACATTTTAAGCAGTGTATTGTTTTAATAAGAACAATGTGTTGCTTTCCATAAATTTATGTTGTATTTATAATTATAACTTTGAAAATAGTCCCATCCCATCAGGAATATGTTTCATGATTTTCCTAGCCATTGCTGGACTTCTAGGCTGCCTTCCTTAAAAAATAAAAAATCATTACCAAGAATTCTGAAATGCATGCATTCATGAATGTAGCTTTACCCTTTTAGGTAATCTTCTTAGAGTAAGTGGAGATTTAGGGTTAAAGATTAGGAATATTTTGTGGCTCTGGGAAATCATAGTAATTTTTTTTCCTTAAGTAATTCTGCCTGCCTTGACTTTTTGGTGTGCTGTTTTTACCTTAGTCTTACCAGCATTAGGTCCCATCTGTAACACATTTTCTCCTTTGCTAATTTGAAAGCAACAGTGGTAATTGAACCAAGTATTTGATAGGCATGCTGAAGGGAAAGCAGTAGGAGAGACTGGCCTGAGTGTTAAGGCACAGAAAGGTGGGGGGTTCAGGGAGATCATGGCTCTGCTGGAGCAAGAGGAGTGAGGTGAAGAATCCCAGGACCTGGATGACATGCCAGGGAGTGTGCCAGCGAGTGTGATTTAATAGCTGATAGGGAGCCACTGCAGACTCGGAGCTGAGAAGTGCCTGAGTTCAAGGCTGCTGGTGACTTTGAAGGAGGAACGGGAGGAGATGATAATGGCTGTGGCAGGAGCTGTGGACATGACAGAGAAGGTGGCTTCTCTTGTGAATCATCACAGGAAAAATTCTTGAGCTAGATAGAGCTTAAGTGGTGTCATTGGAAACCAAGAACCACACGAAGCTTGTGACTGCCTCAGCAAAGTTGAATCCCAGTCTCACAGGGATGGGGTGAACTGACGTGCCCTCTTCCCTCTACAGGTCCAAGACAAGCTGCTGCTATCTGCGTGCCACTTACTGGTCTCACTGGCTACCACCGTGCGGCCCGTCTTTCTGATCAGCATCCCTGCAGTGCAGAAAGTATTCAACAGAATCACTGATGCCTCTGCCCAGCGACTTGTCGATAAGGTGAGGCCCCAGAGCTCCCCTGGGGTCCCCAGGGCTGTGTGGCTGAGACCCGAGGAAGCTGAGGAAGAAGAGTCTGGCCTTTGATTTTGTACTCAGAGCTTACAGGCTGTGCCAGCATAGACGGATTTCTTATGTTTGTGGCACTGACACAGACTCAGTGATTCTCATCGTGCCCATTGTAAGGCAGGCAGTCAGTGTGCTGATTCAGGCATGGAAAAGCACCTCCCAGTGTGCAGAAAGGTTTTGCTGTTTTGCAGCCTGGTAATTTCGGCCAGTGTTGTGAGTGTTCTCTTTGCGTTCTTTCTGATTCAAAGCAGTCTGATTTTTGTTGTCACTGTTCTGTGTGTTCTTTGGGGTTGAGAAGTGTCAGGCAAGTGCATTTTCTTAGAATCCTCAAAGGAGGCTCAGGCTAGAAGTTTAAAAACTACCTAACAGGAGGAGGGCAGGAAGGCTTGAAGAGGGTATCAGAGAGCACCAGGATGTGATTGCATTGCTTCTGACCTCATGCTAGGGGCGTGGATTGTCATGGATTCTCCTGCAAGTCCTGCTCTAAGTAGCTTCTCGGAGGACTCAGAAGCCACCAGCTGAGCAGTGCCTGAGATGCTGTGTCTGCAGTGTGATTTCTCCCTCTCTAACACTTGAAGTATCAGATTAGAGAGGAAACGAGAGCTCCAGAATAATGATTGAGGTTGGCTCTGGGTTATGCTAGACCTAGACATGGTGCTATTACTTCATTTCATTTTCCTCCCTAAGTTGCCTTCCAGTTGGACCAAAGGCCCTGCCCAGGTTATAAGAAACAAGCCTGGGAGCTAGGGCTCCAGGTGTGCAGCCAGCAGATGCTGAAGGCTGTGTCGGCCATGCCGCTCCACTGTCTTTGGTTCTTTGACCTCTGATGGATGCCTTTGGGGTCTCTTGTAGGCCCAGGTGTTGGTGTGCCGAGCCCTCTCTAACATCTTGCTGCTTCCGTGGCCAAACCTTCCAGAGAATGAGCAGCAGTGGCCTGTGCGCTCCATCAACCACGCCAGCCTCATCTCTGCACTCTCCCGGGACTATCGCAACCTAAAGCCGAGTGCTGTTGCCCCACAGAGAAAGATGCCACTGGATGACAGTAAGTGACCCCTAGGCTGGGACAGCTGGGGAAGGAGGTAGGCAGGCATTGTTCTTTGTGGCAGATGCGATTTGCCCCGGAGGCTCCTGAGGTAAATGTTTTCTGTCCACAGTCCCATAGAGGCTGAGCAGGAAGTCACACTCGGGAGTGGAATCCTGCTACCTGTGGAATTCAGCAGCCAGACCTATTTCCTGAATGCAAACTGTCCCTTCTCTTATTTAAAATGTAAAAAATTCTGGAGCCCTAAGAAAAAATGGAAGACACTGGTGATGGTGCCTTCTGTCTATAAAATACATCTTCAGGTGGTTATTGATCTATTTCAGATGCTTGTGTAGGCAAGCAGGGCAGTTCATCTCTACACGCTTGGAAAATGTGCTCAAGAACTGTTTTTCCAGATTGGTTTCAACCTTTTTCCAAATACAGATATTCCAGAGGTTTTGAAAGAGCTTGGTTTCTTAAAAAATGACACTTGAAGTTTGCTTGTTTATATTAAAGAGGGGAAAAAAGTGATTAAGGAGAAGTAAGGCATCTGATTTCTCAGAAATACCTCTTTGAAATAACAAATAGTACCGAAATATTTTAAAAATACCATCTCTTCCCAAAAAGAAAATAGAATGTTATTAGATGGTGCCACTTATGGAATGTCAGCAAAAATGCTTTGTGAAATGTCAGAAGTTGTAATAAATACAATACTCTTTAAAAAACACTACTTTTATAACCAGGAAGATTAACGTATGCGCATTGTACAAATATATTAAAATAGAATAATACAAAGAAGGAAAAAGTAACTCCTAAATCTGACCAGTTTTAATATTTTAGAAAGTAACCATTTTAACCATGCTTCCTTCTTACCTTCCCTTTTCTATTTTAAAATAGGCTTCATGGTTACATAACTGGATGAGAGTAGCTGACATTTTGAGGGTATACTGTGTACTAGGCTCTTGCCTTGGTGATTTTATATCTATCATCAAGTCTCTGGCTATGCCAGCATCAACTTTTGAAGCTGGTGTTGGTCTGTTCCTGGTTCGAAGTATTTTTCAAAAATCAGTAATTCGTTCAGTTCTCACATTAGCCTTATGATTTCAGTACTGTTATGATCTTGATTGATGATTAGCGTGAGGAAGCTGAGGTCTAGAAAATTAAGGAACTTGCCCGGGGCTTGCATCCAGCTGTTGTGGAGTCACGCTTTATCATGTGTAATGGTCTCCTTTCTGCACTTTATCTTACATGGGAGTTACGTCGGTCTGCATGGGCGAGGATATGCTCAGTGGTAACAAACAACTCCAAAAGCGTAGTGGCTTAGTACAAGAAGAAAGAGGATTTGTTGTTCATGCTACATGTCCAGCTTGGGTCACGCAGGGTGGGGAGGTCACACAGGGACCCAGGCTGAGGAAGGCTCCATTTCAGTGTGTTCACTCTGGAAGGGATTGTGGTGAATTGCGTAGTGGTTCTTAAAGGTCTTGCCTGAAACTAACATATTTCTTCCACCTCTGTTTCCTTGGCCAGAGCCAGCT
Organism: Macaca mulatta; assembly: GCF_049350105.2. NCBI lineage: Eukaryota > Metazoa > Chordata > Mammalia > Primates > Cercopithecidae > Macaca > Macaca mulatta. The sequence goes on along the minus strand of NC_133425.1, from coordinate 27,661,685 downwards.
ACGTGGCCTTGGCTTAACTCAGGGCAGGGAAGTGTGATGCCACTGTGTGCTGAAAGGGTTTGCAGTGTAGTATGTGAATGACGTCTTCACTATGCTGACTGTGTGCAGGCACTGGGTTGAGCACTTTGTATACATTATTTCATGTAACTTCCTGTGTAACCCTGTGAGGTGTGTCTTATCCTCATTCCACAGTGTCTTGAAATGAAGTTTGGAAAGTTTCATTTTTCTTATCTTGACTTTATACTTTGAAAAAAAAATTCCAAACCTACAGACTAGCTGAAGGAATAAGAAAACAACTGCATCTCTCTCACCCAGATTCACTAATTGTGAATGTTTTGCCACATTTGTGGTCTTTTCTGCAACACACTTTTTCTTAAAAGCCAGCTGTTTAAGTTGCAGATAATTGACACTTCATCCCTGAATCCATAACCTTTGTATCTATATAGAACAAGATATTAAACGTTGTTACAATAATGTTATTTAACATGTAGGCACATTAACACTTTTCCCCAGTTGTTACCAAATTGTTCTTTTTTGCTTTTAAAAAATCCAGGATGTGATCTAGGACGGTTTCATTGTGTTTGGTTGTTATAACTCTGTAGTCTCCTTTGGTCCAGAAGAGCATGCCCACTTTTTGTCTTTCGTGACATTGGCATTTTTGAAGCATCCAGGCCTGTTTTCTTGTCACATGTCTCATAGTCTTGTTTTGCCTGATTGTTTCCAGTAGGTTGTGGTGTAGTGGTGCATATTCGTGTTCGCATTTCCTCTTGCGTTGTTTCTGTTTGTTCCATCCTTGGTGATGCTCAGTCTGGGCGCCTGATGGGAGTAGGGCCTGCCGGTCTGTCCATTGGGAAGGTGCTTGGCAGGTGTCATTGCTCAGGACTGTAGAGAAAGTGGGCCAGGTCAAGAGTTGGACTTGGGTGTGAATGGCTCCAACTCCTGTGTTCTGCACCACTTTGCCGCATTGCCTCTTTCTTCTTGAAACCTCCCCCCGCCCGCCAAAAAAAGAAAAGAAAAGGAAAGAAAAGAAAAAAGGTTCTTAATAGTTTTATAATGTCCTGTCTCATGGAAGTAAAGCAGTTACCTACTCATTCTCCTATTATTACATACTTATAGTGCTTTCAATTTTTGACTTGTACATTTTTTAAAAATACATCTTTTGTCCTCGTTTGAATTTCCTTAAATGCCAGAGGTCAGATTTTGGTTTCTTGACTGTTGGTTTTTCACCCTAAACTGCTTCCCCTGTTGCCTGTGCGTTCTTGAGGAAGTGGCTGCCCTGAGTGCGGTTTCCTGGCTTAGTGGAAGTCCACATGCTTGTAGTTGTGGATGACTCCCTCCTCAGCAGTGTGGGTGAGCCTTTCCTTTACTCTCCAGTGTCACTGTGATGGGGGACCAGGCCTGTGACGAGAAGCGTCTTCCTTCATCCTCAGCCCTGTGAGTGGGGCAATGCTCTCTTTCCACATTTTCAGATGAGGCAGCAGCAGGGCCAGGCCTGCCTCCATCCACCTCCTGAGCATGTCTTCTTTCTGCCGTATCCCCTCCTTAAAGCTGCGGCAGTCCCACAGAGGCTGCTGAGCACTGGGGTTCGGAGGACCCAGAGAGTGCTCCAGGTGGGGGGCAGCTCTCAGCCCAGCTCTGGCTCAGCCTCTGGCGTTCGCCAGGGTTGAATCTGCTAGGCTCAGGCTGAGCCATGGGTGTCACCTTGGGGAGGTTGGTAGGGGACTCTGCATCTTAAGGGGGTGACTCCACTCGCTCTGGGAACAATGGCAGCATCCCCGTCCTGGACCTTCTTAGATGGCTGGCACACTGCTAGCATCGTTCAGGACCTTGTCTCTAATCCCCACTGCGGCGCTGCCAGGGTGGGGTTGTCGGCTCTCCCAGATGGATGAGGGTCTTGCCCACGGCACGTAGCCTTCAGATGATCACCTGTGGTTCATAGTCAGGGCTCTCTGACCCCTGGCCTGTTTGTGGCCCACTACATCTGTTTTCCCTGTGTGCCAAATGGAGTCAAAAGTCATCTCAGGGTTAGCATTATATATTGTCAATAACATAATAACAATAATTATATGCCTTATCAAGCTACAAACCTAATAGGCCAAAGATGGATCAGGCAGGTTGTTCCTGCAGCCAGCACCATTACATGTGCATGGCAGGTGTTTGTGGGATTACTGGACTGGAGTAGTGTCCCACTGAGGGACAAGGTTTGAGCTGCATGTGTCCATCCTGGCCTGTGACCTTATGACACTCATTTTCTCACCAGTCTATTCACCATCTTTTAGATTTGATTAAATCCAAGGCACCCAACCTGGGGGTGCATTTATTTATCTTTTTTCTTCTGTGGACTTGTTGCTGATGGCCAGAGGCAAAAACCTGAGCAGGCAGGCATCTTCTCCCCAATAGACACTCCAGGCGTCTGGAGTCCTGGCAGTAATAATAGTAAAAACAAAAACTAAAACATAAAGAGAGGAGAATTTATATTGTAATCAAGAGACTGTTCCTTTAATGAGACCCGTGTGATCATCTTCTTGGTACCTTTGCAAGTTTCCTCCCTCTCCCTTGTGTCTCCTCTTGCGTGCTTTCTCCCCAGACAGCTTATAACCTGCAACTCATCTTGATTTGCAGCCAAAGTGATTATCCACCAGACACTCAGCGTCTTAGAAGATATTGTGGAGAATATCTCGGGGGAGTCCACCAAGTCTCGACAGATTTGCTACCAGTCGCTGCAGGAATCCGTTCAGGTCTCCCTGGCCCTCTTTCCAGCTTTTATCCATCAGTCAGGTAGGAGCTGGCCCAGAGCCCCACTGGTGGGTGGTGCTAACAAGGGCCAGAATGCCCACTTAGATCTGTAAAGCACACTGAGTCAGTGCAGTACAGGCCTCGACCGGCTCCGTGCAACGAAACCCGGTACTGAAGGGAAAGGGCAGTGGTGTTTATTTGCGGAGTCTGGGGCCAAGGCCCTATGGAAAAGTGAGCAGAGCCCTCCATATGGGCCTTGGCACCTACAAGAGAAGGCTAGAGAGCTTTTTTGGCTTAGTTCTCCTTATTTTGTGGCAAGGCGCATTTGCCGAGATCATTCCCCTCACCCTTGTCTGTCACTGTCAGTGATAGAGGGCCTCTCTAGCTCTGTGGATGTACTTGCCCAGCTCTCATGAGAGCATTATAGTAGTCTTGTCAGTTTTACAAGAGAAATATCAAGCACTTCTCAGTCAGCAAATATTCATTGCCTCTTGCAAGCAGATTGCGTGCAGTTAGAGCTGAAACACTACACAAGATGATTGTTGAGATCTGGAAGTGAAACTGCCCTAAATGTAAGCAGTATTTTCTGCAATTAGTCCATTTAATGGACCAGGGGCATGCAATCTAAATACACCTTCATTATCCACTTTCAACCACTCAACCTCTGACCCAACTGCAGGGATTATTAGTCATAGGGGGAAATGACTTAAGCACTCAGAGGTTGACCCAGTTGAGTAGTTTCATCACTGTGGGCACAAAGTGATCCCTCTCCAGTGACACTCTGACTGTCACTGGATGTCAGGCAATGAGGAAGGGTTCGAGATGACCTTCATTTCCTGTAGTGAGCCACCAGGTGGAGGTTCCCTATACCAGAACTATTTTCTCAGCATGTCCCTAATCATTTTCCACTTTCTGTCACTGGCCCTGATGGTATTGGGGAAATGTTTCCAGCAGGAAGCCGTAGAGAAAGCTGATAGTGCAGATTTCAGGAGTAGGTCGATGAAGCCCAGGGTTCTGGTTCTCCCTGTGTGCAAGCCTGTGACGGTGTCTCTGCCCCTTTCCCCAGATGTGACTGATGAGATGCTAAGCTTCTTCCTCACTCTGTTTCGGGGCCTTAGAGTACAGATGGGCGTGCCTTTCACTGAGCAAATCATACAGACTTTCCTCAACATGTTTACCAGGTAACCACAGACCCCCCATCCATGGTTTTCAGATTCAAGGGAGAAGTAGTGGGTCTGGCGACAAAGTGTGGCTTTTTGCTCCTGTTCTGTACTTGCCACAGCATGGGTTTTCATGCTGACCCCCAGAGAAACATGTGGTTGCTCACTGTGTGGCTTTCTCATCTGTAGAGAGCAGTTAGCTGAGAGCATCCTCCATGAGGGGAGCACAGGCTGCCGGGTGGTGGAGAAGTTTCTGAAGATCCTGCAGGTGGTGGTCCAGGAGCCAGGCCAGGTGTTCAAGCCCTTCCTCCCCAGCATCATCGCCCTGTGCATGGAGCAGGTGTATCCCATCATCGCCGAGGTAGGGGCTCAGGCAGTCCCCTGTGCGGCCCCCCATCTCCAGATTGGGAAGGGAGTGAGATTTCACAGAAAATGGATTGTGTTTTAAAGTTCATTTGTTAGTTTAATATGCTAGTAAAGTAATTTCTCCCAAGAAAGAAGGCCTTTAGCGTGGTACAGTCTTTTGATATTGATCGAGTTCATTGGAACTAGTCTAGTGTAAGCACAGCAGTTATTCCACAGGGTCAGTTGCTAAGATCAGTCTCCTGCAGCAAATAATTTATACCTTTAAGAGACTCTGGTTTTCTACAGCAAACATTCTAACATATGTACTTTCCTATTAGAAACATTCATGGTCTCAAGGATACAAGGCAAGTTCTTGAAACCATTCAAACAAACCTTTTAATGTTACAGGAAAGCCCTTAGTCCTTAGAAAATAGGCAGGCACTCAGCATGATAAGACCAGGAATAAGTATAGATGTAATTTCAGTTTTTTTGGTAATAGTCATATAAATAAGAGCTAATCTTTAACTGTCTGAACTGAGACTGGCACAGGTCTGGTCTATGGGACAGACTGGCCTATGAGGCTTCTTCTGTGGACGCTTGTGGCCCCTGGTGTCTATTTAATTTTAATCAACACTGAACTGAACATATGTGGGCCTTCTGCTTTTGAATTCTCCAGAGACATCTGGAATAAGGGATTGCGGGTGTTGGATTCAATGAGAAAACACTGCTGAGCCTGCCCCTTCTCCTCTACCTCCTCTCAGAATCCTGGCTGCTGGGAAAGAGACTGGCCCAGAGAGCCTGGCTCCCAAGTGTTCTTTAAACCCTCCTCTTCTGGGGAGCAGAATCACTTTAAGGCATTGGGTCTGTCTTTAGCCTCTGTGGTTGTGTAAGACCAACAGGTTAGTGGGACAGCATTTTTCATCCTGGGAAAAGGAACAAGCAAGACGATCTGACAGGTCGAATAGAACAGAAAATCCATACTCCTAATTGTTTATCCACTTGGTAGCTTTTTTCTAGTGTAAAAGCTGAGGGCTCATCAGAAAAAGGGGCCCCTGGCACTGACCCATGCATTCTCTCTCAAATGTGGGCCCTGTCTCTGCTGAAGAACTCACGGTGTGAACCGCCGACTCCAGGGGCTGGATGTCTTTTGCACAGGCAGTGACAGGACTCCAGGGGCTGGATGTCTTTTGCGCAGGCAGTGACAGGCATGTGGATGGAGTGTTGACACTTGGTTTGCTGTCACGAGGCATCTCCTAGGCATCTTTGCTGCCCTGGGCCCAGGCCAGAGCGGCTCCACAAGCTGCAGATCTGAGTGTCTGTGTGTCTCTGCAGCGTCCCTCCCCTGATGTGAAGGCTGAGCTGTTTGAGCTCCTTTTCCGGACACTCCATCACAACTGGAGGTACTTCTTCAAGTCCACCGTGCTGGCCAGTGTCCAGAGGGGGATCTCTGAGGAGCAGATGGAGAATGAGCCCCAGTTCAGTGCCATCATGCAGGTAATGTCGGGGCGGGGGGACTGCCGGGTGACTTCCTCTAACCTGGCACTGCAACGAGTCCTGTCTTTGAAGCCCCACCAGTCTCGGGTCTGAAGCTCAGTTCTGCCTCTTAGTATTGATGAAGTTAACTAATTTCTTGGAACCTCAGTTTCTTCATCTGTAAAGTGGAGCTAATGTTGCCTGGGTCACAGGTTTGTTTTGAGGTGAAATGAGATGACATACACAAAGTGCATGACACTTGGAGATGCTTGATAAACGTCAGTTCCGCTGACCTCATAGTGCTGTTTCCCCAAGTGTAAAGAGCCTACTTATGCCAGAGTCACCCAGGGCCTTCTTAGCAGGGCACTGCCTGAATAGGAGTCTCTGCAGGAGGGCCCTGGACCTGCACTGTGATTCTGACTCTGACCATACTAGGAGAAACACTGCCCTGGGAGGCAGGGCAGATGCAGCTGTCCGTCAGAGACAGTGCGCTCTCTGGGGGCTAAGCACCCCATTTTGTGGAAGACTGGGACGGCATCCCCTCACGCAGACAGCCAGCCTGCTCTGTGGCTGCATCAGGCACGCTCCCAGGGTCTGCATTCAGGTGTCTTGACATTCTCATCTGAGTCTAGCTAGGGGAGGCTCTTTTTGTCTTTTCAGTGCATGCTTTTCCTCATGGGGAAGCAAGAGGAATTTCCACCCTCCCTCCAGCTCCCTACTAGCACACAGCATGCATATGGGTGTGCGCACACACACACACACACACACTCTCATATACTCACTGACTCTTGTGTGGCAGTTCTTTCCAAGCACGTGCCCTTGCCCTGGACTTCCCATCCCTGGCACCCGGCGAGGCCTCAGGTCTGCAGTACTCAAGTGTTTTTGCCTCCCCTGCCTTTCTCTTGAACCCTGTCCTTGCCTGGAAGACTTCTTTGGCAGGCTGGTGCCTGGTCCCCCCTGATGGCTGGTGAAAGGCACTTTGGAGCATAGTTTCACAGTTTGGCAGTTTCTTTTAAAGTTGAATATGTAGTTACTGTATGACCTAGCAATCTCACTTCTAAGTATTTTACCCAAGATAAATGAAAGCATATGTTCACACAACCTGTACACTGATGTTTATAGAAGCTGTTTCATAATTGCCAAAAGCTGGAAACAATTTGAGTATCTAGCAGCTGAATGGATGAACAAGCTCGTGCGTGCCTCTAAGGGACTGGCACTCGGCAGTAAGCAAGCATGGATTCTTGATACAATCAGCAGCATAGATGAGTTTCACATGCATTCTGCTAGGTGAAAGAAGCCAGATGCCAAAGGCTATGCACGGTGGGATCCCATGCCATTCTGTGACATTCTGGAAAAGGCAGAACTATAGGGACAGATAATGAGCAGTGGTCGCCTAGGGGTGGGGGTGTGAGGGGACGTTCTGGGCGATGGAAGTGTCCTGTCTTGGTTGTGATGGTGGTGGTACAACTCCACAGGTAGGTCAGAATTCATAGAAAGATAAACCTCAGAAGTTTTACTCTGTTATACTTCCATGAACCTAACTTTAAACAGTAAATAAGTGGAAACTGTTGGTCATCATGGAGATCTTATCCCTGCTGCAGGATTACAAGATCCCCCTCTAGTAGCTTAGGGGCCCAGGGATAGAATGACGAAGCAGTCGCCGCTTGTTTTGTAGGGGGTTCCTGTAGACCACCGGCCTCCCCCACTGCCCCCCCGCCGCACTGCCCCCACGGTCACTTTCTATTCTTTCTGTTGGAGCAGGGCACTTTGTGTTGGTGCGTGGGGTGTTTCTTTTTGCCCCTGAACTAGTAATTTTTTTTTTTTTTTGAGAGGAGTCTTGCTCTGTCACCCAGGCTGGAGTGCAGTGGTAGGATCTCAGCTCACTGCAACCTCTGCCTCCTGGATCGAAGTGATTCTCCTGCCTCAGCCTCCCGAGTAGCTGTGATTACAGGCATCTGCCACCACGCTGGGCTAATTTTCGTTTTTTTTGGTTTTCTTGTTTTTGTTTTTGTTTTTGTTTTTTTTTCGAGATGGAGTCTGGCTCTGTCACCCAGGCTGGAGGGCAGTGGTGTGATCTCCGCTCACTGCAAGCTCTGCCACCTTCCTGGTTCATGCCATTCTCCTGCCTCAGCCTCCCTAGAAGCTGGGACTACAGGCGCCCGCCACCACGCCTGGCTAATTTTTTTGTATTTTTAGTAGAGACGGGGTTTCACCGTGGTCACCAGGATGGTCTCAATCTCCTGATCTTGTGATCCATCCGCCTCGGCCTCCCAAAGTGCTGGGATTACAGGTGTGAGCCACCGCGCCCCGCCAGTTTTTGTATTTTTAGTAGAGACGGGGTTTTACCATGTTGGCCAGGCTGGTCTTGAACTCCCAACCTTCAGTGATCTGCCCACCTGGCTTCCCAAAGTGCTGAGATTACAGGCCTGAGCTTCCGTGCCCGGACCGAACTAGTAACTTTTACACCCAGGAATTCCAAAGCAGTTTAAAAATACTTTGCTTAGCCCCCAGGCAGAGGCTTAACTTCCAGGTAGAGGCTCCATGAAGGAGCCTGTAGGGCTTGTGGCTTATGAGACATGGGATGCAAGGAGAAGGAGGGCAAGGAAGGGGATTGCTTGGTTTGAGCAGGGGCAGGCAAGCAGACTTTGGTGTCTGCCAAGATTGCTGAGGGATTTGGCTAGAGGTGTGAGCTTCTTGCTTCAAAACCAGGTCCTGTGATGGGTTTCTAGAGGTTGGTTACAAAAGGTATATATGAGACCATAAGAAGAAGCAAGGCCCAGTGGGGGAAGCATGAACTCTGAGACTTAGGAGGAGAGTCACAGAGGTCTGAGCTGGTGGGTCAGAGGCATCAAGACAGTGGGTGTCCTGGCCCTGGCACTTGTTCTTCTGACATGGGGTAGATGCCCCAGAAGTGCTTGGTCTTGCAGTTTATAAAATGGTGGTCTCATTTCCTAGGCTTTCGGACAGTCCTTTCTCCAGCCTGACATCCACCTTTTTAAACAAAATCTCTTCTACTTGGAGACTCTTAACACCAAGCAGAAGCTGTACCACAAGGTAAGTGCCCCAGCTCTTGGAAAGATTCCTCCATCAGGGGCATTATGGCCTGCGTCCCACCCTCAGGTTACTCACTGGAGAGTGTGACGGAAAGTGGATGGAACCCGGGAAAGGCCCCTGGGGGCCGGCTGCTGCTCACCCGGTCTCTCTGCCTGCAGAAGATCTTCCGCACCACCATGCTGTTCCAGTTCGTGAACGTGCTGCTCCAGGTCCTGGTCCACAAGTCCCATGATCTTCTGCAGGAGGAGATCGGCATCGCCATCTACAACATGGCCTCTGTCGACTTTGATGGCTTCTTTGCCGCCTTCCTCCCAGAGTTCCTGACCAGCTGTGATGGTGTGGATGCCAACCAGAAAAGTGTGCTGGGGCGGAATTTCAAGATGGATCGGGTGAGGAGAGAAAGAGGCCGGGCTAAGAGGAGGGCAGAGTGGGCACTCAAGCCTGGCACCTGTGCAGCAAGGAGGGGGCACATTGAGGCCTCTGGGCGTGGTCTGTGCCCACCCTGCAACTTGGCAACAGCTCACAAGATGCCTGCTGACCCAGTGCTGTAGCCTGATTGAGGGGCACAGCCTTTTCCCCAGTCTTGGTGTCTGTAGCACATATGTTCTTAGTCTCAGCCATGGAGGTCCCGAGTTCCTGGCTCTGCAGCCCCTCCATTTGTCTTGGCATCTTTGTTGATACCCAGGGCCCTGCTGTTCTCCCTCCTGGGTGACGAGCCCTGGTGGGGCCAGCATTGGAGTGTGCCCAGGCTTGCATTCAGGCTTAGATGGTTGGTGCTTGGGAGCTGCACATCTGGGTCCCCAGGGTTAGAGGTGGGACCCAGGTTCCTGGGCTGTCTTGGGCGCTTTCCAGACCGGCCCCAGCTCATCTTGGGCTGAGTTGCTGCCAGGTCCTGGGAGGAGCCCTCCTAGTACCCTCTTGTCCCACTGCTGCTGCCTGTGCAGGGACTCTCAGGTGGGCTGTCCCCACCCATGCAGCACCTCGACGGGAGCTGGGTGCTGCTGGCTTTTGGTGTCCATGGGGTCATCTTTTGTTGGAGCCTGACAGTGCCTGGGGCCTCCTTCCCCATGGGGGCTCACCTGTTCTCTTCTTCCTGTGTCAGGTGACCAGGCCTCTCCCTTGCCTTATAGGAACTTCTGGGAACTTTTCCTTGTACCACTTTATACTTGATGAAATTAGGAGAAGAAATCGCTTTCTCCCTGGTCCTCTTGGGGTTCTTGACCTGAGTCCTCTGTGAAGCAGCTTGTCCATGGCTCCACTGTAGTGCTCAGATGCACACACTGCTCTTGCTGGCGCAAACCTGACCGCCTGCTTTCCTCATTTGCCACGTGTGGCAGGGGAACTTTTGCTTAGACTCATCCTGTTCTCCTATGTCTTGGGATCTTCCTTGTCTTGGGACTCATTCTCTCCTAAGCCTCTTCCAGTTCACTTCAGCCTCTGGGTATGTTTTTTCCTTTTTCTAGAGGCCAGATCCTAATAATTATCAGCTTCTAATGATATCAATATCAGTCAACTTTTTGATTTAAAGCTGTGGTTTCAAAATCTAGTTATAGGCCGGGCGCGGTGGCTGACACCTGTAATCTCAGCACTTTGGGAGGCCAAGGCGAGCGGATCACTTGAGGTTAGGGAGTTCGAGACCAGCCTGGCCAACACGGTGAAACCCTGTCTCTACTAAAAATACAAAAATTAGCCAGCTGTGGTGGCTGTAATCTCAGCTGCCTAGGAGGCTGAGGCACGAGAATCTCTTGAACCTGGGAAGCAGAGGTTGCAGTGAGCAGAGACTGTGCCACTGCACTCCAGCCTGGGCGACAGAGTGGGACTCTGTCTCAAAAAAAAAAAAAAAAGATCTAATTAATATCAGAAGCACCTGGGGTGCTTATTAAAAATGGAGAAACAGACTTCTATGTTCTACCCAGGAAATTCTGGTTTGGCATTTGGGAGCCACTGATTTAAAAGACATGCCTTAGTTGGTTTTTTGAGGGTGAAATAAAAGAATCACCACCTTCCATTCAATCACTCACTGTGTATTTGAAGCCAGCTGCTTCTCAAGCCCCGGGCCAGGAGCTGGGGCGCCAGTCCCAGCCTTCGCCAAGTCTTTCATAGTAGACAGGCCAATACAGCGCCCTCTGTGGACTACACAGTGCCAAGCATGTGACATGTCCTGGCTCGAGTAAGCCTTCCAACAAGCCTCTGAAGTGTGGGTCCTGTTACTCCCCCATTTCACAGATGGCGGGGGCTCAGAAGGTGAGCAGTTCACAGAACTTGGAAGTGGTAGAGCCGCGAAGCAGGAGGCAGAGCTGGATGTTCTGACCCCAAAACCTGCACACACTCCCCAGAAGCGGCACTGACCTGGCTGCTGGGGCCAGGAAATAGGAGGCATCTGTGCAGACTTTGGGAAGAGGCAGGCTTTGAATGGAGTTCTGGAAGAGCAATAGCGGTTGGGCAGGAAAATGGACTCGGTCCTGCTCCTGGCTGTGCTGGGGCTTGCTGGGCCTGTTTGAGTCCTCACCAGGACCTACACTGCAGGCATTCAGCATCCCACACTGAAAAGCAGGGTCTCCTTGTGTGCATGGCGGCGGAGGTCAGGGCCTCACTTCTGGTCCAGGGCTTTCCATGACCCACGCTGCGCCCAGTGGGACAGGCCTCGGGACTGCGTGTGCTGCTGCTCGGGTGGTTCTCGACTGGCTGGGGCGGCCTGGAGCCCCATGGGTAAGCATTCTGCAGACATCACTGGGTGTGCGTGTCACCTCAAGGGGCTATGGTGAAGGAGAGGGCTGTCACTGCAGCCACGCCTGTGTTCGAGGGCCCGGACTCAGGAGCAAGTATGCTGGTCCCTTCTGTGTGAGCTGGGGCCAGCTTCTTCATGGTGCAGTGCTTTGGTCTTTCTGTCCTTAGACTAGTGATTCTGGTGATTCTGGTAGGGCTTGGTGGCAGCCTCGTGGTGAGGACTCAGTGAGTTGATGTCTGTATGTTGATTGCAGCAGTGTCCAGCACCTGGCAGGCCCTAGGGACATATTCCTCTTGTTCTTTTTCTCCCATGGCGTCTGGCACAGAGCCTCTGTGACGCGCAGTGCAACAGTGAATAGAAGTTTTGAGTTTTAGAAAGTGCTCCCTGGCCGGGCGCGGTGGCTCACGCCTGTAATCCCGGCACTTTGGGAGGCCGAGATGGGCGGATCACGAGGTCAGGAGATCGAGACCATCCTGGCTAACACGGTGAAACCCCGTCTCTACTAAAAAATGCAAAAAACTAGCTGGGCGAGGTGGCGGGCGCCTGTAGTCCTAGCTACTCGGGAGGCTGAGGCAGGAGAATGGCGTAAACCCGGGAGGCGGAGCTTGCAGTGAGCTGAGATCCGGCCACTGCACTCCAGCCTGGGCGACAGAGCGAGACTGCATCTCAAAAAAAAAAAAAGTGCTCCCCTATCTTCAGTGCACACTCTGGGATGGAAGTAGCCATTTAGGTCTGGTGGGTGGGTGACCTGGTGTGTTGGGTGGGTGTTTGGCTGCAGCTATGCCCCTGCCTTCCAGGACCTGCCCTCATTCACCCAGAATGTGCACAGGCTGGTCAACGACCTGCGCTACTACAGACTCTGCAACGATAGCCTGCCCCCTGGCACTGTGAAGCTCTAGGCCTGCTACTGGCTGGGGACACGGACTTCTGCTGCTGCCACCTGCGCCAACCCTACCTTCCACCACAGATGTCTCCCAGACGGGCCTCGGTCACACTCCTTGGCTTCTCCCACGCCAAGCAACGCTGCCTGCCTCTGCCGCTTCTCCACATCTTGCCGCTGCCCAGCAGAGCTGGCTTCTGGGTCCACCTGAGCACTGGATGGTGCTCCCAGGGCATTGGAGCAGGCGGAGGGTTGTGTGGCCAGGTACTAGGAGGCACCGGGAAATCCCATGGGGGTGGCCCATGCAGACCAGGCGCATGTGGGTCATGGGGCAGAATCGCCAAGGACAGCTCACGACAGTGCCACCTTCTCACCATTCCAGCCAAGGAGAGATGTGACGTCGGAACTGCTCTGGCACTTCTGTCAAGCCTCCCCCGCCCCAATTGCCTTGAGATCTCTGCTCTTTGTCAGAGATTTGCAAAGACTCACGGTTTTGTTGTTTTCTCATCATTCCATTGTGATACTAAGAAACTAAGAAGCTTAATGAAAAGGAATAAAATGCCTATGTTGTTGTTCTAGAAACCCTGACTGGGGAGCTGCTTGCTACTCACAGCCTCCTTGAGGCCGGGATCCCAGCAAGGCGCATCCTGGTGGGAACGTGGGCAGTGCAGCTTGGAGTGGGCTGGCTGCTGGCGTCTCCCACTTTCTAATGGTGTCTCCCTGACTGCTCTTACTCAGCGAGGGGAGGGGGTCTCACTGACAGTTGGCCAGATGATGGAGGGAGGCTGGAGTCCGGGAGGGGGTCTCGCTGATGGTTGGTCTGGTGCTGGTGGAGGCTGGGGGTTGGGAGCGGGTGTTGCTGACGGTTGGCTTGGTGGTGGAGGGAGGCTGGAGTCCAGGTTGCCTGACTCCTGTGGCCCCTGTGGCCCCCACACCCCCTGCCCCCCAGTGTGGGAAGTGTGGGCTCTGCCTTCCCCGCCTCCTAGGGAATAGATTCCTTCCCACAGTGTGCAGCAGGACCTGGCCCTTTGTGGCCTGAAGTCTTGCTGGACGACAGGGAGGTGGGGTCTCGTGATGGATTGCCTGGGTGAGAATAGAGGTTGGAGAGGGAGGGAGGGTGTGACTCTGTGAGGGTGGGGATGGGTGGGACTCAGGACTTTATGACGTGTCTGAGAGCTGGGGCTTTGCCCAGACGTTCATGTGTGGGAGCGGTACTTGTCATCGAATTGTCCAGAGTCAGGAACCAGCAGCTCCTCCTGCGCTAGGTGTCATGATGACTGGGCAGGCCCAAATCGGGTAGTTGCTGATGTGGACTACAGCGCCTGGCATGGAGAGATTGGCTTACCTGGACGGGAGGGCAGGCATTGACTGGCTTGTTGCCAGGCCTGGGGAAGTGGGGAGCTGTGGGTTGATGTCTGTTTCTGAGACTTCCATAGGAATCACCTGGGCAGGGGCTGGGCTGGAGTGAGCAGGGCGTGCATGATGTGCGCTTGTGTGGCAGGCCTTGGCTCCGTGTCCATCACAGCCTCCGAGCTGCAGCGAGCTCTGCTTCAGAGTTCAGAAAGGAGATAATAGAAATGCCGATTGCTCTTTTGTAGAAAGGAATTAGCATCCAATTATGCGTGGGCTATAAATACCACCTCACCTGCCTGCTAGGGAAGGCCAGGAGTGCTGTCTGTGCCTGAGACTGTGAAAGGGCTTTTTCCTCTGGAGATGGAGGGGTTGAAGGGATGGGATTTGTTGCCTGTGAACCCCACCCTTGGACAGAAGAACACAGGCAGGACTTAGGAGCACAGAGGAAAGGCCAATGTAAGCTGGGCTGGGATGGAGTGTTTTTTTTGAGACAGAGTCTTGCTCTGTTGCCAGGCTGGAGTGCAGTGGCGCTGCAACCTCCGCCTCCTGGGTTCAAGCAGTTCTCCTGCCTCAGCCTCCCGAGTGGCTACAGGCGTGTGCCATCACGCCCAGCTAATTTTTGTATTTTTAGTAGAGACAGGGTTTCACGGTGTTGGCCAGGATGGTCTCAATCTCTACCTTCCACCACAGATGTCTCCCAGACGGATCTTGTGATCCGCCCATCTCAGGCTCCCAAAGTGCGGGGATTACAGGTGTGAGCCACTGCGCCTGGCCTTTTTTTTTTTTTTTTTTTTTTTTTTTTAAGAGACAAGGTCTCACTCTGTCACCCAGGCTGGAGTGCAGTGGTACAGTCATGGCTTACAGCTTTTAGTGATCCTCCCACCTCAGCCTCTTGAGTAGCTGGGACTACAGATGTGCATCACCATGCCTGGGTAGTTTTGTTTATTTTTTGTAGAGACGGAGTCTCACTGTGTTGCCCAGGCTGGTCTCAAACTCCTGGGCTCAAGCAATCCTGCTTCAGCCTCCCAAAGTGCTGGGACTACAGGCTTGTGAGATGCCATGGCTGGTCAAATGAAGGATGTTCATTCCAGGACTGATAGCACGGCCCAGAGATATGGATTGTAGTGAGCCCCTAATTCTTAGAGGTGTGCAAGCTGGTCTTTGACCTGACCTAATTCTTAAAAGTTTTTATTTATTTATTTATCTATTTATTTATTTATTTAGAGACGGAGTCTCGGTCTGTCGCCCAGGCTGGAGTGCAGTGGTGCCATCTCA
This sequence comes from Macaca mulatta, assembly GCF_049350105.2. Classification (NCBI taxonomy): domain Eukaryota; kingdom Metazoa; phylum Chordata; class Mammalia; order Primates; family Cercopithecidae; genus Macaca; species Macaca mulatta. The sequence goes on along the minus strand of NC_133425.1, from coordinate 27,646,681 downwards.
GCTCACTGCAACCTCCACTTCCTGGGTTCAAGTGATTCTTCTGCCTCAGCCTCCCAAGTAGCTGGGATTACAGGTGCACGTCACCACACCCAGCTAATTTTTGTATTTTTAGTAGAGATGGGGTTTCACCATGTTGGCCAGGCTGGTCTTGAACTCCTGACCTCAAGTGAGCCCAAGTGCTGGGATTACAGGTGTCAGCCACCACACCTGGCTCTTTGACTCAATTCTTATCTGCAGTGCCTCACATAGGGCCTGGCACCAAGCAGGCTTAAGAAGTGCAGGTAGAATTGAGTGAGTTCTCAGGTCCTAGACACATCCAGAAAGTGTCTTTCCCCATTTTGAGGAAGGGGATGGGGAAAGGGTAGAGGTGGACAAGAGTGGGCCTTTGGAGCCAGACACAGTAGCTCATGCCTGTAATCCCAGCACTTTGGGAGGCCGAGGCTGGAGGATTGCCTGAGTCCAGGAGTTTGAGACCAGCCTGGGCAACACGGTGAGACTTCATCTCTATAACAATAATAATAATAATAATTTAAGAAAAGAAAAAAAGTGGGGCTTTGTGTCAGTCTTGGGTCGGGGCGTATAATGGCAGGGGGCTCTCAAGGCGGCTGTTTTTCCTGCTGCCTTTGAATCTGAGGCAGATCTTCTCTCTCCATTTGGGTGTCCATGTCCTGCTTTTCTTCCAGCTTGTGTCATTTACATCTGCCAAGAGTGCAGCCACTGGCTTTAGGACGAGATCAGATGAAACCTTCATCTTCCTAATTTTCAGCATTTTCCTCCACTGCCCATTATTGGCCTCATGTGATGGAGGGTTGAATGTTTTTTTTAACAGCATGAATTTTTCTCCCGACTATAAAATGCTTGTTGTACAATATATGAAATACGCGGAAAACTTTGAAGCAAAAAAAAAAAAAGTTAATTCCACTGCCCAGAGAAAAATAATATTTTGGTGTGTTGGTGTATTTCCTTTTTTCTTTTTGTAAAATTGAGCTCCTGCTGTTCTATTTTATTTTTTTAAAAAGATTTTTTAGGCTCAAGTGATCTTCCAACCTCAGCCTCCCAAAGTGCAGCAATTACAGGTGTGAACCACTGCACCTGGCCGAGCTCCTGCTGTTTTATGGCCTCCTTTTTATTTAATATGTTGACCGTTTTCTCATGTTATTAGATATATTTTTTTGGAGATGGAGTCTTACTCTTTCGCCAAGGCCGGAGTGCAGTGGCATGATCTTGGCTTACTGCAACCTCCGGCTCCTGGGTTTAAGTCATTCTCCTGCCTCAGCCTCTCGAGTAGCTGGGATTAGAGGTGCCTGCCACCACGCCTGGCTGAATTTTTTATTTTTCGTAGAGACGGGGTTTCGCCACATTGCCCAGGCTCCTGACCTCAAGTGATCCACCCGCCTGGGCCTCCCACAGTGCTAGGATTACAGGCGTGAGCCACCGCGCCCGGCCTGATATTCTACAAATAATCTAATGCTATCACTGATGATGCAGTGATCATCCTTGTGTGTAAATCTGTGTGTTTGTTTCCATAGGTTGGGTTCCTGCATGTGAAATTGCTGGTTCAGATGTGTCTGAGGCTTTTATGGATATTTTTGGGGACTGGTTTCTATTCTGAAGGAGGAAAAATATCACAGACTTGGGAGTTGTAAAACTTCTGTGCCGTGAGGCTCCAAGGGGCCATTTGACCAAATGAACCCCTGGTTTTGTGAGAGATTCAGAACTCTAATTGGTTAGTAGCCTAACCAGGCCTGCCCACTTCGGAGCCACATCCTTGTCCCAGTGTCCTTCTCCAGTGTGAGACCTCTGCAGAGGAGCTGAGACCAGGAGAGGAAGGTTGCTGGCAGTTCCAGCTGGCTTCTTGGGCCTGGGCAGAAGAGCCATGATTGACGGCCATTTATTAGTAACTATTATTTGCTGAATTCTACAAGCCCGGTGCCGGGCTGCAGGCGAAGGACTCCTTTCCACTGCAAATGCAGCAGCTGGTTCCTCCTTAGGTGGAGCCAGCTCCAAGATGGGCCATGTGTTGTGTGCATGGAGGATTTTGGTGACTGTGGTTTGATCACTGTGGCTCATCTCCAAGACCAGCCCTTGGGAAAAGCTGAGGTGTTCCTCTGAAATGACACTGGCTGCCCCATCAACCCACCTCCTTTTCCCTCACCCCTCCAAAGCCGCCTCCTCCAACCTCTCTGAAGCCCTCTTCTGTGAGGCTCTGCCGAGCGCCCCTTCCTCCTCGAAGCCCCGCACCTGTGTCTTCTCTTGTCCCAGGAACCGCGGTGTCGCCTCTACCACCATGAGAACCTGCAGGCAGTGGGGGGCTCTGTGTCCCTAGAACCCAGCATAGGACTTGGCTCAGAGCGGGCGCCAAAAAATTCTTACGTGCAGGAGGATTTTTCAGATTTATCCAAATGGGTTTTTCCTCAAGGAAGAGGCCTAGAGCCCCGCTGAGGCATCTTCTAACTAATTTTCAACAAGATGAAACCACGTCCTTGGTGTCTGCTCAGAATGCTGTGGCCTTACCTTGCTGGGCTCCTTAGGGAAAAGCACTGAAGTGAAAGGCTCTTCAATGAAGAATTTCTGTAGCTCAAGGACTCCCTTTTCCGCCCGTCCCTCTTTGTATCATTTGAAAACATCTTTTAAAAGCCTTGTTAATTAATTGTCTCAGGGCTTGGAGGTGCTGAGTTGGGGCAGGCATTGGGAGCAGGCCGGGTTATGCGACCTCGGGGGGTGGGCAGAGAGCTTCGTGGTGCTGGCCAGAGCCTGACTCAGAGCCACCAGGGGCCTCTGAAGGGTGGCAGAAGCTTTCCTTGGGTCAGTCAGGTACCAAGGGGGGGTGAGTTGGAAAGTTAATTATTTCAATGAAACATTCAAGAGATCCACAGACCTGACATAGGCGGCAGGCATTTTGGCAACAGGTAGTTTTTAAAAAAAAAAAGACACTCAAACGTTTTGGCTGGGCGTGGTGGTTCACGCCTGTAATCCCAGCACTTTGGGAGGCCAAGGCGGGTGGATCACCTGAGGTCAGGAGTTGGAGACCAGCCTGGCCAATATGATGAAACCCCGTCTCTACTAAAAATACAAAAATTAGCTGGGCATGGTGGCATGGGTTCCTGTAATGCCAGCTACTTGGGAGGCTGAGGCAGGAGAATCACTTGAATCTGGGAGGCAGAGGTTACAATGAGCTGAGATTGCACCACTGCACTCCAGCCTGGGCGACAGAGGGAAACTCTTATCTCAAAAAACAAACAAACAAAACGCTCAGGTTTTTAATTTTTTTCCCCTTCTCTTTTTTTTTTTTTTTTTTTTTTGAGATAGGGTCTTGCTCTGTTGTGCAAGCTGGAGTGCAGGGTACTAGTCGTAGCTCACTGCAACCTCCATCTCCTGGGCTCAGGTGTTCACCTGCCTCGGCCTCCCAAAGTGCTGGGATTACAGGAGTGAGCCAGTGGGCCCTGCCCCTCCCTCCTCTTTATTACAGATTATTATTTGCAGATAAAAAGACTCACCTAAACCATAATAACATTTCAGTAGGTGGCTTTCAGCCCTTTCCTTGCATTTGTGTGCGTTGCCCCATCTGTACACCTCTGACTTTCAGTGGGAATAAATCACATTACTGCCTGGCAGTGTTCTGCCCCCTGAGGCACACACGCTTTTCAGTGGGTCTCACGGCCCCTAGAGACCGCAGCTGTCTGTGGCTGTTTGAACATAAGCCCCGGACTGGGGCCGGTCAGGTAGAATTGGCCTCTGTGGAGCGTCGTGGGAGGTGGTCTGGGGCCCCTCTGACCTATGTGGGTGTCCGGCACTATTATTGGTGGCTGAGGCCAGAGACAGACCCTGTTGTCAGGGTAGTCCCTGAGGATGGTGATCCCCAATTAGCAGAGGCTGCAGCCGGCCCATGCCTGCCTTCCCCAGCACCGTCCCCAGGTGCCACACTGGAGTTGATTCCTGAGCTCCCCGTGTCTCGGTGACCTTGCTTCCAGCCTCTGAAGGGCACTCGAGGAAGAGTTATTGAGACTCTGGGGAAGGACGTGCGCAGCATCTCAATCTCCCCTCGCGGAGCCTGCCCGGGGAGGGCCGCACCTCGGGAGGCTTTTATGTACCAAGGCATTTCCAAAACTGGTTTGCCCCTCCCCTGCCACAAGAGGAGACCAGCGGGGGCCTGCCTTCTGGAGACACACACCCACTCCCTTAGTGGTTCCCTGCCTTCAGAGCAAATGCTTACCTATGAGAAAATTGAGGCACACAGAGGGTTAGCGACCCACCCAAGGACACACAGCGAGTCTCCAGGAAAGCTGGGGTCCAACTGCAGGCCTGGCTCCATTGCCAGTGTTGGCTCAGCCCTACCTCCTCTCAGCCGCTCTGGGGACACCGAGGCTGCTGTGCGCTCCTCAGGGTTTAGGGGCCTGGGAATCCCCCAAGCTCATGTCAGTTACTCCTAAACGGCACATTCTGATGGCCCAAGGAGGCAGCACCCCGTCACTGTTCCCATTGAATTGCAAGGACATGGAGGCCCAGAGCATGACTCACCTGGGGTCTCCCAGCTGGAAGGTGGCTGGGCGGGAGTTTAAACCAGGTCCATAGCATTCCAAATGCTCCCCTTTTGGTCACCGTGGCTGCTTTGTCCATTTTGCTGCCTAGCGAAAGGCGGGCAGGGGGCGCTGTCTGGCTCCTTGCAGTGCGCTGGCGGAGCGCCAGAGCCTGGGCCTGGCTGCGGGCTGAGCAGAAGCTGAGAAGGTGGAGTCTGAGTCTCTTTGGGCCCCAGATTCCCCATGTCTGCCCAGTTCCTTCCCCTTCCTGGGTCATGTCTTGTCTCAGGGCATCGAGGGGCCAATGCACAGAAGAGCCCACTGGTTTCCTGGAACACAGCACGGCTCCGTGCCCACCTGGGTCAGCTTTCCCTGTGGCCTTGAGAGCTGCTTGCAGAATCCAGTTTGCAGCTGACCCAGGTGGGGCTGCGTTCGGAAACTCTGCTCCGTTCCGGAGTGCAAGGTCCCTGGGTTTCTGTGTGGCTGGAGGCTGTGGGTTTGAACTGTCCTCGAGGGGTTAGCAGGAATTACATGCCAGGTTCTGGGCAGAAATAGAATTAAGCATGGATCAGGCTGCACTTTGTAACCAAAAGCCACTCAGCGTTAGATACCCTGGCATCCCCATTGCTCCAACGTTAGAATCATAAGTCTTTTGTGTAAGAATGGCTTGGCCTGCGTGGTGGCTCATGCCTATAATCCCAATAATTTGGGAGGCCCGGGAAGGAGAAGCGCTGGAAGCCAGGAGTTTGAGACTAGCCTAGGCAACGTAGTGAGACCCCATCTCAACCAAAAGTAGAAAAATTAGCTGAGCATGGTGTGGGCCTGTAGTCCCAGCTACTTGAGGTTGAGGCAGGAGGATCTCTTGAGCCTAGGAATTCGAGGCCACAGTGAGCTATGCTTGTGCCACTGCACTCTAGCCTGGGTGACAGAGAAAGACCCTGTCTGTTAAAAAAATAAAAAAATAAATAAATAAATGATTGCTTAAGTGATTCCAGCTTCCGTCTGGAGATGGCAAAGCATCTGACTTCACACTCCACCCTCAGCTCCGGGACAGATCTCTTATGCGTCATTCTTTCAGTCATCACCAGACATATCCAGAGGTGTGACAGGTACCGGATCCAGAACTAGGCATGAGGCACGGTTCTGCCTTTTAGGAAGGAAAGGGAGGATCAGCTAGGGCCAGGTGTTTTTTACATGAATATAACTCGTGTGTGTGAGTGTATGTGTGTGTGTAGTTTTATGCGTGTGCATGTATGCACACGTGTGTGTGTTGTGTGTGCATGTGTGTAGTGTGTGGGGTGTATGTGTATGGTGTGTAGTATATGTGTGTGATGTAGGGTGTGTGTGGCGTGAAGGGTGTGTGTGTGGTGTGTGTGCTGTGAGGGGTGTGGTGTGTGGGGTGTGTGTGGTGTGAGGGGTGTGTATGTGTATGGTGTGAGGGGTGTGTGTGGTGTGAAGGGTATGATGTGTGGTGTGAGGATGTGTGTGGTGTGTGTGATGTGCTTGTGTGGTGTGTTTGTGCGTGTGGTGTGAGGGGTGTATGTGGTGTATGTGTGTGGTGTGGGGTGTGTAGTGTGAGGGTGTGTGTGTGGTGTGTGTGGTGTATGTGTGGTGTGAGGGGTGTGTGGTGTGTATGTGGGGTGTGTGTGTGGGGTGTGTGTGTGGGGTGTGTATGTGTGTTATGTGTGTGGTGTATGTGTGTGGGGTGTGTGTGTGGTATGTGTGGTGCATGTGTGGGGTGTGTGGGTGGTGTGGGGTGTGTGTGGTGTGTGTGTGGTGTATGTGTGTGTGGGGTGTGTGTGTGGTGTATGTGTGTGGTCTGTGTGTGTGTGGTGTGTGTGGTGTATGTGTGTGAGGTGTGTATGTGGTGTGTGTGTGTGGGGTGTGTGTGTGGTGTATGTGTGTGTGTGGTGTATGTGTGTGTGTGGTGTGTGTGGTGTGTGTGTGTGGGGTGTGTATGTGGTGTATGTGTGTGGTGTATGTGTGTATGTGGTGTATGTGTGTGTGGGGTGTGTGTGGTGTATGTGTGTGTGGGGTGTGTGTGTGGTGTATGTGTGTGTGTGGGGTGTGTGTGGGGTGTGTGTGTGGGGGGTGTGTGGTGTATGTGTATGTGTATGGGGTGTGTATGTGGTTTATGTGTGTGTGGGGTGTGTGTGGTGTATGTGTGTGTGGGGTGTGTGTGGTGTATGTGTGTGTGGGGTGTGTGTGTGGTGTATGTGAGGTGTGTGTGGTGTATGTGTGTGTGTGTGGTGTATGTGTGTGGGGGGGGATGTGTATGTGGTGTATGTGTGTGTGGGGTGTGTGTGTGGTGTATGTGTGTGTGGGGTGTGTGTATGTGGTGTATGTGTGTGTGGGGTGTGTGTGTGGTGTATGTGTGTGTGGGGTGTGTGTGGTGTATGTGTGTGTGGGGTGTGTGTGTGGTGTGTGTGTGGTGTATGTGTGTGTGGGGTGTGTGTGTGGTGTATGTATGTGTGTGGTGTGTGTATGTGGTGTATGTGTGTGTGGGGTGTGTGTGTGGTGTATGTATGTGTGTGGTGTGTGTATGTGGTGTATGTGAGGTGTGTGTGGTGTATGTGTGTGTGTGGGGTGTATGTGTGTGTGGGGGGGATGTGTATGTGGTGTATGTGTGTGTGTGGTGTGTATGTGGTGTATGTGTGTGTGGGGTGTGTATGTGGTGTATGTGTGTGTGGGGTGTGTGTGGTGTATGTGTGTGTGGGGTGTGTGGTGTGTGTGTGTGTGTGTGTGGTGTGTATGTGGTGTATGTGTGTGGGGGGTGTGTATGTGGTGTATGTGTGTGGGGGGGATGTGTATGTGGTGTATGTGTGTGTGGGGTGTGTGGTGTATGTGTGTGTGTGTGTGGTGTGTATGTGGTGTATGTGTGTGTGGGGTGTGTGCATGGTGTATGTGTGTGGGGTGTGTGTGGTGTGTGTATGTGGTGTATGTGTGTGGGGGGTGTGTATGTGGTGTATGTGGTGTGTGTGTGTGTGGTGTGTGTATGTGGTGTATGTGTGTGGGGTGTGTGTGTGTGGGGGGTGTGTGTGTGTGTGTGTGGTGTGTGTATGTGGTGTATGTGTGTGGGGTGTGTATGTGGTGTATGTGTGTGTGGGGTGTGTGTATGTGTGTGGGGTGTGTGTGGGGTGTGTGGTGTGTGTGTGGGGGGGTGTGTGGTGTATGTGTGTGGGGTGTGTGTGTGGTGTGTGTGTGGGGTGTGTGTGTGGGGTGTGTGTATGTGGTGTATGTGTGTGGGGTGTGTGTATGTGGTGTATGTGTGTGGGGTGTGTGTGTGATGTATGTGTGTGTGTGAGGTGTGTGTGGGGTGTGTGTGTGGTGTATGTGTGTGGGGTGTGTGTGTGGTGTGTATGTGGTGTATGTGTGTGGGGTGTGTGTATGTGGTGTATGTGTGTGGGGTATGTGTGTGGGGTGTGTGTATGTGGTGTATGTGTGTGGGGTGTGTGTGTGGTGTATGTGTGTGTGGGGGGTGTGTGTGTGGGGGGTGTGTGGTGTATGTGTATGTGTATGGGGTGTGTGTATGTGGTGTATGTGTGTGGGGTGTGTGTATGTGGTTTATGTGTGTGGGGTGTGTATGTGGTGTATGTGTGTGAGGTGTGTGTGTGGTGTATGTGTGTGTGGGTGTGTGTGGTGTGTGTGTGGGGTATGTGAGTTTGGGGTGTGTGGTGTGTGTGTGGGGTGTGTGTGGTGTGTATGTGTGTGTGGTGTGTGTGTGGGATGTGTGTGTGGTGTGAGGGGTGTGGGATGTGTGTGGTGTATGTGTGTGTGTGCATTGTGCGTGTGGTGTGAGTGTGGGTGGGGTTGTGTGGTTTATGTGTGTGTGGGGTGTGTGTGGTGTGTGTATGTGTGTGGGGTGTGTGGTGTGTATATGTGTGTGTGGGGGTGTATGGTGTGTGTATGTCAGTGTGTGTATGGGATGTGTAGTGTATGTGGTGTGTGGTATGTGTGTGGGTGGGGTGTGTGTGGTATGTGTGTGGGGTGTGTATGTTTGTGTGGTGTGTATATGCGTGTGTGTGAGGTGTGTGTGGTGTGTGTGTAGTGTGTGGGGGTGTGTGGTGTGTATGTGAGTGCGTGGGGGTGTGTGTGGTGTGTGTGGGGTGTGTGTGTGTGGGGAGTGTGGGGGGTGTGTGTGGTGTGTATGTGTGTGGGGTGTGTGTGTGGTGTGTGTGTGGTGTGTGTGTGTGTGGTGTGTGTATGTGAGTGTGTGCGTTGTGTGTGTGTGGGGTGTGTGGGGTGTGTGTGTGGGGTGTGTGTGGTGTGTGTGTGTGGTGTGTATGTGAGCGCGTGGGGGTGTGTGTGGTGTGTGTGTGGTGTGTGTGCATGTGGTGTGTGTGTGGTGTGTGTGATGTGTGTATGTGTGTGGGATGTGTGTGTGTGTGTTGTGTGTGTGGGGGGGTGTGAGTGTGTGTGTGGGGGTGTGTGTAAGGTGATTGATGAAATGCACTCTGTGTTCTGACCTGACTCAGATGCACACAAAATGCATGTTTCTCTTTTCTTTTTTTCTTTTTGAGATGGAGTCTCACTCTGTCGTTCAGGCTGGAGTGCAGTGGCACGATCTCGGCCCGCTCCAACCTCCGCCTCCCAGGTTCAAATGATTCTCCTGCCTCGGCCTCCTGAGTAGCTGGGATTACAGGCACCTGCCACCAAGCCCGGCTAATTTTTGTACTTTTAGTAGAGATAGGGTTTCCCCATGTTGGCCAGGCTGGTCTCAAACTCCCAACCTCAGGTGCTCTGCCCGCCTCAGCCTCCCAAAATGCTGGGATTACAGGCATGAGCCACCGCGCTGGGCCTGTTTCTATAACTCATCTCATTTTGCTCTGGAAAACTGATGGCAGGAAAAATAAATTTAAAAAAATTGCTGGCTAAGTAGAACTCATTCTCTCCAGATTTAAGACAGCGTCTCTGGATAAAATATTCAGTTGAAGTTCAAACTTCAGACAGGCTTTGTGCAAATTTCAAAAGGGGCCTCATCCTCTAGGCAGCCGGGCCAGCTCTGCACCAGGTGAGGGTCAAGATTTCAGGTGCCCTCGCCCTTCTTAGCCAGGCCGCCTTGAACAGTGAACAACCCGCGTAGCTGTCCATGGCGGCTTAGTCAAGCTCTCCAAGGAAACTGTCTCATCTCAAGAGGTCTGTCTTCCCCCACATCCCTTCTCCATTTTCCAAGGTGGCTTCAGGGGAGGCAGCTTATGTGTCTCTGGGGTTGGGGGAGGGATCTCCAGCCCTTGTTTTGGACTTTAGTCCTCAGATCCAAAGGCCACTCTCAGATGGGCCTGGCTTCCCCAGGACTGAATATCCAATGTGGCCCTCATCCTGCATCTGAGGCCAAGCATGTCTGCAGGCCACACCCCCAGCCTCTGTGACACCTGGTCTTTGCAGCTTTTATCAGGGCACAGTAGGGTGAAATATGAATGAAATTTGTCATTGGCGCCCGAAGCCGCCACCTTCCCCATCAGCAGGGTAGAAAATTAGAGTGTGTGGCCTTTGGCCTTGAGGCTGCGGGTGCCATGGAAGGCAAGGCCTGCAAAGACATCCTGGGTTTAGGGAGTGCTTTGAGGGGTCTGCTGACTCCTGGTGCCCCTCTGCGGTCGATCCCAGAGTGCAGGCACCCAAGGCTGCCTGGGGACTGGGATTGGGGGCACCTGGTTAGTGTGGGGCAGCTTTGTCAGGGAGGGGCTGAGCAGGGCAGCCCCTGCCTTCCCAGCCCTCCCAGTCTGGGCTGGGTGGGCCGAGGGACCAGGCTGTGGCTGTAGCCACCTGCTGTGCTCACCCCTTGCCTGTGTGCCCTGTTGCTTGGGGCAGGCCTGGGTGTCCCCCGGCTCTCAGCCTCAGCTTTCTGGAACCAGACTTTATCCCCCTGCCAGGTGACCTTGCCCCTGCTGCCCTGGCCTGGGCAAATCTCAGCACCTCCCTCCCATCCTCCCACTGGAGGGTTGCAGGGCTTTTCTTTCCACCCTCAACCACCCCCTGGGGGCCCAGCTCCTGCTGCCCTTCCAGATAACTCTGGGGAGGCGATGGCATTTGAAAAGAGAGTAGCGGCCAGGTGCAGTGGCTCACACCTGTAATCCCAGCACTTAGGGAGGCTGAGGCAGAAGGATCACTTGAGGCCAGGAGTTCACGACCAGCCAGGGCAACATAGTGAGACCCCCATCTCTCAAAAAAGCAAAAACAAAAACAAACAACAACAACAACAAAAACCTGACGTCAGACACATCTGCACTGAGATCTTGAACTCATGACTTATGACCTCGGGCCACGGTCATTGACCATCTCTGAATCTCAGTTTCCTCATCTGTAAAATGGGAGTCATCTTGGAAATAGGCCAGAAAGAGCCAGCCTATTTCATTATTTGAATATCTATGTGGATTATTTTGAAATGAATTTTAAGTGATAATTGAAAACAGCAGTACAAAGCTGTACTCCCCAGCCCCCTGGTGTGGCCCAGCTGCCTAGCCTGCCCTGTTTGGAAGGGGACCCCGCCCTTCCCTGCAGCAGCCCGTGCTGGGGCTTCCATGCCTCTCCTCCAGACTCAGGCAGCCTAAGTGCCTGCCAGCCCCTCTGGCCCACAAAGGGAACAGCAGACGGGCAGTGCCTCAGAGGCTCTGTGCCAATGCGGCCGGCCGGCTGTGGGTCGCATACAACAGATTTGCCCATCTTCCATGGCAGCTCTGGTGGTGGAGACTGTTTTGTGGGATCAGTGACCCTCCTTGAATGTGAAAACAGGACCGTCCGCCGGCTCCTCTGAGCTCCTCCAAAGCCTTCTGCTGTTGCAAAAATGTCTGTTGCTCTTCCATCTGGCCCAGGCTGCGTTTCTGTTCCTCCCAACTGTCCTCGCTTTTTCTTCTTTCTGTTTCAAGAAAGCCCCTTCTGCAAGCTCTGGGAGGAGGCAGTGAGGGTGGGGGCCCTGGGTTGGGATGCCGGCACTGTGCCCTACTCCCTAAGTGACCCAGTGCCAGTCACCTCAGTGTCCTTATCAAAATCATGGTAAGTACTTTGATATTTTTATCAAAATAATAGGTATAAAGAATCTTTTTATTGTTTTGTTTTGTTTTGTTTTTAGACAGAGTTTGACTTTGTTGCCCAGGCTGGAGTGCAGTGGCACAATCGTAGCTCACTGCAGTCCCGACCTCCTGGGCTCAGGTAGTCCTCCTCGCTTAGTCCCTCCAAGTAACTGGGGCTACACATGTGTACCATCACGCCTGGCTAATTTTTTGTACAGATGTGGTCTTGCTATGTTGCCCAGGCTGGTCTCAAACTCCTGGCCTCAAGCGATCCTTCTGCCTCAGTCTCCCAAAGTGCTGGGATTACAGGCATGAGCCACCTTGTCTGGCCATAAACTTCTAAAGGAAAAACCAAACTTTTTTCTCTCTACTCTCACACTCAACACAGAATGTGTCTAAAATGTGTGAGGATTTCTCCTTCTCAGCAAGCAGTTCTCCAGTGGACACGCTGGGCATCCTCTAGTTCAGTTCAATTCTGACACTGTCTACCTGAAGTTAGCATCAGATCCCACAGAATGAGGGCTCAGTCCCACGAGACTGCCCCCCACTTCCGATACCAATCGCAACCCCAGGTTGTTTAACCTGCACTTCTGACCAATGGACTGTGAATCAATGGGTTCCCACAACCCCCTCCTCAGATTTCATAGATCTAGAGCAGCTCACAGAACTCAGGGAGACACTTTCGCCATTTGTTTTAAGGGATATGACAAAGGCTGCAGGTGAGCAGCCAGGCGGAAGGGGTGCGCAGGGCTGGGCATGCCGGTGGGGTGCGGGGCTTCCATGCGTTCTCCGGGGATGCTATCCTCCGGGAACCTCCACGTGTTCAGCAACCAGGAAGCCCTTCCAAACCCTGTCCTTTTGGGTTTTTGTGAAGACTTCATTACATAGGCATGATTGGTGACATCACTGGACATGGGTCATCAACCTCACCTTCAGCCCCCCTCCCCTCCCCAGAGGTCCAACCCTCTGATTACGTGGTTGGTTCTCCTGGCAACCAGCCCCCTATCCTGAGGCCCATACAAAGTCCGAGTCCCCTTGTTATAACAAAAGACGCTCCTATCGCCGGGGCATTCCAAGGGATTTAGGAATTCTGGGTCAAAAACCAGGGTCAAAGACCGAATATTAGGCTGGGTGCAGTGGCTCACGCCTGTAATCCCAGCTACTTGGGAGGCCAAGGTAGGAGGATCGCTTGAGCCCAGGAGTTTCAGACTAGCCTGGGCAACTTAGTGAAACCCCGTCTTTACTGAAAATAAAACAAATTTAGCCAGGCATGGTTGTGCATGTGTCTGTAGTCCCAGCTACTCGAGAGGCTGAGGTGGGAGGATCACTTGAGCCCAGGAGTTTGAGGCTGCAGTGAACCATGTTCATACCATTGCATCCCAGACTGAGTGACAGAGCAAGATGCTGTCTCAAAACCAACAAACAACAAACCTCCAAATACTAGAACAAAAGAGTCCCCTTAACCCCCTGTCTACAAGGGTTTTTACTTAAGAACCCACGGCAGAGACTATATATTTCTTATTTTATGTCACAATACGAAAGATATCTTACAATATACCATACCTCATTTTTCTAAAGGAAGTTAATCATAACAGTTTCAAGTTAGGGTTCTTTTTTCTAGAGAGAGAGTCTCACACTGTTGCTCAGGCTGGAGTGCAGTGGCGAGAGTATAGCTCACTGCAGCCTCAGCCTCCTAAGCTCAGGTGATCCTCCTGCTTCAGCCTCCTGAGCAGCTGGGACTACAGGTGTGCACCACCAGGCCCGGCTAATTTCCTTTTTGAAGAGATGGGGTCTCGCTGTGTTGCCTGGGCTGCTCTGGAACTCCTGGCCTCAAGTGATCTGTCTGCCTTGGTCTCCCAAAGTGTTGGGATTACAGGCATGAGCTACCACGCCTGGTCCCTCAAGTTAGAATTGTTGAAGGAATTAAATGCGATTGTCCACTTGAATTATGGGCACGTTAAAAAAAAAAAAACAAAAAATAAAAAACAAAACCCTACTAAGAATCGGTCCTTATTATATGGTGACTGACCTGGAATCCTAGCCCTTTAACCTACGGCACCCATAACTCTTCTCCCTCTTGCTCACCCGCCTCCTGCCACCCGGATCTCCTTGCTGCTCCTCACATGGGAACACACTCTTCCACCTGGGGTCTCTGCACCTGCTGCTGCCTCCCACAATGTCCCATGGCTCCCTCATTCCCCTGCAGGGCTCACACCCACCTTGGGTGTCCACAAAATAAAATGCACACAGCAACCCCCCTTTCCCTTCTCCATTCTCCTGACGCAACTCTGGTTTTCTTCACGGTGCTTATCAACACTGGACTTCCTATTTAGTTTTTTGAGTGGAGGGTTATCATTAGTATCCCTTCAAAATATTGGAAATGACCGGGCTCAGTGGCTCACGCTTGGAATCTCAGCACTTAGGGAGGCAGAGGTGGGCGGACAACTTGAGGTCAGGAGTTTGAGACCAGCCTGGCCAGCATGGTGAAATTCCATCTCTACTAAAAATACAGAAAATTAGCTGGGCATGGTGGCTTGTGCCTGTAGTCCCAGCTACTCAGGAGGCTGAGGCAGGAGAATTGCTTGAGCCCGGGAGGTGGAGGTTGCAGTGAGCCGAGGTTGCACCACTGCACTCCAGCTTGGGCAACAGAGCGAGACTCCATCACAAACCAACCAACCAACCAACCAACCAACCAACCAACCAAAGAATGGAAGGTTATACAACCTGGGCAACATAGCCAGATTCCATCTGTATGAAAAAATACAAAAATTAGGTGGGCGTGGTAGTGTACCTCCCAGCTACTTGGAAGGCTGAGGTGGGAGGATTGCTTGATCCCAGGAGTTCGAGACCAGCCTGGGCAACGTGGCAAGATCACATCTCTACAAAAAGTTTAAAAATTAGGCTGGGTGTGGTGACTCATGCCTGTAATCCCATCACTTTGGGAGGCCAAGGTGGGTGGATCACCTGAGGTCAGGAGTTCGAGACCAGCCTGCCCAACATGGCAAAACCCTGTCTCTACTAAAAAAAAAAAAAGAAAGAAAAAAGTACAAAAAATTAGCTGGGCATGATGGCGGGTGCCTGTAATCCCAGCTATTTGGGAGGCTGAGGCAGAAGAATCACTTGAATCTGGGAGGCAGAGGTTGCAGTGAGCCAAGATCATACTACTGCACTCCAGCCTGGGAGATGAGAGTGAATCTCCGTCTTAAATAAATAAATAAAGATGTGGTGGCACGTGCCTGTAGTCCCAGCTCTTCGGGAGGCTGAGGTGTGAGGATCGCTTGAGCCCAGGAGTTTGAGGCTGCAGAGAGCTAGGATTGCACTGCTGCACTCCAGCCTGGATGACAGAGCAAGATCCTGTCTCAAAAATAATAATAAATAAAGATTACAAAAGAAGTTTCTAGAAGGCAAGAAACCACTTACAGGGTGCCCTGCCCAAAAAGATACATCCACATCCCAGAACCTGTGGATGTGACCTTATTTTGAAAAAGTGTCGTTATCCATTGGGCTCTAAATCCTGTGACAAGTGTCCTAAGGGACACACAGAGGAGAGGCACCTCGAGGAGGAGGCGAGGCAGGGACTGGAGGATGCGGCCAGGAGGGATGCCTGTGGTCCCCAGAGCTGGGAGAGGCGGGGAATGATTCTTGCCTGGAGCCTCTGGAGGGAGGTGGCCCTGGCAGCCCCTTGGTTTCTGACTTCAGGCCTTCAGAACGGCGAGCAGATGAACTCTGTTGTTCTAAGTCACTGCGTTTATGGTAATCTGTTTCGGCAGCCCTAGGAAACGAATCCACCCCTGTGTGGCCAACACTCAGGCAGGGAGTGGAATGTAGCAGAGCCAGCAGCAGCGAACATTCTCTGGAAAGAGCCAGATAGAAAATATCTGAGGCTCTGCAGGCCATTGTCTCCATCTCGAATGCTCAACTCTGCCACCGGAGCATGAACTGCGGCCATGGAGAACACTAACAAATGGGTGTGGCTGTGTTCTGATAAAACTTTATTTATGGACACCAAAATTTCAACTTCAAGTAATTTTCATGTGTCACTACATATGATTCTTTTTATTTATTTATTTGAGACAGAGTTTTGCTCTGTCCCCCAGGCTAAAGCGCAGTGGGGTGATCTCCGCTCACTGCAACCTCTGCCTCCTGGGTTCAAGGGATTCTCTTGCCTCGGCCTCGCAAGTAGCTGAGACTACAGGGTGGGGTGCCACCATGCCTGGCTAATTTTGGTATTTTTTTGTAGAGATGGCGTTTCACCATGTTGGCCAGGCTGGTCTCGAACTGCTGACCTCAAGTGATCCGCCCACCTTGGCCTTCCAAAGTGCTGGGATTACAGGTGTGAGCCATCTCAGCTGGCCAATATGATTCTTATTTTGACTTTTTTCAACCATTTAAAAATGTAAAAGCCATTCTTAGCGTGTAGGTCAGACAAAGGCAGGTGGTGGTGGAGTTCGGCCTGGGGGCTGTAGTTTACTGCCTGGTCTAGCAGATGCTCCGTATTTGTTGAAGGATTGAAGGAACATTAGAGGTGACAGCTGGATGCTCCGGTCTAGTAGCCCAGAGACTGTGATGAAGCCACTCGCAACAAAAATCCCTGAGAATTCAGGTAGGGTTGGTGTAAACTGCTGAAGGCAACTGTCTCACCCCAACATCTTCAGCCACAGAGGGCAGGGCCGAGAGGTCACCCAGGTGCCTGGCTGGGGAGGTTGCTCCCAGGCCTTCGGTGCTGGTCAGCGCCATGGTGCTGAAGTGACAGAGGAGACACGGGAAGGCGCCAGCCACTCCCTGACCACACTGCATGTGTTCAGCTGTAGGCTCAGTGAGGATGGGTCCTGGGACTGGGGTCTGGGTGGAGATCTGGAGCTCATTGGAGCCGAAACCCTAACCCAGTGCTGGAAAACTCCAGTGACTTGTGGGATTAGGCCAGGAATGCAGATAAGCAAAGGAGGTCTGATGTAAGACAACGGGGCACGATGGGGGCTCTGGCAAAGAGGGGAGACTACCTTCTATTTAAAGCAGTTACTCAGTCTTGGCACTATGGCCCATGATGGTAATCCCAGCATTTTGGGAGGCTGAAGTGGGAGGATCATTAAGCCAGGAGTTCAAGACCAGCTTGGGTGATGTAGTGAGACCCCACTTCTTAAAAAAATATATTTTTTAATTAACTGGGCACAATAGCAAGTATCTGCCATTCCAGCTACTTGGGAGGCTGAGGCGGGAGGATTGCTTGAGCCCAGGAGGTTGAGGCTGCAGTGAGCCATGATCGCACCACTGGACTCCAGCCTTGGTGAAAGAGCAGGATGCTGTCTCAAAAAAAAGGCAATTATTCAGTTTCAACCAACCTGCCAGGTGGGAATGCAGGCCCCATGGTCATCAGATTTCTAGCTTGTTCTTGAGAAGCTGCAGAATTCAATTGTTTGTGTGAAATCTCCTGATTTAAAATCTTGGCTCAAATAATAATAATACAGAGTCACGCCAGTTTTCTGCATGTTGAGTGGATATTGGAATGCCTTCTTACAGAGAGCCCCGAGAGGCCAGGTTACCTTACTAACAGCACATAGCTCAGAGATGCCAAACCGGGTGTGGGTGACCTCACAGCTGCCTTCCAGGTGGTGGCTCTTTGTGACCCCATTCACTGAGTGAAGCGGGAGAGGCTCACAGGGTCTCTCTTCAGCCAGATTTGGGCCCCAGACAAGATTTAGAAACCGCTACTATCAGCCAGTCTTGGGGACTCGTGCCTGTAATCCCCGCACTTTGGGAGGCCGAGGTGGAAGGATCACTTGAGCCCAGGAGTTTGAGACCAGCCAGGGAAACACAGCGGGACCTTGTCTCTACAAAACAAAAAAATTAGCTGGGCATGGTGGTGCACGCCTGTAGTCCCAGCTACTTGGGAGACTGAGGCTCGGGAGGATCACTTGATCCCGGGAGGTTGAGGCTGCAGCAAGCCATGATTACACCACTGCACTCCAGCCTGCGCTGGGCTTTGTAAGAGTGAGACTCTGTCTTCATAACAAAACAAAACTACTACTCAATAGCTTTTTTGAAAACTGTGGTGTTCAGAAAATGGATATGGTGACCATATTATAATTCATGTGGCGTAGTATTTAAACACACACATACTAAAGAAGATTTTTTTTTTTTTTGAGATGGAGCCTTACTCTGTCTCCCAGGCTGGAGTGCAATGGCGCCATCTTGGCTCATTGCAACCCCCTACTCCTGGGTTCAAGTGATTCTTGAGCCTCAGACTCTCGAGTAGCTGGGATTACAGGCGCGTGCCACCACACTTGGCTAATTTTTGTATTTTTAGTAGAGACAAGGTTTCGCCATGTTGGCCAGGCTGATCTCAAACGCCTAACCTCAAGTGATCCACCCACCTCAGCCTCCCAAAGTGCTGGGATTATAGGTGTGAGCCACCGCGCCCGGCCTGAAGAAGATATTAACACTACAACTTGCTCCTTTCTTTGAGAACAGTGGCAATATTATGATTGTTAATGATTATGGTTGTGATTTGATCACTACTATTGCAGCAGGATGAGCCGCAGACGAAACTCCTCAGACACCGGATTAAAGAAGGAAGAGGTTTTTTATTCGGCCGGGAGCGTTGGCAGACTTGTGTCTTAAGAGCCGAGCTCCCTGAAGAAGAAATACTGGGCCTTTTTAAAGGCTTACCACTTTAAGGGATCCATGTAAAAGGGTCATGATAAATCAAGCAAGTGTGGAAAACGTGATGGGGGGCTATGTGCATCAGCTAACAGAACAAAAAGTTTTACAATGCTTTTTTTTTCATACAGTGTCTGGAATTTACAGATAACACAAGTAGTTTAGGCCAGGGGTTGATGTTGTTATTATTACTTTGTTTAACTCCTAGGGCTGGGTGGTGGTGCCAAGGTTGTCTGGCTATTTATCTTACTTTTGTTTCTCTCTTTTCTCCTGTCTTGTGAACTAGGCAAGGTTGGGGGAGGAGGGCAGCAGGAGTAGTAGTGGTCTCCTTCCTTACTATACATCTCAGGACTCCCTTCCATATCCAACACCCCACGCCCTGTACCCAGGAAATAAATTGGTTTTAACCATCTGGCTGCTAGACCCTGTCTCTCCCACCCCACCACTACTCCACCCCTGCGACCCAACCATTTGGTCCAGCGCTGCCCAGCCCAGCCATGCCGTCTGGTAGACCTTGCCGGCTACCAGCACAAAGGGCTGGTGTTCCCTGTCATCTTCAATCACAGGGGTGCTAGGAAGGCCATATTCAGGTTCTTAGAGGGACAGAGCCATGCGGGACCCTCCTTTGGTCGATGGAGAAGTGGGTGGGTGCATACACCCATGTCTGATGGAAGCGGCTGTCACTCGTGTTTGCGAAGGAGGTGGCTTTTTTTGTGAATAAGCCTCGGGAAATGATGTTGCTGCCATGCCTGCATCTTTTTTTTTTTTTTTTTTTTTTTGAGCCAGAGTCTCACTCTGTCACCCAGGCTGGAGTACAGTGGCGCCATCTCAACTCACTACAACCTCCGCCTCCTGGATTCAAGCAATTCCCCTGCCTCAGCCTCCCGAGTAGCTGGGATAACAGGCGCCTGCCACCATGCCTGGCTAATTTTTGTATTTTTAGTAGAGATAAGGTTTTGCCTCGTTGGCCAGGGTGGTCTCGAACTCCTGACCTCAAGTGATCCGCCCATCTCAGCCTCCCAAAGTGCTGGGATTACAGGTGTGAGCCACTGCGCCCGGCCCATGCCTGCATTCTTAAGGGCCTTGGAAAGCACTCTGCATGCACGCAGTGGCCCAGCCAGTCCCCTCTGCAAATCCCTCTGTCTGCCCCTCTCATTTCACAATTCCATCAGAATCGGCAGCCGTGCTGGTGAAGAAGGATTTGCTCTTAATGAGCCTCCCCAGAATTGCCTTGTTTTCTTGGCATTGACAAACTATATCCCTTAATAAAAGTTTCATGACTCAATTTAGCATGGGAGGTACGTAATCCCAGCCCCTCCTGCCCTGAAATCAAAGATTGCCTCAGAGTACTGGTCCCAGGGGCACTCCTGGGTTTGACAAAAGCACTGTCTTTGGGGGCATCACCGGCTGAGATTTTCCAGGGGGTGTGTGGGCGGAAGGTGCCCCCTCCAGGAAGGCCTCCTGCTGCTGCCTCCTCCTGCCCTCTTATGGTGGTCACTGGTCATTCTGGCTGTTCAGCTCTGCCCTGGTCACCCATGGTAGCAGGTTGTTTGCAGAGTCAACCACAGCTCTCCCTCCCATCCCACCAGCCCTTTGCAAATGCTTGTCTCATCAAGAGGTGGGATCTATTTTCTCCTCTCCTAAATCTGGCCTAGTTGGCTCTGCCCAGTAGAATGTGGCAGAAGTGATTCCATGTGAGTGCCCATGAAGGAGCTGGGGAGGCCTTGCAGCTTCCACTTTTGCCTCCTTATTTTGATTGATTGATTGATTGAGACAGAGTCTCGCTCTGTTGCCTAGGCTGAGTGCAGCGGTGCGATCACAGCTCACTGCAGCCTCCACTTCCCAGGCTCAAGCGATCCTCCCACCTCAGCCTTTCAAGTAGCTGGGACTACAGGCTCCTGCCACCATGCCTGGCTAATTTTTGTTGTTGTTGTTGTTGTTGTTATTGTTGTTGAGACAGGGTCTCCTTATGTTGCCCAGGCTGGTCCTAACCTCCCAGGCTCAAGCGATTCTCCCACCTCAGCCTCCCAAAATGCTGGGATTACAGGCGTGAGCCACTGCACCGGGCTACACTTTTGCCTCCTTAGACTCCAGCTCTGCTGCGCAAAAAGGAAGCCCTTAGGCCGTGCACGGGGCCTCATGCCTATAATCCCAGCACCTTGGGAGGCCGAGGTGGGTGGATCACCTGAGATCGGGAGTTCAAGAGCAGCCTGACCAACATGGTGAAACCCCGTCTGTACTAAAAATACAAAAATTAACCGGGCATGATGGTGGGTGCCTGTAATCCCAGCTACTCTGGAGGCTGAGGCAGGAGAATTGCTTGAACCTGGAAGGTGGAGGTTGCAGTGAACCGAGGTCACGCCACTGTATTCCAGCCTGGGCAACAGAGTGAGACTCCATCTCAGAAACGAAAACAAAACAAACAAACAAAAAACAAACAAGAAGCCCTGCCCAGCTTACTGGAGGGCGAGGGCTCCTGTGGGGAGAACTGAGGCACCCTGACCAGCAGCTGGTACCAGCTGCCAGATCCGCAGGTGAGGTCATCATTGTCACCCCACGGTCCCAGCCGAGCATGGGGAGACTGCAGCACATGAATGACCCCAGGACAGAGGAGCAGGACTGCTCAAATTCCAGGCCACAGGAGAAGCAGGAGGAATCGTAACGGTTGCTTTAAGCGCCTAAGTTTTGGAAGCTTGTTATGTAGCAATGGACAATTGTTATAGCCATCTCTTTTGCATTCTTAGCTGTGACATTTGGGTGGGAATGACCCCCTCACACAGCTCCAGGTGTGGGTCCTGACTGGTGTAAAGAAATGGATGTCACTGCCGTGTGGTCAGAGCACCTCATTCTCCCTGTCTACAGTGAGACACCAGAAATCATTTGCTTCTCCACCATCTGAGAAAGAGATGAGGCGTTGAGGATGTGAGGTCAGGAATCCAGGCAGCTGTTTTGTGCCACATGGGACATCCATGTGGAGCCAGAGGACAAAGGGCTGAAGTTGACACTGAAGGAAGTAAACCAGGAGGCCAGAGAGGACCCAGGTCTTTGACAGCTTTGAGATGCTAGATTCAGCCATACCTCCAGCAAGATCTCTCCCTGAGATTTTCGGTTTCATAAACCAGTGAGTGCCCTTTAGGTGGCTTCAGCCAGCCCTGAATGACACATCTTCCTCCGAGGTGTGGCACGAGCATATGCAGGAATGTATTTATAGATTTTCATTTTCTTTTTGTTTCTTTGAGACAGGGTCTTGCTCTGTCATCTAGGCTGGAGTGCAGTGATGCCATCATAGCTCACTGCAGCCTCAACCTCCCAGGCTTAAGCGATCCTCCTACCTTAGCCTCCCAAGCAGCTAGGACTACAATCATGTGCCACCACGTCTGGCTATTTTTAGTTTTGTAGAGACGGGGTTTTGCTACATTACCCAGGCTGACCTCGAACTCCTGGGCTCAAGTGATCCTCCCATCTCAGCCTCCTGAGTAGCTGGGACTACAGGCTCGTGCCACCACACCCGGCTCTGTGATGCTATTTACTGAAGAAGATCCCAAGCCCACAGTGTAGCTGGATGTTTTTGTGTTCCAGCTCTTTCTTCCCCCTTACCCATGACATAGTGTGTATTTTGTTAAAGTCTCTTTAACACAATGGACAGTTTTGCCCACTTCTGCTCCTTTGGTTTGTCTTTTTTTTTTTTTTTTTTTAAGAGATGGTATCTTGCTATGTTGCCCAGGCTGGTCTTGAACTCTTGGGCTCAAGCAATCTTCCTGCCTCGGCCTCCCACAGTGCTGGGATTACAGGGATGAGCCACTGCACCAGGCCCATTTCAGCTCCTCATTCCTTTTCAGCTCTCTTGATCTCATACACTTTGTTTTCAGAGAAGCTTTGGGGGTTGTAATGGGAGATGCCTCCAGCTCACTTCTTCCCATCTTGCTGGCATCCTGGCCTGGCTGAGCTGGCTGCCTGGGTCCGCCCGTAATCCCCACCTGCTTCTTACTCCCATGAGGACAGTGCCACGCCCAGGTGGGCAGGGAGAGGGCTTGTGAGAGAAATAACTGGAACACAGATGCCCACTGTATCCATTAGCTTTTGCTACAAAAATGTTTCCTAACAAATGACCCCCCACGTCACCCTAAAGCAGCATTCATTTCTTCTCATAGTGGGTTGATTGGTTGACTGACCTGGCTGGACTTGGCGGGGAAGCTCTGCTGGTCTTGGCTGGGCTCAGCCATGTGACTGGGGGTCAGGTGGGAAGGAATTCTTCAAGGTCATCCTTGTCCCGGGGCTAGTGGGACAGCCGAGGTGTGTTCTTATGGCCCAGCAGCCTCATATGATTGGCAAAGCAAGTCACATGGCAATGGATGGAATGCAGAGGCAGGGACCCAGACCCCGCTAACTGTGGAAGAGCTCTCGCAAAATCTCTTGGCAAAGGGCAGCCAGACACGGAAGGGACACAGACCTGGGGCCAGCGACGTGACTGGGTGTAACCATGCATCTCAGTGGTGGTGCCCAGTCTCTCTCCCAACCACCCTGGGAGCATCGGAGCTGGAACAAACAGCTGAGGTTTAAAGGCCACAAAGTCAGTGGGGTAAGTGGTCCCAGCTACTTGGGAGGCTGAGGTAGGAGGATCACTTGAGCCCAGGAGGTGGAGGCTGCCGTGATCTATAATCGCGTCACTGCACTCCAGCCTGAGTAACAGAGAAAGACCCTATCTAAAAAAACCCAAAGCTACAAAACCCCACTGACTTCTCCCAAGCCTCCAGGAAGACAGGCTCCTTCTCCTCCCAGGGCTGAGGTCTCCTCACTGCACAGCCACACTCCCAGGTAGACAGGAGAGGCCTCCCTGAGTCACAACCACCCAGTGACCTCACCTCATTGATTTTGACCACTTTAGAGTGAGGTGCGATGAGCTAGTCACACCCAAGACACTCCTGAGCTTGGAGATGTAGTACAATCCCTTTGATTTCCTGCCCAGATCTGCCCTGTCCTGTGCAAGCCCCAGCCAAGCCCCTTCCTAGGTCAGCTCCCTCCAGAGTGTTGCTCAGGAGGCGGGAGTTCTTCTGATATCCTTAGCCCAGGGGGGATCTCCCCTTGCACTGGGCAGCGTCTCAGCTGGTGGCTGGGCTTGCCTCACTCTCTGGGAGTCAGGAGTGGGCTGCCTTCTCCTCCTCCTCCTCCTCCTATTTCTTTGTCTCCATGCTTCCCTGACTTCACCTCTTTTAACAAAACTCTTCTAATGTAATAGATTTCTTTTGTGGTCAAAAATTTACAGTACAGGTGGGTGCAGTGACTCATGCCTGTAATCCCAGCACTTCAGGAGACCGAGGTGAGAGGATCACTTGAGGCCAGGAGTTTGAGACCAGCCTGGGCAACATTGCGAGACCCTGTCTCTACAAGAAATATTTAAAAAGTAGCCGAATGCGGTGGTGTGCATCTGTAGTCCCAACTACTCCAGAGGCTGAGGTGGGAGGATTACTTGAGCCTAGGAATTGGAGGCTGCGGTGAGCTATGATTGCACCACTGCACTCCAGCCTGAGCAACAGAGCAAGACCCTATCTCAACAACTAAACAAAGCTGGGCGTGGTGGCTCACACCTGTAATCCCAGCACTTTGGGAGGCTGAGGCAGGTGGATCACGAGGTCAGGAGTTCAACACTAGCCTGGCCAACATGGTGAAACCCCAACTCTACTAAAAATACAAAAATTAGCTGGGCATAGTGGGGCGTGACTGCAGTCCCAGCCACTTGGGAGGCTGCAGCAGGAGAATTGCTTGAACCCAGGAGGCAGAGGTAGCAGTGAGCCGAGATCACGCCACTGCACTCCAGCCTGGGTGACAGAGCGAGAGTCTGTCTCAAAACAAAAAACAACAAACAAACAAAAAACCATGAAAATCTCCCAGTACACAGAATGGGTGTGACTGCTCAGGGGGGCTCCTGGGGAGGCCCCTTCTGGAGGTGATCACTGTTCAGTTAAGGCTTTCTGGACTCCTGAGACTGGTGGGACACAACTGGGGTTGACCCCTAGCTCTGCCGCTGACCTTGCGCAGGTTGTTTCTCTTTCAGCCTCAGTTTTCTCATCTGTAAAATGGGACAAAAGAGCACCTGCCTTATAGGGCAGTTGCAAGGACTAAATGAAGTTACGTTTGTAAGGCACTGAGTCCACTATGGTACTTGATGTTGAATACATTGTCTTTCTCTTTGCTTTACTTAAGAGTTTGAATCAATAAAAGAAATGTCAGGCAGGTGCGTGCACGCGCGTGTGTTAGTGTGTGTGTGTGTGTGTGTGAGAGTGAACATTGATGCTGGTTAACAGATGATCTATGTGGTAAGGACAAGGTACTCCAGAAGATAAGTCTTCATCATAAATCCAGGGAAGATAAGGCTGTGCTCAGTGAAAGCAAGATTTCACCCTTTTTCAATGAGCTCGGGGCCCCTCACCTCTGTGACAGCCTGGGACTTGGGTGTGTCTTTTGTGGCCTGTGCCACAACCACAGTCCTGGACCCAAATTTGTGAGAACTCACAGTGTCTTCTAGGGGTAGTGAAAGCTCTGGTTCCCAAGTTTTAGGGTCCCCATGCGATATGGTGTGACTGTGTCCCCACCCAAATCTCACCTTGAATTGTAATAATCCCCACATTCAAGGGCGGGGCCAGGTGGAGATAATTGAGTCATGGAGGCGGTTTCCTCATACTGTTCTCATGGTGGTGAATAAATCTCACAAGATCTGATAGTTTTATAAAGGGGAGTTCCCCTGCACACACCCTCTTGCCTGCTGCCATGTAAGATGTGACTTTGCTCCTCCTTTGCCTTCCACCATGATTGTGAGGCCTCCCCAGCCATGTGGAACTGTGAGTCCATTACACCTCTTTCTTTTATAATGACCCAGTCTCAGGTATGACTTTATTAGCAGTGTGAGAGCGGACTAATATACTATGCTGTACCCTCTGTCCCATCAGCAGTCTCCCCTTTGACAGTATCATCTGTCACAGTCACAACAAGGTCCTGAAAACGCTTTCCAGTTGACCTCTCCCAGTTCCGCCATGTCTGTGCCTCTGTTTCCTCATCTGTCAAAGAGGACTGGAATCCTACCTGCCTCACAGGGTTGCTTATAGATGTAATGAGTTAATGTGCGTAAATCTGCTTACAACAGTGGCTGACACAGAATCGGGATTTTTTTTTTTTCCTTTTGAGACAAGGCCTGGCTTTATTGCCCAGGCTAGAGTTCAGTGGCATGATCTCGGCTCGCTGCAACTTCCTCCTCCGGGGCTCCAGCAATTCTCCCACCTCAGCCTCCTGAGTAGCTGGGACCACCACACACCACCATGCCTGTCTAATTTTTTTTTTTTTTACTTTTTGTGAAGATGGGTTTTCTCCACATTGCCCAGTCTGGTCTTGAGCTCCTAGACCTCAAGTGATCCACCCACTTCGGCCTCCCAAAGTGATGGGATTACAGGTGTGAGTCACTGTGCCTGGTCCAGAATCAGGGCTTTCTATTGTTTATTATTATTATTTATAAATTACTCCTAAAAATATGACTTTCCTAGAGGACTCTTTGATGACACTTTGTTATGAGATGGGGAGTGACCATGAAGGTGACTCAAAACAGCTGCTGAACCTGAAGATGAGTTTCATGATTTTCTTTTATGAAAAGACAAATGCCCTCATTTGCTGGCATCTTCTGCAGGTGACATGTGACTGTCAGCTACTTGTCCCCCTCCAAAGAAAGCACGGGATCTGCACCTTCAAGGGGAAGGTGATTTTTAAACAATGAATGAGAATGTGAGTGCTTTTGAGAGACACTCACGTTTTGGAAAGAGCATATTGAAAGCAGATGTTTGGAAATGTTTCCATTGTTATCAGCTTTTATTGCCAAAAAGCAAAGAAAGTGTGTTTCCTTTTAAAACCTCTCCACGTCTGCACACTTGAAGAACTGGGAAACAGAAAATTCTAGCCAATTTCAAATCTTTCAAAAGAAAACTTTTAGGAAGTTTTGAATCCATTTATTACAAATCTGCAAGTACCAATTTTCTGAATTCTTTTCAAGATGAAACAAATGAGGGATATCCAGGAAGATGGATGTATACAGTACTAGTCAATTTCACCAAAAATAGTTCCCTATTTGGTGAATGGGATTAAAATATGGGTATTGATATTAATATTTAGAAAGCACAGCATGTGGCACTTCTTCCATTTGAATTTACGAATCTTTGTGAGGTATTGTTTGCGGCTCTAATAGCCACTCAAACCAAGTATGGACATCACCCTCGACAGAATGAGATCCTCGTGCGCCACAGCACATAGTGTTAACCTAAGCTTTCCAAAAAATAAAAAGGATTCAATTGCATTGCTACCAGGAACAGAACATTTGGAATGCTCAAATGAAAGCCAAGAGGTTCGTTGTACTGTTAGCAAATAAAATAAAAATATTTCAAAGTAGTCTTTATTTAATCTTCATGTCCTCCGTTAAGAATTCCTAGTTTTTATATAGGTTGAGTACCCCAAATTTGAAAAGCCATAATCTAAAATGCTCCAAAATCCAAAACATTTTGAGTACTGATATGGTGCTCAACAGAAATGCTCATTAGAGCATTTTGAGGCCAAGGCGGGCGGATCACTTGAGGTCAGGAGTGACACCAGCCTGGCCAACATGGTTAAACCCCATCTCTAGCAAAAATACAAAGATTAGCCAGGCATGGTGGCACTCTCCTGTAATTCCAGCTACTCCGGAGGCTGAGGCAGGAGAATCGCTTGAACCCAGGAGTCAGAAGTTGCAGTGAGCTGAGATTGAGCCACTGCACTCCAGCCTGGGTGACGGAGCGAGACTCCGTCTCAAAACAACCACCACCACCACAACAACAGCAACAACATATTTCAGATTTCCGGATTTGGGATGCTCAACTGGTAAGTACAAAGCAGATATTCCAAAATCTGAAAAAGTTAGAAATCGGAAAAAGTCAGAAATCTGATGCATATCTGGTCCCAAGCTCTTTGGATGAGGGATACTTTATGCTTTATGTACAGCTCGTAATATATTAGTGCATCATTGTGTAATTCATAAATGTTCCTGCCCAGTTGGAGATCTCTGCTTTTAATCACTTCATTGAATCCCAAATCCCTCACCTGGGCAGTTTTCGTGTCTTGGTGGTGGACATTGGATGGGTGTGGAGGTGACGCTCTTACTGGTTCCGCTGATCAAGACTGGCGGCCCCACTGTTGGCCCCTAGGGGGCAGCAGAGGGAAGCAAAACAACAGCTTTGAAACCTACTCTAGGAAAACAATCGCAGAAGGGCTGGTGCAGGAGACACCTTATAATGTCTCCTTTCTCCCCAATCTTCCTTGTTCTCCCTCCTCAGGAATGGAGGAAAATAAACCATCTGCAGCCCCTGAGGGCTGAGAAAAATCCCACTGAGCGCGGGGAATAAGGAAGGGAGTCAGTGACCCCCAAGGCTCATTTTGAGCGGTGGGGCTTTAACCTGAATACTGTATTTATCTGAAGATGACACAGAGCTGGCCCATGACAGGTAGAGGGGACCCCGGGGGGTCCTGGCCACTGTCCTGGACTCTGGCCACTGTCCTGCTACTTCTTGAGCTGTTTCTCCAGCTGAGATCTAGTAAGAATTCCGTAAGGGTCAATTTAATTGTATCCCTTTGGCTAAAGTGCATGGTATACAGTCGGTGCAAAATCAATGTGTGCAGACTGACCTGAGGAGTAACTCTTCCTCATCTCATTTGTTACTGCTCCATCCCACCCAAACCTATCTGTGACCTGTCACGCATTTCCCTCCCGCGGTGGGTGCTGGAGTCGGCCAGTTTGCGGGTGCTGTGTCACTGCCTCTGAGAGTATTTCCTGGCAGATGTACTAGAGCTCTTGTGTGGCAGGTTTTGGCTTGATTCTTCGAGAACACAGCTGGGGAACAAGTGTGAGGTTCCTTCTCACGGCTCAGAGCAGGCTTCAGTACTTGGCATGGACCATGCGTGAGCCTCCTAACACATCCCCACGACGCCGCACCTCCCATCCAGCCGACCGCGGTTCCCCAGAGCCGCCTTCCAGAAACACAGCGTCGTGTGCCTGCTCCAACCGTCCCTGGATCCTCATCGCTCGCGGAGTGACATCAAAGCTCCTGGGCCGGTCTTGAAGGCCCTGGGATAGGAGTCCCCTACAACCCGTCAGCCCTCCAAGACACTTCTGTCTGCATGCCCCACGCTTCTGTCACATAGGCTTGGTGCAATTGATGGAGCCTCTCTGAGCAGCGTCAGTTTCCTCATCTATAAAATAGACACAACTAACCCCTTGAGGATTGAGAATGACGAGAGATGGGCGACCATGTATGGAAGTGCATTCCTGTGCTGAGAACACTCCACACATATTGGTGTCCTTTTCCCGCCGCATTTCACAGATGAGGAAACTGAGGCTCTGAGCGACAGATCGGGAACAGATCCAAAAACATGCAGCCCAGATGCAGCAGAGCCAAGATTAACATTCAGACCTTCCCAGTTATTTCTAAAAATTAATTACTTTTTAATTTTATAATTGACACATAATAATTGCTACATATTTCTCTGGTGCAGTGTAATGTTTCAATGTACATGCATATATTATATAACATCTATGCATTTGGGGAATTTATCACCCGCTTCCCTGTTTATTATTATTACCATTAAAGACAAGGTCTCGCCTTGTCATCCAAGCTGGAGTGCAGTGGCTCAATCATAGCTCACTGCAACCTCCACCTCCCAGGCTCAAGCGAACCTTCCACCTCAGCCTCCCGAGTAGCTGGGATGACAAGCATGTGCCACCACACGCGACTAACTTTTTTTGTATATTTTGTAGAGACGGAGGTCTCGGTGTGTTGCTCAGGCTGGTCTCGAACTCCTGGGCTCAAGCCATCCACCTGTCTTGGTCGCCCAAATTGTCAGGATGACAGGCGTGAGCCACCATGCCTGGCCCCTTGTTCATTATTGTCTCCCCTTCTAGAACATAAGCCCCATGAAGGCATAGAACTGGCCTGTCTTGTTCACTGAATGCCCAGCACAGAGCAGGAGGCAGCTAAACACTTCTTGAATAGGCAAGGGCTACAACGATTTCAAAGAAAACATAGGTAGCTCCAGCTGATCACTTTCTAATGAAGCTGGTTCCTTTCACCTACGGAGAATCTACCCCCTGGGATATCTCTGATTGCACAGAGCTGGAGGGCCTTTCCTCCCCTGGGATTGGTGGCCCTAAGCCACGAACAGCCTGGTAAGCACTGTGAGGCCGGCTTTCCCCAGAAACCCGGAGTGTCGGGTTAACCAGGGGAGTAAAGTGGGCATTAGGCTTGCATACCTTGGGAGTCAATGCTTAAAAAACTTCCCTGATAATTGGAAATTGGCTAATCTCTTGCTACAATTAGGAGAGCCTGGAGGCTGGGGATGTTCTGTTTTCCCAAGCTCTGTTTTGAAGGTGTAGAAACCAGGAAGTAACTTAGGAAGCCCAGAAGCTAACAAATGACTTTGTAGTCACGGACGCCAAGGAAATGTGAAATGCACTCGGGACAGTTCCCTTCAAAGCAGATTCATGTTTCCTGAAAAGTATGAATTTCATTATTAATAGCAACAGTTTTTCTGGTAAATTTTCTTGAGTATAAAAACACGAGCCAGGGGCCCACCACCACAACTGGCTAATTTAAAAATTTTTACTCAAGCCTGTAATCCCATCACTTTGGGAGGCCGAGGTGGGCGGATCACGAGGTCAGGAGATCGAGACCATCCTGGCTAACACTGTGAAACCCCGTCTTTACTAAAAAATACAAAAAACTAGCCAGGCGAGGTGGCGGGCGCCTGTAGTCCCAGCTACTCGGGAGGCTGAGGCAGGAGAATGGCATGAACCCGGAAGGCGGAGCTTGCAGTGAGCTGAGATCCGGCCACTGCACTCCAGCCTGGGTGGCAGAGCGAGACTCCGTCTCAAAAAAAAAAAAAAAAAAATTTTTTTACAGAGATAGGATTTACTTTTTTTGCCAAGGCTGATCTCCAATTCCTGGCCTCAAGCAATCCTCCTGCCTCAGCTTCCCAAAGTCCTGGTGTTATAAGTGGAAGCCACCTTGCCTGGCCTGGGAGGCTAGATTCTTATGTGAACTCTCATGATTCTGGAATGTTGGCAACAGATACAAATGTAACACGCTGTAGAGGCCAACTCCACCCAGGTCAAACAAAATAGGCTTAAGGGCCAGATTTGGTCTGCAGGTGCCATGTGGGGTGAGCTGGAGGGGTCCCCAGGCACGTGCGGGAGACAGGTGTGAAAACAGACATCACGGTTCAGCGTGATTCATGATATTGAAGATCAGAGGAGGGATGACCGGCTGCCAGGACGTGGGATGGGGTCAGGAAGGAGTCTGCGGCGGCATGAGGCTTCCAACAGCACCCTGAAAGACACGCAGAGGAAGGAGAGCAAACACGTTTCATGGAGAGGAAGGAACGTGTGCAGAGGCCTGGGTACAGTGTGAGCACCAGGTGGTCCGACACTGCACGATGATTTGGTGCAGCTGTGGCAGGCAGTACAGGAATGGGCAAAGGGGCTGGAGACGTGGACATGAGCCAGTCACCAGGACCTGGAAGGGCAAACTCAGTCATTGAGGCTTTTGTCCTGCAGGGCAGGCGGTGGGAGCATTTGGAGGGGGTTCGGTGGAGGTGTGTGGGGCTGGTCTCTCTGGAGGCAGGTGCAGGGTTGGGGTGGCCGAGGGACAGCATGGGGACAGGAGGCTGCAGTAAGGCCTTGACCTGTGGCAGTGAGCCAGAGAGGAGGGAACCAGGGACTTAGGCTCACATTTCTCGCCTCCTAAACAAATCCCGTTACCTCTCCCTGCAACCACTTCCCTCCACGCCCAAGGTAATTCCAACTATATCACTATTTGGGATAAAAATCCCTGTGGCGATCCAAGGGTTTTGCTGATGAGTTTGGATTCACTTCCAAAGGCTGTGTAGACACCTGAAGTGGTCCCTCCAGGGGTGTAATCTCTACTCACTGTCTTCAGCTCGCCGGAAAGGCCCAGCACAAACTCGGCCAGAATTTTGGATTTTCCCTGTGCCTCACAGGTCTGCTTCTGACTCAGCCAATAGCAACTCCGTCCCTGTGGGAACTCCTGCTGAACGCATCGGAGTCATACTTCTGCGTGTTCCATCCGTGAGCAAATCCTGCTGGATCTGCCTTTATTTCACTTTCTTTTTTTTTTTTTTTTTTTTGAGACGGAGTCTTGCTCTGTCGCCCAGGCTGGAGTGCAGTGGCCGGATCTCAGCTCACTGCAAGCTCCGCCTCCCGGGTTTACGCCATTCTCCTGCCTCAGCCTCCCGAGTAGCTGGGACTACAGGCGCCCGCCACCTCGCCCGGCTAGTTTTTTGTATTTTTTAGTAGAGATGGGGTTTCACCTTGTTAGCCAGGATGGTCTCGATCTCCTGACCTCGTGATCCATCCGTCTCGGCCTCCCAAAGTGCTGGGATTACAGGCTTGAGCCACCGCGCCCGGCCTCACTTTCTTTTTTTTAGAGACAAGGTCTCACTCTGTCACCCAGGCTGGAGTGCTGTGGTCCAATCACAGCTCTTTGCAGCCTTGAACCTGCCCGGCTCAAGTGATCCTCCTGCCTCAGCCTCCCAAGCACACGCCACCACACCCAACTCATTTTTAATTTTTTTGTAGAGACAGGGTCTCACTCTGTTGCCCAGGCTGCTTTTGAACTCCTGGACTCAAGTGATCCTCCCTCCTGGGCCTCCCAAAGTGCTGGGATTACATGTGTGAGCCACCGCACTTGGCCTGGAGCTGCCTTTAAAAAAGACCCAGAACCTCCACCATGCCTGTCCCCACACTGGTCTGAGTCCCTGGCCTCATGCACTGGAATCCACTCTCCAGCCTCTGTCTGGTCTCTCTGCTTCCACCCTTCTTCCCATAGGAGCCCGCGTGGTCCTGTTAGACACGAAACCAGACATGGGTCCCCTCTGCCCAGACCCTCCGCCGGCGTGAATACCTTGCTCAGAGTGAATACCTGAGTCCTTGTGTAGCCTCTGCATTCCTAGGTGATCTGTCCCCTCCCCTAGCACCTCTGGCCCCCTTTTTTCTTCCTCTGCCCTTTGCTCACTCAGCTCCAACCACACTGTCCCCCCACCCCAAAGGGCCAGACAGGCTCCTGCCTCGAGGCTTTTGCACTGGCCATCCCTCTGCCTGGAATTTCCATTCCCCCAGATGTCCTCATGGCTTGCCCCTACATGTCCTTCAAATCCTTGCTCCAGTGTCCCCTTCTCAGTGAGGCCTTCCTTGAAGCCATCCCCACTTTGATCCCTCCCTGCTGAATTGCTCTCCCTGGCTTTTACCCCTGCATATTCGGCAATGTTCTTTGTTTTTTCTTTTTGAGACAAAAGTCTTGCTCTGTCGCCCAGTCTGGAGTGCAGTGGCATGATCTCAGCTCACTGCAACTTCTGCCTCCCGGGTTCAAGTGATTCTCCTGCCTCAGCCTCCTGCGTAGCTGGGATTACAGGTGTGCACCACCGCACCAGGCTAATTTTTGTATTTTTAGTAGAGATGCTGTTTCGCCATGTTGGCCAGGCTGGTCTCGAACTCTTGACTTCAGGTGATCTGCCCACCTCGGCCTTCCAAAGTTCTGAGTGTTCTTTCTTACGAACTTTGTTCACATTCTCTTTTCTCTCCAGTGCTGAGTATTCAGTTAGTGGAGGAGTATCTTAGATGGAAATTTCAAATCATATCTCAGAAACATGATCCCTGAGACATGGTCCCTGAGACATATCTCACCTGGGCTCTCCTGGCTTCAAACCTGCAGGACAGGGTTCCCAGCTGTAGGTCACTGAGCCCTGCTCACATGCACACCAACAACAGCCTCAAGTCCAAAGAAGTACCCTGTTGAGCACACATCGAGGGACCGGTTTTCAGAGGTGCACAGACACTCATGATGAATACCGCATGCCCGTTTAAAAGTGCTACTGGAGGCCGGGCGCAGTGGCTCATGCCTGTAATCCCAGCACTTTGGGAGGCCGAGGCGGGCAGATCACTTGAGGTCAGGAGTTCAAGACAAGCCTGACCAACATGGTGAAGCCCTTTCTCTACTAAAAATATGAAAAATAGCTGGGCGTGGTGGTGAGTGCCTATAATCCCAGCTACTTGGGAAGCTGAGGTACGAGAATTGCTTGAACCCAGGAGGCGGAGGTTGCAGTGAGCTGAGATCGCACCACTGCACTCCAGCCTGGGCAACAGAGTGAGACTCTACCTCAAAAAAAAAAAAAAAAAAAAAAAAAAAAAAGTGCTACTGGATTCTTTATAGCTGTTTGGTGATGATGTATTTTCTCTGTCAACCAATACTCTCAATGCCACCATTATTACATGGAGGTCCTCTCTTTCAAAATAGTTGAGAACCTCTTGCACAGTGCCAGAAAAGGGCTCTAAAAGCAAGTCTGGAGACCCTTGGTCACCCTTCATGCCTGTTTTTACCAGGGACATTGCCCACAACGCTTTCCTCTCACCTACCCGCAGGCAGAGTAGCAGCAGCTGACAGTGAGTGCTGGCTCACCCACAGGAGTAAGGCAATTCATAATCGGTTCACCTTGAATTCTGCAAGGCCCGCCACTCGGCAAGCCGGGGGTTGTTGG
Source organism: Macaca mulatta (assembly GCF_049350105.2). Lineage (NCBI taxonomy): Eukaryota > Metazoa > Chordata > Mammalia > Primates > Cercopithecidae > Macaca > Macaca mulatta. The sequence goes on along the minus strand of NC_133425.1, from coordinate 27,612,891 downwards.
AGCAGTTCTCAGCTTGGGCAGAATTCAAATGAGCTCTTACAATCAACATGCAATTAATTGTTGCACGCCCTGAGCATCTGGGCAGTAAGCGCTGTGCAGCACGAAGGGAGTTCAGGGAGCGTGGTCATCTTAGAGCAGAGCTGGGGACAGGAGTGCACACAGTTCCCACGTTGCACAAGAGAGTCCGAAGAGGTTTGTCTGAGTTTGGTCAACTGATCTTGGTTCAGATGTTAGTAACAGTGAATTATTAACGTTTATTGAGTCTACTGTGTGCCAAATGCTTTTTGCAGCCATGATCTCATTACAGCAGCCCACTGTGATATACTTTGAAGGTGGGTGGGGGGGTCCTCCCTTTTTTATAGTTATGGAAATTGAGGCTCAGAGAGGGTAAGTGACTTGTTCAAAGCCACACAGCTGGTCAAGCCCTAGATTTACTTGATCCCAAAGTCAGTATGTTTGACCACCCTGCCCCCACCCCAATCTTGAAGATTCTACTCACATTCACATGGTGTGCATGTGAGCAGGGTTGGCAGCCCCTGCAGGGCACCACTGCCTAGTAGCTGCAGTAACTTTGTGGTCGGCATGGGCCCTGCTAGGGCTCTGCTGTTTGGGATCTCAGGTGGGTGCAGTGGGCTGTCTGGGGTACCCCGTTTCCACTCTTCCTGCAGTTGCATGCTGTGGTTGGGAGCCCAGATGACAGTTTCATCCTTGGAAGGGAGCTCTTCCCAGATGCTGGAGGTGACACCCAGGAGATAGAAAAACGTTTCAAACCCTATAACCCCACACTCCAGGAGGGGCGCCTCCTGACAGATCCTGACACTCCAGGTCCAGCATGGGGTGTCTTACCCAGGGGGTCTTGCAGCTCCCTGGCTGTGGGAAGCCCTGCAGGCTCTGCTGTTTAGACTCTTTGGAAAACTCCTTTCTCAGGGTCTGGTGCGGGGCTCCTTTTGGGGATCCCCTTCTGGGGCAGGGTCCTGCTGGTCTATGTCCCTCTTGGGGGACCCCAGCAGCCTCTGCCCTTGTTTCCTAGGGCAGGGCCTCTCTGGGTCTCATGAGATGCCCGCTCCCGGTGGGTTTTGTTGCCCCACGTCCGCCGTGGGGATTTTTCTCAGGAGCGCCTTGCCTGGGATTCTCCTTGCGTCTCAGACCCTCACCCTGTTTCGGGTTTCTTTCAGGGGCGTCCCTCCACTCCCAGGCCCCCGCCCGCGCCCGGCGTGGGGCGCCCCCTCTCCCCGTGCGGGCGGGCGCCGGAACAGTGTCGCCGGCCGCCTGCAGGTGTCTCCCCACGGAGGGGCGCGCGTCCCTGCGCCGTGGCCGCTGCCAGGCGCCAGCGGCTCCTTGCCGAGGTGCACTCGCGCTCCGGGCTCCGGGCGCGCCAGAGCCGCTCCTCCGCCGCCGCCCTCCCCGCCCGCCCGCCTGCCCCGCGCGCCCCCCGCGCCCCCTGCGCCGCGCCCCCACCCCGGGGTTGGGGGGGCATGGGCCCGCGCCGCGTCCGCCGCCGCCGATCGCAGGCGCCAGAGCCCCGGGGCGCGGCGGGCAGCGGCCGCTGACGCGGGGCGCCGGCTGCCAACTTCGCGCGCGGAGCTCCCCGGCGGTGCGGTCCCGTCCCGGCGGCTCGGGCGGCATGAAGACGAGCCGCCGCGGCCGAGCGCTCCTGGCCGTGGCCCTGAACCTGCTGGCGCTGCTGTTCGCCACCACCGCGTTCCTCACCACGCACTGGTGCCAGGGCACGCAGCGGGTCCCCAAGCCGGGCTGCGGCCAGGGCGGGCGCGCCAACTGCCCCAACTCGGGCGCCAACGCCACGGCCAACGGCACCGCCGCCCCCGCTGCCGCCGCCGCCACCGCCGCGGGGAACGGCCCCCCTGGCGGCGCGCTCTACAGCTGGGAGACCGGCGACGACCGCTTCCTCTTCAGGAATTTCCACACCGGCATCTGGTACTCGTGCGAGGAAGAGCTCAGCGGGCTTGGTGAGTGCGCGCGGGCGGCGGCCAGCTAGGCTCCGGCTCCCCCGGGGCGGCGCGGCCACCGAGGCCCGAGTCCCGGACCCGCTCGCCCTCCTCCCGCCGCCTGGGCCCAGCTCCCGGCGCTCCGCCGGGCTGGGGGCGACGTTCCGGGGCAGGGGGCGCGCGCCGTTCCGGGGCCGGGGACCAGCGCGGGGGGACATGCGGGACGCTCCGCGGTGGAGAGGTGCAAGGCAGACCTTCTACCCTCTGCGGACGCCCCGCGGCTTTGGGGACGCTCCCGCGCCCCGGGAAGGCGCCCACCCCAGCTGCTGGTCAGAGGGGCGCGCGCTGCTTTCCGCGCCTCAACTCATCTCCACGCTCGCCCCCTCCTCCTCTTCCTTTCGCGGGGCACTAGATGCCCCCATCCACCCCGGAACGCCCCTGGGGGTGGGGGTGATGCATGGACTCCTGTTATCAGCCGCCCCTCCCGCCGCAGATCCACAGACCCGGGAGCCTTCCACCCCCATCGCCAACCCGCGCCCAACCTCTCAGACGGGAGTGGGGAGTGGGGGAGTCCACGGGCTCCCAGAAAGCCGCACCCGCCCAGAGGCACCCCTGTTGCCAGATGCCAGGGAGCCCTCTGTATCCTGGCCCCCTCCTGGGAGAGGCAGACTGGGGAACTGGGGACGGCTAGGCAAACTCCGGGTCGAGGAGTCCAGGAGGGCTTAGCTTAGCACAAGGCTCCCATTAGGTTCGGTGGGGGGACTGACTTTTCAGAAGGCAGATCAAGCTGTCCCCTTTGCGTGAACCCCCTCCTCTACATTCCAGAGGCAGCCTGGGCTGGAGTGCGTGTTTTGGAGGCAGACAGCCGGGCTGGGGCAGGGCCCAGGGGACAACTGCCCAACAGCCGGTTGTGCCACACAGCAGGTAGAGCTGGCTCAAAAGACGTGGTGTCTCAGAGGGGTGTCCAGGCGTGGGCACCCTCCTCAGTGAATTGACCTCTTTCTCCAAGGTTAAAACTCGTCCCTGCATGCCTAGCTCCTCAGTGTGGACACCACATATGTGTGTGTGCTCAAGGGTGGGTAAGAGCAGACCTCCACCCTTAGTTTGCCCTAAATAAGCCAGTGGCCTAAGTGGTTTAGAGGGCAGAGGGAGGAAGCTGTGAAGCGAACCCAGTGAAAAGCTCCAGGCCTTTGCACAGGCTGCATCCTCTGTCTGGAATGCCCTTCCCTGCCCCACCTCCTTCTCCAGGGGCTCCTGGTCAGTTTCACTGGGACTCTCTGGACCGCCTTCCAAGTCGGGACACTGAGGAGAGACAACCTTGTGAGCTCCCCGTTGGAGGGAGGGTCTCCATCTTTAGATCTCACCATTGCATTGATCTGCCTGCCACACTTGGCGCTGCCTGACATTTTCTGGGGCCTGTTTTTGGTCACTAGCTTATAGTTCCTTCTCCCCATAGGATGTCACTCTGTGAGGGCCAGCCCGGTTGGTTGGTCTCGTTCACTGCTGCCTCCGAGTAGTGTCTAGTGCTTATTAGGTCAGGTCCTCAAGAAACATTTGCAGGGTGCATACTGGATGGGGCCTTGGGACGATGAACCGGAGGTTTCCCGCGGTGCTGCCTCCTCTGTCTCGCTTCTGGGGGTGCCTGACCAAACTTTTCTGTGACTTGAACCGGGCTGGCTGTTTGTCAGAGATACATGGTGTTTGAATAGGGACCTGCCCCTGATTGGTTTCACCCCATCAGACCCACTTCTGCTTTACACTCAAGACTCAAATGTTTACTGTGGGATGCAATTAAAATTACTCACTTCAAAAGGCATGTTGGCCAAAAGTCTCTGCCTTGCGCACAGCCCAACCCTAATCTCTCACACAGAGGCCTCATAACACCTTGTTGTCAGGAACATCTTCGTCCTTGGAGGTAGACATCTTGCTACTGTACATCTTTCTCCAAGTTCAAGAAGGTGTTTCCAAGGTTCAGGAGACCCAGCCCTGGGGACATACCACCTCTGTGCACACACCTGAAAATACAATGGTGCATCTCTGGCACGGGAGTGGCCCTGTCTCTCCCTCTGTGGAGTGTCCTGGTCCAAGCTGGTCAGCTGAGCCTCTTAATTGTTTGGAGTCTCTCTTGGCTGCTCCCTGAAGGTCACGGTCCCAGTACTTGCTACAGTTATTTCCCTGTAGTTCATTCAGGGCTTGACTTGGGATATTTAAGTATTTCAAAAGATGATTAATTGAAAATTATTTTAAAAACAATGTTAGCTAACATTTATTGAGCCTTGAACGTGCACCAGGTCCTGCTGAAACTTCTCATCTCCTGAATCTTGTTGAATCCTGGCTGCCACCTTTGAGGCAGACACTTCTAGGGCACTTGCTTTTTCAGATGAGAAACTTAAGGCTCACAGGGGATTCTGGGAAGGGAGCTCAAATTGTCTTCTTGGGAACAGAAAGAAATCAGAGTGAAGGAATCGGGGAAGAGAATAGTATAGTTGAGGGGTCAGGGAAGTTGGCATTTTGGGGGGCTCAGTTAAGACCCTCACTCCCAATACTCTGTGAGTTAGAAATGCGGATGGTTAATTTGTTGGGTAAATAAAAGAAACCCACAGTTTCCTCTTGGTCACTGTGGGCTGGAGATCATCCCTCCCCCGAAATCACAATTTTCCTCTCTGAGAGCTTGGAAAATAGTTATCAGCTTGTCAGTGCTGGTGAGAAATTTGGGAATCGGAGCCAGCTGGGGTTGTTTCTGCAGCTGATCCTATAGTGCCAAAATCCTGCCTTCTCCACCACTGTGGTCTTGAAAGGGTGATAAGTACCTGGCCTCAAACTTTTGTTGCCATGACAACCTTTCTTCTGGGTTCTGTGACTATTTTATTTTTTTACTCGAAGAGCAAAAAAAAAAAAAAAAAAAAAAACAACACCCCAATAGTCCCCTGAACAAAATCCCGCCATCCCAACCCCCATACATCAAGGCTAAACTTCCCTCCCTTCCATGACACTACAGCAAAGCTTTCTTTCCTTCTGTGTGTTTCACGTGCACCCAAATGCAAACACCAACCAGGAGATCCTCACCGCTCCGTGAGAAGGAGCTGCTAAATGTTCCCTCCTCTCCAACGCCTGTTCGCCTGTTTGGTCATTCCTTTCTAGGCTCAGAAAAACCTCTCCCCACTCGGGCAGCCACAGGGAAACGTAATAAGCCCTTTTCCCACACTAAAAGTCTACAGCGTTCACCGAGAAAACTGCAGCCTGCCCTAAACAGACATACTTTCACCAGACCCTGCACAAAGAAACCTTTTCTCCTTGCTCCAAGAAGAGCACCCGTGTCCTTCCACAAACAGAAAGGGAAGCGTGGCCTCGACACAGAGTTACCCCAAGCCCTTCACACAAATTGGATTTCTCTTCTGGTTGAGATGCTGGGGAGGGGTTGGGTAGGGAGCAGACGCAAGCATCGTTCTGGTGGGTGTGGTGGGGGTGGCTGAGGAGAGGCCTGGAGGAGGGGAGAATGAAGGTCTAGGGTGGGGGCGACGGTGGGGCAGGTGGGGGGGCTTGTGCCAGCTGGGAGGACAGGCGACGTCCACACGCGTTGGACTTCATCCTGTATGCTTTTGAGCTGCAGGAAAAGGGTGGCCCGGGAAGACTGGGGGGAGGTGGAGGGGTCTTGGGGGACTTGCCAGGCTGGCAGGAGGGGGGTGAGATTAGAGAGAGAAGGGAGAGACCAGTCCCAGGGCTGGGTGACGACGGGGTGGGTGTGAAGCCAGAAGACCCATGCGGAACCCAGGCTGGGAGCCAACATGCCCCACACTGTGGTGACCCCTCCCGCAGTCCCAGAGATGCTGGGGCAGAAAGAAGCATGTTTCCTTCAGACTCGAAAACACCCCATCCCCTGTAGAACGGGTGGAAGTTCCACAGCCTCTTACAAGCAGCGTGGTTTCAGGCAGGAACCTCCCAGGGCTACTGTGTAGGTGGGGATCAGAGCAGCTAGCACCCACTGGAGGTGCAAGGATTTGGTGATGTAGGGCAGGGAGTGGGGAGCACCATCTCGGTGCGGCTGCCACGCCGGGCTGAGCCACCCACAGCCATCCATGTCTCCCACGGACTTCTGCAGCCATCCGTCCGCCTCTGCCATCACCCCCACTCCCCAGTTCATCCTGCACCCAGCATCCGAGTCATCATTAGATGTGGGGCACGGCACCGCCTTCCTGTCACTCAGAGTCAAGTCTCCAGCTAGCCTTCCCTGTACCTGTCTGGTCTTCCTTTCTTTTGAACAGAGAACCCCAGCTCTTCTGCTCAGTCCCCTAAATTATGCTGCTACAGTGTCACAAGTATGAGGACCCCTGTGATGTTCCCAACCAGGAGGTTTTTGGTGCTTGGGAGTATGTTAGTGTCATAGTCGATGGGTTTCATGTTGGGAGATTTGTTGGGCAAATATTTGCACAATGGAAGGCATTGCTCTAACTCCTTGACATGTTTTTTTTTTTTTTTTTTTTTTTTTTTTTTTTTTTTTTTTTTCTGGTCTTGTTCTGTCGCTCAGGCTGGAGTGTGGTATTGTGAGCACAGCTTATTGCAGCCTCCACCTCCTGGGCTCAGGCCATCCTCCTGCCTTAGCCTCCTGAGTAGCTGGGACCACAGGTGTACGCCACCATACCCGGCTGATTTTTGTATTTTTTTGTATAGACAAGGTTTCACTATGTTGCCCAGGATGGTCTCAAATTCCTGGGCTCAAGCTATTTGCTTCCCAAAGTGCTGGGCCTCCCAAAGGGCTGGGATTGCAGGCGTGAGCCACTGTGGCTGGCCTGACAAGTATTACTTCCTTTCATCCGCATATAGCCCTATGAGGTGGGTGCCCTGGTTGCTCTCATTCCCAGATGAGTAAACAGAGGCACAGAGAGGTGAAGTGAGTTGCCCAAGGTCACACAGCTAGTAAGTGGCAAAGCTGGGATGTGTACCCAGGTGGGAGGCTCCAGAGCCTGGCTGTTGCCTGCTGTGCTGTGCTGCCCCCCAGTCTCCCCAGTCCAGCTCACTCAGGGTCCCTTGGTTCCTCCAACCAGGCTCGCTGGGCAGAGCACTGCATCTGGAGTCACAAGCCCTGGGTTTGGCTCCAGGCTTTGATGCCAACTTGCTGAGTGGCTTTGGAGAAATCATACTCCCTCTCTCTCTGGTCTTTTCTTTCCTCGTGTGTAAAATGGAGTTTTGTTGAGTGTTTCGTGTGGATGATGGAGGTGACAGAGCCCTGTCCCGTGACCCATCACAGGGTTTGGGCCCAGATGGTCCAGGTTCCAGTCCTCATACCACTGCCGGCTGCTGTGTGGCCTTGGGTAGGAGTCTGCCCTCTCTGGGCCCCAGTTTCCTTGGTTGGGGCATGAGGATGATCCTATCTGCCCCACCATAGCATCATTGGGGTTGATCCAGATAACGTGGTCCCAGCACTTCACTGGCCACAGCCAGCACTTGGTAAATGGGACTTGCTGCCATCGAGTCTGTGGCTGCAGACAGGTTGCCCACGTGTCACATCTGAACTGTGTATCTGTTTGGTTTGGCCCTGCAGTGTTCACAGTGTCTTTGAATAAGTTGCCAACATTTGAATATGGAGCCACTTCATAGAAACATCTGGATTTATGGCGTTTCTTGAAAACCTGGCAGATGGAGTCTGTACTTCCAATGGGAATGAGTGGAGCTGCTCCTTGCAGGAGTCCACGGTCCCCCAACCCCCACCTGTTCTGCCCCCACTTTACATGAATTGCCGCCCTTCCCCTCTAGGGGCTCAGGCCTCCAAACCTCAGTTTGGACGCCTGGTCCATTGGTCCATCCTGCCAACCGGTCAGTCAGAAGCCAGTGCATCCCACCTAGCCCTGCAGCTCCCCCTGCTCCTGGCCTTGACTTCATGGTCTGTTTCTCTACCCAGTGGCTGGAGGGTTCCCTGTTCCATTGGAGGCGGATCACCCCCGTTCTCCACTCTGGACCCTTCCTCACTCAGTCACAGTCGAATGCCTTCCAGGGACTGCCAGGAAGTCTGCAATCTGCCTTGCTGCCTCCTGCCCTTCCCCGCTCCTCTCCACCCCCACTCTTCTCCAGCCACACCGGCCCCTTTACCAGCTCTCCGACAGGCTGAGGCTTTTGTACTCGCTGTTCGTTGCCTCCAGGAACTCTTCCACAAGACAACCCCGTGCAAGTCTCTGCTCAAATGTCCTCCTGTCTGTGAGGCCTTCCTGGACCGCCCCACTGGAATCAGCCGCCTCGCCGCCCGCCGGCACTCCCCTGCACCCCCGATGTCCCCACTGCTCTGATTGGGGTCATACCCACTGCGTATCACACTGGCTTCTCTCTATCGTCCATCTCCCTGCTGGGACGCTGGCTCCCTGAGGACAAGTCTTGTCCCAGTCACATCGTGCTGTCCCCAGAGCCTACATGAGCTGGCACGTCAATGCCGTAGGACTCAGTGTGGCAGCTCGTTCAGGTTCTGGGAGGCAGCACCGTATGACAGGGACCAAGTCTTCAGGAGGGACTCAGGGAACACCTGTGGAACGCACTGGGGCTCTGGGGACTTCTCAGGGCTTCTGTGGGCAGTGAGAGGCGGGGCTCTGTACTCCGTGCCTGTCATTCCCGTGGTTTGTCAGATGTTCTTCTTTCTTCCCTGCTCCCTCTCTTGGTTTATTTCCAAGGAGAGGTGTTTAGTGGCATCCTGTGGGGAGCTCACGGTCACTCCCCCGTGTTTAAATTCTGGGGTGCCAGACTCAGAGCCATCTTGTGAGGATGCTGCAACCTCGGGCCTCTGCTGCCTTCAGGACGGTGCAGGTTGGGCTCTTTTGGTCCCAAGTGATGGAAACAAACTCGACCCCAGATAAGAATAAAAGGGGAATGGGCCAGGCACAGTGGCTCACGCCTGTAATACCAGCACTTTGGGAGGCCGAGGTGGGCAGATCACCTGAGGTCTGGAGTTTGAGACCAGCCTGGCCAACATGGTGAAATCCCATCTCTACTAAAAATACAAAAATTAGACGGGTGGTGGCAGGCAGCTGTAGACCCAGCTACTCGGGAGGCTGAGGCGGGAGAATTGCTTGAACCCAGAAGGCACAGGTTGCAGTGAGCTGAGATCGCGCCACTGCCCTCCAGCCTGGGGGACAGAGCAAGACTCCGTCTTAAAAAAAAATGGAAAAAATAAATAAATAAAAGGGGAGTTTATTAGAACAATGCTAGCTGGGCACAATGGCTCACGCCTGTAATCCCAGCACTTTAGCATCCCTTGAGGAGTTCAAGACCAGCCTGGGCAACATAGTAAGACCCCCATCTCTGCAAAAAAAAATAAAAATTAAGTAGTGTGGTGGTGTGTGCCTGTAAGTCCCAGCTACTTGGGAGGCTGAGGTGGGAGGATCCCTTGAGCCCAGGCGTTTGAGGCTGCAGTGAGCTGTGATCATGTCACTGTGCTCCAGCCTGGGCAACAGAGGGAGACCCTGCCTCAAAAATAAATAAAAATAAAAATAGCAAAATGCTACAGCTGACAGAGTCCCCAGCAAAGGTGAAATCACCACCCCTCAGAGGTCAGAGCCAGGGCCACTGGGCTCCTGGAAGCTGGACCTTCCCTTGGATCCAGAGCCACCAACTAAAATCCCACAGGGGCCAGGCTGGAAAACTACGAGAGTGAGGTGAGGAAGGGGTAGGGGCCTGCGGGGGCTGGGCAACTGCTTTGTGGTTCCAGAAGGCTTTCTCACCGCAGGAGGGGGTGCTCGTGGGATGCCTAGTGGTCCATTTTTGTTCCAAACTCCCAGTTTTTATATGACATCTGTTGATTGTTCACGTTTGGCAACAAATCCATTTTTTTAAAAAGACATCTGATCTGCAGGTCAAAATCAAGCCCTTTCGAGGGGTGGGTAGACCCTTGTCCCATCAATTTGCAACTTCTAGGCCAGAGTTTTGCTCTTGACAGGATTGAGTTCCCAGCTCCCAGTTGTTTTTCTTTTTATGTAAAAATATTTGTAATAATAATATTTTATTTTATTATTTTATCATCATTACGTTTTTGAGATGGAGTCTTTCTCTGTCACCCAGGCTGGAGTGCAGTGGTGCAATCTTGGCTCACTGCAACCTCCACCTCCTGGGTTTAAGCGATTCTCTTGTCTCAGCCTCCTGAGTAGCTGGGATTACAGGCATGCGCCACTATACTGGGCTAATTTCTGTATTTTTAGTAGAGACGGAGTTTCACCATGTTGGCCAGGCTGGTCTCCAATTCCTGACCTCAGGTGATCCATCTGCCTCGGCCTCCTAAAGTGTGGGCAGTATGGGTGAGATGTGGAAGAGGACCTGGCCCCAAGCTTGCCTGGAGGAGGCAGGGTCCCCTCTCAGGGGCTATCCTTCTTCTCCGATGGCGGGGACTGGGAATGGGAGGTGATGGAGGTTGAGGAGGGTCAGTGTTTCTGGAAGCAGAGCTGGGGTGGGTGTTTGGGCTGGAGCTTGGCGAGGGCAGTGGCCGTGGTAGCCTTGTCCCATGTCCTGGCCTCGCAGAGCGTGCATCAGAGATAGCCACGGGAGAGGAGAGGAGGAGGAGGGCAGGAGACAGAGTCATTGTGAGGAGTGGGGGAGGGGGTGATAGACACAGGTTGGATGGCACACACAGAATCTGAGAGGGACGCAGAGAGAGGCTGCAGGGGGGACCGAGGAGACCAGAGAGGGAGTGACCAACAGAGAGCAAGGCAGACACATACAGAGGGAGCGAGCTAGGAGAGAGACAGAGACACAGAGAGAGATGAGGAGACGCAGAGGGAGATCGAGGCACATGCGCCACATCGGGTGCACACCCGGACAGAGATGCAGAGAGCAGCAATGAGACAGAAACAGACAGAGACGGAGAAAGGGAGAAATATGTGGGCAGAGAAAGAGATACACGTGTGTGCACACACGCATGCATGCACAGACACACACAAGTGCACGTGCACTCACGCACAGGGAGGAGGGTGCCCGAGAAGCTGGAGAGGAGAGAGGCGAGCGAGGGGAGCCCGAAATAGCCCAGGGGAGGCGGCAGGAGCACACGTGGCCCTTCCCACCTCCCCGTGCTTTTTTCCAGGAAACCCCTACAGGGGAGGTGACTCTTTGAGGCCTCAGCCCTGGGGGAAGGGCTGTGTCCCATCCAGGCAGATGGAGAAGGTCAGACCCTCCCTCATCCGACTGCCCTCCTGTCTCCCTCTATCCCCCCAGTTGGCGGCAGTGGGTGGGTGCAGTGTTTGGAGGATGGGGGCTTCATTTCATCACTGACCCCTCTTCATGTTGCCCAAATAATAATAATGATACACTAATAATAACAACAAAAAGAAGTCTTATGTAAAGTGTGACTAGAAGAATACAAACATCTTAGGAAAACAGTGCTATTTTTATTAGTCATTCACACTCCAAGCAAACGTGGCATGTGGGAAGCAGCTTCTCCCTAAGTCAACTTGATTACCTCTGTCCCCTCTGGACATGTTTGTGGGGCTTCTGCTCCACTTTGTCTAGGTCTGTGTGTCCCCCCTTCTCTCTGGGCTGCTTTGCACCCTGGTTTCTCTATAGGGGATCCTTTTCTGGAAGAGGGGACGGGAGGCTGAAACCCCCACTCCTCTAGCCCCTTGGACACTACTGGCCACACTGTCTGCCCCCCTCTGCCAGCCTTGTCCCAGGCAGCCCCACTTGGCCCGAGCCCCACCTTGAGGGAGATCTTCTGGGTGGTCCTGGAAGGGGCACAGAGGAGGAAGATCCTCTCCAGAACACAGTTGGTTGGGGCAGGGAGGCAAAAGACTTAGACACGAGTCACTGCCTCTGCTTGGTGGATCTCTCCATGTGGGGATCCCACAGGCATCTTAGATTAACGTGTCCCTACCTAATCATCTATTTTCTGCCCTCCTCAGCCAGGGCAGGTTGGGCTATGCTGTCCCAGCTATCTGCAGCAATCTGCACACGTGGGAGGTTGCAGACAACCCTAGTGGACTTCTTACTCCTGTGACATGTCCATAGTAGGTCAGTGGGGGACTCTACTTCTTGGTGACCTCACTGGGTACCCAGATAAAGGATGCTCCATCTCTGAGTTTCCATGGCTGTCGAGGCAGGAAAGGGTATGAGTCCTTGCTTAGAAGTGGCATGTACCATCCTGCTTGCATCTCATTGGTCAAGGCAAATCACATGGCCATGTCCACCTTTTCAAGGACTGGAGAATTTCGGTCCTACCATGTGCTTAGAGAGCAGAGACCTGGGGCCGGCAGGATGGCACACAACTGTAATCCCAGCACTTTGGGAGGCTGAGGTGGGAGGATTGGTTGAGGCCAGGAGTTTGAGACCAGCCTGGGCAACATAGCAAGACCCAATCTCTAAAAAAATTTTTTTTTTAATTAAAAAGAGAAAGAAAGTAGAAACCAGGGAACATTGATGACAGGTTGAACATTGGTGGCACAGATGACTCCCCCACACCCCACCCCTGCCCCTCTCTTAGCGCCATCTCAACAAATGACAGCTCCATCTTTCCAGTTTCTCAGGCAAAAGACCTTGGAGTCGTCTTTGACTCCTTTCTCTCTCTCCTCACAGACACAAACACACACTCATCCTCACACAGCTCATTTAATCTATGGGCATATCCTGCTGACTCTTTTCCCAAACACATCCAGAGTCCCACCATTTCTCCCCATCTCCTGGTCTGAGCCTGCACTATCTCTGGTCTGGGTGACTGCAGCATCCCACTCACTGATCATCCTGCTTCTGTTTGTCCCCCACTGTGCTGAGCAATCCTACTGCATACTGCTGGAGTCCCTCCGCTCAGACCCTCCGGTGGCTCCTATGTCATTCCCGGTAAAGCCAATGTCCTCCCAGTAGCTACAAGACCTGCCATCACCTGCCCCATTACTCTCTGCCCCATCTCCCGTGATGCGCTTCCTCACTGTTTCTGCTGCAGCCCCACTGTCCTGTTGCACACACACCTCCAGGCATGCTCCTGCCCCAGGGCCTTTGCACGTGCAACTCCCTTAGCCTGAAACTCTTTCTCCAGATTTCCACCCCGTCACTTCCCTCAAACGTTCCTTGTGAATGAGGTCTTCCTTGGCCACTCTATTTAAAGTCACAGTCACCTCCCCACCTTATTCCACTACGCAGCTTGTTTTTTGTTTTTTTTTTCATAACACTTCTCCCTACCTGACATGCTGCCAATTGCTCGATCTACCTCCATGCCTCAGTGATGTGCAGCCCACGCTTTTGAGAATCACTGTCTGAAAATCAACTCTTTGTTTTACGAACAAGGAAATGCACGTCTCTTCAGGGAAAGACACTTTTCCAAACCATCCCCTAGTCCCTGGCAGAACTGGCACCAGAACCTGGAGCCCTGCTTTCTAGTTGCTGATCTTTGACTATCCCTTAAGGTTCTGCTAGACCTTGACCTTCAGTTTTATGACTTATGCCCTGTTGGTCAGAATAGCTGTTATTCAAAAAATGCCCACCCCAACCAAAAGCCAAATTTCCTGGGACTAGTAGGTAATGAACACTTGGGATGACTCAGAAGGAGAGGCTACACATTCTCATTCCTTCTGTCATTCATTTTCATGAGCACCTACTCTGTGCTAGGCTTTGTCTAGCTGCGGGGGACTGTAGCAGGAAACAAGACGGATGAGGGTTTTAGTTTCACGGAGCTTCCATTCCAGAGAAGGAAGACAGATGACAGGAGGTGGTTTCTTCATTTGTGCATGTAACCTAAATTTATTAAGCCCTTACTAAGGTCATTGTGGATTCAGTGGGGTACAAAGCAGACAGTCCTTATCTTCATGGAGCTTGCATTCTGGAGACAATGAGAACAGATACATTGGTGATGGCGGCTTATATGGCACCAGTTGCAGACCAAAAATGACCCCTGGAACTTGGGATCAGGAAGCAGTTGGGCTCCTCTGAGTGGGTGAAGGCTAATAGGCTCTTGACTGTATAAGCCATAACCTTTTTGTGACTTTTGAAGCCTGCTTTACATTTTTCCTCTAATGGTGATGGAGTAGAATTTTGAGACGCAAGGCCATCTTTCCAAAAGGCACCAAACCCTTACCTGCTGGCCGAGTTGTTCCGACCCTTGAAGTATTTCCAGGATACCTATTTCTATCTTTAAAGATCTGTCCTCCTAGCTGGGTGCAGTGGCTCACGCCTCCAATCCCAGCCCTTCTGGAGGCTGAGACAGGAGGATTGCTTGAGGTGAGAAGTTCAAGACCAACATAGCAAGACCCCATCCTACAAAAAACATTAGCCAGGTGTGGTGGTGTGCACCTGTGGTCCTAGCCATTGAGGAGGCTGAGATGGGAGGATTGCTTGAGCCCAGGAGTTCTCGGCTGCAGTGAGTTGTGATCCCACCACTGCACTCCAGCCTGGGTGACAGAGTAAGATCTTGACTCTGAAAAAAAAAAAAAAAAAAAAAAGATTTGCTCTCCTTTGTAATAAGAGATCATTTGGAAGGATATTCTGGAAATTGTCTTGTCTCCTTTGGTATTCATTCATTCATTCATTCATCCATCCATCACATCTGTTAAGCACCTACTCTGTCCCAGGTCCTCTGCTAGGCATCAGGTTCACTAGGTGAACTTCATAAATAAGGTTCCTGCCCACAAGGAGCATCCATTCTAGTGGAGAGAGAGAAAATGAATAAGTTAAACCATAGATAAATCAATAATTTCATATAGAGATGTAGTGCTTGGAATTCCATGAAACAGAGTCGTGAGGTAGCTCAGGTGGAGTTTTGGATACAGTGTTGGGGAGACCTTCTTTGACAAGGTGACATCTGAACTGAGGCCTGAACGACTTTAAGAAGGCAGCCAGGCTGGGCGCGGTGGCTCACGCCTGTAGTCCCAGCACTTTGGGAGGCCAAGGCGGGCATGGTGGCGGGCGCCTGTGGTGCCAGCTACTCGGGAGGCTGAGGCAGGAGAATGGCGTGAACCCAGAGGGGCAGAGCTTGCGGTGAGCCGAGATGGCACCACTGCACTCCAGCCTGGGCGACTCTGCCTCAAAAAAAAAACAAACAACCAAAAAAAAAAAAAAAAAAAAAAAAAAAAAAAAAAAAGAGGGCAGCCATAGAGTTCTTGAGGGAGTAGAGAGGAGCATTCTAAGCACAATAAGTTAGTCCTTGCTGATTGATCACTTTAATTTTCCACTTTTCTTTCCACTTGAGATAGGGTCTCAGTCTCTTGCCCAGGCTGGAGTGCAATGGTGCAATCACAGCTCACTGCAGTCTTGACCTTTCAGGCTTAGGTGATCCTCCCTTCTCAGCCTTCCGAGTAGCTGGGACTACAGGCATGTGTGACCATGCCCACCTAATTTTTAAATTTTTTTTTGTAGAGGTGGGGTCTTGCTATGTTGCTCAGGCTGGTCTTGAACTTCTGGGCTCAAGTGATCTTCCTGCCTTGGCCTCCCTAAGTGTTGGGCTGACAGGCATGAGCTACCACACAGTCCAGTTTTCTACTTAAGGAATTTCTTTTAAAAGGAATTGAAAGGAATTTTAAAAGGAATTTAAAAAGATTTAAATAAAAAGCCTCTGTTTGATGAGTTTCCTTTTCTCATTCCTGCTCCTGTGTATTTTGTGGGTTTTCTTCTCTTTCTATTGGCTTTGTCTTGCTCAAGTCTACCAATGGTGATATGGGCCCTGGTAAAAATTGCTTTCCAGACCTCCAGAGAGAGCTGACTGGCTTGAAACCTTTACATAGGATCTATACTGAGACTGTACATCCTCAGGCCCCAGGCCTGATTTGTTCTACCCTTCTCCCTTTTTTTTCTCCAGCCCAGGTCTTGTCATCTTAGTTGTTTAATTGCCCCCTTCTCCATCTTTAAAAAAAAAAAAAAGCCTCATTACTCTTGTATTTATTGATTGTGTTTTTTCAAATTTTCTGATATATCCTAGTTTTCTTTTGTTTGACTTTTCTGAGGTTTGTTAATGTTTGCAAGTTTTTACATGGAAAATTTTGTTTTTTTCATAGTTAAAAAATTATGAATGCATTTAATGCTATGAGTTTGCCTCTGAGCACTGCTTTAGCCATATCCTATAAGTGCAGTGCTTTAAAATGCAGCACTTTCTTTGAGATGATTTTCTAAAGATTATGCAATGACAATTTTGTTTCTAAAAGTTCAGAAATTTTGATTTTATTACTTCATTGATCCAAAATTATTTAGTAGAGCATTACAAATTTCCCAGTATAGGCCAGGTGCAGTGGTTCATGCCTGTAATCCCAGCACTTTGGGAGGCTGAGGTGGGAGGATCACTTGAAACCAGGAGTTAGAGACCAGCTTGGGCAACATAGTGAGGCTCTGTCTATTAAAAAAATCCCAGTGCGGCCGGGCGCGGTGGCTCACGCCTGTAATCCCAGCACTTTGGGAGGCCGAGGCGGGCAGATCACAGGGTCAGGAGATTGAGACCATGGTGAAATCCCGTCTTTACTAAAATCACAAAAAATTAGCCAGGCGCAGTGGCGGGCGCCTGTAGTCCCAGCTACTCAGGAGGCTGAGGCAGGAGAATGGCATGATCCCGGGAGGCGGAGCTTGCAGTGAGCCGAGATAGCGCCACTGCACTCCAGCCAGGGGGATAGAGCAAGACTCTGTCTCAAAAAAAAAAAAAAAAAAAAAAAAAAAAAAAATCCCTGTGCCTTGTCTTATTTGCTTAATTTTTTTTGTCATTAGTTTCTAATTTACTGAAGGATAGAGAAAGTAGCCTATGCAATTTCTGCCTTATAATTTTTCCATAAATGTTTTATTTGAAAAAGCAGGTATATTCCCTGTGTGCAGTTTAAAGCAGTTTTATAGATAGTATTATTTAAGGGCTTTATGTTGTTATATATATTTTTTCAGACAGAGTCTTGCTCTGTCACCCAGGCTGGAGTGCAGTGACACCATCACGTCTCACTGCAGCTTCAACTTCCTGGGTTCAAGTGATCCTTCCATCTCAGCCTCCTGAGTAGCTGGGACTACAGGTGCATGCTACCACACCTGGCTAATTAAAAAAAATTTTTTTTGGTAGAGATGAGGTCTCACTATGTTGCCAAGGCTGGTCTCAAACTATTGGCCTCAAGCAATCTTCCCACCTCAGCCTCCCAAAGTGCTAGGATTACAAGTGTGAGTCACTGCACCCGGCCTCTAAATTGTTATTTATTTATCTTTACTCTCTTTATCTGCCAAAAACTGGGTGAGGTAGGTTAATCTCTTTCTCTTCAATAGGATTCTTCCCCTTTTTACTTGAATTTCTGATAGATTTTGTTTTCATAAAAAAGTTTGAGTCTATGTTATTCATCACAAGAAGATTCTTGACAGTTATATTTTCATTGTGGAATTGTGGATTTTATCTTTTGTCAAGATAAAATGGCTATTTTCCCCCAGCGAATGCTTTTTACTTTGCATTCTATTTTTTCATATTTTAATATTGCTATCCCTGCTTTCTTTCGATTGTATTCCCTTGATATATTTCTTACTAGACTTTTTATTTTAACTTTTCCATGTCTTTTTGTTAGGTGAATATCTGGTAAGAACATAGAGTTAGCCTTATTTACTTATTTTTTGGTACAACCCGAGGGTCTTAACCAAATACTATTTACTTCAATAACAAATACACTTGGTCTCACTTCTTTCACTTCTTTCTTTTGGTTGAATGTTTTCGATTTTTAGTTTTTTTTTTTTTAATCTTTCACTACATAGATTAGGTTTTGCTTCTTTTCTTCTCTACTAATGATTTAAAAAGCATACATACTGATGTTAATTCTGTTTTTAATACTTGGACTTCCATTTTTGTTATAATTATGAAGAACAAAACAGCATATATTGCGTATTTCCTGGTAGGATGAGAAAATTAGTTGCTCTTGAATTCTGTTTTTTATTCATAAATGCCACAATCATTGCAACTTAATTCTGTGCTTAACTGGTTTCATGGCTAATTGCAAGTCCTTTTTGTAAACTTTCCCCCTTTTTTATTCATATGGGGGAATACATTTTGAATGCTAGACATGATGGTCTATGCCTGGTCACCGTCTATGTGCTGGGTCCCATGATGGAAGCTGGATTCAGTGAAGAGGATGACTAGGTTCCTGTCCTCATGGAACTTCCAGTCGCCTTTGTGCTCATGCGCATGTGTGTCTGTGTGCGTGTGCGTGATACACAAAGAAGCAAACTTTTCCCTCTCTGAGCAGGTGGCATCTGAGTGAGACTGGAAGACTGAGAGGAAGCCGGCCACAGGTGATCAGAGGAAGCCGTGTCCAGGCAGAGGACATGGCAGGTGCAAAGGCTTTGCACAGGCTTTGTGCAGGGATAGAGCGGGGCGAGTTTGAGGAGCAAGGACAAGCCTGATGCGCCAGAGTGCAGTGAACCCGGGAGCCAGGGAGTGGTGATGTGAGACCGGAAGCAGAGGCGGGCCACGAAGACTGGACTTCCGGCCGGGCTTGGTGGCTCAAGCCTGTAATACCAGCACTTTGGGAGGCCAAGGCGGGTGGATCACGAGGTCAGGAGCTTGAGACCATCCTGGCTAACACGGTGAAACCCCGTCTCTACTAAAAATACGAAAAATTAGCCGGGCGTGGTGGCACGCAGCTGTAATCCCAGCTACTCGGGAGCCTGAGGCAGGAGAATCGCTTGAACTTGGGAGGCGGAGCTTGCAAGTGAGCTGAGATCGCGCCGCTGCACTCCATCCTGGGCGACAGAAGGAGACTCCGTCTCAAAAAAAAAAAAAAAAAAAGAGTGGATGTCCTCCTCAATGCACGGGCACACTCCTCAGAGCTTGTTTTCCGAGCAATATCTCTCCAGGGCCTGAGGATGCAGATGGCCTCCTGGCTAGGCACAGACCCCACAAGTTTAAACCTTCCCCCTCAACATCCTGCGGTCAGCTCTGCTTGTGTTCTGGCATCTGGTGGTGAGGAAGCGATGTCTGAGGTCAGCCCCAGTTTTTGTTCCTTTATGGGCAACGTTATTATTATTTTTCCTGAATTCCTAGATGATTTTTCCCATTCATCTTCAAAATAGAGAATTTCATGATGGAATATATAAATGTTGGGTCTTTAATTTTTATTTAGTTTGTATTTTTCTGGAGAAAGAACCTTGCTCTTTCCAGCCCCGGCTGGAGTGCAATGGCGCGATCTCAGCTCACTGCAACCTCCTCCTCCGGGGTTCAAGTGATTCTCCTGCTTCAGACTTCCGAGTAGCTGGAATTACAGGCGCTTGCCACCATGCCTGGCTAATTTTTGTGTTTTGAGTAGAGGTGGGGTTTCACCATGTTGCCCAGGCTGGTCTCGAACTCCTGTGCTCAGGAAATCCACCTGCCTCAGCTTCCCAGAAATGTTAGGTTTTTAATTGGCCTGGTACTTGTTGAGGTCAGCTTAGGAAGACTTGATTTTATTATTATTATCATCATTTGAGGTGGAGTTTCGTTCTTGTTGCCCAGGCTGGGGTGCAATGGTGCGGTCTTGGCTCACTGCAACTTCTCTGGCTCCTAGGCTCAAGTAATTCTCCTGCCACAGCCCCTCAAGTAGCTGAGACTACAGAAGCACACCACCATGCCCAGCTAATGTTTGTCTTTTTTGTAGAGACAGGGTTTCACCATGTTGCCAGTCTGGTCTTGAACTCCTGGTCTCAAGTGATCTGCCCACCTTGGCCTCCCACAGTGCTGGGATTACAGGCGTGGGCCACAGCTTCTGGCCAATACACTTTATTTTTTAAAGCAGTTTTAGTTTCACAGCAAAATTGAGCATAGAGTATCGACACATCCCAGATCCCCACTTTCTTCACATATGCATAGCCTCTCCCATTATCAACATCTCCCACCAGAGTAGTACATTGGTAACAACTGATGGGCCCTCACTGGCATGTCACTATCACCCAAAGTCCATAGTTTACATTAGGGATCACTCATAGCGTTGCACATTCTGTAGGCTTGGACAAATGTGTAATGACATGGACCCATCATTGTAGTATCAGACAGAGTCGTTTTACCACCCCCCAAAAATCCCCCATGCTCTACCTTTTTGTCCTTTATTTCCCCCAAACTCCTGGCAACCGCATTGATCCTTTTACTGTCTCCATGGTTTTGCCTTTTCCAAAAACTGTCATACAGTTGGAATCACACAGGATGTAGCCTTTTCAGACTGGCTTTTTCATTTAGCAATGTGCATTCATGGCCGAGCATGGTGGCTTACGCCTGTAATCCTGGCACTTTGGGAGGCTGAGGCAGACAGATCACCTGAGGTCAGGAGTTCGAGACCAGCCTGGCCAACATGGCAAACCCCCATCCCTACTAAAAATGCAAAAAGTTAGCCAGGTGTGGTGGCGCACGCCTGTAATTCCGCTTACTTGGGAGGCTGAAGCAGGAGAATCACTTGAACCCTGGAGGCGGAGGTTGCAGTGAACCAAGATTGCACCGCTGCACTCCAGCCTGAGTGACAGAGGGAGATTCTGTCTCGGGGGAAAAAAAAAAAAAAGCATTTGTTGCCTCCATGTCTTTTCATGCCTTGATAGCTTGTTTCTTTGTAGTGCTGATAATATATGCCATCGTCTGGGTGTACCGTAGTTTATCCACTTACCTACTCAAGGGCATCTTTGTTGAGTCCAAGTTTTGGCAATTATGAATCAAGCTGCTATAAACATGTATGTGCATTTTTTTTATTTGGGTATAAGTTTTTAACTTCAACGAACTACCAAGGAGCACAATTTTTGGGTAGTATGGTAAAGGTATATTTAGTTTTGTAAGAAGCTGCCAAAACATGTTTCCTTTCTTTCCTCTCTTTCCTCCCTCCCTCCCTCCCTCCCTCCCTCCCTTCCTTCCTTCCTTCCTTCCTTTCTTTTCTTTCTTTCTTTTCTTTTCTCTTTTTTTCTTTTTCCCTCCCTCCCTCCCTTCCCTCCCTCCCTCCCTCCCTCCCTCCCTCCCTCCCTCCCTCCCTCCCTCCCTCCCTCCCTCCCTCCCTTCCTTCCTTCCTTCCTTCCTTCCTTCCTTCCTTCCTTCCTTCCTTTGTTGCCCAGGCTAGTCTCGAACTCCTGGACTCAAGCCATCCTCTTGCTTTGGCCTCCCAAAGTGCTGGATTACAGGCATGTGCCATCATGCCTGGCTAATCTGTGTGTTTTTAGTAGAGATGGGGTTGTACCATATTGTCCAGGCTGGTCTGGAACTCCTGAGCTCAGGCAATCCACCTGCCTCGACCTCCCAAAAATGTTGGGTTTTTAATTGGCCTGGTATTTGTTGAGGTCAGCTTAGGAAGACTTGATTGTATTATCATCATTTTTGTTATTTAATCCAGTTTTGTTTTTATTTTTGTTTTTGTTTTTTTCAGACAGGATCTTACTAAGATGCCTAGGCTGGAGTGCAATGGCACAATCATGGCTCACTGCAGCCTTGACTTCCTGGGCTCAAGCAATCCTCCCACCTCAGCCTCCTCAGTAGCTGGGACTACAGGCATGGCCACCATGCCAGGCTAATTTTTGTATTTTTTATAGAGATAGGGTCTCACCATGTTGCCCAGGCTGGTCTCGAACTCCTGGGCTCAAGCAGTCCTCCAGTTTTGGCCTCCCAAAGTGCTGGGATTACAGGCGTGTGTCACCGCACCCTGCCCAAACCATCTTTCATAGTGGCTGTACCATTTTTAATTCCCCTGGCACTGAGTGAGAGCTCCTGTTGCTCCACATGCTTGTTAGCATTTGATGTTGTCAGTGTTCTGGGTTTTACATTTTAAGTGTACGTTTCTCCTATTCCAGTTGCTACTATTTTATACCATTCATCCAGGCTATCCGTGCAGGCTACCCATCTTCAGGGATACCACTTATTTATGGAATTGCTTTCTGTCCTCTGACCTCTATGTCTCTCGTTTTCTCTGTCATAATTTTAATGTTCTTTTTGTCTCCTTCTTTTGTATTCCAAAATAGTTTAGAAAGTTTGTCCTCCAGCTGTTGGTACCTCTGAATGTTTGAGAGAGGACTCCGAGCCTCAAACCCTTTATACTTTTCTATGCTCGTGATCAAAGCTCTGTTAGACCAGCTTTGAGGATGCCTTTGCCTGGCCTGAGAGATCTCCTCTTGCTTTCCACCCACTGGGCTCCAGCCTGGCTTCTGTTTCGTCTTCTAAAGGATGGCAAAGGAGGTACTTTCACCAAAGCCAGAGAAGGCTGTAGGCCCTAGTTCCAGTTCCATCTCAGAAAAGACACAGAAAAGAAAGAAACAGTCTCTCTGCCCCTAGTGTTGTACCTAATTATGTCCATGACTCATATCAAAATACCTCGTCTTTGGCAGGGAATTAACTTTCTGGAGCTCCGTGCCACTAACACTCTACATTGTTGATTCAATTTTCCGTAGGATTGAGTCTGCTCCTTGTGGCTTCAAATGTGTATTTTTGCTCTGCGTTTGCATTTTTAGCTCCTTTTCAGCCCGTGCTTTCCCCATTTGGCTTCCACTTCACCTAGCCTGCCTTCCTGGCAGCTCTCCTTGGCTAAATCTGTTGTCTGATCTTCCGATCTGCCAAGTCTTCGTGATAGAGTTTATATTTTCTTAGGGACGCAAACACATGCTTTCGTGAATGACTGTGTTTCCTCTAACAGGCACGTCTCAAAGACCTGCTTTGATTGTCTACCTTGAGTATATCCTTCCTCTTTTTTAGGTGGTAGAATTCTCCCCAGTGTCTTATTTGCAACAATTTCCCCCTTTCTTTTCTGTATGGAAAGGTCTCTTTAGGCCTCCCCTTTGCTCATAAATAGGGTGAGTGGGTTCTCTCTGATACCTCTCGTCTTTCACCTGGTTGCAATGGAGTCTTCCTGACATATCTTCAGTGGTACTGCTGGTTGACATGAACATTACTAAATTGATTTCTCTGTTGTCGGGATTTACTTACATTTTATGACTTTTCTTTTTTCTTTTTTTTTTGAGATGGAGTTTCGCTCTGTCACCCAGGCTGGAGTATAGTGGCGTGATCTCAGTTCACTGCAATCTCCGCCCCCCCGGGTTCAAGCAATTCTTCTGCCTCAGCCTCCTGAGTAGCTGGGATTATAGGCGCGTGCCACCACGCCCGAATAATTTTTGTACTTTTAGTAGATACGGGGTTTCACTATGTTGGCCAGGGTGGTCTCGAACACCTGACCTCAGGTGATCCACCTGCCTCAGCCTCCCAAAGTGCTAGGATTACAGGCATTAACCACTGTGCCCAGCCCATTTTATGACTTTACTAGCTGGAGATAGGATCTCCCTCTCACCTCCTGGTAACGTGAGCATGGAAAAAGACCTGCATGTTATTTGAAGGATGCTTGTAGTTTCTTTCATAACAGAAATGGCGAATGTAAAACCCTAATTCCCTCCATGCAGTGTTCCCACGTTCCTCCACGTCTTTGCCCAGTTTTACTTTGCAGCTCATGATGTTGAGTGGATGGAAGCCAGGGGGATGAGCGATCCTGGAGCGATTCTCTCAGAAACTTCCAGCCATTCAACATCTGCGATGCCCAGCGAGGGCACGAGGCTGAGAGGGTAAGTGAATGTGCTTTGCATCTTGAGTTGCAGAGTCTAGTGACATAAATGCCAACCAGCAGTGACGCTGGTGCTGTGAGAGGAAGAATCTAACAGCAACCCAGTGAAAAGTGAGAAGATTCAGATAACCCACCTGCTCTAATGATGAGTAAATGACAGGCCTGGGGAGACCTGTTAGGTTTGGATAAATAGGAGGGAAGAGTCTGGTAGACAGCTTCACTGAGTTTAGCATAAAAAAGTTGTGAGTAGAATTGTGTTCCACTTATTCATTCATTTACTCGTTCATTCACTCATTCATTCCATGACTACTGCTAAGCTCTGGATGTACATTAGAATTATATCAGGCACTCCATTCTGATACAGTATCTTTTTTTTTCTTTTTGAGAGAGGTTCTCACTTTGTCACCCAGGCTGGAGTGCAGTGGTGTGATCTCAGCTCACTGCAGCCTTGATCTCCTGGGCTCAAGCAATCCTCCTGCTTCAGTCCTTCAAGTAGCTGGGACTACAGGCACGCACCACCATGCCCAGCTAATGTTTGTATTTTTTGTAGTGATGGGATTTCACTCTGTTGCCCAGGCTGGTCTCAAACTCCTGAGCACCAGGGATCCACCTACCTCAGCCTCCCAAAGTGCTAGGATTACAGGTGTGAGCCACCACACCCAGCCTCTGATACAGTATCTTTATCCTGATAGCTACTGGGGATCAAAGAGGATACACTGGGTCTTTGTCCTGGGAAGAATTATTCCATTGCTACCTCCGTGTGACCTTAAGAAAATGATTCAACCTAATGGTTCTTCATTTTACTCATCAATAAAATGGACAGAAATACCAAACATCGTGGGGGTTGATGTGAGATTGAGAGGACACAGAGGTGCGGTCCCTACCCTAGCACTTGGCACAGGCTCAGTGCACAGCGCACATTTGCTACTATGGGGTCTGAATAAGGCCCTCGGAATGCAGAGAGACGGTCTGGGATAGGGATCCTGGATGGAAAAGGAGAATCTGGCTGAATCTGAACTGATTCTAGGAGGTGCCCTGGTGGTCAGTCAGCACTACCCTGCCTGAGGCAGGGATGTGGGGCTCCAGAGCCACCTACAAGTCCCCCCACCTGCCTGCATGCCCAGATGGGTCAGAGCCCAGTGGAGGGAAGGCTCTCAGGCTTGGGGGCTCTGAGAGCATCTTCATGTCCTGTGGGTCTCTTCTTAGGTTGCTGGAAGGGCATCTGTCCTTGACATTTCATTCATTCATTCGTTTACTAGATTTTTTTTTGAGTGTATACTGTATGCCAGGCACCTTTTTTTCTACTATTATTGTTATTATTATTATTGATATTGAGAATACAGTGGTGAACAAGATGGGGTCTCTACTCTTCTGAATTCGTAATTAATTCTGGGGGACGGTGTGGTGAGGCAACAGATAAGCAAATAAGATGGTTTTAGAGCATGAGAATTACAGTGAAAGAAAGAAAAGAAAAGTGATGGGCTGGAGAGTGATTGAGAAGAGGGAGGCCTCTGGGGAGGTGACATTTCTCTTGAGAACGGAATGTCAAAAAGGAGCCTCCCTGTGGAGATCTGGAGAAAGAGCCTCAGACAGAGGGAATCGCAAGTGAAAAGGCCCTGGGGTGGGAGAGGGACCTGAAGGGAGGCGTGAATATCTGGAGTCCAGTTAGGAGGCGACTACAGTGGTCCATGAAGGAGATGGTGGCAGTCTGGGCCATGGCGATGGGTGTGGAGAAGGATGATGGGCTCCGCCATTGTTTGCAGGAAGAAAGGACGGGACTATAATGAGACCAGCGGAGGAAGGAGAGGAGTCAGGGGTCACCCTTAGGGTTTTGGCTCCAGAAGCTGGTGGGTGATGCCGTTTAGTGAGATGGAGAAAAGCAGGGTGGGGCGGGGACAGGTTTAGGGAGAAAATCAGGAATTTTGTTTTTGGACATATGAAGGTATAAATACTCATGTTGACTTCTGATTTTCTGTTGACCAAGGAAAGAAGCCCAAACTGTTGTGTGTGTGTGTGTGTGTGTTTGCATGTGCCTGCGTGCGTATGTGTGCATGTGTATCTGTGTGTGTATGTGAATGTGTATGTGTGGGTGTGTGTGCATGTGTGGGTATGTGCATGTGTGTGTGTGGTGTGTATGCATACGTGTGTGCAAATGTGTGCGTGCATATGTGTGCATGTGCATCTGTGCATATGGGTGCAGATGTGTGTGCATGTCTGTGTGTGTATGTGAATATGTGTGTGTGAGTATGTGCATGTGTGGGGATGCGCATGTGCGTGCACAGGCGTGTGTAGTGCGTGTGCATAGGTATGTGCACGTGTGTGTGAGTGTGCATGTGTGTGCATGTATGTACATGTCTGCCTGTGTGTGCTTGTGTGGGTATGTGCATGTGTGTGCGTGTGTGCACTTATGTGCACATGCTTGTGAGTGTGTGTGCACGTGTGTGTGTGAATGAGCATGTGTGATGTGTTCTGCTGAGGGATTTTCAACTTTGGCTCTGTTAACATTTTGTACCAGATCATTCTTTGTTGTGGGGGTGGGGGACCGACCCTGTGCATTGTAGAGTTTTTAGAATTCTCCGTGGCTTCTGCCAACTAGATGTCAGTGGTACCCACGAATGTCTCCAGCCATTGCCAAATATCTCTTGGGAGGCAAAATTGCTCCTGGTTGGGAAGTAACATGAAACCTTCATAGGGGCATTTACCACGTCATAGGGTGGAATGGAAAATACACAGCATGGGTGCCAGCACTGCCCCCTTCCTTACCCATGCTCGACATCCTTAACTGATCACATTGTTTTTTTCTACAAATCTCAGATGCTCCTTCAGAATCCTTCCTAACACTGGTGACCAGTAGCCACTATCAATGACTAGGATAGGCATTTAGATGAAACCCACTTATTCTCTCATTTCTAAGGTTAGAAAAAGATCTCAAAATGATCTCTGCAGCCGCCACACCGATTTGCAGTCAAATCCTAGGCAGCAATCTTTACACATCTGGGCCTCAGTATCCCTATATGTAAACGAAAACAACCTGAACAGCTCTGGATGGATCCGACAGAGCCTTAAGTGGGAGGATCAATGAGACAATCTCGATAACTCAATTTGAGTTTTTGAAGGTGGGCAGAATGTTACAGAAATGTGCAGCGGGATCATTATCTCAAGGGATGCCATGGAGGTGAATCTGTAAATAATTAGAAAACATTTAGCTGGTATAACGTGCCAGGTTTAATCATGGCATAATAAAAAGGCAGGCTCTCGGGAGCAGGTGGGCAGGTTGGAAGGCCCTGCAGTCCGCTCTCTCTGGGTATCGCCAGGAGGACGGATGGTGATGTTTGAGGTTACGGTAATCTATGTGCGATGTTTTGTTCAGGCTCAGGGTAACCATGGAGACAGACGTCCCCCCCTCTCTCTGTAGCACCAATTCCACACTCCTGTGCATATGTATACACCGCACATACACGTCCCCTCTTACCTCCAACCCAGCTCATTCTCACGTGGAAGGGAGGGAGGATTCAGGGGAGACCCTCCAGAGGGGTAACCTCAAGGCCGCTGGACTCTGGGGTTGTGGGTTCAGGTCTCGCTTCTTCCGCTTCCTGAGCATGATCCTGGATATGTCACATAGCCTCTGGGAGCCTCAGTTTCTTAATCTGTAAAATGAAGTTAAGGTACTTTTTCCTCAGCAGCGTTATTTGGTGGAGATCAGATTCTAGGCTGGATGCGGTAGTGCATGCCTGTGGTTCCACATACTTGGGAGGCTGAGGTGGGAGGATCGCTTGAGCCCAGGAGTTAGAGACCAGCCTGGGCAACAGAGCAAGATCCTGTCTCTAAAACAAAACACAACAACAAAACAAAATTTCTCAGCAGTGAAAAATTCTGTGAACTCCAAAGTACTCCAGAGCATGTCCTTGCTGTGTTCTTAAAATGAACCTCAGGATCCCAGAATTACAGCAATCAAAATCTTTAGCTACAATGGCAACAAAAAACCCTCCAAAACAATGAAACAAAACCCCAGATTCGCGATGTCATCTCACCCAGGTCACTGCGTGGCTTCACTGTGTTTTATTTGCATATTTAATAACAACCCCTGAGGCCCAGACCCTTGGCCAGCAGCCTGTGGCCACAAGCAGTGCTGAGTGCCTGGTCCAGGGCCAGCCTGCTTGGGGATGGATCTCAGTCCAGCCTCCCTGGATGTGAAACTGCAAATTATTTAACTTCTCCATGCCTTAGCTCCTCATCTGTAAGGTGGGATAATAATTGTACCTGTGGCAGAGAGATCTGAAGCCCATGGTGAGTAGCTCTCCTTGGTGCTGATGAGATTACATTTAATCCATGACCTACAGGAGGGATTGGGGCCCTTGGATCCAACGTGTAGATATCAGGCAGTCAGTCATGGGAGGGCTTAGGGTTCAGAGAGGTGGGGAGAGGCTGGAGGTGGCTACATCTCAAAAGGGGAAATATTAGATGGAAAAACGTACCTCACGATACTCAGATCCAAAGAGGGAACAAACAGGATCTAATGGGTGAGTCCAGCAACATGTGAGAGACCCCATGGGACTTTGGTCCCTTGTAATTTGATAGAAGAATAAGGATTGGCTCATAGTAAAGATACATGTGAGTTTATATATTATTATTATTGCATTGTTGCTGCTGCTATTGCTGTTATTGTTATTTTGTATCAGCAGTGAAAAGTGGTTTCCCCAAACCAGAACATGACCTAGAGTTGCATCAATAGAAATATTATATCTCGCATGAGGGAGGTGACGGTCTCTCTTTTCTCTGCCCTAGTAGGGGGCCACCTGAAGCATTTGTGTTTGATTCTGGGTGGCTTCTATTAGGGCGACATTTATGAACTGGAATGGGGCTTCTAGAGGGGAAAAAGTTTCTCCACGAAGAAACTGAGGCTGTGTTTTCTTCATCCACTAATGGCTTGTGGTTCTAAGAATTAAGAAAGATACAAAGATAAATTTGCAAGTCTGGGCGCGGTGGCTCACGCCTGTGATTCCAGCACTTTGGGAGGCCAAGGCGGGTGGATCACTTGAGGCCAGGGGTTCAAGACCAGCCTGGCCAACATGGTTAAACCCCATCTCTACTAAAAATAGAAACTTTAGCTGGGCATGTTGGCATACGCCTGTAATCCCAGCTACTCAGAGGCTGAGACATGAGAATGGCTTGAACCTGGGAGGCGGAGGTTGCAGTGAGCTGAGATCGTACCACTGCACTCCAGCCTAGGCAACAGGGCAAGACTCTGTCTCAAAACAACTGCAAAGCCAAAACAACAACAACAACAACAACAACAACAACAACCACCACCGCTACCACCAAAGATAAAGTTGTCCCTGTGAAGTGCACACCCTTCTGGGGAGTATAAACCAGCCATGTGACTGTCACACATGTGGGAAATGTAGTTTCCAGCTACAGAAAGAAGCATTTTAAGGAAATGCTTGAGGAAAGAGGAGACTGGGAGTGGGAGTAGCCTGGGGACATCTGGGAGCTGTGTTGAAATGCATCAGGACGTCTGTAGGGAAAAGCGTCCTGATTTCTCCTTTGTGACCCCACAGTCACCATCAGAGAGAGACAGTGATGGAGAGGCCTTATAGAAGCAAGCTCAGCTCAAAGCAGACCTGGCTGCTTGGCTGCTACCTGGGTGGGTCTCCCAGAAGATGACCCTGAAACTAGGATTTGAGAATTTGCATTTGAGCAGTTGATTTGGGAAGGGATTCCAGGAAGTCCTGGTGAGGGAGGGGACGGAAAGATGGGAAAGGAGAGGCAGCCGAAGCAGTGTCCTGGGGCCACGTGGAATCCCAGCGGAGGGCCCTGGGAGACTGTGAGGAGCGTGCCTGACTTGTCCCCCAGAGCAGGGAGGGAACTGCAGTCTTTCTCCACTAACCCCCATCTACCACTGGTTGAAGGTATCATTAACTGTCAGTCTGCCCTGGGTGCTGGGTGGGCACAGGCAGGGGTGAGAGAAAGCTCCGACAGAGGGAGTCGTAGGAACTTGCAGCAAGGAACCTGTGGCCTTCAGGGGACTGGCAGGTACCGGGGGCCACGGACGGCTTCGGGAGGTGGTAGTGAGTTTCCTGACACAGGGTTATATAAGAGGTGCCTGCCGGCGTGACCATGTGGTGGGGAGCCAGGCGAGTCTACTCTGGGTGACAGAGAATCTTTAAACCATTTTGTACGTGTTGCCCACTTGAGAGATGATGTAATCCCAGACCTTGTCATCCCACGGATGATTTGGGGAGTTTGCGTGTGGGTGGATGTGGGGGAAGAATAACTTTTTTCAAGCTGTTTTTTTCCCCTCCTAAACCACCCACTCCTGCCTCACTCTTGGGCTAATTCTAAATAAAGGGGCCCACTCCAAGGCTCAGCTTTCGGTCAAAAGTGCCCAGTTCGCTGATCCAAATGAATCCCACATGGATTAATGATGTTTTCCTGAGGGACTGGGGTCTGGAAGCAGTGAAGTGACCCCATAATCTGGGAGAACTGCTGTCATCCCCGCTTTGTCCTTTATGAGCTGTGGGACATCAGACAGGTCACTTTCCCTGGGGTGGTAGGGGCTCAGACTTTCCTTCTGGGTGATGAGGGGTTGAATGAGGAAATCTCTGATTCTTAAGTTGTCATTTGCAGCCTCCGGAAAACTTAGAATAAGACTTGAAAGCAATTTATTACTTGAGCTGCTGTTAAGCTACAAAGACCCGTGTGTGAAAGTAGGGGCTATTATCATGATGGAGTGCTTAAAGTAGCAAAGTGCTTCTCGATATTTTATTAATTAAACATGGTCCTGGTAAAGCCCCCACTGCCTGCATATGTGTGCTATAAAATCAGACGGGTCTATGTGAGGGAGATGAGTAGATGGTAAATAGTAATTGTCACTAAGTCATGCTACTGAAAAGCTAGCAGTTGGGATTCCCATGAGAGAAATATCCTCACCTATTTTATTTTAATTTAAAAGGCACTCTAAAAGCCATTTAAAGTACGAATACTTTAAAAAATACAGCGGAGGATGGGTGTGGTGGCTCACACCTGGAATCCCGGCACTTTGGGAGGCTGAGGTGGGAGGATTGCTTGAGACCAGCCTGAGCAGCATAGCAAGACCCCATCTGCTAAAAATATATATCTATATATACACACACACATACATATATATAGCTGGGTTTGGTGGTGCATGGCTATAGTCCCAGTTACTTAAGAGGCTGAGGTGGGAGGATTGCTTGAGCCCAGGAGTTTGAGGTTACATGATCACGCCACTGCACTCCAGCCTGGGAGACAGAGCAAGACGCTGTCTCTAAATAACAACAATAATAAAATACGGCTGCAATTAGTGAGTACATGGGGTGGGGAGAGATGTGTGTGTGCTAGGCACTCCTCTCCATTGTACAGATGGACAAGCTGGCAGTCAGAGAAGTAATTTGCTAGTATAGGGGTTCTCAACTGGGGGCGATTCCCCCGCACCTCCACCCCAGGGACATTTGTCAATATCTGGAGACATTTTTGTTTATCATGACTGGAGTGGGGGCGTTACAGGCAGCCAATGGGTAGAGGCCCTGGATGCCGCTAAACATCCCACAGTGCACAGGATGGCTCTCCTGCAACTAGGAAATGATCCAACCCCTAATGTCCACAGTGTAGAGGCTGAGAAACCAGATCAGCTCTGTGCTCCCTGAATCCTAACCTTGGCCTCTCCCCTGCCTGTGTTGCCACCCCAAGTCCTGCGTGGGAACCCTGTGAACCTTGGTCTGGTCTCTGATCTCTAAGATGGGCTGAGATATTGCCAACATTTATGTGTGTGTGTGTGTGTGTGTGTGTGTGTGTGTTGTGGACTCCCTTGAAGAGGGGATGGGAGCTAGGGAACTTCTCTCTTCAACAATTTCCCACTTTCCACTGTGCTATTTTCTCTTCTTAATATACTCTTTTGTAGTCTGTTTTTCATTTTTTTCATTAATTATCCCCATAAACATTCCTCTGAATTTCCACAGTCATAATAATGATCAATATTAATGGATTCATACTACTGCATCCTAACCACAAAGCACTATTTCCTGAGTAATTCCTGGGTTGTTGGACATTTATTTTATTTTATTTTTTGTTTCCTTACAGTTTAATACACAATGATTATTTTCTTGAATAGAACATTTTTATTTGTTGCATGACTTCTTTAGGAGAATTCCCCAAGAGTATTTTTTTCTCTCTTTCTTTTCTCCTTCCCTTTCTCTCTTTCTCCTTTTCCCTTCCTTTCCTCCTCCCCTTCCTACCTTACTTTTTTCTTTTTTATTTGATTTAATTATGTTTTTTGGAATAATAACATATGAACCTGGTTTAAAATTCAAAGGCAGTACAAAAAAATCTCATTCCCAGCCACCCACTTCCCTGCCTGGGGGCAACCACTGGTGGCATTTTCAAGAATTTATCTGTTAAAATTTCATTTTTTAAAATAAATGGCATCACATCACACTCTATCCACTGTTCTACTGTGGCGGGTATAGACCGGGAGCTGATCTCCTTCAGATAGGGAGGTTGGAGAAGGCTTCTCCAAGGAGGTGACACTTGAGTTACCTAGAGGATGGTAAGAGAGGGAAGAAGTGGTCCAGGAAGGATTGGCAGGTGCAAAGGCCCTGGGGTAGGATGCAGTGGGCAGATCTGAAGAACTCCATGGAGGCCGATGGGGCCACCGTAGAAGGAGAGAGGTCAGATTGCTAGAGAGGGACCCTGGTGTGCAGAACCTCATTGGCTGCAGTATAAAATTTGGACTTTATTCTAAATACACTGGGGTGCCTTCGAGGGCGTTTAAGCAGGGAAATGATGGGACGTGGCTTGCATTTAACAAAAGAGCATTCTGATTGAGGATTGGGGAGTTAATGCATGGAGGCAGGCAGAAATTGAAGGGTTAACTGGTGGGGGGCCAGGTGAGATGCTGGTGCCTTGGCCTTGTGGGGAGATAGAGAGAACTGGATGGACTCAGGACATTGTTTGAAGGAAGAGCCAATGGATCTGCTGACAAATTAGATGTGGAGTGAGGGGGAAAAAGGCATTTTGTACAACTCCTAGATTTTTGGCCTGAAGAGATGGTTGTGCCCATTACTGAGATGGAGAAGACTGAGGTGGGAAGAGGTTTTTGTTTGTTTGATTATTTAGTGGGAAGGAGGCGATCTTAAATTCAGACCTGGCCGGGTTATGTTTGTTCTGTCTGTGTGACAGCCCAGAGGCAATGTCAAGTAGACAGGGAGAGAACAAAGTACATCCCAGAGCCCGGAAGTGTGATCAGGCTGGAGACATCAACGGAGAAGCCGCCAGCCCCAGGATGGGCTGAGACGCCCGGAAGAGCGCGTTGTGCATACATCAATGTATGAATCTATTTGTCTCACTCTCACTACGCCAGCTCTGCATGTTGTCATTCATGTTTGTTATTCATTTTGTAATTTTCTAATTTTCAAAAGCAAACATGGCCTGTAGTGAATGGAAAGAAATTGTACAGCTGCTTAGATTCGGATCTTAGAGGCTCTCTTACTTGTTTTAGTGGCTTTACCTAATCTGAGGTGAGAATCCAAGTCTGACGGACACCAAAATTAAGAAAAAGAGCCTTTCTGGGTTTCCCGTCATGTTCATGCATCTCCAGCTATTTCTGCCCTGAAAGTCAGAGCTGCTCACTGGAGAGGAACCTTCCAGTAAAAGAGCCGGAGCTGTCTCTTCTCTTCCGTGTCTCCTGAATACCCAAGAGATATGGTTCCCCTGTGATCTTGCTGTAATGAATTCTGGTTGCTTTTTCATTATCAGTCCTAATTTTCTCCACTTCCAGATTATTTTCCTTTCCAGTAGGGTTATAATTCCTTGTTGGAGCCCCAGGGCATATGTTTTTCCCCTCTGCCATCAAGGCAAGGAATTAGGAAGTGCATGATCTCTGTGGAGTGGCTGCTCTCAGGCCCCTGGCATGGAGTTCGTCTGTCAGAAACAGCTCTACGCACATTCAGAAAGTGAATCTCGTATTTATGTTAACGTTTGTATAAGGCGGCATTAACTAATTTAGCTAACAGATATTTATGGAGGGCTATCCGTGTGCTAGGGTCAGAACTGAACCTATCTCTCAGCTTGCCACAGAGAATCTGAAAACTTAAAGTAGGCAGAAAATTCTAGGTCACCTCTGTGTTCAAGCCTCTCATTAATGGACAAATGGGCACAGCCATTTATAACCTCAGGGAGCCTCAAGCTCTTGGGAAAGTTAATAGGTGAGTGCAAATAATAATGTTCCTAGTCTCAGCATGGCATGGGTGTGGTTATCATTATGAGCCAGGCTGAATCCCATTCCATTCCATTCCCACCCCATCCCATCCCATCATCCCATGCCAACCCATCCCATCATCCCATCCCAACCTATCCCATCTCATTCTCATCCCAACTCAGCCCATCTCATCTCATCCCATCCCATCCCATTACAATGCAGCCCAGCCCAGCCCATCCCATCCCAACCCAGTCCAGCCCAGCCCATCGCATCCCAACTCATCCCACCCCATCATCCCATCCCAACCTATCCCATCCCATTCCCATCCCATCCCATCCCATCATCCCATCTCAACCTATCCCATCTCATTTCCATCCAAACCCATCCCATCCCATCCCATTTTATCCCATCCCATCCTGTCCCATTCATCCCATCCTATCCCATCCCAACTCATCCCACCCCATCATCCCATCCCAACCTATCCCATCCCATTCCCATACCAACCCATCCCATCCCATCTTATGCCGTCTCATCCCATCCCATCCCATCCCATTCATCCATCCCATCCCATCCCATCCCATCCCATCCCATCCCATCCCATCCCATCCCTCCCATCTCATCCCATCCCATCTCATCCCATCCCATCTCATCCCATCCCATCTTATCCCATCTCATCTCATCCCATCCCATCTCATCCCATCCCATCTTATCCCATCTCATCTCATCCCATTCCATCTCATCTTATCCCATCCCATCCCATTCCATCTTGTTCCACCCCATCCCATCCCATCCCATCCCATCCCTCCCATACCATCTCATCCCATCCCATCTAATCCCAACCCATCCCATCCCGTCTCAACCCATACCAATCCATCCCATCCCATTCCATCCCAACCCATCCCATCCCATCTTAACTCATCCCAATACAACTCATCCCATCCCATCCCATCCCATCCCGTCCCATCCCATCCTAACTCATCCCATCCCATCCCATCCCACCCCATCTCAACCCATCCCAATACAACTCATCTCATCTCACCCCAACCCAGCCCATCCCATCCCATCCCATCTCACCCCATCCCATCCTATCCCATCCTATCTCCATGGTCCTGAGTTCCTGGTCTGGGTATTGGGATTCAAAAATGAATTGGGAAATCTATTTGGCTGCAAGTGACAGAATCCAGCTCAAACCAGCACAAGCAAAAAGACAAATTTCTACTGGTTCGTGTGAAGAAAAAGGTAGCGGGACTTCAGTCTCAGCTGGATCCAGGTGCTCATATAACATCAACTGGTTTCAGTATCTCTCTCAACTTCCCATTGTCCTTCTTTCTGTCTCCTTTTTTTCCCTTTCTATTTCTCAGAGGTCTGCATCCTTTCCTGGTTTCACTCTCTGGCAGTTCTCTTCATGTAGTGGCCGCAGCAGCTCTAGGTTTATATCCACCCAGTTTGGCACCCGTAAAAGTCCCCAGAGGGCTCTCATTTGCCGGGCTTGGGTCCATTGCTATCCCTAAGCTTGTCACTGAGGTGTGAGGAATGTGGTGCTCTGATAGGCGAGGCTTGGGTCAGCTGCTTACCTCTGGAGCTGGGGGTCGAGTTGGCCTCAACAGAGACTCACGGACCAAGCTGCTGATTCCCCGAAGGAGAATTAAAGTTCTGCTACTAGACAAGGGGAGGAGGGATGCTGGTGGGCAGAACCACAGAAGAACATCCTCTCTGTCTTTCTTCAAAAAGCTTCTTCATGCCTCTGTGACTTTTACAAGCAGTTCCCTTCTGAAGTGGCCCTTGTCTGACCCTCCTAGAAAATTTGTTCTTCCTCTTTCTTCAGGGTTGTTGGAGCGCCCTCCATCTGCGATGTTTCATCCCAGCTGCTGGCATGCCTGCCATGTCCGTACACACTGCCCACATGCACGTGCATGCACACACACACACACACACACACACACACACACACACACACTATCCTTGTGGTTTGAGAGTATTGTGTAGTTGGTATCCAGTACCAGAGGAAAATCCTGACAAAGCAAGTGTTGCATCCTAAGCTGCATTTGGGTTTCATTGCCCATCCATCATCCATCCATCTTTCATTCATCCATTATACATCCAACACCTATGAATCCATCATTCTTCCATCTGTTCATGACCACTCATCCATTCATTCATCTATAGTCCATCCGTCTACCCATCATCCACCCACCCATCCGTTCATCCACCCATGCATCCATCCATCCATCCATCCATCCCTTCATGCACCTGTATGTCTACACATCCAGCCATCCATTTATCCATCATTCATAATCCATCCATCTAACAAATATTTGCTGATGCCTTTGCTATAACAGATGGATTAGAAGATCCCTGTCCTGGAGAGCAAAACATAGTGAGACAGACAGACACAAAAACAAAGATAATTCAGAATGATACAAGCGATCCCATCTCAGTCTGGTGTCAGCAGTTTACTTGATGCTGCTGATTCCACTTATAAATAACACACTTCTACTCAAATAATGAAAATGGCAAGAGTTCACATTCGTTCAGTTCTTTACATAGCACTTTCTCATTTGTTTCTTAGGCCCCTTCTTTGGGAGTAGGTGTTGTTATCTCTGTTTCTCAGGTGAGGAAACTGAGGCCCAGAGAAGGCAGGGAACAGCTCAAGGACCCTTACCTTGACCACAGTGGAGAAGGTACTCAGATACGGGCCTCACATACCGCTCCTGATCCGTGTTAGGCAAGGTGCTTTCCATAGGTCGAGGATCTGTTCATAAGCTGATGTGGGTCCCCTAGTGCCCTGCCATGCATCACCCTCCAAAACAAACCTGGGCTGGGAGAGCATAGCTGGCTACTGGTCACCACTGCAGGGTCTGAGAGCTCCCTGAAGCCCAGGCCTCCCCATCTCTAGCCACTGCCTTTCTGGCTGCAGGGGACCAGCACTGTGAAGAGACTTTGTTCAAAAGAGAGATTAGCAAGTGCTACAGAGGCATTAACAACATATCAGCACCAAGCTGAGACTTTCTCCTTAGTATTAATGGAAGGACAGGAGGAACATTAAATAGGAAATAATTCCTTTTCTCTGAGAGTTAAAAGCTGGGACGCTAAAGCAAAACTGCCCAGAATTTAAACTCTTGACCATGCAACGAATGCTCAGTCTTATTAATATTACTCATATTGTTATATTGTTGCTGTGGACAGGGGTTAAAAGCCACAAGCAGAATGAGGCAGTGGTAAAGAGTTTACACTCAGGAATCATAGGCCTAGGTTCCAATCCCGGCTTTGTCACCTCTTACTTTTGTCAATTTGCAAGTGACTTGACCTCCTCAAGGCTTGGTTTATTCATCTTCAAGATCGGGATGAAAATAATAAAGATAGTCAACACGAAGGCTTATTTTCTACGTGCCTGGCACAGGTCTAGGCACTTCTCACGTAATAACTCCCTTGGCCTTCACAGTCCATCAACTACACTGACTAGATAAGGAAATTGAGGCATCTTGAAGTTCAGTATCTTACCCAAAGCCCCACAGCCAATTGTAGGTGAAGGTGGGATTTGGGCCCAGGGCAGTCTGACTCTTGGGCTTGTGATAGGCTTAGGAAAGACTCATGAAATGACATATGTATGTGACCAGCCAAATGCCTGGCACATAGTTTGGTAAAATAAATAGAAGTGATGCTGCTGCTGAGGCCTTAGGTGTCAGCTCTGTTGCTGAGGCTGCAGTGCAGTGGCGCAATCACTGCTCATTGCAGCCTTGACCTCCCAGACTCAAGCAATCCTCCCACCTTAGCCCTCCAAGTAGCTGGGACTATGCCTGGCTAATTTTTGTTATTTTTGTAGAGACAGGGTTTCATTATGTTGCTCAGGCTGGGCTCAAGTGATGCTCCCACTTTGTCCTTCCAAAGTGCTGGGATTCAGACTTGAGCCATGGTGCCTGGCCAAGGCTCCTACTTCTAATGATGGAAACCCTACTAGTTTAAGCAAGTCTAAGAAAATTACTCCTGTGAACTACAAAATCTAGGCGGTGTCAGGTTCACCTGAACACAGGTGCCTAAAAATATCATCAAATGCTCTTTGATTCCTTAGACTCTATTCCATTTAAAATTTAAAATTCAGTTCTTCATTTGTACCAGTCACATTTAACATGTGACTAGTGGCCACTGCATTGGATGGTGCAGAGCATTTCTATCTTCACTACCAGATTGTACTGTGCTGCTTGCTGTGGAAATTAACCTGGCCCCTTATAAGCCCTGCACTGAAACCCCACCCGCCTTGCAACCCTAGAGGCAAGGGAGCTGCTTTCCCATAACTCTGGAGAAAAGGCTCAGGGAAGGCTCTTATTGGCCTGATTTATATCACATATCTATTCCTGAACCAATCACCATGGCCTGCAGCGTGTGAATGGAGTACTCTGATTGGCTGGCTTAGATCATGTGCCTGCTTCATTGGTGGGATAGTTAGGTCTGCCCAGAGCACATGGCATATGTTTCCAGAATAGGGGAGAGAGAAGAGGATGGAGAGTGAAAAATGACATACTGTGATAGATGGTATTATTTGTTTATAATGATTAATTCCCCCCTCCACCATTGCTGTGTGTCCCTGAAGGGGCATGTACCACTCCTGAGTGCAGTGGTGCTATCTCCACTCACTGCAACCTTTGTGTCCCGGGTTCAAGCGATTCTTCTGCCTCAGCCTCCCGAATAGCTGGGATTACAGGTGTGCACCACCACGCCCAGCTAATTTTTGTATTTTTAGTAGAGATGGAGTTTCACTACGTTGGCCAGACAGGTCTCGAACTCCTGGCCTCAAGTGATCCATCCGTCTCGGCCTCCCAAAGTGCTGGGATTATAGGCATGAGCCACCACGCCTGGCCCCACTCTTGATGACTTTGAATTCGGTCATGTGCCTTGCTTTGATTATTGACTGTGAGCAGATGGGACACGTGTGGTATCCGAGCACAGTGAGGCTCTGCCCTGTCAC
Source organism: Macaca mulatta (assembly GCF_049350105.2). Lineage (NCBI taxonomy): Eukaryota > Metazoa > Chordata > Mammalia > Primates > Cercopithecidae > Macaca > Macaca mulatta. The sequence goes on along the minus strand of NC_133425.1, from coordinate 27,574,344 downwards.
GAGGATGGGATGCCTCAGACAGTGGCTGTTCCTTCTGCCTGGTCCCAGAATGGGAAGGGACGGGGCCCAGCATCACGAAGACCAGCCAAGCCCAGTAGAGCCCAGCTGAGCTGCGTCCCGCCTGCTTCCCTTGTGCAACAAGAATGAGAAGTAAATGCCTGGTATTGAGAGCCACTGAGAGGTTAGGACTCTGTTCTGGCAGCAAAAGCCGACTCATGCACACCCTGATCCTCTTCCCGAGTCCCGTCCTGCTTTCTGCTCTAGTCCACCTTGGGCTCCAGCTGAGGTCCCTCGATAGTGATCCGCAGCAGAATCAGACTCCAGCGAAGAGCAAACTGAGGCTGGAGTAGAAGAAATCATGACATTTCTCAAGGGGCTCGTCTCTTGATTCCTCTGAAGCTTGCTGCTGTTCATTCAGTCACACACAGTGACTGAGCTCATGTGATATACTGGGCGCTGGAACTGCAAGATCTTGCCAGACCCAGCCCCTGCCCTCAAGGTGCCCCCAATCCGTGGGGAGAGACGTGGGTGAGCAGGTAGTGAATGCATGGCAGGCCCATGTCTCTGGCAAACCCAGGCCCAGGACTAGCTGGGAGTTTGGCTTCCTGAATATCGGCCAGCCTTGGACCCAGAGCCACAAGTTGATCTGATGAGTTTCTTTAAAAATGACCCTGGCTAGAAGTGCAATCCTAGCCATGCAGGTCGTCTGGCAAGGCCAAAGGATTCTGGAGATTCTCCTGGTAGCAAGGAGCTGTCTTCCCTAAGCTCATTATCGTCTAGCCAGCGCCTGCTGTGGCATTTCTCTGCCTGGGCTCCGGGTCACATTTCACTTCTGTTGCAGTCCCTGGGGCCATCAGGATGACAGGAGCATCACGCCCAACTGTCAGCCCTCTTCTGTCCCAACACACTGTTCTGACTTCAGACCTTGCCAGTCCCAATTATAAAAGAACAGGCAGGGGATGGGGTCCCCGCTCTTTCATAGTGTCCCAGGCAAAGGCCCGGCTCTCTCTCTCTCTCTCTCTCGCTCATTTATTCGTGAATTTATCTGACATATATTGAAAGCCAATTATGTCTCGCTGCTGGGGCAGGCAGGGGTGACAGAGATGATTAAGATACAGTCAGCCCTTCTAGCCTGGGTCCGGCAGCACTGGGGGCCTGCGGAGCCAGGGAGGGTTGAGCTGGGCTTGGGAGGATGGTGAAATTGATCCAGCAGTGAACATTTTAGGCAGAAAGAACAGCACAAGGAAAGGCACGAAGACCGGACATAGGGTTTGAGCACAGCCTGTTGGAGGTGGGCCACATGTCCCCCTTATGTCTGCTTTTCCTTAGATGAGATGGCATGGCCCCTGTCCAGAGTTGCCATCTGGGGAGATTTCAGGTTCCCTGAGCCTCCTGGCCCTAGCTGCTGGCCGGGCCCAGTGGCTCCCTCATCTCCCTTTCCTGCACCTACTCTCCTGGTGACATGACTCGCCGTGCACATCTCCTGGGCAGGTGCAGGACACGGCAACCCTTGGTTCATCTGCTCTTCCCGGAGCCCCAGCCTTTCTCGTGCAGGCTACTGCTGAGCCATGATGCATCCCTCCCAGTCCTGCAAGGTTGGCTTTCAGAACCTTGGAGTGGGGCTTTCTCTTGGTTCTGCACAGGAGCTCTTATCACAGCAGCAGTCAGCATGGCCTGAACCCCCAGGTGGGAAATAAATCAGATGGCTGGGATCATAACACTCCCATTTATTGAGCACCTATTATGTGCTGGGCTCTTTGAGGACTGCTGCAGCACACAGGGAACTTTGGTAAACGTAAGCAAGCCTTCCCCTCTGGGCATGGAGGATGGGCTCGATGCAGCCCTGCTCAGCCTCAGCTAAGTGCCCTCATTCACGCACAACCTGAACAGCTGTCATTGGCAGCCCTGGGCCTTTCTGGTCAATATCTCATTTAATCCTCACAATATCACTATGAGGTGGGGAGGTGTGTTCTGTTTTGACTCCTATTTTACAGTCAAGGAAACAGAATCTCTGAGAGCTTCAGAAACTTGTTTAAGGTCTCCCGGCCAGCAAGTGTGGGAGGAACGCTTCAGACCGGACATCTCTGAAGGCGACTTCTGCCCTTGCTGCTGTATTTCACCCTCTCTTGCCCTCAACAGCGCAGGCCACCCTTCGCTCCTTAGCTAATTTCCCAGCAATTCTCCCCCGCTGTTCCGGGGCCTGTTATCTTTCATTATTGTATTTTGTAGCTTCCTAGATTGTTTTATTTTTCACTCCTAGTGGCTCGTTGCTTGGGAGCAGCTGAGAACCCGGCGGTGGCCCTGCTCTAAATGCATCGTGTCAGATGCAAGTTTATCTAATTTACGATCGGAGTTGGCGGCAGCACCTTGTCGATTCCATTTCGAGCTAATTTCCTCCCTGATGATTTCCACGGAGGTGGTGGGCTACTTGCCTCCCAGGATCTCTGCCAGCCCCAGAGCTGGGCTCCATGTGTCTCACCTGGCTGTGAACCCTGGGGGCATCGAGTTGCCCTCAGCCCCATGGAAGGGGTTATTTATGGCCTATCTCAGGAGCACATGGTAGTTAAGACACAAAACCTTGTATCTTGGCAAGATCCTGGGTTTGGAGGCAAAAGTTCAGAATTCAAGTCCGCTTGCTGCCACTGTTTTTCTTTTTCTTTTTCTTTTCTTTTCTTTTCTTTTTTTTTTTGAGACAGGGTCTCATTCTGTCATCCAGGCTGGAGTGCAGTGGTGCGATCACGGCTCACTGCATCCTCCAACTCCTGGGCTCAAACGGTCCTCCCACTTCAGCCTCCTGAGTAACTGGGACTACAGGCAAGCACCCCCACACCTGGCTAATTTTTTTGTTTATATTTTTTGTAGAGATGGGGTCTTGCCATGTTGCACAAGCTGGTCTTGAACTCCTTGGCTCAAGCGATCCTCTCACCTTGGTCTCCCAAAGTGCTGGGATTACAAGTGTGAACCACCATGCCACTTTCTTGCTCTTGTGATCTTAGGCAAATTGCTTAAGCTCACTGAGTCTCAGTTTCTTCACCTGTGAAATGGACAATAATGATGCAGTGTTTTTCTTTCCCAAGATGGCAAAGAAAGAGGAACGCTTTGATGATAGACACGTTGGTAAGGATGTAGGGATGCAAGAATCTTCACACAATGCTGGTAGGAAGGAACTGGCCCGACCGTAATGGACAACAATTTGTCAATGTGTATTAGAACCGTAAATGTTCGTACCCCTTGCCCCAGCAATTTCAACTGGGGTTGTATGTGCCGAAGATGAACGCATGTGCACAAGAATGTTCATTGCAGTCTCATTCAAAATAGAGAAAAATGAGAACAAACAAAATGTTCTTTAATAGGGAGGATGGCTAAGTGAATTGTGGAATATTCATTCTATAGAATGTGCTGCAGCCATTAAAAAAGATGAAGTGACAAAATCTATAGGAGACAAATGGATTAAACTTATTGGCAAGTGAAAAAAGCAGTGCTTAGAAAGATAGAAGAAAGATAGAATGATAAATATAAAACAAAAACAGAACAATATTTTATATTTTCTTAAACAAAAACCTTTTAAAATTATGAATTATGTATACTGGCCAGCTATAGTGGTTCATACATATAATCCTAGTGTTTTGGGAGGTTGAAGTGGGAGGATCGCTTGATGCCAGGAGTTTGAGATCAGCCTAGGCAACATAGTGAGACCCTCATCTCTATTAAAAAAAAAATTAACTGGTTGTTGGCTGGGTACGGTGGCTCACACCGGTAATCCCAGCACTTTGGGAGGCCAAGGTGGGCAGATCATGAGGTCAGGAGTTCAAGACCAGCCTGGCCAACATACTGAAACCCTGTCGCTACTAAAAAAAGCATACAAAAATTAGCCAGGTGTAGTGGCATGCGCCTGTAGTCCCAGCCACTCGGGAGGCTGAGGCAGGAGAATCGCTTGAACCTGGGAGTTGGAGGTTGCAGTGAGCTGAGATTGCACCACTGCACTCCAGCTTGGGCAACAGAGTGACACTTCATCTCAAACAAAACAAAACAAAACAAAATAAAAAACAAAAAAAGAAAAATACAAAAATTAGCTGGGTGTGGTGGTGTGCACCTGTATTCCTAGCTACTTGGGAAGCTGAGTCATGAGAACTACTTGAACCCGGAAGGCGGAGCCTGCAGTGAGCTGAGATCATACCATTGCACTCCAGCCTGGGCAACAGAGTGAGACTGTCTAAAAAAAAAAAAAAAATTAGCTGGTCATGGTGGCTTGTACCTGTAGTCCTGGCTACTTGGGAGGACCACTTGAGCCTAGGAGGTTGAGGCTTCAGTGAGCTGTGATCACGCCACTGTACTCCAGCCTGGGTGACAGAGTGAGACCCTGTCTCCTAAAAAAACAAAAACATGTATCTAGAAAAGTGCGTTAAAAAAAGATGATTTATGATTTAATGATTTTTCCCTGATTGAACCTCATGTAATCACTCTGAGGTCAAAAATAGAATATTGCCACCACCCAGCAACTCCCCTCATGGTCCCACCAGTACCCACTACCCGCTGAGTCATATCCACTATCCTGGCGTTATTATGATGGTCAATTCCTTGGCTCACTTTATAATTTTGCCACCTAAGCCTACAACCCTAAACATATTAGTATAATTTTGCCTATTTGGTTTTGTATTCACATTAACGGAATCACAATGTATTCTGCTGCTGTGACTTCCAAGGCTAGGTCACAAAAGGCATTGCAACTTCCCGCTGAGTCTTCTGGTTTGCTGGCTCTAGGGAAGTCAGCCACCATGCTGTGAGGATGCCCAGGCAGCCCCATGTCGAGGCCCATGGGGAGAGGTGCCAGCCCCAACTGGGCTATATTCTGGCATCTTGCTCAACATTATTTTGTGAGACTTACGCCAGTCACTGCTCTGCTATGTAGGATTTTTGGGGACACGAATATGAATGTAAATGATTAGGAAAAAAAGGTCTAGAAAGGTACTCACCAAAGTGATGAGGTCAGTTTGGAAGAGGAGCCCAGAGGTAGGGACGGAAGAGTTCTAAGGAGATTTAGGGGTCTTATCTACTATCTGAATTTTTCTAAAGGAGAAATGTATTGATGCATTATTTAACTGATTAAATTTTAAGAGAAAGAATAAAATGGAAAAAATAAGACCTGTTTGCTGGAGTTGTTGGGGAGATGGAATGCATTAATGTAGGTAAAACCTGGAGCCCAGAGTAGGCACTCAGTTAGAGGGAGATGAATACCGGTGAACATGAACTGAATGTCTTTTGGAAGTAGCCATAGGAGCACTACAGTGGAGTGGTCAGCTGCTCTGGATTGGACAGTCTGTGTTCAACTCCTGGCTCCACTGCTTAGTAGTGGTGTGACCTTGGGCAAATGATTTAACTTCTGTCTCCCCAACCCTGAGTTTTACCATCTGGATTAGTTATCACTTGCCACCTGATAAGTCTGTGTACTTGCACCCCCTTTGCCTTCCACCATGATTGTGACTTTTCTGAGGCCTCCCCAGAAGCCAAGCAGATGCCCCCTCATGCTTCCTGCACAGCCTGTGGAACCATGAACCAATTAAACCTCTTTCCTTTATAAATTACCCAGTCTCAGGTATCTCTTTATAGCCATGTGAGAAAGGACTAATACACCACCTAACAAATCATCCCCAAACTTAGTGGCTTAAAACAGCAATAATTGCTGATTATCTTTCATTGTTTCTGTAGATCAGGAATTTTGGAGTGGTTTGGTGTGCAGTTCTGGGTTAGGGTCTCTCAGGAGACTGCAACAGGTGTGAGTTGAAGCTGCAGTCATCTGAGACTTTGACTGTTGCTGGAGAATCCTCCCAAGGGGCCTCACGTACATGGCTGCCTGGTTGGGGCTGGCTAGTTAGCTCCTTACCCCATGAAAGGAGCCACAGGGCTGCTTGAGCATCCTCACAACATGGCGGCTGGCTTCCCCCAGATCCAGCAATCCAAAAACCCTAGCAAGAAGTTGCAATGCCTTTTGTGACCTAGCTTTGGAAGTCATACACTGCCACTTATGCAGTTGTTGGTCACACAAGTCATCCCTGATTCAATATGACAGAGGACTGCAAAAGGGCAGGCAGACCAGGAGATGAGGCTCACCGGGGTCATAGTGGCTGGCTGCAACACCCCCTCTGACGTAGGGACAAGAGTACCCACTTCACAGGGTTTTTGTGAGGAGTGAGTGAATCAATCCATGTAAAGGTACTTAGAACAATGGTTGGCATATGGTAAACTTCAGACGAGCACTAGTTGTCATTATTATTTCAGAAATGCTGCCAGACATCCCCTTCATGCATTCTTCTGGGTATTACTTTACTGCTTAATTTTGCAAATGTAGATTGGTTCTCAGGTTCCCTGGAACGACACCCCTTATAACAATGATCATGAATAGCAGCGCTTTGGAGTAACCGCCAGAACTGTTTGAGCCACCGCACAAAGACGGCACCCTGCGTAGCCATTTTGCATGTCTGCTTCACTGGGTGGACTGAGTCGCCAATGCCCAGCAAGACAGTAGGGCTGATTTTGATCTCTTTGGGAACAGGCATTGAGTCTTTGACTTCAATCAGTTGCCACATCAATGCCTCTGTGCGAACAAAGGCATTGATGCGAGAGTAGACTTGTTACTTTCAAGCACAGAACAGGAAACTTGACCATCTTCAGTGCTTCAGTCCAAGGATCCGAAACTCAAGTGCCTACAAGGCCAGACAGGTGACCCAAGTTTGGGAAGTGGCCAAGGGTATGAAGAACCAGGTGAGCAAGATGACAGAGCAGCAGTAGACCCCTGACCTTGGTGATGGAGAGACAATAGGGAGTGGTAGGGACTGTGGCAAACAGGAGCGCACATGCCCTGTCTCTGGGGCCACTGTCAGAAGTGCCAGTGAGTCATTGTCTCCAAGACTGTGGTCCAGCATGGCCTAAATTTCTGCTCCCTTCTCTGAGTGCTTTGCTGCCGTGGTCCACCATTCCAGTGACCCTTCGGACGATTGATGCTTGAGTTGTCCTGTAATTTGCATCCAGGTGTTACCAGAAATGTGTCTCGATCCAGACCCCAAGAGACGGTTCTTGGATCCTGTGCAAGACAGAATTTGAGGTGAAGCCATAGCAAGTGAAAGCAAGTTTATTAAGAAAGTAAAGCAATAAAAGAATGGCAACTCCATAGGAGTCAAAGAATGAGTACTCCAATGGCTACTCATGAAAATTTATCCGTGAGCTTTCTGGGCAATTCCTGAAACTGAGGGCTCCTCGTCCTTTTAGACCATATAGCGTCACTTCCAGGCATTGCCATGGCATCTGTGAACTGTCACGGCACTGGTGGGAGTGTCTCTTAGCATGCGAATGCATTATAATTAGCATATAATGAGCAGTGAGGATGACAAGAGGTCACTTTCATGGCCATCTTGGTTTTGGTGGGATTTGGCTGACTTCTTCACTGCATGCTGTTTTATCAGCAGGGTCTTTGTGACCTGTATCTTGTGCTGATATATTGTGCTCCCATCTCATCCTGTGACTTAGAAAGCCTAACCTCCTGGGAATGCAGCCCAGTAGGTCTCAGCCTTATTTCACCCAGGCCTTATTCAAGATGAAGTTGCTGTGGTTCAAACGCCTCTGACACAGGGTGTACAGTGGCTCGTGGCCACCTCGACCAACTTCTTCCTTTTCTGTAAGCATGAAGGGCCCATCTCACACCAGAGTTCTACTGGGGCAGATCATGGCAGTGGGGAGCATTTGCTGACTTCCTTCATCTGAGAATTGTCCACTGATTGGCACCATGAAGTATTTCACTCTGTGCAGGTCGCAGCTGGGCTTGGGGATCAAAGGCAATTCAGACCATCCCTCAAGCCTCTATGGAGGAAACAGACACGTCTCAGCACTTCATGTGGGGGCAGAGTGGTATGGGCTCTGGTTTCCAGGTGAGGTGGGATTTGGGTTATCTGACAGATCTGAAGACATCAACAGTGGGACCAATGCATCTAACTTGCCTGTGGGGGGAGGTGGCATTGTGGTTTCCTGCACAATGGCCGTTCCCTCTTCTTTCTTGTTATGCTTCCTTGTCTACCTGACAAGGAGACTGAAAAGGGAAGCTACTTTCCTAGTCTCCCTTGAAGCTAAGCAGTGGTTTAGTGGCCCAGTTCTGGCCAATGCAATGTAAGCAGGACTCTGCTGGGGACTTTTGGGGACATATTTTTCCTCCTGATGGAAGGATGTGGGGGCATATGAGTGAAGTCTTTCTCACCATCCTGAATGCTGCCTATTTCCTGCATTTGGAAGTGGTTGGGTGAAGATGTGATGTCTGGAGCTACTGCAGCCATCTTGTGCCTCTAGGAGAAGTCTCAGAGAATTGCAGACAGATTCCTAATGTTGTTGAGCAACTAGATCAACCTTTAGCTACCTACTTCCAGCCTTCTTGTTTTAAGAGAAAATTGAATGCCTTTATTATTTAAGCCACTGTTAGGTTTTTATTGCAGCCAAAAGTTGCATTTATTGTTTTAGTTGTTTTTATTGTTTTAGTTGTTTTTATTGCAGCCAAAAGTTGCATTACTAATATTACAGGGAGTGTTTGAACACTCCCTGGAGTGGGTCTGGAGTGGAAAATTGGGTGCTCCTTAAATACCGATAAGGGCTTGAATTTTGTTATGCTGGCTCTATCCTATTTCTGGGGCTACTTGCTATTTTTTAAATCTCTAAATTAAAAAAAGTGAAATATATCACTTATAAAAAAGAATGTTTAAAATATATCTGTATAGTCTAAAGAGGAATAAGAAAATACCCATATATTCACCACCTAAGGATTAGAACATTACCAAGTCTTAGACATTCCTTGTGTGCCCCTCCCCATCACACCCCGCCTCTCCCCAAAGTTAACCAGTATCCTCAATTTTGCATGAGTCACTTTCTGCCATTCCTGATAGTTTTAACACCCACATAATCCTAAACAATATGATGTTTAATTTTGCCTGTCCTTGAATTTCATCTAAACACGTGCAGACTCTACGCATTGTTTTGTAAGCTGCTTCTTTTGCCCTCTGAGTTGTACAGTATGTTTTTGACTTTGTGCATGTTGATGTGTGCAGGACTGGATCTGTTGTTTCCACGGCTGCGTAGTTTTTTGTCATAAGGCTCTCTTGCAGGTTGTGTCTTTCTTCTGTGGTTGACAGACAGTTGAGATGTCTCTAATTCTTTTGCCATCACCAACCCGTCTGCTCTAAACATTCTTGTCCACGGCTCAGGGTGCCATGGGGAAGAGTTGCCCTGGGGTGGATTCCTTTGAATGGAGTTGCTGGATCACAGGGATACACGCGTTACCTTCATTAGGTAAGCCAAGAAGTTTTCCCAAGTGGTTGCACCTACTTATCCTCACACAGCAGCGACTGAATGTCCGTGTTGCCCACGTCCTCGCTGACATTGGGTCCTGGGCGTGTTCTGTTCTGAATGTCCCTCTGTCCCAGCCAAGTTGACCTCCGACCTTTGAAGGTGCCTGTCCCTGTGTGTCATTACATATCAGCATCTGTATTTCTTCAAACAGTCACCGCGGAATGACGCTGTGGTCCTGAAATAAGGCCATTATCTCAGTTCTGGCCTTTATCTTCGGGTTCAACTGATTTTGGAGTTTCCAATAAGGAGAAAAAAACCAATTTGATATTCTCAGATATCAGAACTGTACCTGATTTGATTCACAAGACAGCGGGAACTTTTCCTGAAGGTCAGCATCCAATCTCTCTCCTTCGGTTCTCTCTGCCTGTGCGTTCTGAATAATCAACTCTAAAGGCGGAGGCAAGATCTAGGATTCTCAGAGTTGCACATTGCAGGGAGATGAGCACGCTGTGGACGTCATGGGGCAGGCAAGCGGATTTGGAAGGAGGTGAGAGGACTCTCCGGGCTCTAATGATGGACCTTGGACAGATCACTTAACCTCTCGGAGCGTCAATCTCCCCTTCTATTAAAATGGGATGACACCAGCAGATAATTGTGCGGAGAGGGGGTGAATAAGTCATTTAGCACAATGCCGACATGCAGTAAGTTCTCAATAAATGTCAGCAGCTACTTTTAGTAGCAGTTCTCATCTGCATAGTGTTTTGGTCGGGTTGAGAAAGGTTCCAGACGTTATTGCTAACATTCCATACATGCATTCCTATAAAACCTTGTGATCTGTAAAGTTGTGTGCTAATAAGAAAGAGGCTTATGAGAAAAACAGAGTTGGGGTAGATGACCCCCGAACCTAGGGAAGCCTGCACCAAGCTCCAAGCCAGAGCACCAACAAAATCAATAACAATCTTAATAAAATATGAGCACGGGCAAATCCTTGAGGGCATTTGCACCCAGCCACACAATCAAACGTTTCAGCCGTCAACCCTCAGCATCTGCTTCCTCCTCAGAGATGTAGGTCCAGGAGGACATTTACTTCTAATCAGGATCATTTTTATCCACATTAAAACTATGATTGGGGCCGGGTGCAGTGGCTCACGCTTGTAATTCCAGCACTTTGGGAGGCTGAGGCGGGCAGATCACCTGAGGTCAGGAGTTCAAGACCAGCCTGGTCAACATGGTGAAACCCATCTCTACTAAAAATATAAAATGAGCCGGGCAGTGGTGGCATGCACCTATAATCCCAGCTACTGGGGAGGCTGAGACATAAGAATCGCTTGAGCCTGGAGGTGGAGGCTGCAGTGAGCCGAGACTGTGCCACTACACTCCAGCCTGGGTGACAGAGCAAGACTCCATCTCAAAAATCAAAAACAAAAAACAGTGATTGAAAGTGTAGCGTTTGCCACTGGCCTATTGTTTCAGCAGAGGTGGGAAGGACTTTGTAGCTTCTTCATCTAAATTTGCCACATCCCCAGATTATACAGCCCAGTGGCAGCAGAGAGGTCCTTGAAACCACAAATCCGGCCACCCCTGGAACCAAAGTGGTACCAGTGGCACTTCTGTAGACTCCAGCCTTTTTTCTTCAGTTCTTCAAGTCCTGATAAGGATGTTTCTTTAATTGTACTTGTTCCTGACTACTTAAAAATATTAATGTGCTGGAGAAAATCATGTATGGACACACTTTCCTCGTTATTTCAACATCCTTCCCTTACATATTAATCATGAATGAGGTAACCTGGGTCAAAGGAGCCTGCCTTATAGCAGGATAGACTGTGTCCTCTAAGAGTCTTTCAGCACTGATGTTCTACAATGGGGTTTGGCAAACTACAACCCAGGGGCCGAATCCATGGTCCTTTAGTTTTTGAGACAGGGTCTTGCTCTGTCACCCAGGTCAGAGTTCAGTGGCGCGATCAGTACTTGCTGCAGCCTTGAATTCCTGGGCTGAAGTGATCCTCCCATCTCAGCCTTTTGAGTAGCTGGGACTACAGGCATGAGCCAATACAGCTGGCTAATTAAAACAATTTTTTTTTTTTTGTAGAGAGGGGTCTTGCTATGTTGCCCAGGCTGGTCCCAAACTCCTGGCATCAAGCGATCCTTCTGCCTCAGCCTCCCAAAGTGCTGGGATTACAGGCGTTAGCCACCGTGCCCAGCCCCGTCCCACATTAGATACGGTGTTGCCCAGGCCCTCATTGTTTAACCATGTTTTGGCCCAAGGAGGTCAAATTTCCTGGTTCCTTGCCCAGGCAAAGAAGGCACTCTCTGCCTCTAAGACTTCTGTCTCTGGGAAACCACTGAGCTCAGATGTAACCAACTGGAAATTGATTTCAAAAGCTTCAACAGTGGACTCTGTCCCAGCCACGTGGAACTCCAAGGACTAGAAGTTACACCAGTGCCTCCTCTCAAAGCTCACGACCTGGCCGGGCGAGGGCAGTGGCTGGGTTAGTAGTGAGAGCAGCTCCTTTTCAGAGAGAGGAAGACAAGCATATTTCTCACTCACTTTAGAAATGCAAGAAAGTTTTGTTATATTAAATAGGCATTCATTGCCAAAGATATAACAGCCTAGTGGGACAAGTGAGGCTGGGCATGGTGGTTCATGCCTGTAATCCCAGCACTTTGGAAGGCCGAGGTGGGAGGTCAGGAGTTCAAGACCAGCCTGGACAACATAGTGAGACCCCTGTCCCTACCAAAAAAAAAAAAAAAAAAAAAAAATAGCCTGCCTGTAGTCTCCGCTACTTGGGAGGCTGAGGTGGGAGGATTGCTGGAGCCCGGGAGTTGGAGGTTACACTGAGCTTTGATTGCCCACTGCACTCCGGCCTGGGTGACAGAGTGAGGCCCTGTCTCTTAAAAAAATGAAAATGAAGAAAATGACTCCCCTTTCCGTGTGCTTACCCCACTCTTCAGTTTAGTCTGTATTTTTCCAGTTGTTTTCTCTATTATCAACCACGTACCTATGTAAAGAGATGGCAGCAGAGAGGTACAGTTCTACCCTGTGCTTTCTCCCCATGACAACGGAACTGAGGCATTTTCCCGTGTCTGCACATGTGAGTCTGCCTCATGCTCTTTAATAACTGTTTATTAGTATGTCCTCCTATAGATATACCTTTATTTATTCAGAATACATACTTCCTTTCAGCTTAGTGCAAATGCCGTCTTCCTCCAGGAAGTCTTCTTTGATTCTTGCAGCACATAATGGCCACTTCGGCTCCAAACTCCTAGGTCCCTGTCCCTTTCTCAGGCCCTAGAAGAGTCAGGGTAAATCTATGCTGCTGTGACAAAGAGATCCTGCAATATGGAGGCTTGAAGAACAGGGAAGCTGTTTCTCTCTTAGGTCATAGTCCTGGTTGGTGGGGCAGCTCTGCCCCTGCCAGTCATTCCAGGAGCCAGGCTCCTTCCAAGTCATTGCTCTGTGTGCCCTAGGGCACCCCAATCATTGTCAGTGTGGCTGAAGTGAGCCACACAGGAAGCCAGGAGATGCCTGATGTCTGCACCCTGTCACGGACTGTCCATTCACAAGCCACTGGCAAGAGCTTTGCATGGCTGTGCCTCCTGCCTGGGAGGCCTGGGTGTCTGCAATGCCATGGAAGAAGAGAAACCAGCTTTGGTGGACAATCACTAGTGTTTGCTCTTATACAAACCTTGACGCCTTAACGGGGTGCTTGGGGTCCCCATGCCGTGGGGAGTGGAAATGCTGAGAGAGCAGGATCAAGGGCTGGTCCATCTTCGCATCTTCCTTCACGTCCTGTGCAGTGCCTGGCACGTGGTTGGTACTTGGGAAATGCCAAGCCCATGTGTGGACATACAGTCACCAAATCAGAGGGTGGTGGGCAACAGGGTCTAGTATCATTTCCCATGTGCCAAGCTCTGTTCTGGGCCCTGAAGACCCAAAGCATAGTTGCTCCGTCCCCACACATTATAGTCATGATCTCTTTGGGTTTCTGGAAAAGGAGATTCTCTTCCTGTGGCAGGGCCTTTGCACGTGCCGTCTCTTCCTTTTGACACCCACCTCCTTCTGCTCGCCAGCTCTCCTCACTTGCCTAGCTGGCTCCTACTATATGACTCTCCATAAATGTTACCTCCTCAAAAGAACGTCCTCTGCCGCCTCTCCCAGACTAGGTTGGATCTCTCCATTATCCACACGTGCATTATATTTCTCCCTTGTAAGGTTGTTTTTTTTTTTGTTTGTTTGTTTTGTTTTTTGTTTTTGAGTCAGAGTTTCGCTCTTGTTGCCCAGGTTGGAGTGCAATGGTGAAATCTCAGCTCACTGCAACCTCCACCTCCTGGGTTCAAGCGATTCTCCTGCCTCGGCCTCCCAAGTAACTGGGATTACAGGCATATGCCACCACGCCCAGCTAATTTTTTGTACTTAGTAAAGATGGGATTTCACCATGTTGGTCAGGCTTGTCTCGAACTCCTGACCTCAGGTGATCCACCTGCCTCGGCCTCCCAAAGTGATGGGATTACAGGTGTGAGCCACCTCACCCCAGCACTTTAAGTTTTATCAATTGCATTGAAGTAACTTTTTTTTTTTTTGAGAGGTCTTGCTCTGTTTCCCAGACTAGAGTACAGCGGCATGATCATAGCTCACTGCAGCCTTGAACTCTTGGGCTCAGGTGATCCTCCCACCTCAACTTCCTGAGTAGCTGGGACTATAGATACATGCTGCCACCCTGTATAATTTTAATTTATTTTAAAAAATTTTTCACACAGACACGGTCTTGCTGTGTAGCTGAGACTGGCCTGGAGCTCTTTGCCTTGAGTGATCCTCCCATCTTGGCCTCCCAAAGCACTGGGATTATAGGCATGAGCCACCATGCTCAGCCAGAAGTATCTTTTTTTTTTTTTTTTTTGTATAAAATCTCATTTCAGGTCAATCTGCATTCTAAGTTTGTAAGCTCTATGATGGCAGGTACAGTTTTGTGTGTTCAGTGCCTAGCATAATACCTGGCCCAATAGACATTCTGTCTACATGTGTTAAATATTTAATCAATATAGTCACCAGTTCACCACGGATGAGAAAATGGAGGCTCAGAGAGGTTGAGTGACTGGCCTAAGATCACACAGCGAGTGAGTTTCAGCACTGGGATTTTGGGCTGCCTCCAGAGCTGCTGCTTTCACAGGCTAATGCAATTAGAATACCACATGATGTGTGCCATAACAGGGTATTAATAGGATGTGTTTAAGGGGTGGTGGGAGGGCAGAGGGGGGCGTGACTGACTCAGCCTAGGAGAGGGGTGGCTGCCTGGAGGAAGCGGTGACCTTGGGGGCTCAGAAACCGTGGGGCGTTTGGAGCAGCTGTAGCGACTGCGTGGGAGTATGAAATCTGAGACCAGAGCAGAGCTGGTTGTGAAGCCCCTGCTTGGGGGCGTCAGGGAATTTGGACTTAGTTGAGCTGAGGGGAACGCTCAGAGTTTGCAAGCAGGGGAGTAACATGATCTGGTGGGTTCTGTTTAGAACATCACCCTAGGTCAGGGTTGCAAGCTGACGGCTGCTGGCTGGCAGAGTTGGCTGGGCTCGCTGGGAATCTGAAAATGGAATCTGTGGCCAACTGCATTAGTTAGGAGTTAAGTCCGACTGCTGAGCCAAATACCCAAAATTACAGCGGCTTAAGCGAAATAGAAGCTTTCTGTCCTCTGTCACATAAAAGTCTGAACGAATCAGGCATCTCAGCTCCACTTCAGGGGCCCAGAATCCCTCTAGACAGTTGCTCTGCCATCCCGAGGCACTGCCCTGGTCCACATGGTCCTCGATGGCCGTGAAGGCACAGAAGAAGGAGGCAGATGGGCACTGGGGCCAAAGGGCAGTCTCTCTCATTTCAAACTGGAAAAATCAGGTGATTCCACCCAAAAGCCAGGGTTCTGGCTTCTCTTGGATGACAGGAAGGATCTAGCAGGACTGGGCTGCACGCGGCCACGACTGACTCGAGCTGGACGGTGTCTGCCTCTTTCGGATGGGCCCATGTGCTCCAGTTCATGACAGTCCCCACGCTCCCTCTTGTCCCTGACTGCTGAGGCAGGGTGCCCACTCCTCAATCCTCTTACACCAGCCCCTTTGTTCAGTGTCATGACCCTGTATAAAGCACGTGAGCTCACAGCCCCCAACCCTGGACGGAGGATGTCCTGCAGGCGGCTGGGCTGGGAGGTCTGCTCAGGCAGGGGCGGCTGTCATGAGGCAGGACTGGCAAGGACCAGGCCCAGGCTCTGTGCTGAGAACAGCCCTTCCTTCCTTCCTTCCTTCCTCCCAGTGAACACAGTTCCAACAACTGCCTCTGCCTCTAAAACTCGTAGACTCTCCAGGGGAAACCTTGTTTGAAATCAGGGTGAGGTTATTTTCCATACAGCCATCTGGGCATGTGTATTGGGCTGCCTTTCATTCACCTGGGAGCTCTTGGGGGCTACCCTCGGGCTCCCAGGCCTGCTTGACCACCCCAGAAAAGGCGGAGGCTGGTACAGGGGAGCTATCATATGACCCGGGACGCCGATCAAACTTCCTGTCAGAGGCAGTTGCGGGCGGCTACATTTGAATTTTGCAATCACCGTCCTGTGGGAGTTCTAGATGACATGCTCCCCGCTCCTGCTGGGCATCAGTTGCCAAGGAATGATTTCCGGTGGAGGGATGTTTGGTGCCATCTTTATCCATTATTCCTGATCGCTGGCCTCCATCACGGAGACTCCGTCAGGCAGGAGGAGGGGTGGATGGCTTCTCCTGTCAGGGGCAGATGTGAATGAGTTTCCTGGAGCTGGGGAGCAAAGAAGTGTGTTTCCAGTGGGCGCAGGTCTCATGGAGATTGAAGGTCCTTGCAGGCTGGAAATGGCCTTGGCACGGTGGCACCTCCAGATCCAACAGCACTTTTTGGTCTGCAAATAGCTCTCCCGTATTAGTCCAATCCAATATTTTCTTTCTGACCTGCAGCAATCAGAGGGGGCTCTGTGTCCCTCTTGGGGACTAGGTACCTTTTAGCAAAATCCCCCCACAGAGCACACTGTCTTTAGGGTCCAAGCCTTCCCCTACCCCTAACCTGCCTCTGCATTTGGGGTCTGGGTTTCTGGTGGTTGACTCCCTCCTGAATGGGGTTAGTGTCAAGATAAGACGCTGCCCCTTCTTGGGTTTCCATAGTGATAAATCCCTCTCAAAGAGCGTCTGAGGATTTTGCTGACTTTACTGAAGATCCGTGGGAGGTTCCATCACACAGTGCAGGTGACACGGTGCATCTGGCATCCGCCTGGTCCCTCTTCCTTCTACCTGGATTTCCCAAGGAGTTCCCAGTGTCTCTTCCTCATGCATGCAAAGCCGCTTCCCTCTCCCCTGAAGCCTTTCCTGTTGGCAGCCGATATAGAACCTTGCAAGCATGTGTGTGCGTGTTTTGCGTGTGTGTGTGTGTGTGTGTGCATGAAGACATTGGGGCACTTGCCTTCTGTACTGAAGCTCTTGTCAAAACATTTTTCTCCACAAAGTCATTTCTGTCCTCAAGAGGAATTCTGGTGCCAGTAGCTAAGATAAGACCGTTTCTTCACTTGTTATGCGGCTAACAGCTGTGAAGTGGGCTGAAGCAGTTAAGTCATCATCCCCATTTTACAGATGAGGAAACTGAGACTCAGAGAGGTGCAGTGACTCCCTCAGGGTCACCCACTGTGGGACTCCGTTCTAGGCTTGCCGACCCAAGGCCAGTGCCCTTTCCACTGCATCCCTGCCTCATGGAAGCCTCTTTGCTGGAGTTTGGTCCTGAATTTGCTTCCGTGGTGAGCCTTGCCTGGTAGGGCCAGAGACTGGGGGTAACAACAAAGCACGCATTTACTCATTCACCAAATAGGTAATGAGCCCGCGCCCTGTGCTAGGCACTGGATACTTGGGAATCAGTGGTGAGTGATACAGGGATTCTGCCTTCATGGAGCTGATGGTCCAGTGAGGAATCAGATGAGCACACACACAAATGCATGTGTTCCCACAGGCAGGCTGAGTGTCACTGAGACAAATGCATCAGGGTCTGGGATAAGGGAGTGCAGGGGGAGCGGGGGTGCTATTTTATAATGGGGGTCAGGAAGGCCACTTTGAGGGCACAAGCTCCAAAGGTATCTGGGGTGACAGAGCAAGCAGGTGCAATGTCTGAGCCTGGACAGTGTTTGGTGTGTGCAGGGAGCTTTGAGGAAGCCACAGGGTCTGGAGTACAATGATTGAGGGAGAAGGTTGGGGAAAAAGCAGGAAGGAGAACAAGCATCTCATATGGGGCACATGCGCTCAGACCTGGGCAGTGAAAACAGTACTGACGTGGCCAAGCACCGTGGCTTACTCCCGTAATCCCAGCACTTTGGGAGGCCAAGATGGGTGGATCACTTGAGGTCAGGAGTTCAAGACCAGACTGGCCAACATGATGAAACCCCATCTCTACTAAAAATACAAAAATTAACCAGGCATGGTGGTGCGTAACTGTAATCCCAGCTACTCGGGAGGCTAAGGCAGGAGAATCGCTTTAGCCTGGGAGGCAACGGTTGTAGTGGGCCGAAATCCTGCCACTGTACTCCAGCCTGGGTGACAAATCGAGACTCTGTCTCAAAACAAACAAACAAACAAGTACTGACAACTGCACCCCACATTCTGGACATTACTTCTTTCTAAAAGCCCCTCGGGTGACTCAAATATGCAGTGAGGGCCGACAGCCACTGGGCTAGGGCCCTGCCGGCCACTGTGAGGACCTGGGTTTCATTCTAAGTGTGATGAGAAGTCCTTGGCAGGCAGGGAGGGTGGTGATGCAATCTGATGTACTTTTCTAGAAGATCTCCCTGGTGGCTGGGTTGGAATAGATGTAAGGGAGTGAGACGGTAGGCAGGGAGGCCATAAGGAGGCTGCTGCAATGGTCTGGACAAGGGGCAGCAGTGGCTAGCGATGGAGGCAGCCTCGGCCAGGTGTTGTGCTGGACCCCTCTTAACTTCAGGAGGGATGGTACCAGGTTCGAGAGGCCAAGGAAGAGACCTGGAGCCAGCAAACTAAACATAGGGTTTTGCCAGGCGTGGTGGCTCACGCCTGTAATCCCAACACTTTGGGAGGCCGAGGCGGGCGGATCACCTGAGGTCAGGAATTCGAGACCAGCCTGGCCAACATGGTGAAACCCTATCTCTACCAAAAATATGAAAATTAGCCGGGTGTGATGGTGCACGCCTGTAGTCCCAGCTACACGGGAGGCTGAGGCAGGAGAATTGCTTGAACCTGGGAGGCGGAGGTTACAGTGAGCTGTGATCACGCCACTGCACTCCAGCCTGGGTGACAAGAGACTCCATCTCTAAAAACAAACAAACAAACAAACAAAAGCCATATGGTTTACTTGGGCGAACTTACCTACAGAGTGCTCCAGTGGCGATGGGCTGGACAAGAACAACGGCTTGTAAAATGCGTGCAGTTTCTATAGCACTTTCACGTAACACCCTTTCTCCGGCAATCCTTATTCCTTAAGTCTGCCATACAGGGTATGCTTAAGTTGTTATTGCTGTCAGTTGCATCTATCATACACCAGGGTCCTCAGATTACCACAAACTCAGTGACTTAAAACAACACAAATTTAGGCTGGGTGCGGTGGCTCAAACCTGTCATCCCAGCACTTCGGGAGGCTGAGGCAGGTGGATCACTTGAGCCCAGGAGTTTGAGACCAGCCTGGGCAACACAGGGGGACCCCCATCTCTACAGATAATTTTAAAAAATTAACTGGGTGTGGTGGTGCACACCTGTGGTCCCAGATACTCAGGAGATTGAGGTGGGAGGATCACCTGAGCCTCGGAGATTGAGGTGGCAGTGACCTGTGATGGCACTGCTGCACTCCAGCCTGGGTGACAGAGCAAGACCCTGTCTCAAAACAAAAATGCAAACAAACAAACAAACCACACACATGCACATTTATTCTCACACAGTTCTGGAGGACAGGAGTCCAAAATGAAGGCATCCACAGGGCTGCACTCCTGGGGGCTTCAGGGAGGAGGTTTCCTTGCCTTTTCCAGTCTCTTGATGCCAGTTATACTCCTTGTCTTGTATCTCCTGCATCTTCAAAGTCCGTCACTCCAACCTTTGGTTTTGTATCGTGTCGTCTTTTTTTTATTCTCTGGCTTCTCTCTTATATGGACCCTGGTGATTACATTGGACCCACCTGGATAATCCCGGCTAATCTCCCCAGCTCTCGATCCTTATCTTCATCACCCAGTAGAGTCCCTTTTGCCATGTAAAGTAAGATATCACAGATTCCGAGGGTTAGGACGTGGACCTCGTGGTGGGGGCATTACTCAGTCTCTGACAGTCAGGGTCCCCTCTGGAGTGGTGGAGGGGCCTATGGGTGGAGCCTGGGGCTCCCTTATCTCCCTGGGGGCTCTCGGTGTCTCCCCGACTGGGCGCAGATACCCTCTGGCTTTTCTGTCTGTGTTTAGATGCTGTGCCAGCTGCAAAGGCCAGTGTGTGGGTCCTGCTTCTGTTCCCCAGGGGTCCTCCAGGTGGCCCGGCCTCTCCATGGTTGCTAGGGTGGCTCGCTGCCCCTAGGGTGCACTGGTGTCCACCTGGCCTCCCACCTGAGGACTTGGTCGACCAGATCACCCACTCCCATTTGCCTGGCATTTTCAGAATGTGTTAGTTTTCTGTCGGTGCTGTAATAAATGACCCCACAAACTTAGTGGCTTAAAACAGCATACATGTATTATCTTACAGTTCTGCCAACTGGAACCCAGGACAGTCTCATCCACCTAAAATCAAGGTGACATGGGGCAGACTTGGTGGCTCACGCCTGTAATCCCAGCACTTTGGGAGGCCAAGGTGGGCGGATCACCTGAGGCAAGGAGTTTGAGACCAGTCTGGCCAGCATGGTGAAACCCCATCTCCACTAAAAATACAAAAATTAGCCAGGCATGGTGATGCATGCCTGTAGTCACAGTCACTTGGGAGGCTGAGCCACAAGAATCTCTTGAACCCGGGAGGCGGAGGTTGCAGTGAGCTGAGATCGTGCCTCTGCACTCTAGCCTGGGTGACAGAGCGAGACTCTGTCTGAAATAAATACATAAATAAATAAATAAAATATAGTCAAGGTGTTGGCAGGCTGTGCCTTGTTCCGGAGGCTCTAGGGGTGAATGCAATTTTTGCTTATTCTGATTGTTGGCAGAATTCAGTTCCTCCAGATGGTAGGACGGAGGTCCCTGCTTTCTTGCTGGCTGTAAACGAAGGGCTGTTCTTGGCTTCTAGAGGTCACCCTGTTCCTTGGCTAGGGACCCCCCACCCCGTCTTCTCCATCTTCAGAGTCGGCAACAGCGGGCCGAGTTTTTCTCTCCTGGCCTTTCCCTCTCTTCCTGCAGCTGGGGAAGGTTCTCTGCTGTTATGGGCCCATGATGACATTGGGTCCACTTGGATAACGGATCATCTCCCCGTTTCAGGGGCTGCAACCTTAATTCCACCTGCAAAGTCCCTTCTGTTTTGTAAAGTAACAGTTTCCATCTTACAGCTTCCAAAGATTAAAGCATGGACGTTTTAGGGGCTGTTATTCTGCTTAAATGCACCAAATAGTAACAAAACAATGACAATGTAATTAACACTTATTAAGCTTTTATTACCTGCCAGGCTCTATGCCTGGATCCTCGGAATCACCTCTGAGGAAGATACTATTATTATGCCTATTTTAGGAATAGGAAACTGAGGCACAGAGGAAACTGAGGCATAGAGAGGTTAAGGAATGTGACAGGTTGAATTATGCCCCCCCATACCATTCATATGTTGAACTCCTAACCCCCAGTACCTCAGAATGTGATCTCATTTGGAGCGAAGGTTTTTATAGATGTAATCAAGTTGAAATGAAGTCTTTTGAGGAAGCCCTAATCCAATATGGCAGATGTCCTCCTAACATGGGGAAATGCAGAAATACAAACCTACACAGGGAGAATGCCATGTGGATGGGAAGGCAGCATCTACAAGTCAGGGAGACAGGCCTGGCTGTAATCCCGGCACTTTGGGAGGCCAAGGCGGGCAGATCACTTGAGGTCAGGAGTTCGAGACCAGGCTGACCACCATGGTGAAACCCCTGTCTCTACTAAAAATACAAACTTAGCTGGGCATGGTGGTGCATGCCTGTAATCCCAGCTACTTGGGAGGCTGAGGCAGGAGAATCACTTGAACCCAGGAGGCGGAGGTTGTGGTGAGCCGAGATCACGCCACTGCACTCCAGCCTGGGCAACAAGAGCAAAACTCTGTCTCACAAAAAAAGGAGAAGGCCGGAAACAGATCCTTCCCCCACAGCCCTCAGAAGGAATCAGCCCTACCAACTTCTTAATTTTGGCCCTCCACCCTCCAGAGCTGTGAGACAGGAACTGTCTGGTGTTCAGGCCACCTATTTGTGGTGCTTTTTATGGCAGTCCTAGCGGACTAATAAGTGTAACTTGTCATTAGTTGTGGCAGCTGGGTTCGAGCCCAGGCAGTCCTCAGTCTTTGGCTCTCTGGCTGTTTTCGTTGCCATGTCTGTCTCCATCTCTCTCCATTTTGGTCTCTTTGTCTGATTTACTCTGTTCTGTTTTTCTCTATCTTTTATTTATTTATTAATTTTGAGACAGGGTCTTGCTCTGTTGCTCAGGTTGGAGTGCAGGGGCGCAACCATAGCTCACTGCAGCTTCCGCCTCCTGGGTTTAAGCAATCTTCCTGCCTCAGCTTCCTGAGTAGTTGGGATTACAGGCACGCACCACCATGCTTGGTAAATTTTTGTGTTTTTTGTAGAGATGGGGTCTCATTATGTTGCCCTGGCTGGTCTCAAACTCATGACCTCAAGCAATCCTCCTGCCTTGGCCACCCAAAGCTCCAGCATTATAAGTGTAAGCCAACCTGCCCGGCCTCCTTTTTTTTTTTTTCTTCCCCTCACTCACTCTCCCTTTCTCTCTCCCCCTGCTTCTGGCTCCCTGGGTTTCCGTCCTTCCCTCCTTCTGGCCCTCAGCTCCTACCGAGACAGGAACTCCCTCACTTCCTCACTCTCGCTCCCTCATTCCCCTCCAGCCACTGTTCCTCCCAGGACACCCCTTTGCAATTAAACTGCGGATAGACCAAGGCCCAGATGCCAGCATCACTGATGCCCACACCGGCTGTTCTTGGGGCCTTGGCGGCAAGTGAGCAGCCGGAACTGAGGAGAGTGGGCAGAGAGCTACCCTCTCTGAGAGCGGAGGCCTCTGAGCTGCAGGAGGAGCCAAGCTCAGCCCCCACTCACCACCCTGTGGGCTCTCTCCGGCCCCCTCCACCCTGCTGTGCACACAGGCGCCTCGGGCTGAGTGGCCGTCAGCCCAGCAGCCCCACTAGGCCTGGCTGGTGCGTGACGCTCGCAGTGGGCACCAGCAGCTGTGCCGCCCGTGTCGTCCTGCCACACTGACTGCTGTTTTTCTGCTCCTGGTTTCTGGCTTCAAGCTTTTCAGAGCAGTCTTCCTGCCCTCCAGATCCCAGCCGCCATCTTTCTGGGTTTGACCTTTTCCCTTTGTTGCCCCTGCTTCTGGGGTCCCTGTTACCCTGAATGGGAAACTCCCCACTCCCTAAGGTCCGAGGAACCCTGTGGTCTGGCCAGTCCTGGCCCCTGGTTGGGTTGGGGTTGGGGATTGAGATGGAGACAGGAATGAAGGAAGTAAGGGAAGGCTGCCAGAGGGAATTCTGGGAAGCACTGGGGAACGGGCACTTTGGAGAGACGTGTCCAGCCCAGTCCTTCTCCTCTGGGGGCTTCCCCAACATCAGTCATGGCCATGCTGGCAGCCATGTTTTCCTGCAAGGCCATGATCTACCCGGCCATGCTGATTGGCCACTAGAGCTGGACATGTGACCTGAACTGGGCCAATCGGTTCCTCTGTCCTGGGAGTTTGGAGGACTCTGGGAGGTGGGTTGGCTTCTGTAGGGCTAGATGCAGGGACAAGGGGTTGAGTGCTTAAGGGAAGCAGGCCTGTGTTCAGAGGAGCAGAGAGGGGCTGAGACAGCCTGAGAGAGGTTGCTCAGTTCCCATAGCTGCCCTCTCCTGCAGTCCCTGCTGCTGGGTTCAGCGGGATGCCGGTGTATCCTTCTGTGTTAACAAGCATCCGTGCTCAAGCTCCTGTGAGTGGGTTCTGCCTTTTGCAGCCACCCAGCCTCCAGATAGCACTTTTAAGAATGCAAATCAGATCACAGTGCTCGTCTGCTTGATGCCCTCAGTGGCTTCCCAGAGCGGCAGCATTTCTCCTTAAGGCTGCCCCAGCACGAGGCTGAGCAACCCGGCCCCGGCCTCTCCCATTGCCCCAGGACTCCCTCACAACAGCCTCTTTGCTGTTTCTCCAGCACTCCAAGCTCATTCTGCCCCAGGGCCTTTGGACTTGTTGTGCCTTTTGCCTGAGATGCTCTCCCCCTGGATCTTTTTTTCTTTTTCTTTTTTTTTTTGAGATGAAATCTCACTCTGTCGTCCAGGCTGGAGTGCAGTGGCGCAATCTCGGCTCACTGCAAGCTCTGCCTCCCGGGTTCACGCCATTCTCCTGCCTCAGCCTCCTGAGTAGCTGGGACTACACTCCCGGCTAATATTTATTTTATTTTATTATTTTATTTTATTTTTTTTTTTTGGTATTTTTAGTAGAGACGGAGTTTCACCGTGTTAGCCAGGATGGTCTCAATCTCCTGACCTTGTGATCTGCCTGCCTCAGCCTCCCAAAGTGCTGGGATTACAGGCATGAGCCACTGCACCCGGCCTCTTTTTTTCTTTTTAATTTGTTTTGAGACATGATCTTCCTCTGTCACAGGCTACAGTGCAGTGGTACACTGCAAATACAGCTCACTCCAGTCCCCACCTCCTGGGCTCAAGCGATCCCCCTGCCTTAGCCTCTTGAGTAGCTGGGACTACAGGCATATGTCACCATGCTTGGCTAATTTTTTAAATTTTTGTAGAGATGGGATCTTGCCATGTTGCCCAGGCTAGTCTCGAACTCCTGGGCTCAAGCGATCCTCCCGCGTTGGTCTCCCACAGTGCTGGCGCCCGGTCACCCGCTGGATCTTTTACGTGGCCGGCTTGTCCTCATCAGGTTTGAGCTGGAATGTTCTCTCCTGGAGAAAAGGCCCTGATCAGCCCATCAGAGAAGCCTCGCTCACCCTGTTATTCTATCACAGCATCCCATTTTATTTTATTCAGGGCACATATCACCATCTGTTGTTTGTTTATTTGTTGACTTGTTTACATCTGTTTCCCTGCTGGAGTGAAAACATCACGTCTTGCGCACCACTGAATCCTCAGTGCTTCCAACACAGCCTGGCACGTAGTAGGTGCTTAATGAGTATTTGTTGATTGAATGCAAAAATGAGGCAAGATGGCCCAGAGTTAGAGTGCCAGGAGTTTGGCCGGGTTTGCTGGGAGAGAGTTGAAGGACCTATCTCATTCTCCCCGCACAGGAACCCCACTCTTGCCTATACATAGGCTGCTCTGCCCTTGTAGATGATAGTTCTGAAGGTTGCCCAGCAGCAGGTGGAGACCAGGCTGCCAGGCTGCAGGAAGTGGTGATTGTAGCAGAGGTGACTCAGTTCTGCCTGGGCCAACCTTGGGCCCCCTTCTGGGCTGATACATACTCTGTCCACTGGGCCAGTGTCTGTTCTTCCTCTCGAGGGCCCCAAAATGATCTTTCCAGGGGGAGCTCGTTTGTCCTGCTGCCCTTCAGTAAGGGACAATGGTTCGCATCCCCCAAGATCAGAGGCCCCGTTTTGGGTAAGCTGGTGGAGGAGACAATTTCACGTGCGAGTGAATTGCCTTTCGTCTGCCTCTCTCTGATTTGTTTTTGAAAATTCATTGTATTTATTAGATATGCCATCACACAATGGTCCCTTGACATATTTCGTGCTGTAAAGAGACAGCCCCTGCCATCAAGCTGTACGCTGTAGCTGACAACACCGGGTGTCTCGTGCACCCTCACGCACACACTTCCACGTGGGCACACGCTGTTGTCAAGCACACAGACGTCACAGGCTGGTGGGAGCAGCCCTGGGGATGAAAGACCCAGGCTGGCGTTGGCTGTACCTCTCCTCCCCTTCCTGGAAAAATGATGGCAATTCTGCACTAGCTATGTGAATTGGGGAAGAGGCAGCATGGACAGATAAAGTCCAGGATCCCAGTCGCCTCCCTGGCCAAACGGAAGTGGCTAACCAGCCACTGGTTTTGAGGAATGGGAGTTCAGCAAACTTTTCTTTTCCTTTCTTGTCTGCTGGGGGAGGTGCTAATGAGTAGAACAAAGCCCACAGAGGGAGGGGGAAGCAGAAAGCCTGAGCAATCCACTCCGTGAATAATCAGCCCTGAATAATTGAGAATTGACTTGTAATTGCAATTGTCTCAGCGTGGAATGCTGACGCTGGAAGATGAGGAACAGGCGAGAAGAATGGTGGGGTTTGGAAAGAGGGCGTTGACTCTGGACTGATTCCGGACAAAGCAACAGGGGGTCAAGGGGAAATTCTTTATTACAATTCTAAACTACAAGGGCAAATGGCTAACACTGTTGGGGGATGGTTGTAGGAGGAGGATAGGAGAGATGTAGCCAAGAAGGAGCAACATTTCTTTCCTGACGGTAAACAACTGCCAAATAAACCCCAGAAATGACACTCTGAGAGCGTCTGTGGGAAGCTTAGAGAGCTGCTTGTCCGGCAAGAGGTATTCGTTTTGTTCAAGCTTCATCTGGTGTTCGCTTAAAAGAGTAGATTTCGTTTCCTCTCTTGCACCAGTCCGGAGGGCAAAATCAGCACGTAACATCTGCCTCATGTCATCGTTTAGACGCTTATGAATAAACGAATTCTGGCAGGACTAAGCAAATAGCAAAATGCAAGACCCAGCCAATTCCCGATTAGCTCTTTGTGGATTATCTGCTGGGGGATTGTCCAGAGGAAATGTCCCATCCCAGGGTGGAGTCCTTCCCGCCATGCAGCAAGGTCCTCGGCTTCACTCTCTGAGGTGGACTTTTCATTTTTACTTTTATTATTTTTAGAATTATTTGGTAGAGACGAGGTCTCACTATGTTGTGCAGGCTGGTCTCAGAATCCTGGGCTCAAGTGATCCTCCCACCTTGGCCTCCCAAAGTGCTGGAATTATAGGCGTGAGCCATTGCGCCCCACTGTGGCCTAACTTTTGAGCACACAGAATGTCAGATGTGAGCAAGTAATGGTTAAGGGCTGGGTCTATACAGACAGACAGATCTGAGGTTGAACTTGTCTCCTACACACAGTAGTAAAAGGACTTGGGCAGTGTCTCCATTCCTCTGAACCTCTGCTTCTTCCACTGTACAATGAGGAAGATGATGATTGCAGCTGTAACTCCATGCTTATCAGTAGCCTTGAGTTCCTCTGCATTTCCCAGCATCCTTTGCACTTGGAATGTCCATGTGACTAGTCTGGCCAAAGGGATATGAGTGGAAGTGATGGACTGAGGTGGGCAAATATACTGTGTGTCCTCCCTCTACTTTCTCTGCCTCATCTGTGGTGCAGCTACACCATAGAGGGAGCCTGGATCCCTGAGTCACTGCATGGATATATGTCATTCAGGAGAAGCAGCTAAGAAAGAACCTTTAAGATTTTGAGGTGTTTGTAACAGCAGCTAGTATTAACTACCCAAATGAATACAGTAGTACTTCCTTGAGAGGTATCATGAAGAATTAGGTTAGGGAGGCAGAGCTTATAAGAACTTAGCTAAGTGCCTGGCATATAGAAAATGTTCAATAAATATTAGGTATGAGTATTAATTTATTTATGCGGCAAATATTTATAGAGTTCACGTGATGGGCCAGGCATGTGGAATAACAACAGATGCATAAAATCATATTTTGGATTATATATGAAATAGTGCACTCCATGGTAAAATAGAAAGAATTTGGTCATTCATTCCATCAGTGATTGTTATTATTATTATTGCTATTTTTGTTCTGAGACAGAGTCTTGCTCTGTTGCCCAGGCTGGAGTGCAGTGGTGCGATCTCAGCTCACTGCAACCCTTGAAGCCTTCCAGGTTCCAGTGATTCTCGTGCCTCAGCTTCCTGAGTAGCTGGCATTACAGTCATGCACCACCACACACAACTGATTTTTGTATTTTTAGTAGATATGGGGTTTCACCATGTTGGCCAGGCTGGTCTTGAATTCCTGCCCTCAAGTGATCTGCCCGCCTTGGCCTCCCAAAGTGCTAGGATTACAGGTGTGAGCCACCACGCCTGACCCAATCATTGATTATTAAATATTAAACCCTATTATGCTCCAGGCATTGTGATGAATGGTGGGGACATGTAGTTGAATATGTCCGTTTTCATTCTTAAATTGCTTGCAGGACACTGAGAAATGTACAAGTAAACATGTAATTCAAATGCCTAGTAACACGTGTCATATAAAGGGACTTTTTGAAAGTGCTGACTGTGTCATTAACTCTGTTTGGGGGAAATTAGAGAGGGCTTCATGGAGGAAGGGGCTTTTGAGTTCAGCCTTGAATGTCTGAGTAGCATTTGGGCAGATGAGAAAGCATTTCAGGTGGAGGCACTGGTCCATAGTCTTGGGGTTTTTTAAAAAAATTATTTATTGATTTATTTTTTTGAAACAAGGTTTCACTCTGTTGCTCAGGCTGTAGGGCAGTGGCACGATCACAGCTTGTTGCAATCTTGAACTGGGCTCAAATGATCCTCCTGCCTCAGCCTCCCAAGTAGCTGGGACTACAGGTTCATGCCACCATGCCCAGCTAATTTTTTAATTTTTGTAGAGATGAGATCTTACTCTGTTGCCCAGGCTGACCTTGAGCTCCTGGCATCAAGCAATCCTCCTGCCTTGACCTCCCAAAATGCTGGGATTACAGGTAGGAGCTACCGGGCCTGGTGAGGTCTTGTGTTTGATGAGATGTGGCAAATGCTTTGGTAGCTGGGGATATAGGGTATCTGTGCTAGGTGGAATAGTGTCGTACACTCCAAAGATGTCCACATCAGTGCTTGCTCTGGCAGCACATACACTAAAATTGGAGTGATACAGAGAGAGCATGGCCTCTGCGCAAGGATAACACACAAATTCATGAAGCATTCCATATTTTTCCATTATTCTAAGTGAAGTAACTCCGGAATAGAAAACCAGACTCTGTATGTTCTTACTTATAAATGGGAGCTAAGTTATAGGTATGCAAAGGCACGTAGAGTGGTACGTGGACATGGGAGACTCAGAAGTGGGGAGGGGCCAGGCACGATGGCTCACACCTATAATCCCAGCACTTTGGGAGGCCGCGGTGGGTGGATAACTTGAGGTCAGGAGTTCAAAACCAGCCAGGCTAACATGGTGAAACCCCATCTCTACTAAAAATACAAAAAGTCAAGAGTGGTGGCGCATGCCTGTAATCTCAGCTACTTGGGAGGCCGAGTCAGGAGAATTGCTTGAAGCTGGGAGGTGGAGGTTACAGTGAGCCAAGATTGCGCCACTGCACTCCAGCCTGGGCAGCAGAGTGAGACTCTATCTCACAATAAAAAAAAAAAAAAAAAAAAAAAAAAAAAAAAAAAAAAGAAGTGGGGAGGGTGGGAGGAAGTGAGGGATGAAAAACTACATATTGGGTATGAAGGACACTGCTTGGGTAATGGGGGCACTGAAATCTGAGGCTTTACCACTACACAATTCATCCATGTAACCAAAAACCACTTGTACCCCTAAAGCATTGAAATAAAAAATATAAATAATAACAATAAAAATAAATAAAATCAACAATAGAAAACAAGCAAAGATGTCCACATCACAAACTTTGTAACCCAACCCGTGACTGTGTTAGTTTACGTGGTGCAAAGGGACTTTCTCAGATGTGATTACTACATTAAGGATTTTGAGGTGGGAGGTTATCCTGGAGTATCCAAATGGGCCTGACCTCATTCTGTGAGTCCTTGAAAGTGGAGAACCATGGTAGTGGGTGCCTGTAATCCCAGCTACTTGGAAGACTGAGACAGGAGAATTGCTTGAACCCAGGGGGCAGAGGTTGCAGTGAGCTGAGATTGCACCACTGCACTCCAGTCTGAGCGACAGAGCGAGACTCTGTCTCAAAAAAAAAAAAAAGGGCCGGGGGGGGAGAACACTTCCCAGCTGTAGGCAGAGGGAGAGGTGTGTCTATGAAAGAAGGGAGATTTGACATGGCTGGTTTCGAACATAGGGAACCACGAATCAAGGCATGTGGGCATCCAGGAGAAGGTGGAAGAGGCAAGGACATGCTGTCTTCCCTGGAGCCTCCTCTCGGGGATGTGGCTGGGCCTACACCTTGATTTTAGCCTAGTGAGAATCATGGTGGACTCCTGACCTATAGAATTACAAGACAAGGCCAGGCGTGGTGGCTCACACCTGGAATCCCAGCACTTTAGGAGGCCAAGGTGGGTGGATCACCTGAAGTCAGGAGTTTGAGACCAGCCTGGTCAACATGGTGAAGCCCGTCTGTACTAAAAAATACAAAAATCAGCCGGGCATGGTGGCACATGCCTGTAATCCCAGCTAATCAGGAGGCTGAGGCAGGAGAATCAATTAAGCCTGGGAGGCAGAGGCTGCAGTGAGCCAAGATCGAGCCACTGCACAGTGAGACACTGTCTAAAAAATAAAAAAGAAAAGGAAAAAGGAAAAAGATTTATAAGATAGAAATTTTGTATTGTTTTAGCCATTATGTTTTGTTTGCGTTAATTTGTTACAGCAGCAATGGAAAATGAATAGAGCATCTGATGGAGAATATCAAGAGACCACACTAGACAAAAGGGCCAGGCAGAGATGTGTAGACTCATTCTGGTTGACCAGTGGGTCTGAAACTTCAGTGAGGTCCCCACTTTTCCATATACTATTAATATTCTGTGTGAATACTAATTAATAATTATATTCTGAGAGAGAGAGTAGCCTTGTTCATTTTAATGGTTATGATCCTTCCATAAGTTGAATGTATGTTTCTTATTTAATTAATGGAAATTTAGGTTATTTCCAGTCCTTTCCTATTAAAATAAGGTTGCAATGAATGATCTTGACCTTGTGTAATTTTGCACACGTGTAAGATGAGTTCCAAGAAATGGAATTATTGGGTCACAGAGAATATGCATTTTTAGGAGTCCAAATTTTTCATAAATGTCTGAGGGCACAATTCTGGTGAGAGCTAAAGGCAATTGAGGTTTCTGAGCAGAATTCAGATATGGGTTCTACAAGTATTCCTGTGGCTGATGGTATGGAGGCCAGGAGGCCAGAGGAGAGGCTGAGGCAATGGACCTAGAGAGAAATGAGTGTGAGTGACAGAGAGAGAGAGAAACGGTGCTGTTTAGGACTGGGTGTATGGGTGAGTGTAGGTTGATTTTCTTGTGTGTGTTTTTACTTTAAAAAAAGTTGTTTTTTCTTTTTTTAGATATGGAGTCTCACTATGTTGCCGACGCACACTGGTCTCAAACTCCTGGGCTCAAGCAATCCTCCCACCTTGGCCTCCCACAGTGCTAGGATTACAGGTGTGAGCCACTGTGCCTGGCTCTGTGTGTGTGTGTGTTTTAATCAGTACAGGAACTTCTTAAGACATGAGAGGTCCTTCGTCAATGGCCCTGGGTTTGAGAGCCTACTGGAGCCAGGTGCGGTGGTGCACGCCTGTAATCCTAGCTACTTGGGAGGGCTGAGGTAGGAGAACTGCTTGAGGCCAGGAGTTCAAGAGCCACTGGGACTGGTGTCCCTCACGACAAGTGAGGCCCACTTTGTGTTCACGTGGCAGACCTGAATTCCACTCTCCATTCTCTTCTGCCTGGCCCTTTTAACCTTGGGGGAGATAATTAACTTCGTGGTTTTGCAGGGGAGGGGGATAGAAGTGTGTCCCTGCGGTCTTTAAGCAAGGTCTTTCTGGTAGATTTCTTCTAAGAAATACGTGCTGACTACAGTTCTTCCTGCCTCTGACTTCCTGATTTTTGGTGCTTATATGATTTGTACAGCATCGAGGTGTTCCAACTACAATATCTCCAATTGTTTCATTTGGTTACGTATTTACATAGATTCTTCACCCACCGTGGGGTTTTATTATGACTTCTCCATTCTTGGGCTTATTTTGATTCTTCCTTGGTGAGCTGTATTTCAATGTCAGCTAGTTTTTTCGAGAATGGCTCATGGATACCATGTTCTCCGAGGGCGTTCATGTCCGAGAATGTCTGCCTGCTGCCTTTACACTTGAACGTGCAGTTCATCTTTTTGCAGCTTTGCTGGGATGATGTTCATGAGTCTCCCCCGAGGAGAGCCCTGGGCCTGTTTCTCCTGTTCTTCTCGAGGTTGGGTTGAGACCCAATGCTGCCTAGGATGCCTGGTGGGCCCCTGAGCTTGGGGATGCTGTAGGCGGATCATGAACAGAAAATAACATAATTTGGAGTGAGAAACTTTGGCTGCCAATTTCAGGGCAGCCAGCCAGAAGATTATCTCTCTTCCCTCGTATGTTTGGGATATTTGTAACTCTAAAAATATCCATGGCAGCTGTGTACAGCTGCACAGGCTGTGCACTGCACGATTCAGGGAATGTTGTTGCTATAAACCACAACGTGAGTGGCGCTCTGTTATGTGCAATGTGGTGGCCCTGTGACCTCTGAGACTGGAGTGGGCCTAGAAGCAGATAATTCTTTTATCTCGGTGTTTCCAGACTTTGACTATTTTCATATCACCTTTGTTAATTTATTTCTAGCCACATATTCATCTCCTACTATGATTTTTTTTTTATTGGCTCACAGTCTTCTTACAAAAATGAATGTAAAAGGGGAACTTTAGGTCAAAACTGGGAGTGGAAAGCCAGTGAAACTCTCCAAAATAGAAGAAATATATATGTGCATGTGTGTGTGTGCATGTGTGCACATGTGAGCATAAAAGAAAAATAATGCCATCAAACTCTAGCTGGATATCATGAGCTTTTTTCTTTTTGAAACAGGAAGTATTAGGAAGTATTATCAGCAAGAGTTAGAGCAATGTTAAAGACAGGCTTGCACAAAACTGATGTTTTCTTTTGGAAGTCATCTGAAGGGTTGGAAAGGAATTAGAGGGAGAATTGTTCCCTATGACACAACTTAGTGTAGTTTAACACCACATCCCCCCACCATTCTGAACCCTCCGAGGAACCTGAGAAACACTGGCCCAGCCCCATCCTCCATCAGCTGCTTGAATATCTTGGCAACATCTCCCCTCGGTGGTTCAAGCCTTTCTCCTATCCTTATGTTACAGTCTTGCCAATGCACCACAAAATAGTGGTTGTAGCAGTCTCTCATGAGGTATCACCTGGAGTTTTTTGTCTCACGACTAAGAAAAGTAAGGATCATGGACACAAAGGATGAGGTTGGGGCAAAAGTTTAACAAGCAAAAGAAGAAAGCTCTCCTGTGCAGAGAGGGGGCCTGGAAGAGGGTTGCTGTTTATACAGCCGAATGCAAAGGCTTTTATAAGAAATGGATGAGGCCTGGGTGTCTCATTTGCATAAGGCATGAATTTCTGGTAGCTCCACCCTGTCCTCCTAGTGCACATGTGAACCCTTAGCTTGAGTTACTGCGTATTGCTTTGTTCCCCTTTCTGCACATGTGTCAGGGGACAGAATTTTCCACTGCGGACATGTCTGGGCAAGTCATCTGTGTAGCTTTTCTTATCTGTGTGGCTGTGGGGATGTCTTAGGCAAGTCGCCATGTGCAAGTTTCCTTATCTGTGCCTTCAGGCTGTTCTTTTGCTTGAAAGAATTCAACTAAGGACCCACCCTAACTGGGCCTGCCTGACCAGCTTCTTCCTTTCTCCTCTCTCACACCATCGGAAAGTTTCATGCTATTGCATAGGGGCTTTTTTCGAGGCTGGGCCATTATTTTATTATATTGGGCAGAATCCCTCTCCTTGGGCCTGTTGAGCCTGGTTCTACTGTCTGGAGTGCAGCAGAATAGACAAAATCCTTCCTACAAGTTCCATTCCTCCAAATATGATTGAAAGTGGGGACTCTGGGCCAGGTGCGGTGGCTTTCGCCTGTAATCCCAGCACTTTGGGAGGCTGAGGTTGGCAGTTTACCAGAGCTCAGGAGTTCGAGGCCAGCCTGGGCAACATGGTGAAACCCTGTCTCTACTAAAAGTACAAAAAATTAGCTGGGCATGGTGGCGCATGCCTGTAGTCCCAGCTACTTGGGAGGCTGAGGCATGAGAATCGCTTGAGCCCAGGAGGTGGAGGTTGCAGTGAGCCACCATTGTGCCACTGCACTCCAGCCTGGGTGACAGAGCAAGACTCTGTCTCAGCAACAACAACAAAAAACAAGTGGAAACTCTGGAGTTAGAGTGCTTGGGCCGGAATCCCGACTCAGGTACTAAACCTCACCGTACTTCTGTTTCTCCATTCAAAAGTGGGCATAATAATAGTACCTCTTTCATGTAGTTATTATGAGAATTAGACATATGGACATTTCAATAGCACCTGGTACATAGTAAGTTCTCAATAAACATTAGCTGTTATTATTTTCTGTAGGCAGAGACTGTGGGGACCTCATTCTCTCATACCTTCTAGATTATAAGGTGGAGGATGTGGGTCCCAACTTCAGCTTAATATCTGACTCATGATGAGATCTCAAGTCACCCAAGGCCCTCCCTGGGCCGTGGTTTCCGTGTCTGGAAACTGAGGGCGGTGGACTCCGTAATCCCTAAATTCCTGCTTCCATCTCTAGCAGAGGTGGATAATTGTATGTCAAGGGAAGACAGAAGAAGAACTGCGTTCTGCAATGAGCAGGTCTATGCAAATCTATCCCCAAAGGCTGAGGGAGCCGAGAGGCCAAAGAATGAGGCTCACAAATTTGGCTTCTCAGAAAAAAAAAAAAATTAATAGGAACTTACTAACAGAAGTAATATATCTGGTGGCTGAGAGACAGTGGCTCCCCACACCCACCCTCCAAAAAATATCCCTTTTTTTTTTTTTTTGAGATGGAGTTTCACTCTTGTTGCCCAGGCTGGAGTACAGTGGCATAATCTCAGCTCACTGCAACCTCGGCTTCCCAGGTTCAAATGATTCTCCTGCCTCAGCCTCCCGAGTAACTGGGATTACAGACACATGCCACCACACCTGGCTAGTTTTTGTATTTTTAGTAGAGATGAGGTTTCACTATGCTGGCCAAGGTGGTCTCAAACTGTCCTCAGGTGATCCACCTGCTTCGGCCTCCCAAAGTGCTGGGATTACAGGCGTGAGCCACCGGGCCCAACCGGAAATATCCTTTATCTAGCAAGCCTTTAGAGTA
Organism: Macaca mulatta; assembly: GCF_049350105.2. Classification (NCBI taxonomy): domain Eukaryota; kingdom Metazoa; phylum Chordata; class Mammalia; order Primates; family Cercopithecidae; genus Macaca; species Macaca mulatta. Next base: position 27,539,795 of record NC_133425.1, on the reverse strand, counting down.
AAACATGTATAGCTCATCACACCTCAGGCTTTCTTGCAAAACTCATGAGCGCTAGGGAAGTTAGATAAGCATCTTGATGAGGGGTCATCTGTGCCACAGGCATTGCTTAAAGACCTTGCTGCAGGAGTCAAACATCAGTCATCGTGGGGGTTTTGCTTCAAGATGGCGTCACTCTTGCCATGCAACAGGCTGTCTTCTTACGCTCCACCCCTGGAAACCTGCCCTTACAATCTCACTCACCCACCTCTCCTGGGATAGTCCCTGGGTCTAGAGGGAGGACGCTTGGTGTGGTATAGCTTTATCAGCAGTGCATTGGCAATGGGAAATAGATTGGGCCCAGTGGGATTCCAAATCAGGGAGATTTGCAGCCTTTGTTGAATAATCTCTAGTCTTTGGAATACCATGATTTTGGTTTTCTCAGAACAAGTAAAACAAGGAGAGATACATAGCATTAATAATTTGAATAGTAGAAATATAGGCCAGGCACAGTGGCTTATGCCTATAATTCCAGCATTTTGGGAGGCTGAGGTGGGTGGATCACCTGAGGTCAGGAGTTCGAGACCAGCCTGACCAACATGGTGAAACCTCGTCTCTACTAAAAATACAAAAGTTAGCCAGGCATGGTGGTGCATGCCTGTAATCCCAGCTACTCAGGAGGCTGAAGCAGGAGAATCGCTTGAACCGGGGGGCAAAGGTTGCAGTGAGCCAAGATCGCACCGTTGCACTCCAGCCTGGGCAACAGAGAGACTCCATCTCAAAAAAAAAAAAAAAAAAAAGGAAAAAAAAAAGGAATATAATGCACACAAATACTACAATCAAAAAGAGAATTTGTATGCCAGAAAAAAAAACCAAAAACCAAAAAACAGAACCTATTCCATCAGGGAGCAAACTAAAAACATCATGAAGAAAATTAAAACCCAGTTCTTCTTTAGAGACTTGTAGCCAGGAAATAATTCAGGATTCAGTCCAAATTGTAGGCAAATAATAAAAACTCAGAAACAATGGTCAAGGCTGGAATCTAATAACAGGTGTGTTATAGTTTTCTTCTGAAAGATAGTTTTTCTGTCTCCAATTCCCCTTTTCTACCAAAGAAAAATCATAGTAAGACCTAGTTGATTTGAAAAATAGGTTTTAGCCTTACTACAGTTGGCCCGATTATTTGCATAAGGTGGAACAAGACTAGCGATTGACCACATAGACTCTTTTTAGGTTGGCTTTGCTGGAACATAAGGTATTTTGAATTAGACTTTTGAAGGTCTGGATTTCGGAAGCCAAGTCATGGATTCACCATCAAAATGTGCCTGAACTGCCTGTATGAATTGGGTGAATTCTTTTCTTCTTGAGGTCCCAAAATATCTTGAGGTTCTTGGACCTGCTAGAAAGTGACATTCTTTATTTATCACAGGTCAGGAATCTTGCAAGAGAACCATAAGACAAGGAACTAGGTCAGTCTTTCCGAGGCACCTTTTATTGGCTCTATTAAGTCAACCTCAATTCCTCAAAGCAGGATGGTCATATCTAAAAATACACCATTCTAGTCAAAACCTCGGCATAATAACAAGTATCTCCAATGTGTCCAGTGGCAAAAGAAAACATATTCTTAGTGAATGCATGTTCATACCTATATTGTAATAAAATAAGAATATTCATGAAAAGTTTCCAAATTATGGAGAACTTAGACAGAGGGAAATGTAAATGTCTCAGTTTTGCTCACAAGTGTATACTCTGCCCAATTGCTGTAGCTATAAATAGCTCAAAAGAAAGAAAAAAAATTTGACTCTGAAAAAGAAAACATAAAAAGAAACAACAATGGTTCAAACAAAAGGTCATAAAAATGATTTCAGTCCTTTATTGGTTCAGGCCCCCTGTGAGTAATTCTTGTTTTGCTTGATGTTGGGTTAGCAGTTCTCATAAACACATCAGCTAATTAAGAGCTCTGTAGGTTTCTACTAGCCTGATGGTATCATCTCCAACGTTATCAGAAACCTGTTATTCAAGATGACTTGTCAGGGTCCTTTCCGTGAATTTCCTCGAAGACACAGCACTTTAGCATTTGCAAAAAGTTTTTAGGAAAAAGAATCAGAATAATGCAATTAACTGCATATACTAAGACATATTAGACCTTTAGGAATTTCCTACAATTTTGGGACACATATTAATAACACATTTATACAAATACAACTCAAAAAAGTTAAGCACCCTTTCTTATTTGACAATGTTTCCCATATACTTGTTTTGTTTTAGACTGAGTCTTATTCTGTTGCCCCCTGGAGTGCAGTGGTGTGATCTCGGCACACTGCAACTTCTGCATCCTGGGTTCAAGCGATTCTCGTGCCTCAACCTCCCAAGTAGCTGGGACTACAGGCATTTGCCACCATGCCTGGCTAATTTTTGTATTTTTAGCAGAGACGAGGTTTCACCATGTTGGGCAGGCTGGTCTTGAACTCCTGACCTCAGGTGATCCACCTGCCTTGGACTCCCAAAGTGCTGGGATTACCGGTGTGAGCCACCGCCCCTGGCCCATATAATTTTAACGTAACAAATAAGCCTAATATACCTCTCTTGGCCTTTCAGGGACCCTATTTGTTATGTCTAAGTTAGTTTGGGTTAAGAAGACTTAAGTTTAGAATCTGAAAGTTGCTTTTGCGAAGTATGTCAAGTATCAAAGGTTTAAAACACTTGATATCAAAGTAAGAAAGCTTTAAAACACTTTATCAAAATAGGATCCCAGGTGACTGCAAAATAATAGTCATTTAGCCAAAGTAATAACTCAAAGATGGCAAAAAGCAAAAACCTTTACTCTTTGATAGAGAGGAGACTGAGTTTTCCAAATAATCCAAAGCCCTAATAAAGACAGCATGAAACTCTCTCTCCTCTCCTTTTTCTGTCTTTTTTTTTTTTTTTTTTTTTAGACAGAGTCTTGCTCTGTCGCCTCGGCTGGAGCACAGCGGCACAATCTCGGCTCACTGCAACATCTGCCTCCCAGGTTCAAGCAATTCTCCTGCCTCAGCCTCCCGAGTAGCTGGGACTACAGGCATGCACCATCATGGCTGGCTAACTTTTGTATTTTCAGTAGAGATGGGGTTTCACCATGTTAGCCAGGATGGTCTCAATCTCCTGACATCGTGATCTGCCCACCTCAGCCTCCCAAAGTGCTGGGATTAGAGACGTGAACCACCAGGCCCAGCCCTCTCCTTTTTTTTTTTTTTTTTTTTTAATTGCAGTTGACTGAAAAGGTAAATGAAAAAATTTATCTCCTATTAATATGACATAAATTCTTGTTTAAAGGAGAAAATGAAAATTTACTTTTATGTTAGTGTATTATCAATACAAAAGCTAATTTTAATAAAACCTTATAAACAAATCCATCCAATTTCAGTCAGCTTTGAACCACACAGATAAGATTCCCACAAATCCTCTGTAACTGCTTATAAGATTTTTTTCTACTTTTTTCTTACCTCAACTTTTAAATTCATTTACTTTTATCTATACATTTCTCCTTCATTTTGAAACAACCTTTAAATAACCTCTAAACTAGAAAAAAATTACTTTTCCTGCAGCAAAAACTACATCCTCATGTCTTTTTAATAACATTTCTTCACGTAAAATACATTTTGCTTTCTTTATACACTCTGTATATAGAATTGTTTCTCTTGTACCTAGTAGTTTAAATTACTATAATTTTAACTCCTAGTGACCTTAATTTCCAGTGAAAAGCCCAGGAAGTAAGTAATTTTGTGCTGTCTTATATCAGTATTTGTGGATGAAAACCATTTCATAATTTTTCAGAAAGATGCTTCATTAATTTTTTGTTTATTAACAGATATATTTAAAGTATACAAACTTAAACTTGTATTTTTAAAAGTTAATATTCCAGTATTTTACCTAGAAATGACTCAGACATTTTACAATGGTCTGTTACTTCATTTAACGTGACATGACTTTAAGATTTGAAATTACTGAAAGGAATATGAAACTATGACACAATTATCTTTTCTGTTTTTTGTTTTTTTGTTTGTTTGTTTTTTTTTTTTGAGACGGAGTCTTGCTCTGTTGCCAGACTGGAGTGCAGTGGTGTGATCTCAGCTCACTGCAACCTCTGCCTCCCGGGTTCAAGTGATTCCCCTGCCTCAGCCTCCCTAGTAGCTGGGACTACAGGTGTGCGCCACCATGCTTGGCTAGTTTTTTGTATTTTAGTAGAGATGGGATTTCACCATGTTGGCCAAGATGGTCTCGATCGCCTGACCTCATGATCCGCCCACTTCGGCCTCCCAAAGTGCTGGGATTACAGGCGTGAGCCACCACGCCTGGCCCACAGGCATCCTTTCTAATGTCTTCCCCAGTCATTCTGGGTCCCAAGTACCCACACGGCACCCAGGGATGGCTATGAAAGGCAGGGCTTGTCTGGGTCCTGAGTTTACACACCAACTATAAAGCTCAAGGCAGAGGACAGAGCCGTGAAGATAACGTCCGACTCTTCCCAGCACAGCTGGGGGCACAGCGGGGGCAGGGAGATCTCCACACCTGTCCCCTAGCCTCACCATGGCCATTTGCTTAGAGTCTAGAATCGAATGGCTCCAAGACTTAAATTCACAGACAGAAGCAACAGTTTTATGGCCTTAAAACATCCAACAGAGATAGCCTAAACCCATCTAACTATAGACCCAGGCAAAAATATCTGCATTATATTTAATACTGATAATTCTGAAGACATTTCTATTTTATTTTATGAACAATTTAAAAACTTTTTTTTTTTTGAGATAGAGTTCACTCTTGTCGCCCAGGCTGGAGTGCAGTGGCGCAATCTCGGCTCACTGCAACCTCTGCCTCCCTGGTTCAAACGATTCTCCTGCCTCAGCCTCCTGAGTAGCTGGGATTACAGGCACCTGCCACCATGCCTGGCTAATTTTTGTAATTTTAGTAGAGATGGGGTTTCACCATGTTGACCAGGCTGGTCTCGAACTCTTGACCTCAGGTGATCCACCTGCCTCGGCCTCCCAAAGTGCTGGGATTACAGGTGTGAGCCACTTGTGCCTGGCCACTAACTTTATTTATGAAGGATTGCTAAAGTCATGTGAACTTGAAAAATATTTGGGCTTAGTAACTTATGACCACTCACTTATTTCTAAGTCCATTTGGTACCATGTAGACAATATACAAACAGACCTATCACAGATATACATAAAATACAGGCAGGCAAATATTTCATGGCTTTGATATACAAATTTTAGCCATGAAACTGGTAAAATTCACTAGTTTACTTTTATTTTATTTTTTAAATATAGAGAAGGGGTCTCACTAGGTTGCCCAGGCTGGGCTTGAACTCCTAGGCTCAAGCTATCCTCTTGCCTTCGCCTGCCAAAGTGCTGGGATTACAGGCATGAACCACTTCACCTGGTCACAACTCACTAGTTTAAATGGACAGTTGGAGCCAGGCATGGTGGCTTATGTCTATAATCCCAGCAGTTTGGGAAGGTGAAGAGGGAGGATCATTTGAGGTCAAGAGTTCGAGACCAGTCTGGCCAACATGGTGAAACCCCGTGTCTACTAAAGATACAAAAATTAGCTGGGCATGGTGGCAGATGCCTGTAATCCCAGCTACTTGGGAGGCTGAGGCACGAGAATCGCTTGAACCCAGGAGGTGGAGGTTGCAGTGAGCCGAGATTGCGCCATTGCACTCTAGCCTGGGTGACAGAACAAGACTTGGTTTCAGTAAAATAAAATAAAATAAAATAAAATAAAATAAAATAAAAGGACAGTTGGATTCAAACTTTGTAAATGGAACAATTAAAGTTTGTCCCACACGGCCAAAATTCTTACTGAGTTTTACTGAAAACAAGGCAGCTATTTTACATCTCAAAACATGGAGTGTGAATTTAAACTTCTTCTTCTTCTTTTTTTTAAGGGGTTTCAATGTGTTAGAAAAAGATCAAAAATGGATGCCAAAGTAACGCACAATCATAGGGATCCACTGCAGAACTTTATAAGGGGACCAATTTCATTTATTTATTTATGTATTTTTTGGAGACGTCATTTCGCTCTGTCTCTCAGGCTGGAGTGCAGTGGCACAATCTCGGCTCACCACAACCTTCTCTTCCTGGGTTCAAGCGATCCTTCTGCCTCAGCCTCTCGAGTAGCTGGGATTATAGGCACGTGCCACCACGCCCCGCTAATTTTTCTATTTTTAGTAGAGATGGGGTTCTACCATGTTGGCCAGGCTGGTCTCAAACTCCTGACCTCAGGTGATCTGCCTGCCTCGGCCTCCCAAACTGCTGGGATTACAGGAGTGAGCCACCGCGTCTGAACTGAGACCAATTTCATTTTAGATGGTTAGCTTCTGATTTAGTCTCCATCTTCCAACTGGACCGCTGGGCTCAGCGGGGAGCCTATTAACAATAAGACCAATGAAGGATTTGCAGTTTCCGGGGCCTAATACTTACAGAGTTAAATATTAGAAAAAAATTATAACCTGAATATTAGCTTTTAATTAAGCTGACTTCTGATTGTAGAGCTCTAAAAAAAAAATCTTTCTAATTATAATTCCTCCTCAAGCCATTTTACTTTTGCTTCTGTTGCTAGCTGGGCTTTCGTCACCCAATGGGCAGCCCACAGAAGCAGCAATCCTGGCATTTTTGGGGCATCCTCGTACTCATGCCATGGTCCAAAAGCATCCAAAAGATGAGCCACACCACTCCACATAGAAGTGGCTGGCTACTCTGGGATGTCCCCCATAGATGCTTCATTCCCTCTGCCCATTTCTTGGTCTCTCAGCTCCTGGCTGGATTGCTACACGTTCTGCAGTGAGCAGGCCTATGCAAACCCACCTCTAAGGGCCGAGGGAGCTGAGAGGCCAAAAAAAAAGGCTGACAAATCCGGTTTCTCAGAGAGAAACATTAATAGGGGTTTATGAACAGAAGTGGTGTCTTGCGGCCATGCAACAGTGGATTCCTGCACCGACCTCCAAAAAATATCCTTTCTCTAGCAAACTTTTAGGATAAAAAACATGCATAGCTGGTCACATCTCAGACTTCCTTGCAAAACTCATGACCACCGAGGATGCTGGATAAGCATCTTGACGAGGGGTTATCTATGCTATGGACATTGTTTCTCTATGAGGGGTTATTTATGCCACAGGCATTGTTTAAAGACCTTGCTGCAGGAGTCAAACATTGTTTTTCATGACAATTTCACTTCAAGATGGCATCACTCTTGCCATTCTACAGGCTGTTTTCCTGCAAGCTGAGATGCAGATAATCATGGGCCACAATCTCACAGTGTCAGCCATAGTATGCCTCCAAAAAAACTCCCCAATATCCCTGCTCCCCATTTGATTTCTCTTTCAAAGCATGCTCTTAGAGAATGAGATAGGACAACTGAGGAGGGAGGATTACTTGAGCCTAGGAGTTTGAGACCATCCTGGGCAACATAGTGAGACCCCATCTCTATATTTAGAAAAAGGGCAAAAATAAGACTGAGGTAAGGGGAAAAATATTTGCCTTGCTTTAAATCAAACCAAACATATGGGATGACATTACAAAAAAATCTTTTATTTATCAAACTTCCCTGAAACTGAGTCCTTGTCCTGCACCACATGCCTCACATGTATTACCTCATTTGTCTCCAGCTACCCCTCCTCTCTCTTGCTCCTGCTCTCACCTTCCAACATGAGTAAAAGCTTCCTGAGGCCTCACCAGAAGCAGAGCAGATGCTGATACCATGCCTATACAGCCCGCAGAGCCATGAGCCAAATAAACTTCACTCTCTATAAATTACCCAGTCTCAGGTATTCCTTTATAGCAACACAAAATAGACTAACCCAGGGGACAAAGCAACTTCCAAATTGTTCCATTTCATGCAGGCTTAGAGCCCTTTGCATTTAGGTGGAAGAGGAAAGAGAGGGTACACCCATTTCATAAGAACCCTCCCTAGGAAGTGCCTCACTTCACGCACACACACACATCGTATTGGCAGGAATAGTCACGTGATTCACAGCTCACATGACCCCACTGGGATGCAGGGGATGCTGGGAAATATTGTGCCTGGTTGGGCTGAGTGCAGTGGCCCAATCATAGCTCACTGCAGCCTTGAACTCCTGGGCTCAAGTAATCTTCCCACCACAGCCTTTTGAATTGCTAGAGCTACAGGTGTGTGTCACCACATCAGCTCATTTTTAATTTTTTATAGAGACAAGGTCTTGTTGTGTTGCCCAGACTGGTCTCAAATTCCTGGCCTCAAGTGATCCTCCCTCCTCAGCCTCCCAACGTGCTGGAATTACAGGCATGAGCCATGGTGCCTGGCCAGGGCAGCTACTTCTTAGCAGTAACTCCATACTACAGAAGATCACTTCTTTTGGTGGATAGCTAGCTGTTTCTACCATACCTTATGTGGTAGAGGTGACAATTATAACCATTTTACAGATGTGGAAACTAAGACCCAGAGAGTCTGACCCCTGGGTCACAGAGCTTGTATGTGGCAGAGCTGGGACTTGAATTCAGGACTCCCTAAGTTTAAATCTCTTACATTTAATCACTATAATTCTAATTTTAGAATAGCATTTAGCTTCTTCAGCTGTAACATGCTTGAGAACAAAATTCTTCTCTGGATTTATTCAAAAATTCCCAAATGCCCAAGCAACGTATGTCTGGAGGCCATGGTGCTGCAGTCATGATGCCAGGCGGGGATTTAGTCTTCAGTATTTCATCCACTTGTAGAAACGATTATCCCCAGAAAGTTGACCTGCATTTTGGACTCCTGCCAGAAATCAAGGCATGGTACCATCTGTAAGAGATAAATAAATCAAAATATCATCAGCAGAGAAGTGTGTGCCATCTGCTGCCCCGTCAGTTGAACTGGCAGAGGCCTCCGGAGAATCCAAGGAAGTGCTTGCCAAGGCTCTGCCGCCTGCCCAGATAGTGAGAGGAGAAGCTTCACACAAGATCTGTTGGCATTTTTTCCCCCCCAGCTGAATTCCTTGAATCTGGCCAGCAAAGGTGTATGAACTCTCACCCTTGCCAAACAGTTAGAATCATTCCCCATTGGCTGCATTTGCTGGGGACCAGGACTGATTCTCTACCCGCCCAGCAAGTTGAAAGCACCCAACTATAGAGAATATTAACCATGCACCTGCCAAAAAGCTTCCCTGCTTGTGGAATCTGGGTCTCAGAACCAGGGTCAAACTTTGGACCAGGCAGATTTGAGTCTGCTTCGCTGGGCATGTCTGGAAGGCTGCTAGGTTCTCCTGCCATGTATGGGGTCTCTGGAGGAAGTGTGGGACTTCTCTTAAGAGGAATGAATTTTACTAGGACCTGCCTGCTCTGCTAAGATATAGTACAGAGGAATGACCAAATCAAAGGCTCTGGGCCAAGCTGTCTTGATTGGAATCGTGGCTCCACTACTAGCTGTGTAATGGTAGACAAGTGATTCACTCAAATCTCTCTCTGCCTCAGTTTCTTTTTTTCTTTTTCTTTCTTTGTTTCTTTTTTGTTTTTTGTTTTTTGAGACGACCTCTCACTCTACTGCCTAGGCTGGAGTGCAGTGGCATGATCTTGGCTCACTGCAACCTCTGCCTCCCAGGTTTAAGCGATTTGTCTGCCTCAGACTCTTGAGTAGCTGGAATTACAGGCACTTGCCATCATGCCTGGCTAATTTTGTATTTTTAGCAGAGTCAGGGTTTTACCATGTTGGCCAGGCTGGTCTCGAACTCCTGGGCTCAAGCGATCCGCTCGCTTCAGCCTCCTAGAGTGCTGGGATTACAGGCATGAGCCACCATGCCCAGCCAGGCTCAGTTTCTTTATCTGTAAAATGGGCGTGGTCATAGGAGCTGCCTTCAAGGCTGTCGTGCAGATTAGCAACTGATGCATGTAAAGCACTTAGAACACACGTTGGTAGGCATATAATGCATGTCAGCACGTGTTATTAGTTGGCTGACTTTGTGAAACTGGTGCTACTGCCTCTCTCTGTTGACCCTGCCTTCCCCACCTCTCCCCACCTCCTGACTCCGTGGAAGCCTCAGCAACACCATCTGGTGGGGTATGGAATTAAGTCACGATCCTCAGACCCAGGATCTGGGGATTCAGCCAAGGATGCTGGGCTTCTCAGTGACCCCCTCCCCCTGTCTCGTTGCCCACATCTCTGCTGCCAACCAAGACCTGGGCGCCCAATGTCCATGCCAAGGGTAACTTGGCAGACCCTCAATGCTCTGCACACCTTCTGCCAGCACTGGGCATCTGCCTCTGGCCACCCCCTTTGATTTTGCCTGTGGCCCTGCCAGGTTACCCCCCACCTGCTCAGGCTGAAGTTGCAGAATTACAGCCTCCTGCTTCTGGCTTGGGAAGACGCCCGGGCTCTCCTCGGGAGGAGCGACATGTGTCTCTAACTTAGGATCCAGGGAAGGAATTTTTAAAAAGCTCTTATTTATGGAGCCAAGCACAGGGCAGGCATTTTCACACACTTTCTCCCATTTCATTTCATTTCATTTCATTTCTTTCTTTCTTTCTTTCTTTCTTTCTTTCTTTCTTTCTTTCTTTCTTTCTTTCTTTCTTTCTTTCTTTCTTTCTTTCTTTCTTTCTTTCTTTTTCTTTCTTTCTTTCTTTCTTTTTCTCTCCTTCCTTCCTTCCCTCCCTCCCTCCCTCTCTTCTTTCTCTCTCTTTCTTTCTTTCTCTCTCTTCTCCTTCCTTCCTTCCTTCCTTCCTTCCTTCCTTCCTTCCTTCCTTCCTTCCTTCCTTCCTTCCTTCCTTCCTGCCTTCCTTCCTGCCTTCCTTCCTGCCTTCCTTCCTGCCTTCCTGCCTTCCTGCCTTCCCTCTCTCTCTCTCTCTCTTTTTTTTTTTTGATGGAGTTTCACTCTGTCACCCAGACTGGAGTGTAATGGCGTGATCTTGGTGGCTCACTGCAACCTCCACCTCTCAGGTGCAAACTATTCTCCTGCCTCAGCATCCGGAGTAGCTGGGACTACAGGCGCTAGCCACCACGCCCGGCTAATTTTTGTATTTTTAGTAGAGATGGGGTTTCATTATGTTGGCCAGGCTGGTCTCAAACTCCTGACCTCAGGTGATCCACCCGTCTCCGCCTCCCGAAGTGCTGGGATTACAGGCGTGAGCCACCGTGTCTGACCTTTTTTTCTTTTTCAAAAATGGAGTCTTGCTATGTTGTCTAGTGTGGGCTCAAGTGAGTCACCTGTCTCAGCCTCCCTAGTAGCTGGGAATACAAGCCTGAGCCACCATGCCTGGCTTGTTTGAATCCTTTTTGCAAGCCTGGACGGAAGGTGCTCTGATTTCCATCTGGCAATCAAGGAAAGGGCTTAGAGAGGTGAAGCCACTCGCCTGAGATTGCATGGCTTTGAGGAGACAGAGGACGGATTTGAACTTACATCTTGTGGCTTCTGAGCCTAGACACCTCCCTGTGTTGGCGCCTCCAGACCTGTGATGAATGACATTGAGGGTGTGGGTGTCAAAACGTCGAGCTGATTCCTTTGCAGATGTTGTCTGAATTCAATCCTAACTGAAGATGCCTTGTTTTATGCCAATGACCTTATTTAGCCTTCCCAGCAACCCCAGAAGGCTGGAATGGTCAACTTTAATAGCGAACAACTACGAAAAAGAACCCAACCAAACAAATTAAACAAAACAAAACAAAACATTATTTACTCCTAGTCCCACAGCTAGCAGGTGGCACAGTGGGGATTTGAATTTTTTTTTTTTTTTTTTTTACGGAGTCTTGCTCTGTCACCCAGGCTGGAGTGCAGTGACGTGATCTCTGCTCACTGCAACCTCCGCCTCCCCGGTTCAACAATTCTTCTGCCTCAGCCACCTGAGTAGCTGGGATTACAGGTGGGTGCCGCCACCCCTGGCTAATTTTTGTATTTTTAGCAGCGACGGGGTTTTGCTATGTTGGCCAGGCTGGTCTCGAACTCCTGACGTTGTGATCTGCCTACCTTGGCCTCCTAAAGTACTGGGATTACAGGCGTGAGCCACTGCACCCAACTGGCACAGTGGGGATTTGAATTCAGGTCTGCGGGAAACCAGAGCCCAGCTTTTAACCAGGGAGCACACCCTGTCCGGCTTCCTGGTGACCCTGGTGCACCCCGTGGCTCCCCTTGCTGCCTTCACACGGGAGCTTCTTTCTCAATTAAACCAGACCTACAGGAGGAGACCTGGAGGTGGAATTCCTGGAATCAGGCCTGAGTGGTGAGCCAGAGTGAGGCAGCTGTGACCCGGCCAGTTCTATCTGAGGTGGATTCCTGGAAGCCTCATTTCTGCTGAGGGTCTGTGCCAGGCTCTCCGTTTCATGGCAGTCTCGATGTGCCTGCTGACAAGCTCAAGCTGCTGCACTGAGGGCAGTTTCTGAGTGATGCCCCCATCCAACCTCACTCAGCCAGAGCCCCTGGAGACAGTGACTCAGAGGGGTTAGCGGTGAGGGGAGGTCAGGGCCTCCTGGATTTTCTGTTTGCTTGTCATGCTGCAAAAAGCCAGCTGCCCCATAAGGTGACGCCACAGGGTCTAGGAAGAAATGACCTTCCATTTGTCTTTTCTGAACGGTGGACACGTCCGTGAAAAACATATCTAAGTTCAATTCTGGAATTTGTTTCAAAATAATCTCATGGTGGTGGGGACAGTGGGGTGTAGAGGTGACAAGACTGGCCTTGAGTTGATAAGTATTGAAGCTGGTGATGGGGACATGGGACTTTTTGTACTAGTCTCTCTACTTTTGCAAAAGATGGAAATTTCCCATAATAAATAAAATATTTTTAAAAATATTTTAGAGATATCTGATCTGGCCATAGAATGCGTTCTGGAATGTGTCCTTGTCACTTTTTTTCCTTTTTTTTTTTTTTTGAAGCAGGGTCTCACTCTGTAGTCCAGGCTGGAGTGCAGCGGCGCAATCTCAGCTCACTGCAACCTCTTCCTCCCAGGTTTCAGTGATTCGTGTGCCTCAGCCTTGACTATGGGTGCACACTGCCATGCCCAGCCATTTTTTGTATTTTTAGTAGAGATAGGGTTTGACTATGTTGGTCTCAAACTCCTGACCTCAAGTGATGTGCCTGCCGTGGCCTCCCAAAGTGCTGAGATTACACGCATGAGCCACCACACCTGTCCTGTCTTGTTCCATTTCTCACCAAGTCAGTCCCCTGCATGATAACAGAGCCTTGGACAGACAAAGACCTGAGTCTAGATCCTGATTCTGCCATGTAGTGGCTGTATCACCTTGGGTAGGTCACTCCACCTCTGTGAGCCTTAGTTTTCTCATCTGCAAAATGGGAATGGATTCAGACATCGTGCCATTACTGTGATGAATGCCAAGTCTTTTGCGTGGGGCTTATCCTGGACTCTCTTTCGGGTTGTAGGATCCTGACTCTAAGACAACATGACAAACTCTAGCCTGGGGTGGGATCTGCCTCCCAAGGGGGCTTAGCAAGGGGGCCAAGCTATGCTTAGGGTAGCACGTGACAATATGATGAGCAATATTGCAATAAAACACTTGGGAAATTTAGAGTGGGGAAACGTTGCTTCTGGATGGAGCGGGAGAGTGGGGTGGACATTTGAGCTGGATCTTGAAGGCTGGGAATGGTTCAGACTTAGAGAAACAGAGAGAGAGAGAGAGAGAAGATATTGAGATTAAGGGAGTAGCAAGAACAGAGACCCAGCCATGGAAAAAGGCTGAGAGTGGAGATGTGATGGCTAAGGTGACCTCCCAGTCTCCAAGTCTGCTGCCTCGTGGCAGGTGTAAGCCTCAATGTGGCTGCCCAGTGGCTGCTGTTGGAGCCCTCAGCTCTTTCTTGGTTAGTGTAGAGATCCCTTTCTGTTTGTCTCTTCTGTCTTAGATTGCTCCCGAGATTCAATATCTGTCTCACTGTGGTCATACCTCTGGATTCTGCAGAGTAGCCCCTCGCTTTTGTGGGATTCTTGAGAAAGACGATTTATGAAGTGCTATTCATTGCTTCACTCCACAATCATGCCTGCAGCACCAATCACTGCTCCAGGCTTTGAGGACACAACAGCAAACAAGACATACATGGTCAGGAAGTTTCTATTTGTTACTGAAAACATGTGGCTTCCATGTTGCATTGTCTGGGCATTACTATTATTATTGTTATTATTACTGACATGGAGTTTCGCTCTTGTCGCCCAGGCTGGAGTGCAGTGGCGAGATCTTGGCTCACTGCTACCTCCACCTCCCAGTTCAAGCAATTCTCCTGCCTCAGCCTCCTCAGTAGCCGGGATTACAGGCATGTACCACTATGCCCAGCTAATTTTTGTGTTTTATGTAGAGACAGAGTTTCACCACATCTGAACTCCTGACCTCAGGAGAGTTCTTGAACTCCTGACCTCAGGTGATCTGCCCACCTCAGCCTCCAAAAGTGGCGAGATTACAGGCGTGAACCACCACGCCTGGCCTGTCTGGGTGATATTTAGAAGAGCCAGGGAACATCATTTTTTGGAAAGAGGATTCCAAAGAATTACTGATATGTACACTTTAACTTGAGAATGGAAGTTCCATGAGGGCAGGGATTTTGTCTGTGTGGTTCGCTGCTGTATCTCCAGCACCTAAAACCAGACTGACACATAGTAGGTGCTCAATAAATGTTGACAGGATACAACTGTGTGGATATAAAACATTGACATTGAGAACTTAAGAGAAGAGAAGTGTACTTTTAGGGATCAAGATTAATTCAGACACCTTCAGATATCACTACTTGATGTTGCAATTTTGATTCCTAAGATATAGAGATGGAATATGAATTATCAGGATTTCAGGGCACGCAGCCTCCAGCCTGGTCTAGAATGTGGTTAAGCCCACAGTGCGCACAGGACTACATGTAAATAGATCCCAAAGCAGAGGAAAATCCCTTGCACATCCTGTAGAGGACACAGGTACTAAACAAGTCGACAAATCCATATACAGGACAATTTCAGAGCGTGATGGTGGTCTCACTATGGAAGAAAAGCAACGCAGGTGCAGGAATAAGCGTGATGGGGTGAGGAGGGGTGAGGACCACCTTAAGTAGGGTGGTGTGCCAGCTGTTCTCCATCCACCCCTCCCTGTCCATTCCCTGCCCTTCTCTGTGCCCTAGGAACTGCCTGGACTCTGCGCCCATTGGTTTTGGCCAATAGGAGGCACCTACAGGGAATCAAGAGGGCAGAAGGAGAGAAAGATCAGGGCATTACTTTCTGGCTCGTCTTGTTCTCTCCCTGTTGAGGTTTTGACAGTGACTACATTTCTCTAAGGAGTGGCTCTCAAAGTGTGGTTCCCAGGCCGGCAGCATCGGCATCCTCTGGGAACTCATTAGAAAGACTGATTCTCAAGTCCTGGCCCGGAGATGCTTAAGTTCTGATTCTGAGACTTGTTAAGTGTGAATTTGGCTCCTGGTGGCAGCTCCTCCTCGATGGCTTCACCTTTTCCAGGCTCCTTTCCCTCCCCTGCCCCTTCAGACCTGGGTTTCCCATGGTTACCAGCCCCTCAATCCTGTCCACACCTCTATAAATAATTTCTTCACGCATCAGTCTTCAGTGAGCCCCTTGGAGGTGCCATCTGTTTTTTGCAGGGACCCTGACTGTCCAGATGACCAGCATGTCAGTTCATCCCCATCTAGACAGGGAACACCCTCTCCCAGTCACTGAGTCCCCACAGGCTCGCCTCAGTCATTGCTGGTCATTGAGATGGCTTGAGTTGGTGACCTTGAGTTGAGGCTGAAATTTAAGACCTGTCTCTGTGCCCCTGGCCTGCAAGCAAGATGCAATGGTGTGCAATGGTGAAGGCAATCACACAGGCCATTTCTCTTTAAGGCTATGGTGGATATGAACAGGAACTCTCACTTCTTCTAGCCAAGGAATGCCCTAGTCATTTACTCCTCTAGACCCAGTAGGATAGACCTCTGAGCTTCCACTCCCCAGGATAGCAAAAAATTCAGTCTCCAGTTTTTGAGATTTCCTTTTAGCCCCTGGGTTGTATGAAGTTTTCAGACCATGTGAGAGAACACTCTGGTCTTCCCCTACTCTTCCCCTCCCCATGGCTGGTGGTCATGGGCACCATGGGCACCATGGGACCCTCAATGGGTGCAAGATTTTGGCTGAGCTAATAACCTCTGATCCCAAAGTCCAGCTTTCCTGAGACGTTTTTCTTTGAAGGCCCTGAGATCTTTTAGGGTGCTGTGGATCCCCAAACATCTTCTCCCCTTGGAATCTGCTGGCCACCCTTTCCTTCTGCATGAATTACCTCTGCTGTCCCCTCCCTGAAGCAGGAAGACATCACCCTCCAGTGGGCCTCTGGGAATACAAGGGACCTTTAAGGGGTCTCCTTCCTGGGGCGGGAGATGCCAGCTCCATGCACCTTTGCTATCTTAGCAGCCCAAAGGGAATCAGATGGGGAGGGGGCAATGGGAGAAAGGGCATCTTCAAGGGCCAAAATGAGGCCGTTCCCAGGCAACATCGATGGGCATGGTGGAGACAATGGAAGGCGGAGGGCCAGGACCCAGGCTGGGGCCCACCAAGGAACCCAGAGCATCCCTGCAGCAGCCTCAGGCAACCTGGACGGCCACCCACTGAGTTGCCCCAGCTGTACCCCCCGGTGGTTGACAACAAGCTCTGCCGACCTACCCTATGATATGCACTATAGAAACACCAGCGTTGGTGATCTTCATGTTTTTATAGGTAGGGAAACTGAGGCACCAAAAGGTTCATGTTGATGTTACACATACAGTGAGTGATGGAGCCAGGCTGCACCCAGGCAGGCCTGGCTGTAGAATCCCTGCTCCGAACCAGTGCATGACCCCCTGGCCATGTGCTAGTCTCTGATGGTACCTGCATGTCACTCCTGTTCCCCCCAATTAGGCTGCAGAAGACTGTGGCTCATGTTTCCTCTGACCCCCATGTAGGTGAGAGTGATGATGACAAAAGCCATCTCCTAAGTACCCACTTTTTTTTTTTTTTTTTTTTTTGAGACAGAATCTCGCTCTGTCGCCCAGGCTGGAGTGCAGTGGCACAATCTCGGCTCACTGCAAGCTCCGCCTCCCAGGTTCACGCCATTCTCCTGCCTCAGCCTCCCAAGTAGCTGGGACTACAGGCGCCCGCCACCACGCCCAGCTAATTTTTTTGTATTTTTAGTAGGGATGGGGTTTCACCATGTTAGGTAGGATGGTGTAGATCTCCTGACCTCGTGATCCACCGGCCTCGGCCTCCCAAAGTGCTAGGATTATAGGCGTGAGCCACCGCGCCCGGCCAGCACCCACTCTTTTTTTTTTTTTTGAGATGGGGTCTCTGTTGTCCAGGCTGGAGTGCAGTGGCACGATCTCAGCTCACTGCAACCTCCACCTCCCGGGTTCAAGTGATTCTCCTGCCTCAACCTCCTGAGTAGCTGGGATTACAGGCGCATGCTACCACACCCAGTTAATTTTTGTATTTTCAGTAGAGACGGGGTTTCACCATGTTGGCCAGGCTGGTCTTGAACTCCTGACCTCAGGTGATCTGCCTGCTTCGGCTTCCCAAAATGCTGCGATTACAGACGTGAGCCACCGCGCCTGGCCCTAAGCACCCACTTTTTCCCAGGCACTGCATCTAAGCTCTTTGCCCATGTTGAGTCTTCACAAGACCCCTACAGGTGCTGTGCGCATTTCACCAACAAGGAAATAAAGGCACAGAAAGATGGGAGGACGTGACAGAGCTAGCATTTGCACTCAGCTCTGCTGATTCCAGAACTCAGAATATGGAGCTATTCTGCCTCATAAATGCCCCCGCCGAAGGATGGGCCAGTGCCATCATATGAGCCATCACTAAAATGAATCTCTGTTGCTTTTCTAATGTTGGAAGGATATTTTTAATAGGCTGTGATTCTCACCCTGAGTGCACATTGGAATCACCTGGGAGCTTTGAAAACTCTACCGATATATGGGCCCCACCCTGACCAATTAAATCAGAATATCTGTGGGTGGGGCCTGAGATTCACATTTCCGGGGTTAAGAACCACATAAATTGGTTGACCTAATAGAATTCTTCCCAGCTTTCAAGTTCCATGGTTCACCAAAGGTATGCTGCCATCAGGTGGCAGTAACATGCCACAGCTCTATGATCTAATTGTCAAGCCTCAGTCTGAAGTGTGTGTGATTGAGAGACAAGCGCACCTGTCTTAAGGTTTAATGCCCAGAATAAATCCCTTAACTAAACATGTAAACTTAATTGCCATTGATTTTGATATGGGTCACTTCTAAAAGCGGCAAGCCAATATGGTGCCATTTAATACCTAGCTCATTAATCCTTAGATAATCTTTATCACAGAGACTAAGGATTTGGAGGAAAAGCATCTCTTCTGTGTTTGAATTTCAGCTGTTAGACTTCTGGCCATTGAGGTATCCTGTGTTCCCTATGTCATCTCTATGACTTTTCCTTAAACCTCAGCTTTGACCTGCCTGGGCAGCGTGGGCTAAGTTTGATCATCTCTGCTTAAACATTTTCTGTTTAGCCTTGTCTATGTAGCAGAAATAGAAGTGTGAGAGCCATTTATTTTGGCCTTTCATGGATTTTCCCTGTCTCCATGGAGATATATTCCCAGGGGATTTCTTTCAGGACCACCCCCTGCCAGCTGTCCACGGTGGGAACATCTGGTTCTAGTAGGAAATCCTGACATAGCGATGGGAGCAGAGAGCTGGGAAGATTTTAGGATGTGGAGTGTGGAGTCTGCAGACCTGGGCTGAGTCTTGCTCCATTTCTTACTGGCTGTGTGGTTATAGGCAAGTCATTGAAAGTTCAGACCCTCACTTTGCTTGTCTTGAAAATGGAGATTCTCATTGAAGTTTGTTGTGGCACTAAAGAGACGGCAAATATCCTTTCATCATAAAACTGCTCAACAAACTAGGAATAGAAGGGAACTTCCCCAACCTGACAGAGGGCATATATTTTTAAAAAACCCACAGCTAACAACAGATTTTATGGTACAAAAATGAATGCATCCCCTCCAAGATCAGGAACAAGATGAGGATGTCCATTCTTGCCACTTCTATTTAATATTATATTGGAGGTTTTAGCCAAAGCAATTAGGCAAGAAAAAGAAATAAAAGAGATCAAGATTGGAAATGAAGAAGTAAAACTATCTCTGCAGATGATATGATTCTGTATATAGCAAGTTCTAAGAATCCACTAAAACTGTTAGAACTAATAAATGAGTTCAGCAAGATTGCAGTTTACAAGATCAATATACAAAATTTAATTATATTTCTATACACTGGCAATGAACAATTTAAAAATGAAATTTAGAAAACAGTTCCACTCATAATAGCATCAAAAATTATAAAATACTTAGGAATAAATTTAACAAAGTAAGCATGAAACCTATATTCTGAAAACTACAAAACATTGTTAATAGAAATTTGAATAGATCTAAGTAAATGGAAAGGCATCCCGTGTTCATGGATTTGAAGTTTTAATATTTTAAGATGGCAATACTTCCCAAATTGGTCCCATTACAGATTCAATGCAATCCCTTTCAAAATTCCAACTTGCTTTTTTAAAGAAATTCACACATTGATCCCAAAATTCTTATGAAAATGCAGGAGACCCAGAATAGACAAAATGATCTTTAAAATGAAGGCCGAAGTTGAAGAACCCATATTTTCCAATTTCAAAACTTACTTCAAAGCTACAGTAATCAAGATAGTGTAGTATAAGGAGAGACATATAGATTAATGGAGTAGAACTGAGAGTATAAAATAAACCCTTTTACTTATAGTCAATTAATTTTTGGCAAGTTTGCCAAGACAATTCAATGGAGAAAGAATAGTTTTTCAATAAATGCTTCTGAGACAACCGGATATCCACATGCAAGAGAATAAAGCTGGACCCCTTTTTTACACCATACACATAAATCAACTCTAAATGGATAAGAGACATAAATAGAAGAGTTAAAATTACAAAAGTCTTAGGGGAAAGAATAGGAGTAAACCTTCATGATCTTGGGCTAGGCATACCCTTCTTAAATATGACACTAGGCTAGGTGTAGTGGCTTATGCCTGTAATCCCAGCACTTTGGGAGGCTGAGGCAGGAGGATCATTTGAGCCCAAGAGTTCAAGACTAGCCTGGGCAACAAAGTGAGACCCCATCTCTATTTTTTTTTAGATGGAGTCTCACTCTGTCGCCTAGGCTGGGGTGCAGTGGCATGGTCTTGGTTCCCTGCAACCTCTGCCTCCAGGGTTCAAGCGATTCTCCTGTCTCAGCCTCCTGAGTAGCTGGGATTACAGGGGTGCACCACCATGCCTGGGTACTTTTTGTATTTTTAGTAGAGACAGGATGTCACCATGTTGGCCAGGCTGGTCTCGAACTCCTGACCTCAAGTGATCCACCTGCCTTGGCCTCCCAAAGTGCTGGGATTACAGGCATGAGCCACAACACCCAGCCTCTATTTTAAAATTAATAACAAAGAAGATATGACAACAAAAGCACAAGCAACAAAAGAAAAATAGATAAATTGGACATCATTAAAATTAAAAACTTTTCTGCTTCAAAGGATGTCATCAAGAAAGTGAAAAGACAGGCCACGCAATGAGAGAAAATATTTACAAATCAGATAACTGATAAGGGACTTGTATGCAGAATATATAAGAATTAATCATCCATAATAAACGGACAAATGACACAATTAAAAAGTGGGAAAAGGGTCTGAGAAGATATTTCTCCAAAGAAGATATAGAAATGGCCAATAAGCCCATGAAAAGATGCTGAACATTGTTAGTCATTAAGAAAATGCAAATTAAAACCACAGTGAGATACTGCATGGCACTGGCAAGGATGCTCATAATAAAAAAAGATGAACAATAGCAAGTGTTGGTGAAGACATGGAGAAATTGGAACCCTTATATGTTGCTGATGGGAACATAGAATGATGCATCTGTTTTGGAAAATAGTGTTGCAATTTCTCAAAATGTTAAACACAGAGTTACATATGACCCAGCAATTTTATTCCTGGGTATATACCCAAGAGAAACAAAAACTTGTCCACACAAAAACTTGTACATGAACGTTCATAAATAACTAAAATGTGGAAACAAATTCAAACATCCATTATCTGATGAATGGATAAATAAAAGGTGGTATCCACATCATGTAATATTTTTCTGTGGTATAAAGAAATGCATTACTAACATAGGCTACAAAGGTGGTTGGTCCTTAAACACATTATTCTAAGTGAAAGAAGGTAGTCACAAAATATTATTATATGATTGTATTGTATGATTATATGATTCCATTTATATGAAATGGTATTTCATATATTGTATGATCATATTGAGTGTATTCTATGATTCCATTTATATGACTCATACAATATTGTATGATTCCATTTACATGAAATGACCAGACTAGGTGAATCTATAGAGACAGAAAACAGATGAGCTCTTCCTTGGGGGTGGAAGGGTTGCAGGAAATGAGTGACTGCTAATAGGTACAGCTTTCTTTTCAGGGTGATGAAAATGTTTTAAAATTGATTGTGGTGATGGTCACACAGCGTTGTGAATATGCTAACAGTATACTAAAAACCATTGAATTGTATACTTTATTTTATTTGTTTATTTTTATTAATTATTTATTTATTTTGAGACTGAGTCTTACTCTGTTGCCCAGGCAGAAGTGCAGTGGGGCGATCTCGGCTCACTGCAACCTCCACCTCCTGGGTTCAAGTGATCCTCCTGCCTCAGCCTCCTGAGTAGCTGGGATTACAGGCATGTGCCACCACGCCTGGCTAATTTTTGTATTTTTAGTAGAGACGGGGTTTCACCGTGTTGGCCAGGCTGGTCTCGAACTCCTGACCTCAAGTGATCCACCCACCTCGGCCTCCCAAAACGTTGGGATTACAGGCGTAAGCCGCCATGCCCGGCTGAATTGTATACTTTGAATGTATGAATTGCATAGTATATGAATTATATCTCAATAAAATTGTTAAAGAAAAGGGAAAATGTCTAGCACATAAATCTTAAATATTATTGAGGTGCCCAGTTGGTGGTGAGAGCTGGGGGCCTGCTGCAGGAAGGCTGGCATCTTCCTTAGGCTCAGGAGGCACAGAAGGGAGGGCCTAGACTACTTCTATAAAAGTCCTTGCCCATGAAAATGTTTTAGGGCCATGAAAATTCTATGGGCCCATAAAAAGGATTTAGAGCTGGGCGTGGTGGATCATGCTTGTAATCACAGCAGTTTGGGAGGCTGACACAGGAGAATTGCGTGAGCTCAGGAATTTGAGACCAGCCAGGGTGACAGAGTGCAATCCCATCTCTACAAAAAATTAAAAAACTAGCCAGATGTGGTGGTATGTGCCTGTGGTCTCAGCTACTCAGGAGGCTGAGGCAGGAGAATCACTTGAACCCAGGAGTTCAAGGCTGCAGTGAGCTATGATTGAGCCACTGCACTCCAGTCTGGGCAACAGAGTAAGACTTTATCTCTAAAAGTAAAAAAAAAAAAGAAAAAAACTAATTTATTTTAAAATCAGAAGAAAATATAAACTTTTAGGTGAAGAAAATGCTTAATACTTAATATATTCATCTTTATGCCAATGTGGTTGTAAAATAGAATTCTTCTTATTATGTTTAAGAAGGGCCCCTAATAGGCAAAAGTGTGCAAGGCCCACCAACATTTTAATGTGGCCTTGGGTGTTGGTCTGAATTTGGCCATTACATCTCCTCCATTCCAGCAATATAACATTACAGAAAGTTTAAAACAATTCACTCAAAATCCATCCACTTCAGCACAGCATTTTTAAATTAAATTAAATTAAATTAAATTAAATTAAATTTAATTTTATTTTTTTGAGATGGAGTCTCACCCTGTTACCCAGGCTGGACTGCAGTGGCGTGATCTCTGCTCACTGCAACCTCCCCCTACCAGATTCAAGCGATTCTCCTTTCTCAGCCTCCCAAGTAGCTGGGATTACAGGCATATGCCAACACATCCAGCTAATTTTTGTATTTTTATCAGAGATGGGGTTTCTCCGTGTTGATCAGTCTGGTTTCGAACTCCTGGGCTCAAGTGATCCTCCCCCCTGGCCTCCCAAAGTGCTGGGGTTATAGGCATGAACCACCGTGCCTGACCAACACTTTTTAATTTTAATCCTCCCTTCTAGTTCTTGGCTGTCAGCAAACATCTCTTTCAGTAGGCTATACTCTGAGCACCTCTAACATGCTGTGTGGCCCAGGATGGTCTCTCAGCTGCCCTGGGCCTTATTGTCTTTTTCTGTAATGGAAAGCGTGAGTCCTGCATCTCAGTACAGAGCACGGGGCGGGGGCAGGGGAAGCCAGAATGCTGGAACCACAGAGCAGGGTTCACCCATCTGTGGCCTCGTGATTCTTTGGAAGGAGTGACATAAATAAGAGAGGAAGCACCTCCTTGTCTCAACACTTAAGACCTTTTGTGATCTGACCCCTGCCTTCCTTCTCAGACTCATCTCCCACTGCTGCCTCCATCTCTGCCTCTGCATTGATATGGGGCTGGCAGGAGGTTCAGGAGGCCAAAGGGGCTTCAAGAGACCTTATCAGAGAACTTAGGAAGCTCCAAGCAGACAAATGAGTTGAGAATGCTGAAAGCTTCTAGATCATTTTGACTCTTCAGGCCATGTTGGTTCCATTTCGACCCAATCTGTCTCTTTGTTGGGATCAGCAGTAATATCCTGAAGCCAGGGGTTGCAAACTCACCCTAGAGTTTATCCAATCTAGCGTCGCAGGGGCCATCTTGGTGGTTTAGGTGAGGCTAGGGGCAGAGCAGTAGTGGGCGGTGGGGACTGTGGCAAACCAGAGAGCTTGCAGGTGCCTTATCTAAAGGAGGCACAGCTGCCCGGCCCCATGTGATTGCTGCTGTGTGGGATTGCGGGCTCAGCACAGTCAGATCTTCTGATTCTTTCAGAGAAAATTACAAATCTGAATTTGTAGGTAGCAATTTACCTATTTTTATGATCCCGTGTAGGTCAAACAAAATGTGTTTGTGAGCATAGGTCCAGCGTGCGCCCCCTCTCTTTGTGAGAAAGGTCTAGAGGTTGGGCCATGATTTGCTCAGTGCTGCATCCTTGGTGGCCAGCACTGTGTCCCCGGCATCAGGGAGGCCTGGGAAGAAAGACTGAAGAGGGGAAGCTTCTTGTAGACGTAAGGTTTCAGTGGCATTCATTCATCCATTCATTCATTCATTCATTCATTCATTCACTCACTCGTGTGTTCATTTGCTTGCTCATTTGTTCATATATTCCTTCAACATTGTTTGTTTGTTTCCTTTTTCCTAGACAGGGTCTTGCTCTGTTGCCCAGGGTGGAGTGCAGCTTACTGCAGCCTCAACATCCTGGACTCAAATGATACTCCTACCTCAGCCTCCCCAGTAGCCAGGACTACAGCCCCGTGCCACCACATCTGGCTAATTTTTAAATTTTTTGTAGAAATGGGGTCTCGCTTTCTTGCTCAGGCTGGTTGGAAAATATTTATTAAGCAGTCACTGTACCCCAGGTTCTGTCGTAGCTGTTAGGAATCCATCCAGAAGGGAGATGGAGCGTGTCAGGGGAGGGACGTTTGGAATTTTAGATAGATTAAATGGAAAGCCCTCCTTGGGAAGATAATGTTTGAGAAAAATGATAAGGGAGAGGAGGAGTAAACCACTCAGTGCGAGTGAACAGTGCTGCAGGTAGCAGAGGCAGCCAGTGCGAAGGCCCTGAGGCAGGAGAATGTCCAGCACGTTCAAAGATCAGCAAGGAGACCAAAATGACAGGAGTGGAGTGAGCGAGAGGGAAGACAGGAGGGAAAGAGGTCAGGGTAGTGATGGAGAGACAGATCACAGGGGATCTTGCAGGCTACAGCGAGGACTTAGGCTCTAACTTGGGGTGAGTTGGGAATGCTGGGAGGGTTCTGAGCAGAAAAGGGACATAATCTGTTTTAGGTTATATCAGGATGCTTCTGGTCACTGTGAGGATGGGGCAGAAACAGACAGACCAGTGTAGAGGCTACTGCAGTGATCCAGGTGGGAACCGATGGTGGCTGGACCAGCGGAGGTGGCGGGAAGTGGCTGGACGCCAGATGCTTTGGGAAGCTAGAGACACAAATGAGATAAAGATGGCACCAGGGTTTTGGCCTGAGCACCTGGGGATGGAGGTGCCATTTACTAGCTGGGGATGCAGTGTAGACTTGGCCCCTGTCCTCACAGAGCTTGCAGCTTGCTGGGGGAAATAGACATTAATGTATGTGTAAGCCGAGTCCCCTGTGAGCTTCTATTTGTAAGAAAGGGTCTAGAAGAAGTAGAAAGTTCAGAAGAAGAAAAGGAAACTTTTAGGTGAAGAAAATGTTTAATATTTAATAGTAATATTGTATATTCATCTCTATACCAATGTGACTATAAAACATAATTTTAAAATTATTTTTAAGTTAAATTAAATTTTATTTAAATTTAAAATTTTTGGCTGGGCGCAGTGGCCCATGCCTGTAATCCCAGCATTTTGGGATGCTGAGGCGGATTGCTTGAAGTCAGGAGTTCGAGACAGCTTGGACAACATGGAGAAACGCCATCGCTACTAAAAATACAAAAATTAGCTGGGCATGGTGGTGGGCGCCCGTAATTCCAGCTACTTGGGAGGCTGAGGCAGGAGAATTGCTTGAACCCAGGAGGCGGAGGTTGCAGTGAGCCAAGATTGCACCACTGCATTCCAGCCTGGGCAACAGAGTGAGACTTTGTCTCAAATAAAATAAAATAAAATAAAACAAAATAAAATATTTAATTTTTGTGGGTATTTAGTAGGTGAATATATTTATGGGGCACATGAGATATTTTGACACAGGCGAACAATTCAATTACACTCTTTTAGTTATTTAAAAATATACAGTTAAGTTATTATTGTCTACAGTCACCCTGCTGTGCTAGCAAATAGTAGGTCTTATTCATTCTTTCTAACTATTTTTTTGTACCTATTAAGCATCCCCACTGCCCCCCCAATCCCCTACTACCCTTCCCAGCCTCTGGTAACCACCTTCTACTCTCTATGTCCATGAATTCAATTGATTTGTTTTTTAGATCCCACAAATAAGTGAGAACATGTAAAGTTTGGCTTTCTGTGCCTGGCTTATTTCACTTAACATAATGACCTCCAGTTCCATCCATGTGGTTGCAAATGATAGCATCTCATTCTTTTTTATGGCTGAATAGTACTTCATTGTGTGTATGTACCACATTTTCTTTATCCATTTATCTGTTGATGCTTAGGATGCTTCCAAATCTTGGCTAGTGCTGCTATCCACAATTGATAAATACAACAATTGTGCTATCCACGATGTATAAATACAACAATTTTTAATTAATTATTTAGTTTTTATTTAGGAAGGGGCTCATTAAGGCAAAATGGCCCAAAGCCCACCAATGCCTCAATGTGGCTGTGGATGCTGCTCTGCACTTTTTTTTTTGAGACGGAGTCTTGCTGTGTTGCCCAGGCTGGATTGCAGTGGTGCGATCATGGCTCACTGCAGCCTCCACCTCCCAGGTTCAAGCGATTCTCCTGCTTTAGCCTCTTGAGTAGCTGGGACTACAGATGCATGTCACCACACCGAGCTAATTTTTGTATTTTTAGTAGAGACGGGGTTTCACCATGTTGGCCAGGATGGGCTCCATCTCTTGACTTCTTGATCCGCCCGCCTCGGCCTCCCAAAGTATGATCTGCACATTGAATTTCCCTCCCTCTAGCCTTTGAGGAAACAATGTAACAGTAAAGAAAGTGTAAAGCAATTTGTTCAAAATCCATCCACTCTAGCACATCACTTTCTTTTCTTTCTTTTAAATCCTCCCTTCCAGTTCTTGGCCAAGTCAGCACACTCTCTCTTTTTTTTTGAGACAAAGTCTCACTCTTGTCCCCCAGCCTTGACTGCAATGGCACGATCTCGGTTCACTGCAACCTCCGCCTCCTGGGTTCAAGCGATTCTCCTGCTTCAGCCTCCCAAGTTGCTGGGATTACAGGCGCCTGCCACTACGCCCGGCTAATTTTTATATTTTTAGTAGAGATGGGGTTTCACCGAGTTGGCCAGGCTGGTCTCAAACTCCTGACCTCAGGTGATCCGCCCGCCTCAGCCTCCCAAAGTGTTGGGATTACAGGTGTGAGCTACCGTGCCTGGCCAGCACACTCTCTTTCAGTAAGTTATCATCTCAGTGCGACTAACTTGCACTCGGGACGACATGCAGAGGCAGACTCAGGACGGTGACCGCGCCCCGTAGAAAACCAAGGTGCTGTGAGAGTCAACAGCAGGAGTGTGTTCCAGGCGGGGAATAGCATGTACAAAGCCATGGTGTGGGGGCTGCACAGGGGTGTACCCGGAACGGGGGCAGAGGGAGAGGGCAGTGGGTGGACAGGCCAGTCAAGGCCTATTCTGGGTCCACATATGGGAATTTGAACTTTCTCCTTTGGGAAGTCATCGAAGAGTTTCAAACAGGAGCAAGCTGTGTGTGGGCCTGTGTTGGATGTGATCAGAGCTGTGTTTTGAAATGACCCCTTCAGCTGCAGCGTGGAGAATGAATTGGAGAGGGGCCAGAGTGGAGGCCCGGGGAGGCCAGTGTGGAGCAGCGTGGATTCTGGGGGGAGGCTGTGGAAGGGGACCCAGTTGCTATCGCCAAGGTGGAAGCAATGGGCCTGGATGGATGGGGTCAGGAGGTGGGAGAGTTGGCAGTTTCGCCATCCACGCTCCTGGGACGTTGGGCGTCTAGGAATCAGGGTTGGAGAAAGATGTCACTGGGCTTGGGTCAGAGACACTGGCTTGCTCCAGGGCTCGTGGGACGGGGCAGGCAAACCTCGGAAGCCCACGTGTCCTCTCACATTCTGAAAACGCTTCTCTTCTTTTCAAAGGTGAAAAATGTCGCAGCTTCATTGACCTGGCCCCGGCGTCGGAGAAAGGTGAGTGTGGCCCCAGCTCAGCTGTGGCAGCTCCGCCCTCTCTGGGGACATCTTTCCTGCCTTGGTGGCTCCCCAAAGCCCTATGACAAAGCGTCTCCTTCAGCATCCCTGGGCAACAGGGTCCTGGAAGCCAGACACCCTGTTGCAAAGCCCTGAGTTTCTTGAGCTCTCAGTAGAGTGGGAGAGGTTGGTGAATGGGGACTGCCTGCCCTCCCTGCCTGACAGAGTAGTCCTGAGGGTCACCACCCTTCCATTCCGTCCAGTGCATGCTGGGACTGTGGGAGGGATGATGGGGGTGTGGACGTTTGGTTCAGGCAAGACCGGTGTTGGGGTTTGCCTCCAGTTGTAGGATTTGACCTTAGAGGAGGGAAGCCAGGTGCCTGGCCTTTGTCATCTCACAGGTGTGGGGATGGCCAGTCTGATTGGATGCTACCATCTAGAGAGGTCTCAGTGGTGTTCAGAGCCTGACAGCAGAGGCTCTGAGCCCACAGAGATGTTCAGAGCTGTGCAAGGCAGTGACTGGATTATCAGGAGCAGGGCACAGCTTGAGTAGGGGGATAGCAGTCAGGATTAGGTTTAGTTGCAAGTAATAGTGACCCTAAATAACTGATTTCAATGGAGAAATTTATCTCTTTTGTAAAAGTTTGGAAGTAGGCAATCCAAGGTAGGTCTGCTCCATGAAGTCCTCAGGATCCTGGCCCCTGCTGCCCTCTCTGTTGTCCCATTTCCTTTTTCTTCATGGTCTAAGATGGCTGCCAGAGCACCAGTCATTGCATCTGCATTCCAGGCAGCAGGATGCAGGAAGGGCAAACTCTAAGGTTCCCAGAAGTTATCCTACAACACCGGCATATATCTCCTTGACCAGAACTAGTCACATGGTCACACCCAACTGGAAGGGAGGCTGGGAAATGTGGTCTTTATCCTGGGCAATGCTGTGCCTAGATGAAAGTCAGGGATTTTGTTATTGTGGAAGAATGAGAGAATGGACACAGGAGGAGAGCTTCCCTTAGGGACATGGGGGAGTGTGGCTGCCTCCCCACCTGCCTACCCTCTGCCACCCAGGAGATAGGCTGCCAAGAGTGAAACAGGTATGCATGTCTCTTCAGATAGCCTGGAGATTAAGAGAGGGCTCTGGGCTTGGGAGTCAGGGAGGGGAAACTGAGGCAGAAGGGCACCACGTGTTCCAGAAGCTGGTGACATTCTATTTTGCAGACACCGTCTCCTTGGAGCGCTCCAATCAAGTGGAGCTGGTGAAGTTGAGGGGCAAGAGACAGGGAACCCACTGGACCCTCAGTTCCCAGAAAGCGACAAGGACTCCCTACCCCCTCTCGACAGTCAGGACCGCCTCCTCCATTTCTTTGATGTCCCCATGGCTGTGTCCTGTTTAATTGCTATATATGGCCATCTCTGAAACATTTTGCTGTGCAGCTTAAGCCACAGCTTCCAAATTGAGATCACTGGAAAATACAATAATACGACCACTGCATGGCTGCTATTTGTTGAACAGTTACTATGTGCCGGATACAGTGCCAAGCACATTACAAGCATCAACTGAGAAACCTCCCCACAACCCCGTGAGGAAGGGGCTGTCATTTTCACTGCCACCTGACAGATGAGGAAACCAAGACTTAGAGAGATGAAGTCACTTAGGTCTCACACCTCATGAGGGGCAGAGCTGGGTGAAATCCAGGCCCGCGCTTCACACCTCTCCACTGTCTGCAGCCCTCTGGGATGTGCATCCCATAATTCCCAAGGCCTTGGAGCTCCTGGGTCAACTTTGCTCCAAATCTGGCTTCCAGAAAGCAGGGCCTGTGTGTGTGTACATGCATGTATGCATGTGTCCCGGGTGAGGGTGAGCGTGCGTGTGCACGAGCAGCTGCTGCTATGTGTGTGTACGCATGCATGCCTGTGGATGAGCAGGGTGAGGATGTGTGAATGTGGGCATGGGGG
This sequence comes from Macaca mulatta, assembly GCF_049350105.2. Classification (NCBI taxonomy): domain Eukaryota; kingdom Metazoa; phylum Chordata; class Mammalia; order Primates; family Cercopithecidae; genus Macaca; species Macaca mulatta. The sequence continues at coordinate 27,509,983 of NC_133425.1, read as the reverse complement.
CGTGTACACATGCATACACACATGCGTGCATATGTGAGTGCAGGTGCCTTGTGTGCCCATGTGTGCATAAGCACAGGTGCGTTCTAGGGTGAGCACACACGGGTTATGTGCCCGTGTGAGTGCATGTGTGAATGTGAGTACGTGTGTGTGTGCATGTCTGTGTACAGTGGCAGGTGGGTGGCCTGTGCGCCTCCAGAAGGCATCAGGCCTTTATTTTGCTGCTTTTACAAGAGCCCCAAAGAGGTCGTATCTTTGTGTTTTACTGGCCTTGTGATTTTACTTTTAGGGCTTGGCAGCCACGCCGAGAACCTTCTGGCTGTGTATATAAAAATGTTTACAAGGAGGCTGAGTGGGCTGGCTTTGCCACTGAGGTGCTGAATGATTTTCATGTACTCGCTGTCTCTCAAACACTGTAGCTCTCGCTTGGGGTTGGCAGCCATTGGTCCAAGGCAGCCCATGTGGCCTCTCCCCATGTATACGGGCCCAGCCCTTCCAGTAGACACCGGCAGTAACATGACACCCTCAGACCCATCCATTTTCTCCCCACCACACTCAGCTTCTCCGTTTCACAGAAGAATCCAAAGCCAGAGAGACGAGGGACTTGTTCCCAGCCACACTGGGAGTGCAGAGTTGGATGTCCACACCCAGCTGTGTTCTCACCCAATGAATACTCTTTCCTTAGGTTATGGCTCCTGCACCGGCTCCCTCTGGGACCTCCCTCCTGGTATCTTTCTGATCTGCCACATATGCTAATCACGACACTGGCCCTAACTGACTTTCATATTGTACTTACTGTGTGCCAGGTGCTATGCTGAGAACTTGGCACACGTTGGCTCCTATAATCCTCCTTTTACAGGGGAGGAAACTGAGGCACAGAGCGACCACACAGCTGGAAAATGGGGGAACTGGGATTTGAACCTGAACAGTCTGGCTCTTAAATGCCTGGTTCTCCTGCTGAAAAGCTTAGGGCTTCTGAGGCCTGGGGGATATCTGTACCCGCTTTATCAGCTGAGGTCCGGTGAGTGCTTCCCTTCCTGCCTCCAGCTCCCGCTACCTGGCAAACCGTGGGCATGATTTCAAGATTTCCAGGCTCTTCTCAAATGCCACTTCCCCATTCCCATTTTCTCCAATACCCTCTTGTCCCCTGTTCACCTACCCTCTCCCTCCTGGCAAAATATTTGTCTGTCATCAGTTTCTTACCATAGCATCACACATTTTTCTTCATTTGCCTGACTATTCTAGTTTTGTGTTTTACATGGGAAATGTCTTTTTTGTTTTATGCTAGCCTAAACCACAACCATTTTTAAAATCTGGATTCCTGCCACAATCTTGTAAGTGGTTACCTTCTTTCATTATTGCCCCCTGATTTGCTTAGTATCCTTTATGATCTTTATTTTATATTTTGAGATGGGGTCTTGCTCTGTTGCCCAATCTGTAGTGCAGTGGTGCGATCATAGCTCACTGCAGCCTTGAACTCTTGGGCTCAAGCAATCCTTCTGCCTCAGCCTCCTGAGTAGCTGGGACTGCAGGTGCACACCAACACTCCCCAGCCTGGTGCCCAAATGGTCACTTTTTCTTTCTTTCTCCCTTTCTCCCTTCCTCCCTTCTGCTCTTTCTCTCTCTCTCTTTCTTTCTTTCCTTTCTTTCCTTCCTTCCTTCCTTCCTTCCTTCCTTCCTTCCTTCCTTCCTTCCTTCCTTCCTTCCTTCCTTCCTTCCTTCCTTCCTTCCTTCCTTCCTTTCTTTCTTTCTTTCTTTCTTTCTTTCTTTCTTTCTTTCTTTCTTCCTTTCTTTCTTTCTTTCTTTTTCTCTCTTTCTCTCTTTCTTTCTTTCTCTTTCTCTCTTCTCGTCTCTTTTCATCTCTTCTCATCTAATCTCGTCTCGTCTCGTCTCTTCTTTTCTTGGCACAGTCTCACTCTGTTGCCCAGGCTGGAGTGCAGTGGTACGATCTTGGCTCACTGTAACCTCCACCTCCCAGGTTCAAGTGATTCTCCAGCCTCAGCCTCCCGGGTAGCTGGGATTACGGGTGTGCGCCACCATGCCCAGCTAATTTTCTTTTTTTTTTTTTTGTATTATTAGTAGAGACGGGGTTTCCTCATGTTGCCCAGACTGGTCTCAAACTCCTGGACTCAAGCGATGCTCCTGCATCGGACTCCCAAAGTGTTGGGATTACAGGCATGAGCCACTGCGCCTGGACAAGTGAACCCCTATCCTGAAGCTACCTAGGAAACCCCAACCACCAGCCAGTTCATTAGCACACGTAAGACACTCTCATCACTCCAGAGGTTTCAAGGGCTTTAGTAGCTGTTTGCCAGGAACCATGAGATCAAATATATGGTTTTTATTTTATTATATCACAGTGTCATGATTATACACATTTGTTATAGAAATTTTAACAACCCTGGCCAGGTGCGGTGGCTCATGCCTGTAATCCTAGCACTTTGGGAGGTTGAGGCGGGCAGATCACCTGAGATCAGGAGTTTGAGACCATCCTGGCCAACAGGGTGAAACCCCGTCTCCACTAAAAATACAAAAATTAACTGGGTATGGTGGCATGCGCCAGTAGTCCCAGCTACTTGGGAGGCTGAGGCAGGAGAATGGCTTGAACTGGGAGGTGGAGGTTATAGTGAGCCGAAATTGCACCATTGCACTCCAGCCTGGGCAACAGAGCAAGACTCCATCTTAAAAAATAGAAAAAGAAATTTTGATAACCCCAAGTGTGTAAATTACAGATGAAAGTCTCTTATAAACCCACCCTTGGGTATTTAATATGAATGGTTTGGTTTAACAGTTCTTGAAAAAAATGTATACATACACACACATGTATGTACGTACATATATTTGATACATAAAATCATGGATTGTTTTTCATGTCAGTACACAGAACTCATCCTTATCTTGAAACAGGTGTAGGATATTCCATCGCATGGTGACTGACATAGTCTTTTTTTTTTTTTTTTTTTTGAGATGGAGTCTCACTTTTGTCTCTTGTTGCCCAGGCTGGAGTGCAGTGGCATGATCTCGGCTCACTGCAACGTCCACCTCCCCGGTTCAAACGATTCTCTTGCCTCAGCCTTCCAAGTAGCTGGGATTACAGGCACTCAACACTATGCACGGCTAATTTTTGTATTTTTAGTAGAGACAGGGTTTCACCAAGTTGGTCAGGCTGATCTTGAACTTCTGACCTCAGGTGGATCTGCCCACCTCGGCCTCCAAAGTACTGGGATTACCGGAGTAAGCCACCATGCCTGGCCTGTGACTGATATAGTTTGAACTGTGTCCCCTCTAAATCTCATTTTGAACTGTGACCTTCAATGCTGGAGGTGGGGCCCAGTGGGAAGTCTTTGAGTCATGGGGGTGGATCTCTCGTGAATGGTTTGGTACCTTCCCCTTGGTAGTGACTGAATTCTCACTGCATTGGTTCACACTGGAGCTGGCTATTTAGAAGAGCCTGGCACCTCCTCCCCTCTCTTTCTCACTCTGTTTCTTGCCACGTGACATGCCTTCTCCCCCTCCATCTTCCACCATGAGTAAAAGCTTCCTGAAGCCTCACCAGAAACCAAGCAGATGCTGGCACCATGCTTGTACAGCCTGCAGAACTGTGAGCCAAATAAACCTCTTCTTTGTAAATTACCCAGCCTCAGGTATTTATAGCAGTGCAACATGGACTATCATGTATATTGACATGTGTTTAAACCAGGCTCCCTAGCTGAACTGTACTTGAGTGTTCTGTGTCGTATTGTAGCTGAATAACAGTGACTTGTGCACATCTCTCTCTCCCTCACAAGCCCAGGGCCCTCGGTGGGTAGCATAATTTCTTATTTACCTCTGGGCCTCCAAGTCCTAGCTCAGCATTGGAGTACCACTGGCAAGACAGTATAATAAGCAGTATAACAAAGGTCCGCACAGTAGATTGTGCCAGGCAGAGAAGAAGAAACTGATCAAAGATGCCCGAGCAACTTACAAAGATGAAATGTACAAACACAGATCAACAGCAATGCCTCCATGTTATGAATTATTATTATTATTATTATTTTTGGTGGAGTCTTGCTCTGTCACCTAGGCTGGAGTGCAGTGGTGCTATCTTGGCTCACTGCAACCTCTGCCTCCTGGGTTCAAGCGATTCTCCTGACTTAGCTTCCCAAGTAGCTGGGACTGCAGGTGTGTGCCACCACGTCCAGCTATTTTGTATTTTTAGTAGAGACTGGGTTTCGCCATGTTAGCCAGGCTGGTCTCGACCACCTGGCCTCAGGTGATCCAACTGCCTCGGCCTCCCAATGTCCTGGGATTACAGGCGTGAGCCACTGCACCCAGTTGATGTTGTGAACTTGATACTGAACATGCAGAGAAAAGTTTCTCCTACTTCCTTGTCTTCCTCCTCAAGGCTTCCTTTGTCTCTCAAAACCTCAGTCATTTATTCACTAGGGCAAGAGTCTCCTACCAAGTCATTGCGACCCACAGGATAATCTTAAAACCTGGTGCATTGGTCAGTGAGACGCACAGTAAAGTTGTGTAATGAGCTATCACACAGCTCAGTGGCATTCTCACCATTTTTTTTTTCCTCACATGTCTGTGGGTTTTCTTGGGTTTAGCTCATGTTGGAAGGCTTGGTTCCAGGATATAGGCTGGGCTCAATCTGCCCCACTTGTGTCTGTTCAGGTAGAGGAGATAGTAGGTGCTTGGGGGAGATTTTTTCATGGTAATGAGAGAAATGCACGATGGGGAGCCAACTGCACAAGCACATTTTAAACCTTTATTTGGATCATATCCACCAACATGCCATTGGCCACAGCCAGTCCCATGGCCAAGTCCAACATCAATGGGGCAAGAAGTATACTGCTCACATGGAGGAATGGGTGGGGTGTTTGGAGTGAACATTTGCTGATCAATAATTTAAGTGACCACACCTGGACTTTGACCATAGGTCTCAAGGATGGGTGGCAGCTGGGGCCAGTCTGGCTGGATTTCTGGTCATGAGTGTGAGACTCATTAATTTGCTTGTCAAGGTCTCCCCTGGTCATTGTCAGGATCTTTATTTCTCCCAAAGTGACCTAAATATTTGAATATTCATCTGTAACCTGGTTAGCATCAGGCTGCTAAATGGTCTATTACTTCTTCCTGTTCTGAGATTGAAGAACTATTTTATGTGTACAGCCTTTGGCCAACTTTCTGGTTAAAAATGGATAACTATTAACTATCATGAAACCTTCCAGTTAACCAACTATCATTAAACTTTCTAGTTTCAAAAGAAAACTGTTCATCCTTTTTGCAAATTATTGGCAAATCTGTAAATGTTCGCTCAATGTCTTCAAAGACAACTGACTAATTATAGTAACACTTCCTCCTTTCCATCCCTCCCTCCCTCCCTCCCTCCCTCCCTTCCTCCCTCCCTTCCTTCCTCCCTTCCTTCCTTCCCCACTTCCCCCCTTCCCCTCTTCCTTCCTTCCTTCCTTCCTTCCTTCCTTCCTTCCTTCCTTCCTTCCTTCCTTCCTTCCTTCCTTCCTTCCTTCGTTCCTCTTCTCCTATGGAGTCTTTTGACCTCCAGCCCCATTTTGACTCAATGATTATCTAGGGCCGTTATTCTGGAAGCCCTTTTTACCATTATTTTGAAATTTCCTCCCCTCTCTCGTGTTGGCTCCAGTGCTTCCTGGATCCCAGGTAGTCTTCTTTCTGGGTTACTTCCTCATTTTGAGGAAAAATATCTTCCAGTAACTTCCTGAGAAACAGAGCATGGTTGAGACCCTTTATGTCTCATGTTGTTTTTATTACTCTGTCACACTTGACTAGATGCTTTGCTGGGTATAATATTTTAAGTTGGAAATAATTTTCCCACAAAATTTGGAAAGGATTGGCCGCTCCCTTGTCTTCCAGACTCCAGTGTTGTTGAGAAGTTCAATGTTATTCTGATCCTTTTGTGTGATCTGATTATTTTGCCCTCTCTGGAAGCTTTTAATATCTTATTTTCTGTTCTCACTTTTTTTATTTTCCATTTTCATTTTTGTTTGCTTTTTTATTTATTCCTCAGATATTTATTCAGTTTTTATCTTTCAATCAGCCACTCTACTTTTAACATTTCTATAGTCATAGTTTTAATTTTAAGAGCTTTTTCTTGTTATAGGAATGTTCTCTTTTTATAGTCTCCTGATTTTGTTTTATGGACACAATATCTTCTCATATTTCTCCAAGGATATTAATTTTTTTTAAGTTTGCTTCTCTATCCTTTAATGTCTCTGTTTCTTCCAAGTTCTTTTGCCTATTTTATTTTAATTTCAACCTCTGTCTTTTATATTGTTTTCCTTAAACATCTGATGTTCATGTTTAAGAGTGAGGTGCGAACTTACTATTTTGAAGGCCAAGGTGCAGTGGAAATGGGGAGAATATTGGCCAATGGACTTCCCAATCATCTGGGTTATAAATCCCTCATCCAGAAAGTTCATGATGGCTCACGTTTGTGATCTCAGCACTTTTGGGAGGCTGAGGCAGGAGGATTGCTTGAGGCCAGGAGTTCCAGACCAGCCTGGGTGACATAGTGAGACCCCTGTCTCTACAAAAAATTTAAAAATAAAATTAGCTGGACATGGTGGTGTGCACCTGCAGTCCCAGCTACTTAGAAGGCTGAAGTGGGAGGATTACTTGAGCCGGGGAGTTCAAGGCTGCAGTGAGCTAGGATTGTACCACTGCACTCCAGCCTGGGTGTCAGGGCAAGACCTTGTCTCAAAAACAAAATGAAACAAAACAAAAAGTTCATCTGGGCAACCCATACCCGCTGTCACGAGGCTTTTTCTCTATCACTGATCAGTGTCCTGCAAGAGGAACTCTCCCATCTCCAGTGTACTAATAAACTCAGCCACCAGCATTCTGGGAATCAAATGGGGGGCCTGGGAGGTATCTCAGTGGCACATATGTAGACTTTCACTTAATTCTTGGTTTTCAGTATGGAGCTCAGCTGGGCCTGGTTCCTCCATTCCAAGGATTTTCTGAAGTTTCCTCTGGCTTCCTCCATGCAGATAGTCAACTTCCAGCCTTCTCCTATCTGCTAAGTCATTAACCAGCTGTCCATGAAATTTCTAGCTTTTAAAATGTTGCTGCCATCTTTTTTTTTCTATTGTTATCTCCTGTCATATCCTCTTTGTTCTGAGGATTTATGACTTTCTTATTCCTTAACTGTAATGATTGGCGGTATTGAAAGAGAGCAGTGGCCTTTGGTTCAGTCCCATGTTCAATCCCAGGTTTGACTTTGTAAATCCAGGTCTTTCTCCTGAGCTCTAGATTCCACCTCCAACTGCCTCCTGGACACTTCCTCCTGAGTGTCCCCAGGGACTGCAAACTCAGCTGGTCCACAATAGAAAACACTTCACCCTTCTTTATCCATTGTCCTGTCTTCACCATTATCTGCTCTGATTCCCAAGCCAGGAACCAGAAGGTCACCTCAACTCTTTCCAAATTCAATTATTTGACAAGTTCAGTTTCTTTTGTTTCATAAATATCTTTGTTTGTTTGTTTGTTTGTTTTTTCGGGCTATAGTCTTGCTCTGTTGCCTAGGCTGGAGTGCGGTGGTGCTATCTCTGCTCACTGTAGCCTCTGCCTCCTGGGTACCAGCAATTCTCTTGCCTCAGCCTTCCGAGTAGCTGGGATTACAGGCATGCACCACCATGCCTGGCTAATTTTTGTATTTTTAGTGGAGGTGAGGTTTCAACCATGTTGGCCAGGCTGGTCTCGAACTCCTGACTTCAAGTGACCTGCCCGCCTTGGCCTCCCGAAGTGCTGGGATTACAAGCATGAGCCAACGCACCCGGTCTGTCTCCTAAATATCTTCTGCATTGGTGCGTCTTCTCTATCTCCACTGCCACAGCCCCTTTCTGCTTCTCATCACATCTCTCTTGCCATGGCAATCATCTCTCAGTTGGCCTCCCAGACTCCAGTCTGTGCTTCTTAAAATCCATTCCTCAATGCTTATCAACACACCTAATGGAAAACTATACAGCAGCGAGAATGAACAATGTACAGCCAGGCATGGTGCCTCATAACTGTAATCCTAGTGCTTTGGGAGGCCAAGGTAGGAAGATCGCTTGAGGCCAGGAATTTGAGACCAGGCTGGGCAACACAGCAAGACCCTATCTGTATAAAAATTTTAAAAATGAGCCCACACTGTACTCCCAGCTACTTGGGAGGTTGAGGCAGGAGGATCACTTGAGCCCAGGAGGTGGAGGCTGCAGTGAGCTGTAATCATTCTGCAATCCAGGCTCGATGACATAGTGAGACCCTGTCTCTAAAATAAAAAGAAAAGAAGAAAAGAAATACGACTACTCACAACATGGATGTTAGGTAAAAGAAACTGCATTCAAAAGAACACATTCCATATGATTGTATTCCTATAAAACTGGAAAATACAGAAGCCCCGTCTGTGTTGTTAGAAGTCGGGTCAGTGGTTGCCCTTGCAGAGAAGGTATAACCGAAAGGGAACTCGCGGAGGGCTTGGCAGCTGGCAGCGTTCTGTTTCTTGATCTGAGTGCTAATTATGTGTATGTGTTCAGTTTAACGGAAGTTCACCAAGCTGCACGCTTAGGATATAGGCACTTTTCTGTATGCGTGTTACACACTTCGCTAAAAAGGAAAGAAAAATATTTCCTATGCTGAATTTCAAATTATCTTTCTAAAATGAAAATCCAGTTACATCAGGCCCCTGCTAAAAACCTTTGCATGGCTCTCAAACATATACAGGGCATTTTGACCCCGCATTTATGGGCCAGCACAGTCTAGTTCTTGTCTGACTTTTCAATCCCTGACTCCTACAACCCCTTATGTGAATGAATCCTGTGCTCCAGTCCTGATTCTCTGCACACATCCATTTCCCCCAAACTCTCCATCACCTCTCATGCTTCTGTGCCTTCTCATATGCTGTTCCCTCTGTCTGACTTGCCTTTACTACCTCTTGTTTGCTTTGCAAACTTATATTCATCCTTCAAAACCCAGCTTAGAAATGACCTTTTGTGAAAAGCTATTCCTAAATCCCCAGAGGAACCTACTCACAGTGACTGGTCCTCTGAGCACTGATCCCGCTGTGTTGTGGTGACCTCCTACCGCAGGCTGGACAGTCCCTCAACACAAGCACTGCATCTTGTTTTTGTGGCGCCTGTGTCCCAGAAGGGGCTGGTACAGAGCAAGAATTTAGTAAAGGTTTGCTGAATGAATGAATGAATGAATGAATGAATGAATAGGCGCCAGGTTATAGATACTGGGTGACCCATTTGGGCTTAGCAACCTGGATCTGACTCCTGAAGCTGTGATCTCTGACCCACCTGGGTTGAGCTGTGTTTTAAGTCGTCCCTGCTCCCTGCCCCTGTTTCTCGGTGCCCTGGGATTTCTGGCAGCTACCAGCCAGCAATTTTTGTGAAACAATCTCCAAAGCTTGTAGGTTTCATTTGTTTAATATTTCAGGGATGTGTAACAATGTGGTTGGCTCCATGGCCACACTCCTGAGTCTTGCGTGAGTCATTTCTCACTTCAATTCCTATAATAGTCTCTTGTTGGTTCCCTCAACCTCTCTGTTCTCCGCCTGAAATCGATTTACAATTCTGCTGCTCACTTAATTTATTTAGTGCATTTTATTGATTTATGTCATAGAACTGAAACGTGCATAGATCAGAGCATGCTGAGCAGAGAGGGGAGCCCCTGTCCGCAGCTGCTTCCACAGCTGCCCGAACTGACATCTGAGCTAAAAACAGGTCAACCTGCTGGCTGCAGCCAGAAGACGCCAGGTGGCTGGAGCATCTTTGTGCCTGAGGGTTAATCCCAAATGCTCTTTACACGCCTGGCTGTCTGGGGAACCCTCCATCAACCTTCATGAGCCAACTCAAAGGTCCTGCCTCCACAAAGCCCTCCCTCATCCCCAGACTGCATCCATTAATCTCACTCGATGCTCCCGGGGGACTGGGTACCTCCTGGTGGTTCAGGGCCCAGAAACGTGGAAGCTGTGAGTTTTTCCATTTCAAAGAGACAGATACTTCAAGGCACAGAGTAGCAGAATACTGGTCACACTCCATTACTCCTCACCTGCCATTCCCAGATAGTATGGCGATAATACTTCCAGCCCTCCGGCCCAGGTTGGGAACTGTCCACCATCTGAATGGCCCTGCTCCCTCGTGGAGCTCTAGAATCTTCCTATGATGCCTGGCTATTGTCCATCAACTCACGGCAGAGGCTGGCTCACCTGATACCAGTTAATTCTCAGAGGCAGGGCAGACTGCGACCTCGCTTTCAGGAGTGGGCTGTAGTGACTTTTGTCCACCTTGCCTTGGGCCAGTCGTCAGTATCCCTTGATGCCAGGGTGTGTGTCAGGAAATAGGGCAGGGAGAGAACCATCCCTAACCTTGCTCTGTTCTTGAAGAGCTCATCTTCTAGTGGGAAGGCAGAAGAGGGGATCCAGAGTCACAGTCCTTGAGGGGAGACAGAGGGCTGCGGTGTGATGGCAGTCTAGGAAGATTGAGTGGAGGAACGCCATTTTGGAAGCATCTCAAAGACAGAGTGCAATTCCTCCTCATGCATGAGGGGTGTCAGAGGACAGAGCTGTAGAATGAACAGCCTGTGCAAAAGGCGACACTGAGTATCTCAGTGCTGGGAACCTGGCAGATGCTCTGTGGACATAACCGAGCGACTGAAGGGTGGAAGGAAGGGAGAGCCCAGAGAGGTCAACTGCCTTGCTCAAGGTCACACAGCAGGTTTAGGTCAGAGTCAGGCTCAGCCTCTAGGCTTCCGAGCCTGCCCTGCCACCCACCCTTCCTTCCCAGCCATCCCTCGAGACGTATCTGCTCGAGAAACACACGTGGCCCTCCCACCTCCTTAATTTTGAAGTGCTGGTTCTGCCACTTTCTTTTCTGAATTTCTGGATTCCTCTAATTATGTGCTCTTATTAAAGGTGATTAAATCCCTAAGCCTGGTGGAAGATTGCTCCCGGAGATCACAACATCTAATAATTGCTTTAGTTGCTCTAATTCCAATTATTCAAGATTATCTTTCCAGGTAATTAGGTATTTGGGCAGTCTTGCCTGCTCGCTCTTTCACAGAGCATTATATTAACCCCAAACGGTGACCAGCCTTCATGTTTCGTAATTGGAAACAGTTTCTCCATGGCGAATAGACTCTGTTAAGGGTAAACAGTGGTCATTTGAAATTCTACATGGCTCTGTGGTCTTAGTATGCTTTGCTGTGAGAAATGGTAATGTAACTCGAAGGCTCACAATTTGTACTGATCTATATGAATGGCGTAGGGTTGGGCAGTGAACAACCTGTGTGAGGGACCCAGGAATTCACAGATAGGGTTAAAGAAGACAACATCTTCATACATGTCTATACTCGCACCTCATTGCCAAACCATACTGCCCGTGTTATTCTGGGAATCTGGAACCCTATTTTGTCATGTTTCCTTTTTACTTTTTAGAGATGGGGTCTCACTCTATCATTCAGGCTGGAGTGCAATGGTGCAATTGTAGCTCCCTGTAACCTCGAACTTCTGGGCCCAAGCAATCCTCCCGCCTCAGCCTCCCGAATAGCTGGGACTACACGCTTGCACCACCACACTTGGCTACTGTCTTGAGAAATTCTTAATAATCTTTCAACGAAGGGCTCTGCATTTTCATTTCACACTGCCTTCCCAATTTCGGCCGTGTGCCATACCCGCCTCCCATACCACACTCATTTACTATTTCTGTTCCCATTCATTCACTGAAGAAGTCTAATTATTTTAGTCTCATCCTGAGCAGTAATATCTGTCAACTGATAGTTTTAGTACGCCAGTTTATTTTTTCAAGATGCTTTCAAATAAATAATAATAATAATGATAGAGTAGGGGTGGTGGCTCATGCCTATAATCCCAGCACTTTGGGAGGCCAAGGTGGGAGGACTGCTTGAACCCAGGAGTTTTAGACCAGCCTGGGCAGCATAGCTAGACCCCTGTCTCTACAAAAAATAAAACATTAGCTGGGGCATGGTGGCACGTGCCCGTAGCCCCAGCTATTCGGAAGGCTGAGGTGGGAGGATCACTTGAGCCCGGGAGGTAAAGGCTGTAGTGAGCCATGACTGAGCCACCATATTCCAGTCTCGGTAATAGAGTGAGATCTTTTCTCAAAAAAAATTAATAATAATAATAGATCAGGTGCAGTGGTTCACACCTGTAATCCCAGCACTTTGGGGAGCTGAGGTTGGTGGATCACCTGAGGTCAGAAGTTCAAGACCAGCCTGGCCAACATGGTGGAATCACGTCTCTACTAAAAATACAAAAATTAGCTGGGCGTGGTGGTGGGTGCCTGTAATCCCAGATACTTGGGAGGCTGAGGCAGGAGAATCATTTGAATTCAGGAGGCGGAGGTTGAAGTGAGCCAATATCATGCCACTGCACTCCAACCTGGGCAACAGAGCGAGAGCCTGTCTCAAAATAACAACAATAATAATAATAATAAGAAGAATACCAAAACCTTATTTCTGTTTTGGTGACATGCCAGGCCCACTTGATTCCCCAACAAGTTGAAGAGGTTGTGCTGCTGTTACATTAGGTTATGGTTGGGGAAACTGAGGCCCAGGAACTTTACATCATCTTGCCCAATTAAGATCATGTGCGTTGTAAGAGGCAGAGGTGGCTCTGAACCTGGGTAGGGGCTGCAGAGTCCTAGGCTTTGCCATTTTACTTCCTGTCCCCAGGTGAACTAATAAAATAGAAAAGACTCCCACAGCAAGCCTCAAGTGGGGAAGGAGTGAAATCCAGTGAAAAGAAAGGGTGAGGTAAGTGTCGGCCAGGTAGGGCTGGGAGGAACAAAGGGCCATCACACCACGGGGGTGACACTTGTGATTCTCTGAGGCCCTCCAGCCTCAGGCACCTCCTTCTGCTTTCTTCTTGTTGTGCTTCTAGTTCCAGGGAAGTAGTCTGACGCTCATGCATAGAATGTCAGAGTGCAAAGGGCTCCGAGAGCCGGTCCCACTTGCTCCATTTAACAGATGAGGAAATTGAGGCCCCGAGATAAAACTCTTTGTGGCTGCCATGGACTGAGCATATTAAATATGCCTCCTGCATACCAGCCCTTAAGAAATAGGGTCCTCTCTCTGGGGCAGCTTCCCTTAGTCTGGTCCTGACCTATACAGTAAGCACTCACTGAGTATTCCCACCCCTTTCATGCATGTTATCACACAACCCACAGATAACCTTTTTCCCTCCCTTCCTTCGTTCCTTCGTTCCTTCGTTCCTTCCTTCCTTCCTTCCTTCCTTCCTTCCTTCCTTCCTTCCTCCCTCCCTCCCTCCCTCCCTCCCTTCCTTCCTTCCTTCCCTCCCTCCTTTCTTTTTCTTTCTTTCTTTCTTTCTTTCTTTCTTTCTTTCTTTCTTTCTTTCTCTTTCTTTCTTTCTTTCTTTCTTTCTTTCTTTCTTTCTTTCTTTCTTTCCTTCCTTCCTTCCTTCCTTCCTTCCCTCCCTCCCTCCCTCCCTCCCTCCTTCCCTCCTTTCTTTCTTTCTTTCTTTCTTTCTTTCTTTCTTTCTTTCTTTCTTTCTTTCTTTCTTTCTTTCTCTTTCTTTCTTTCTTTCTTTCTTTCTTTCTTTCTTTCTTTCTTTCTTTCTTTCTTTCTTTCTTTCTTTCTTTCTTTCCTTCCTTCCTTCCTTCCTTCTTTCTTTCTTTTCTTTCCTTCTCTCTCTTTCTTTCTTCTTCTTCCTCCTCCTCCTCCTCCTCTTTCTTTTTCTCCTTTTTTCAGATCAGGAAGCTGTGCTCAGAGAGGTTAAGAAATATTAGCCAGGCATGGGCCAGGCATGGTGGCTCACGCCTGTAATTCCAGCACTTTGAGAGGCCGAGGCCGGCGGATCACGAGGTCAGGAGATCGAGACCATCCTGGCTAACATGGTGAAACCCTGTCTACTAAAAATGCAAAAAAAATTAGCCAGGCGTAGTAGTGGGCACCTGTAGTCCCAGCTACTCCGGAGGCTGAGGCAGGAGAATGGCGTGAACCTGGGAGGCGGAGCTTGCAGTGAGCTGAGATCGTCCAGCCTGGGCAACAGAGCAAGACTCTGTCTCAAAAAAAAAAAAAAAAAAAAAAGAAACATTAACCAGGCGTGGTGGTGCATACCTGTAGTCCTAGCTACTCGGGAGGCTGAGGCAGGAGGATCACTTGAGCCAAGGAGATCGAGACTGCAGTGAGCTGTGATTGCACCACTGCACTCCAGCCTGAATGACAGAGCCAGACTCTGTCTGAAAACAAAGCAAAACAAAAACAAAACTTGCTCCAGGTCAGTAGCAGAGCTTGGATTTAGATGCAGAGCTTTGAGAGCCAGGCTCTGGGTTCAGATTCCAGCTCTGGCCTTCTGGCAGTGGGGCCTCAGGCATGCTCCTGATCCTTTTAGTGACTCCATTTCTTCATCTGTAAAATGGGGATAACAGCATCCCCTTTGTGGGATTCTTCTGAGAATCAAGTGGGATGATCCATGTGAGGAGTTAGCACAACGTCTGGCTCAAACTCCAGCTTGAATATCCTGTTGGATTTCCCCCATCTCTTCAGGGTGGCCCAGCCAGCTGGAAGGCTAACAGGCTAACTCGGAGTAACTCAATTTGTGTTTATTTCTACTCAGCTAGAACATTCAACTAAGCTTTATAGAATAATGCACAGAATTCCATTCACAGCCGTATACTCTTATACCCCTTGCTTCATTTAATTCTTTCTTTCTTTCTTTTTTTCTTTTTTTTTTTTGAGACAGAGTCTTGCTCTGTGGCCCAGGCTGGAGTGCAATGGCACAATCTCAACTCACTGCAACCTCTGCTTCCTGGGTTTAAGCGATTCTTTTGCCTCAGCCTCCTGAGTAGCTGGGATTATAGGCGCACACCACCACACCCAGCTAATTTTTGTATTTTTAGTAGGGATGGGGTTTCACCGTGTTGTCCAGGCTGGTCTTGAATTCCTGACCTCAAGTGATCTGCCCACTTTGGCCTCCCAAAGTGCTGGGATTACAGGCATGAGCCACCGTGCATGGCCTCATTTAATTCTTTCAACAGCTCTTTGGGGTAGGTACTATGACCTCTGCTTTACACCAGAGTGGCCAGGCAGCTGACTCAGAGAAGTTGAACCACTTGCCTGAGGTCACACAGCAAAGCGACTTATCCCTTCGGTCCCGTGCTATTTCGGCCACACCTCACAGGTCCTTTCACCCTGCCTGGTGCCTCCCGGTTCCTCTTCCACTGCTCAGGCCCAGAAATTTCTTCGGGCTGCTTTGTTGTGTGTTCTGACCTGGCGGGGAGGCCCCTTGGCTCACAGCTGTCAGGGCCTGCGTGGAGCAGGAGGGAGGCGGCAGCTGAGGGGCCCCGAGTTACCCTCTGCTCCTCGGGCATCCCATCTGCTGGCTCCTGCGGCCTCATCATTTGCAACCATCTGTCGGGCTCCCTGGAGATGCTGCAAAGCCTGAGATGTAACACAGAACCTCCAAATGTGCCACCTTCAGCCCGCACGGGGAGCAGAGGGGCCCATGGCCCTGAGACCCCTACCTGCTCCTTGAAGCCACCAGGAACTGGACACTCAAGAGAGAGGCCCTTTCAGAGGAACAGTTCCCAGAGGGCTGGAGCCCCCTCTCCCATTGGCTGCCCGGGAACTGGCTCCGCAGAACCGGCTCGGGTTTATTTTGCTCGGGCTTCTGCTTGAAATTTCATTTTGGATTTAGAAAGTCCTCCGTCTCTTGGCGGGGATGCCCTGGCCCCTGCTTGTCTGCAGAATCTCTGGCCTCCTGCGCTTCTGATCTTCCGCATGCGTTTGCCAAAGGCAGAGAAAGGGTCCGATGTGGGACTGGGGGCTTCTGGAGCAGGGGGAGGGGCAAGTGATTTCTCCAAAGCCGGTTTCTGTGTGGTTGATCTTGTCACACATGCCTCTCCCTGGCCCATCTCTGGCGGTGAGGGCAGAGGCTGCCGATTTTTTTCATTAGTTTTAAATTCAATAAATTTCTGATAGCAGCTTGATTGAGATGTAATTCACTTCTGTTCAATTTGCCTGTTTAAAGTGTGCAATTCAGTGGTTTTTAGTGTATTCACAGAGTTGTGCAATCATCACTAATTAATTTTAGGGCATTTTCGTCATCGTGAAAAGGGACCCCATTTACTTTAGCGCTTACCCCTCAATCCTCCCACCTTCTAGAGACAGAGGCAATCACTGATCTATTTTTTTGTTTTGTTTTTTGAGACAAGGTCTCCCTCTGTTGCCCAGCCTGGACTGCAGTGGCACAGTCATAGCTCACTGCAGCCTCCACCTCCTGGGCTCAAGTGATCCTCCCAACTCAGCCTCCTGAGTATCTGGGACTACAGGTATATGCCACCATGCCTGTCTAATTTTGTTTTATTTTTTATAGAAATGAGGTCTCACTATGTTGCCCAGGTCAGTCTTGAACTTCTGGACTCAAGTGATCCTCCTGCCTGGGACTCCCAGAGTGCTGGGATTACAGGTGTGAGCCACCATACCTGGCCCTGATCTACTTTCTATCTCTACAGAGTTGCTAATTATAGGCACATAAAAATGAAGGCATAGAACATGTGAACTTTTGTGACTGGCTTCTTTCGCTTTAGCATAATGTTTGCAAGGTTCATTCATATTGTGGCAGGTGTCAGTACTTCATGTCTTTCTTTTTTTTTGAGACGGAGTCTCGCTCTGTCGGCCAGGCTAGAGTGTAGTGGTGCAATGTTGGCTCACTGCAACCTCCACCTCCTGGGTTTAAGTGATTCTCCTGCCTCAGCCTCCTGAGTAGCTGGGATTACAGGTGCTTGCCACCATGCCCAGCTAATTTTTGTGTTTTTAGTAGAGACAGCGTTTTGCCATGTTGGCCAGGCTGGTTTCAAATTCCAGACCTCAGGTAATCCTCCTGCCTCAGCCTCCCAAAGTGCTGGGATTACAGGAGTGAGCCACCGCGCCCGTCCCATTCTTCCCTTTTTATAGCAAAATAATATTGTATTGTGTGGGTAGACTACACTTTGTTGATCTATTCATGATTTGTTTATTTATTTTTAAGACCTGTTTCAAATTGGGAAATTAGTACAACGCAGAAAGGTACATAACATATACATATATAGCCTGACAAATTATTGTAAGGCAAAAACTTTATTACAGCTAAGGTCAAGAAATGGGTCATTGTCAGCCTCCCAGAAGCCCCCATACCCCTTCCTAGCCACTACCAAATCCCTTCCCCCAGAGGAGGGTCATCACTGCCTTGCTTAACTTTCTAACAAGGATTGCCAGACTATGGCCTGTTGTGTTTTTTTGTAAATAAAGTTTTATCAGAACACAGCAACTCTCACTCCTTTTTATTTATTTATTTATTTTTTGAGACAGAGTCTCGCTCTGACACCCAGGCTGGAGTGCAGTGGCCGGATCTCAGCTCACTGCAAGCTCCGCCTCCCAGGTTCACAGCATTCTCCTGCCTCAGCCTCCTGAGTAGCTGGGACTACAGGCGCCCGCCACCTCACCCGGCTAGTTTTTTGTATTTTTTAGTAGAGACGGGGTTTTACCGTGTAAGCCAGGATGGTCTCGATTTCTTGACCTCGTGATCCACCCGTCTCGGCCTCCCAAAGTGCTGGGATTACAGGCTTGAGCCACCGCGCCCAGCCTCACTCCTTTTTGTATGGTCTATGGCTGAGACCATCTGGCTTGCACAACATAAAATATTTACTCTCTGTCCCTTTATAGAAAATGTTAGCTGGCTGGGCATGGTGGCTCACACCTGTAATCCTAGCACTTTGGGAGGCCAAAGCGGATGGATCACTTGAGGCCAGGAGTTTGAGACTAGCCTGGCCAACATGACGAAACCCTGTCTCTACTAAAAATGCAAAAGAATTAGCTGGGTGTGGTGGTGCACACCTGTGGTTCCAGCTACTTGAGAGGCTGAGGCACAAGAATAGCTTGAACCCTGGAGGTAGAGGTTGCAGTGAGTCGAGACTGCACCATTCCACTTCAGCCTGGGCGACAGAGCAACACTCTGATTCAAAAAAAAAAAGAAACAAAGAAACAAAGAAAAAAAAAAGTTAGCTGATCTCACCTTATGGTTTTACCAAGCATGTAGATTTATTTGTTTTCAAATTTTTTGCTTAAATGCGATCAGTGTACTTTTTTGTGTCTGCTTTCCTCTGCTTGACATTATGTTGATCATGTAACTGCAGTTTATTCCTTTTCAGTGATATGTAATATTTCCCTGTATGGCTACACCACCTTCTATTTGTTCATTCTATTCTTAATGGATATTTGGGTCATTTTCAATTTTTATTATGAACAATGCCACTGGTTCTTCAAGTGTGATTCTCAAACTGGCGGCATCAGCATCACCCGGGAGCATTGTTAGAAATGCAAATTTTGGCTGGGTGCAGTGGCTCATGCCTGTAATCCCAGTACTTTGGGAGGCCAAGACGGGAGGATCACTTGAGGCCAGGAGTTCGAGGCTGCAGTGAGCTATGATCATGCCAGTGCACTCTAGCCTGGGTGACAGAGTCTCAAAAACAAACAAACAAACAAACAAACAAAACCACTCTGCAAATTCTGAAGTCCCACTACGGACCTCCTGAAGTAGAAACAGTGGACCCTGCCATTCGTGTTTCATAAGCCCTGTGGGTCATTCTGATGCATACTCCAGTCTGAGAACCACTGGTTTCGCGTCTACCCAGATGTGGAATTCCTGGGTTGACTTAGTGTATCTTCAACATTATTAAGTTTTCTATCCCATTTTCCAAAGTGTGTGTACCAGTTTACACCCCACTAGTGGGCTATGAAAATTCCCATCTCTCTATCCTTGACAATACTTGGCATTCATCAGATTTATAAATTTGGCCAATCTGGTGGGTGAGAAATGGTATCACATTGTGGTTTCCAATTTACATTTTCCTGATTACTAATGAGGTTGAACATCTTTTTGTGTTTATGGCTATTTGGAATTTCTCTTGCATGAAGTGCCTGTTTGCATCTTTTGCCAGTGTTTCTATTAGATTGTCTTTTTCTTACTGATTTATAGGAGTCTTTTTTACACACGATAATCTTTTGTTGCTTGTATGTGTCGCAAATATATTTTCCCACTCTGTGGCTTGCATTTTCTCAGATGTCTTTTAAGAAATTCTCATTTTTGGCCAGTCGCGGTGGCTCACGTCTGTAATCCTAGCACTTTGGGAGGCCGAGGCGGGTGGATCACCTGAGGTCAGGAGTTTGAGACCAGCCTGGCCAACATTGTGAAACTCCATCTCTACCAAAAATACTAAAATTAGCTGGATGTGGTGGTGGGCACCTGTAGTCCCAGCTACTTGGGAGGCTGAGGTGGGAGGATCACTTGAACCCAGGAGGTGGAGGTTGCAGTGAGCCAAGATTGTGCCACTGCACTCCAGCCTGGGGAATAGAGCAAGACTCAGTCTCAAGAATAAAATAAAATAAAATAAAAAGAAGAAGTTTTAATTTTTTTTGTTATGGTAAAATATATAACATAAAATTTACCATTTAACCATTTTTAAGTGTACAGTTCAGTGGCATTAAGTACATCCACATTCTCTGCAACCATCATCACCATTTACCTCCAGAACTTTTTCATCTTCCCAAACTGAAACTCTGTACTCATTAAACACTCACTTCCCATCTGCCTCTCCTTCCAGCCTCTGGCAATCACCATTCTACTTCCTATCTCTATGAATTTGACTACTTTAGCTACCTCATCTAAGTGAAATCACCAGTATTTGCGTGTCTGGTTTATTTCATGAAACAGAATGTCTTCAAGGGTCATTTCTGGTACAGCACATGTGAGAATTTGTGCTGTAGTTTATTCCTTTTCAGTGATATGTAATATTTCACTGTATGGCTATACCACCTTCTATTTGTTCATTCTATTCTGAATGGATATTTGGGTCTTTTTCAGTTTTTATTATGAACAATGCCACTGGTTCTTCAAGTGTGATTCTCTGTGATTCTCAAACTGGCGGCATCAGCATCACCCGGGAGCTTGTTAGAAATGCAAATTTTGGCTGGGTGCAGTGGCTCATGCCTGTAATCCCAGCACTTTGGGAGGCCAAGACAGGAGGATCTTCCTAAGGCTGATGTGCCATTGCATGGATGGAACATACCTGGTTTATCCACTTGTCTGTTGAGGGACAGGTGGGTTGTTTCTGCCTGTTGGCTGTTGTGAATAATGCTGCTGTGATGATAGGTGTAGGGACTCTGTTTGAGTCCCTGCTTTCAATTTTTGAGGTGTATACTCAGAAGTAGAATTGCTGGATCCTATAGTAATTCTATGCTGACTTATTTGAGGAACTGTCCTAGTGTTTTCCAGAGCAGCTACACCATTTTACATTTCCACCAGCCATGCACAAGGGTTCTGTTTTCTCCACATCCTGGCCAACACTTGTTAGTCTTTGTCTTTTTTTATTTCTATTATTATTATTATTTTGAGATGGAGTTTTGCTCTTGTTGTCCAGGCTGGAGTACAGTGGTGTGATCTTGGCTCATTGTGACCTCTGCCTCCCTGGTTCAAATGATTCTCCTGTCTCAACCTCCCGAGTAGCTGGGATTACAGGCACGTCCCACCATGCCCGGCTGATTTTTGTATTTTTAGTAAAGATAGGGTCTCATCATGTTGGCCAGGCTGGTCTCGAACTCCTGACCTCAGGTGATCTGCCTGCCTTGGTCTCCCAAAATGCTGGGATTACAGGTGTGAGCCACTGCACCCGGGCTCTCTTCTTTTCTGATAGTAGCTATCCTAATGGGTCTGAGGTGGCATCTCTTGGTGGTTTTGATTTGCATTTTCCTGATGACTGGTGACGTGAACCATGTTCTCATGTACTCATTGGCCATTTGTATATCTTCTTTGGAGAAATGCCTGTTTAAGTATTTTGCCCATTTAAAAAACAGGTTTTTTTTATTTCCATAGGTTATTGGGGAACAGGTGATGTTTGGTTACATGAATATGTACTTTAGTGTGATTTGTGAGATTTTGGTGCACGCATCACCCAAGCAGTATACACTGCACCCAATTTATAGTCTTTTGTCCCTCACCCACTTCCCACCCTTTCTCCTTGATTCCCCAAAACCCACTGTGTCTTTTTTTTTTTCTTTGGAAGGAGTTTCGCTCTCGTTGCCCAGGCTGGAGTGCAATGGCGCGATCTCGGCTCATTGCAACCTCTGCCCCCCAGGTTCAAGTGATTCTCCTGCTTCAGCCTCCTGAGTAGCTGGGATTACAGGCACCTGCCACCATGCCCAGCTGATTTTTTGTATTTTTAGTAGAGACAGGGTTTCGCCGTGTTGGCCAGGCTGTTCTTGAACTCCTGAACTAAGGTGATCCACCCATCTCAATCTCCTAAAGTGCTGGGATTACAGGCGTGAGCTACTGTGCCCGGCCCATTGTATCATTCTTATGCCTTTGCAACCTCATAGCTTAGTCTTTTGCCCATTTGTGAATCACAGTGTTTGTTTTTTTGCTGGTGGTAAATTACAGGAGGAGTCTTTATATATCCTAGATATTAACACCTCATCAGATATCTCTGATTTGCAAGTATTTTTTCTCCTTCCGTGGGTTGCCTTTTCACTGTCTTGATAGTATCCTTTGATGCACAAGTTTTAATTTTGATGTTGTTCAGTTTATCTATTTTTTTGTTTGATGCCTGTGCTTTCGGTTTTATACCCAAGGAGCTATTGCCAAATCCAATGTCATGAAGTTTTTCTCCTGTTTTCTACTAAGAGTTTTATTGTTTTAGCTCTTCGGTTTAGGTCTCTGATCCATATTGAGTTAATTTTTATAGATGATGTAAGGTAAATATCCAAAGAAGTACTTAATTTTAAAACAGCTAAATTTATCCATCTTTCTCTTTAGGATTAATACTTTCTTTGGCCTATTTAAAAAGTCTTTCCCAGCCAGGCATGATGGCTCATGCCTGTAATCCCAGCACTTTGGGAGGCCAAGGCAGGAGGATCATTTGAACCCAGGAGCTTCAGACCAGCTCAGGCAACATAGACAGATCTTGTAAAAAAAAAAAAAAAAAAAAAACAAAGCAGCCAGGCATGGTGGCATGCGTGAGGGACAGAAAACGAATTTTGGTGATGCATGAAGTCTCTGTCATATTCTCTGACATCCCTTCCTCTGTCCCCCAGGTCAGGGGAACTTTAGTATGGCATGCGGGAAGAGTGGGGAGAGGTGGCAGCCTGGACTTTCATCTCTTCTTCTAAATATATTACATACAGTGAAAACTGTGGCTTCTGAACTTAAAAGCCCAGACTCTTGCAACTCAGAAGTCCCATTCTAGTGGCCTGAGAGCTACCTCTCTGCTGACCAGTGTGTCATTTTGTCATACAGCAACAGTTACATGTGGGGAAAGACACATTCATGGAAGGGTGTGGGAAAAGCTCAATTCAGGTCTCAACATTAATCCCACTGTAGTTAACTTGAGAATTTTGGGGCTGGTGTGGTGGCTCATGCCTGGAATCCCAGTACTTTGGGAAGCCGAGGCAGGAGGATCACTTGAGGCCAGGAGTTTGAGACCAGCCTGGGCAACATAGTGTGACTCCATCTCTACACAAAATAAATAAATAAAAAAGCTGGGCATAGTGGTGTGTGCCTGTGGTCCTAGCTACTCTAGAGGCTAAGGCAAAAGGATGGCTTGAGCTCAGGAGGTCGAGGCTGCAGTGAACTATGATCACACCACTGCACTCCAGCCTAGGTGACGGGCTGTCTCAAAAAGAGAAAAAAAGAATTTCAGCTGGAATGTTTGCTACCCTCGAGCTCACAAACTCTAGTTTCTTTCTTTTTGCAATTGGAACATCATTATGTGCTTTCAAGCACTGGGTTCCCCGTTAGTTCCCCAGAGGTCCCCACTGCATAGCAGCAAAGCATCCATCCATCCTCACGGAGGGTCCCAATGCCACAGTCCATGTTTGTTCACGTTGAGAGGCTAGAACACATTCAGAAGGCTCAGAACTTTGGCTCCATTCGGACTTTGGTTCTGCCTTGCCAGTGTTGGACTGCTCTTCGTGGTTTAAGTGATCCTCTTTCTTGCCAGAGGAGTCTGAAACAAAGCAGAATCAGGGACGTTCTGCTCACTTCCTACCACGCTTTCGGAATCTCATCTTTGGCTCCAAGCAGCCCGTGCATCCTCGCCTCGTTACTCCTGTCCTGAACATAACAGAAGAGCTCTTTTCTGCTCTTCCTAGCAGTTTTTGCCAGCTCAGTCCCTCGCGGCGGGCACTTGACCATCCTGCCAATAACCTGATGACCTTCGCTGCTCTGATGTTCACTCTGACCTGCTGCCTGGACAGCTTTTGGAAATCTTCTCCATCAGGGCATCTGCTCCTGTGGCTCTCAAGGCTCTAGCCAGTGTTTCCAGGGACATTTGTCTCAATGGGAACCTTTGGGCAGCCTAGAATTTTGAACTCTTGGGAAGCCAGGGGTCTTTCTCTCTGCTCCTTTGCTTTTTTTTTTTTTTTTCATGGAGTCTCACTCTGTCATCCAGGCTGGAGTGCAGTGATGCGATTTCGGCTCACTGCAACCCAACCTCCACCTCCAGGTTCAAGTGATTCTCCCACCTCAGCTTCCCGAGTTGGTGGGATTATAGGTGCACACCACCGTGCCCAGCTAAATTTTGTATTTTTAGTGGAGACAGGGTTTCACCATGTTGGCCAGGCTGGTCTTGAACTCCTGACCTCAGGTAATCTGTCTGCCTCGGCTTCCCAAGGTGCTGGTATTATAGGCATGAGCCACCACAGCTGGCCCCTCTGTCCTCTCGTAGAACCATCTCCCTTGCTAATAGGGCATCTGCCAATCAGCAATCTTTCACCTCTAGGTCATTCTTCAAGTAAGACAGAGTAGGGCGATGACCGGGGAGCACTTCCTAAGTCCTTGGCACCATCGTTGAGTTGGGGGCTGGTGGGGTTTTTAGAAAAGAAGAAAGATTGGCTGCAAGGACCAGATCTCACTCAAACTAGCTTAACTCCAAAGGAAGTTCTGAGAGGCCACAGGGGACTGTCCCGGGCCCAGGAGGTATTTGAAGAGCAGACTTAGAACATGAGATGGGGACTCCCTCTCTCTCTCTGACTACCAGGGGTCTTCCCTTGACTCCTCTGCACATCTGTTTCATTCTTTTCTTGTGGTGACACCCACATGATGACCATGGCCCCATGGTTGTCTACCCCACCTCCTAGCTCAGCAATGCACCTGGCCACCTCACAGTCAATGAAATCTCTAGGTCTCATTTTCAAAAAAATCCAAGGAGAGAGATTCTGATTGGTCCAGTTGGAGCTGGGACCAGCTCAGGTTCAATGAGCTGAGGCGGGGAGTGGTTTGGGGCTGTAGTCAGTTTCATTAATAAGGGAGTGTAGTTGGGGAGGCAATGATTGGCACCACTATTATGGTTGAGGGATGGGGAGTGCACCATTGTTTGGTTAATTATTAGGTTGGTGCAAAAATAATTGCGGTTTCGTCACTGCTTTCAATGGCAAACACCACAATTACTTTTGTACCAACATAATAGAAAGAGGATGACTTTGAGCCAGAGGAACCAAAGATCTGGTTCAAATCCAGACTCTGATTTGCAAGCTGGGCATCTACATCTGTTTGTGTTGCTATAAAGGAATACCTGTGTCTGGGTAATTTGCAAAGAATAGAGGTTTATTTGGCTCATAGTTCTGCAGGCTGTACAAGAAGCCTGCATCTGCTTCTGGTGAGGGCCTCAGGCTGCTTGCACTTATGGAGGAAAGCAAAGGGGAGCTGCTGTGTGCAGAGGTCACATGAGAGAGACGAGGCAAGAGAGTGAGGGAGGTGCCAGGCTCTTTTCAACAACCAGCTCCTGCAGAAATGAATAGAGTAAGAACTCACCTCCACCCTCCTCCCATACAAGGGAGGGCATTGATCTATTCATGAGGGGTCGTCCCCCATGACCCAAACACCTTCCATTAGGCCCCATCTCTAACAGCAGATTCAAATCTCAAATTTCAACATGAGATCTGGAGGGGGTCACACAAACCAAACTATAGCACCCAGTGACCTTTTAAAGTGAAAGCCTCAGTCCCCTTCCTTGTAAAGTGGGCAGGATGGTCCTCCGGTAAGGATGCTTGAGTCTGACCACTTCCTTGTTCTTTCCTTGCGCGACTGTGATTGGCCTGGGCATGGAAAGGCTTAGTGCCCTGGGCAGGCTGGGTGAAGGTCTGGAAGGGTCCTGAGGGGTGGGGATGATTCCCTGGGTCCTGGGATGGAGGGGTCTTAGATTTTGGTGTAGTTGTCCTGTAGGTCCCAGAGCTGGACCTGATCTCACTTGAGATATGGATCGGGTTGCTAGGCAGGGGTTCACCGGGCAGCATCATTTGTGATGTGTCCTGCAGGCTGAGTGATCAAGGTAGGAAAAGGCATCCTAGATGGGAGGAAGAGTAAGTGCAGTTTCAAAGAGGAGGATGGATGCTTGCGTCCAGTTCTGTCCACAGCAGCTAATGGCTCTAGCTGGCACACCGAAGAGCAGGGAGCCGGAGGGACCAGGCAGGAGGGCTTAGCAGGGCTGGATTGCAACAAATCTCAAATGCCACCTCAAGGAACTTGGGCTACATCTTGGAAGCCACCTAGAGGACAGTGGAGTCACTGGTGGCACGATCTGATTTGAACTCTGAAAACTGATTCACAGCTGCCTTGAAGCAGACGGGTGGCATGGCTGTGAAGCAGCAGTGCCCAGAGCCTGGGGAGAGCCGCAGGATGGCCCAAGAGGCAGGACTTCTTCATGTCTATTTCTAGTGTATAGCTGAGAGCCTGACGCTAAGTGGTCATTTAAGATTTTGACTTAATATCCCACAATGCAAAGTGTCAAGAGCCCCAAGTCAGACCCTGCATCACAGACACCCAAGCAGAGCCCTCATTGTTGACTCTGAAGCCTTCCCTTCCCCCATCAGGATGGGACTAGCTTAGGAAGGCCGGCTGGGCTGTGGCGGCTTTCAGAGGCCTGGGGACCCGCAGGAGCCTCTCTCAGCAGCCATTCCAGGGCAGGTGGGAGTTGTGTGCTGATGGGATTAGGGGCTTCCCTGCTCTTTGTTTTTGACACTGCTCCCCATAATGGGCTCCATTCGAGTCTCACCTCAATGTCATCACCTTGGAGAAACCTCCCTGGACCATGCTGTCTAAAATAAACTCACCTTCTCAAGTCACCTTGCTTTCTCCCTCCTGCAAATCCCCAAAATGATCTCATTTTATGCGTTCACATGTTTCCTGTCTTGTTCTCTTCACAAGACCTTGAACTCCACAAGGGCACTGCCTTGCCTGTCTTGTTCAATGCCAAATCCCCGCATGGTGCTTGGTATCCAGTAGGTGCCCAGAAAATATTTGAGCTACATTCCAGAGCCTGCTCTGAGCCAGGTGTTATGCATAGACCAGCTCATGGTCTCATTGGATCCTCCCAACAGCCCCAGGAAATAGGTGCCACTTTGGTCTCCATTTTTTCAGACGGGAAAACTGAGCTTCAGAGAGGCTAAGCACGTGACACCCTCACACGGCCGCGAAATGACAGAGTCAGGATTTGAACCCAGGGCTGCTGCACGCTGGAACCACAGCTCTCCCGTGGTGCCATGTTTCTCTGGGTTTCTTCAACTTCTCCACTCTCTCCTCTTCCGTATTCTCCTTTCCTTGGAAATGAAATTCACAGCTCACTTTTATTTTTATTTTATTTTATTTTATTTATTTTTTGAGACAGAGTCTCACTCCGTTGTCCAGGCTGGAGTGCAATGGCGCAATCTCGACTTACTGCAACCTCCACCTCCCGGGTTCCAGTGATTCTCCTGCCTTAACCTCCCAAGTAGCTGGGATTACAGGCACCCGCCATCATGCCTGGCTAATTTTTGTAGAGATGCGGTTTCGCCACATTGGCCAGGCTGGTGTCAAACTCCTGACCTCAGGTGATCCTCCCACCTTGGCCTCCTGAAGTGCTGGGATTACAGGTGTGAGTCACCACGCCTGGCCCATAGCTCACTTTTAAAGCCTTCTCTCCTTTCCTGCACCTCAATGACTTCCCTGCCCTGGACGTTTATTTTGAATTAAATGAGCTGAAGGGTAGCGTTGGCAGGGAGTGGCCCTTGCAAATGGAACTGGTGACCTATGCACTGGGGAAGGTTGTTCTGCCCTGCCCTGCCTTCTCTGCTGCAAAGCACCTCTGTTGTCTCATGATTTCCTATGGAGTTCTCATCAACGCCCCTTTAAGACTCAAATGGACAAATAAACTGGCTGAGACAGTGAGGAAGATTTAATTGAGTTCAACTTCAAGCCCTTCATCCTCCCCGTGAAGGGTGGCAGGGTTCAAAATAGGGACTTTGGCTACCAGCAGATCCAGGTTTGAATGCAGGGCCCAGTCCTGAGCAGCTACGGGACCTCGGTCCTGTTTCTGAACCTCTCTTGGACTTCAAGGAAAAGGTGACAATGAAAGACCCCTCTGGAATTCGAGTTTTGCATTTTGACAAGATAATGGCAAACTTTCTTCCAGAAGGGAGGTTCTGGCATTCTGAGGGTCAAAGAAGCCTTCAGACTTTATATGTTAGTCATTGGCTCAACATACTTTTTTTTTTTTTTTTTTTTTGACAAAGTCTTGCTCTGTCACCCAGGCTGCAGTGCAGTAGTATGATCATAGATCACTGTAACCTAGAACTCCTGGACTCAAGCAATACTCCTGCCTCAGCCTCCTGAGTAGTGGAGACTACAGACATGAGCCACTGCACCTGGCTAACTTTTAAATTTTTTATAGAGATGGGGGTTTTGCCATGCTGCCCAGGCTGGTCTCAAAACTCCTGGCCCCAAGCGAACCCCCTACCTCAGCTTCTCAAAGTGCTGGGATTACAGGCGTGAACTTGGCCTTCACAAGTGTTTATTGAGCAACAACTCTGTACCTCCCCAGTATGATTTCTAGGGCCCTGCCCTCATGGACTTGTTTCTGGTGAGGCAGAAACTCAGGGGAAGAGAGAGAGCTGAGAGTGCTACTCAGGTCAAGGCAATGGTCCTGAATGGTCCATACCGGTCTCCAACTGATTGGTTAATGGGTTATTCTTTTCTCCATTCCTCTCCCTTCCATACTGGCAACCATCCAATTCTGTCTGAAAGATTTCTGCTTGTATGTGTTTTTACAAAGGTGCCCCCTTTTGCATGTATTTTAAATTCATATAAATAGTATGTGTATTAGTCAGCTATTCCTGCAGTAAGACTGTGTAACAAATCACCCCGCCACTCAGCAAGTGGCTTCCAAAACCAAGCATTATTTTTCTTGCTTGTGGGTCTGCAGGTTGGGTGGATTACCCTGGGTCCAGGCTGAAGGTTGTGTTTAGGTCTTCTTGCTGGACACATCTCCTGTCATACTGGGGCCATCACCCATCCAGGGGATATTCTCACCGCAGTGGTGGAAATGCAAGAAAGGTGAGCCATGATCTGGGATAGCCTGTAAGCCCTGGCTGGGTGATGGCACATGGTCACCTCTGCCCCCATGTCACTGGACAAAGCAAGTCACATGGTCAGGCCCAAAAGTTAGTAGGGTGGGTGATATGGTTTGGATCTGTGTCCTCACCCAAATCTATAATCCCCAATGCTGGAGGTGGGGCCTGCTGCAGATGATTGGATCATGGGGGTGGATTTCTCATGAATGGGTTAACGCCATCCCCACTTGGTGCTGTCATGGCGATAGTGAGTTCTAGTGAGGTCCAGTTGTATGGCATCTCCTACCTTTCTCTCTTCCTCCTGCTGCCACCATGCAAATTGCTGGCTTCCCCTTTGCCTTTTGCCATGATTGTAAGTTTCCTGAGGCCTCCCCAGAAGCCAAGCAGATGTCAGCATCATGCTTTCTGTACAGCCTGCAGAACAGTGAGCCAATGAAACCTCCATTGTGGCCAGGCTCAGTGGCTCATACTTGTAATCCCAACACTTAGGGAGGCTGAGGCAGGTGGATCACTTGAGGTCAGGAGTTCAAGACAAGCCTGGCCAACATGATGAAACCCCATCTCTACTACAAATACAAAAATTAGCCAGGTGTGGTGGTGCACGCCTGTAATCCCAGCTACTTGGGAGGCTGAGGCATGAGAATTACTTGAACCCAGGAGACAGAGGCTGCAGTGAGCCAAGATCATGCCAACCTGGGTGACAGAGCGAGACTCTTTCTTCATAAATTACCCAGTCTCAGGTATTTCTTTATAGCAGTAAAAGAATGGACTAAAACAGTTGGGAAGACTATACCCCAAGAAGGAGGACTGTGAATGTCTGCTGAACAGTAATGCAGTTGATCTCAGTTTGTGCTATAGATCTCATTCTGTTTCTTGAGTTTTCATGCACTCTGTGTTTGAGATTATCCATGTGGCTGTGTCTACACCTAACCCAACACCTGCCTGATTCTCTACATTGAGCGCCTCCTGTGCCTGTCTGTTCTCTTAGTGACAGACAATGAGGTTGTTTCCAAATCCTTGTCACCAAAAAGGAAGCTGCAGAGAACATCCTCAGGCCCGTCCTCCTAAGGACCTGTGTGAGGATCCCCTTGGGGTGTGCGTCCAGGTGCAGGCTGATGGAGTCACAGCGTAGATTACACTGAATTTGCACTGCTTAATGATTCCACATCCTGACCAACACTGGGCATTCTCCAGCTTTCTACTGTTTGCCTGTTTACTCAGTATAAAACATAAAATGACATCTTGTTGCCTCAACATGCATTTCCCTGATGAGGAGTGCCTCTGAGTATCTCTTCAAGGGCTCTTCTGGTTTGAGTTTTTGCTCCTAGAAACCACTTCTACCCATTCTATACTCTGTGCTTTCCATGAGGAGAAAGGCCAGTGGGGCTGGGGTGGAGGCAGCGGCATGGAGGCCAGCCATTTGAGCACGGTGGGCTTGAGGTCAGAGTGGGATGTCCACAGGCACCGGCAGGAGATTGCAGCTGGGAAGCAGTCCAGCCTCCTCTGCTTTGTTCCAGGCATTAATTATTTAACCTTCATTAGCAGCTCTGAGATGGGAAACCTGTTGTCCCTTTGATTGGTCCCTCAAAGAACCCGAGTGAAGAAGCAGATGTCAAATGATTTGCTTTATTATAAATGACCCGGAGAGATATCTGGCAAAGTCATCACCAAGTTCTTTCTCAAGTTGCTCTGCAACTCAAGAAAAGAGCTGACCAGGGATGGTTGCTCACGCCTGTAATCACAGCACTTTGGGAGGCCAAGGCGGGAGGATCACTTGAGCCCAGGAATTCAAGTCCAGGCTCTTGCTGTGAGCCTGGACAACATAGCAAGACCCCATCTCTACAAAAAACAATAGCAATAACAACAAAAAACTAGTCAGGCATGTGTTGCATGTCTGTAGTCTCCACTACTTGGGAGGCTGAGGCAGGAGGATTGCTTGAGCCCAGGAGTTTGAGACTGCAGTGAGCTATGATTGTGCCACTGCACTCCAGCCTGGATGACAGGATAAGATCCTGTCTCTTTAAAAAAAGAAAGAAAAGAGCATTTGTGAACGACATCCATTAAGGACCTACCATATACTCAGGACCTCCTAAATGCTGTATTCTCAGGGACAATGTCTACCTTGGGATGCTAATTGGACTTTCCTGACTGCTTGCTTCTGAGCATTGAATCCATTCCTTCCATCAATGCACATTTCTTGAGCACCTACTATGTGCCAGGCACTGTACAAGGCCCCAAAGATACAGCAGTGAAGAAAAGCCAAAGCCATCCTGTCCTCCTGGAGCTTACATCCGAGTGCGGGGAATCAGACCACAAATAAATGTGTGACCCGTGCAGTGTGTTAGATGGTGTTAAGTGGTAACAAGGAAAATAAAGCAGGGAGGGTTGCAACTGTGAAGAGAACAGTCCAGAGGGGCCTCGTTGGGGTGGTGTCACTTAAGTGAAGACCCCCAGGAGGTGAGGGGACTGGCCATGTGGGACCAGTGAGGTATCACAGGAAAAACGATGAGAACAGTACCTAGTAGGCACTCTGTAAAATTATTGTGGTTTCTCAGTGAGGAAGTGAAGGCATTGAGGTTGTGCAACCTGCCCTAAGTCAATCAGCTGCTAGGAGCGAGCTGGGACTAAGAGGAGGGACCTAGAATGCAAATTTGAGAAGGCCTTTCAACTCCAGAGGCATGTAAGTGCTGGCCCTGGCCAAGAGGTAGAGATGCAGCTGCAACCCAAGCCTCAGACTCTCATATACTAACCCAGGAAGCGCTGCATACATGGGGGAGGCTGGCTATGTGGTGGCTTGGTTACTGCACAAGGCCTGTTCTGGGGTGTAATCTGGGCTGCAGGAGACCCATACTGGCAGGAGAGGAAGGTAATGGTAAGGAAGCAGGTTCCATGGAGGAGGACAGAGAGCTGGAGTTCTTCCCTCCCATTCCTGGTTTGCTCACGCCATGCTGGTTGCTCTGGGGTGTGTGGAATGGAATCTAGCCCACAGCTTCACCTCATCAATCTCACCATGGGGCAGATGTATCAGTAACAACAGCATCAGTCAAGATTTTTCCCAGCCGCACATAACAGAAACACAATTTAGACAGGCTGATAGGAAAAAGGGAATTTATGGGCTCAAGTAACTGAAAGCATCCTTCAGACATGGCTGGATCCAGGACTCAAACTACTTCATTGGAATCTGTCTCTTTTCACCTTTTGATGTTGCAGTTCCTCTGTTATGGCTTTATTCACAGGCAGATTCTCTCCAGGAAGGAGGAGGTCCGTACACAGCAGTGCCAGAGGGACAAGAGCTTTTCTTCCTTAGCGGCACCCACAAGGCCCTAGGGCTGATTCTTACCGGCTCACTTGGGTTACATGCCCTTCCTGAAACAACCGCTGTCACTGGGGAGATTCAGAACTCTGACTGGCCAAGCCTGGGTTGTGTGCCCATCCCTGGGGCTAGGAGCGAGACCAGTCCCAAACCACCAGGACCGAGGGTGGGGGAGGCATAGTTCCCTAAGTCAGCTGTTAACAGAAGAAGGGAGAATGGGCTGGGTGAGTCCACACCACACACTATGTCACCCTCTGTCCCTTCCCAGGAGCCATTTATTTACCTTCTAGTGCAGTAGTTCTCGCATCTGGCTGTCTGTTGGAACTACCTGGGGAGGTTTTGAGAAATACAGGTACCCGGGCTGCACCTTTGCAGATTCAGATGCAATGGGTCTCAAGTAGGACCTGGGCATTGTTAGTTTTTAAAAGCTCCTCTGGAAGAGATACTTATATGTGGCCAGGGCTGAGAACCACTGCTTTCCTGGGTTCCCCGCACCTTAGTAAGCCCTGTGAATCATCACTCTGTGATTTGGAAAGAGTTTTCAGTCTGCTAGTTTGTAAGGAGGGAAGCAAAGAGGGACAGAAATCCTTAGCCGGACTCTAAGCCCCTTAGCCTTCCTCTGGTTGGCATTAAGTGGAGTCCCGGCTGGTGTCTGGTGTCTTGAGATAGAGATCAGGACAGCTCTCAGGGGAGTGTGGCTTCTGACCGGAATCAAAGCCACACAGATTAAACTCCCTGCTCCCGAGGCCCGGGCCTGCTTGGCGACGTCCTGACCTAGTCCCTCACCTGCCGAAGGTCATCACCCACCAAATGTCAGCAGGAAGCAGGGTGACCGAATCCAATTAGAAGCCTCTCCCTGGTTTCTGGTGGACCAGACAGACTGAGCCTGGGCTTTTTCTTTCCTTTCCACTCACGATAACTTTGTTTTCCTTAGAACTGGGCTGGGGGCCATCTTGGAGGGGCCGAGAGACTGGGAAAGGCCAAGTCACCCACACAGGAGTGTCACTCAGAGGCGGTGACTTCACAGTTGCTGTTTACTGCAGGGTCCTGAGGAGCCGGGCAGAGTTGGGTAGGGAGAAAGTTCTGCAAGGCAGGTCCTGGAGTCAGATGGACAAGGGCTGGGATCTACACTCTGAGACTCACTACTCCTCAACCTCCCGAGCCTCAGTTTCCCCATCTGTCAAACTGGACTAATAGGAATTCCTACCTGATAGGGTTTTCGTGAGGATGAAAGAAGACAATGCTTTTGAAGTCCAGAGACAGGGCACACGCTAGATACATGCCGGCTGCGACAGTTACCTGCATTTGCTGAATAAGTATTTATTGAGTGCTTACTTTCTCGGGGACTGGGGGGCATGGAATGTATTGTCTAGTGGACGAGACAAACTTGAACAAAATCATCCTAAGAATGACTTAAGCATCGAGGAAATGATGATAAAGCATGAATCCTCCACTGTGGCCGCACATTGGAACCACCTGGGGAGATTTTAGGAAATGCTGATGTCCAGGCCGCTCTCCACCCCACACACCTCCCAAGAGATTCTGATTCACCGATCTAGGCAGAGGTGTGGGCATCGGTGCTCCTTAAACTCTCCCTAGGTGACTCCAGTGGGTGGCCAGGGTTAAGAAGCATGGTCTGAAGAAAGAATGAGTGATACCTGTGTGTGGCAAATGAACTTTGCCTAGGCTAGGCATCAGGGAGGATGTCCTGGAAGAGGTGGCTGGGTGGAGCATTAAGGATGGGTGGGAGCCAACTAAGGTAGGAACTTGGTGAGGGCAGAGGTGGGGAAAGTGTTCTAGGCAGGGATTGGCATGTACAAAGGCCCTGTGGTGCAGAGGAGAATGGCATGAGGGGTCCAAGAAAGGGCTCGTGTGGCTGGAGCACAGCAGGTGAGTGTGGAGCCTTGGGGGGTGCCGGGCCTGGGCCCCACAGAGCAGGGGAGGCCAGTCCAGGTGAGGTATCTTTTCTCCTTCTGAACAACAAGGGGAGTCACTGAAGGATTCCGGCAGGTGGTGGCAAGGTCAGATTCCCATCTCCAAAATATCCTTCTGCCAAGACCAGCCTGGGCAACACCGTAAGACCCCACCTCTACAAAAAATTAGGAAATTAGCTACTTGGGAGGCTGAGTGGGAGGATTGCTTGAGCCTGGGAGGTTGAGGCTGCAGTGAGCTGTGTTCACACCACTGCACTCTAGCCTGGGTGAAAAAGTGAGACCTTGCATCAAAAAAATGAAAAATAAAATAAAATAAAAACAAAAGATCCTTCTGGCTGCTGCGTGGGGAGTAGATTGAAGGGACTTCGAGAGGACACGGGAGACCTGTTAGGAGGCTACCACAGTCTGGGTGAGTAAGGGTGGAGGGAGGGTTGTTGAGGGAGACCACTCAGTGCAGAGGTCAAGGGCTTGGCTTCTGGCGCCAAACTCTGAACATTTTCCGAAACCCTCTGAGCCTCAGTTTCCTTACCTGAAAAGTGGGGGTAGTACTAATATCTACCTTGCAGGGTTGTTGAGATGATTAACTGGGCCATTATTAAATTCTTCTATCCCAGTGGACACTTAATTGTCATCAGCCCTCTATACTATCTTGACTTACGTGACTCCTTCATACTGCTAAACTCTCACCCCAGATGTCACTTCCTTCAATGAGTTGCTTCTCCAGTGGGATTCCTTATTCTTTATCTAAGGTTTTTTTTTTTTTTTTCCTTTGAGACAGAGTCTCGCTCTGTCGCCCAGGCTGGAGTGGAGTGATGTGATCTCAGCTCACTGCAACCTTTTCCTCCCGGGTTCAAGCAATTTTCCTGCCTCAGCCCCCAGAGTAGTGGGATCACAGGCATGTGTCATCACACCCAGCTAGTTTTTTTTTTTTTTTTTTTTTTTTTTTTTTTTTAGCAGAGATAGGGTTTCACCATGTTGGCCAGGCTGGTCTCGAACTCCTGACCTCAGGTGATCCACCAGCACCAGCCTCCCAGGCACAGTGGCTTCAGACGTGAGCCACTGTGCCTGCAATCAACCATCTTTCAGTTGTCTGCACCCTCCACCCACTAGACTGTCCATGAGTTTTGCAAGGCTGGGACCAGGACTACTTTGAACATGGCTGCCTTCCTAGCCTGGTGCGTGGCACATAGCAGGTCCTTAATAAATGGATAACCCCTCCCTCACTTTATAAAGCCGGGACAGGGACCGGACTGGCTTGCAGTCAGGTGGTTGTGGAACACATCGGTGATGGCTTCTCATGCCCTGCATCAGCTGTCTTGTGTCTGTCCCTGAAGAAGGCTTCGTCACTCCTTTTGCCTATCTTGTATTCATGAAGACTTTTTCTGAAATCCAATTAGAAACCCTGCCTCAATTAACAAACAAAAACTTTCACAGAGCATGCTTCCCAAACTTTACCATTCACTCGCCATTTCATTCAGCTAATTTTTTTCCCCTTTTTCCTCTGATGTTGGCATAAATACATTTTTGTTCCAATCTCCTGGGCTGCTCTCTGCTGTCACTGTGTGAGGTGCTGGCACCTTGCCTGGAAACCCAGGACTCTGCACGCCCCAGGCACTGCCCTATTCTTGGTAGATCCTTTGTTTTCTCTCCTTTGGGGGCTTGGTTAATGATGCCATCGTTCACTTTGTCACCCCCAGCCCCTGGGCTCCTGTCCTAACGTGAAGGCACTTACTGGTTCCGTGGAGCTCACCTTCCTGCACCGGTGGAATCTCTCACCTCCTTCCCGTGAACACTACATGGTTGGGATGAGCTTGCGGTCCCACCCTAGGATGGTCATGGCGTGTTCCTAACTGGTCTCCCTGCGCCCACCTCTCTCCTGCTATGCATCTTTTATCCACAGCCAGGTTTTTCTCTCTCCCAAACCTCAGCTTCTCTGTGTCTATTTTCTCTCTGAAATCTTCAGTGGCTTCCCAGGACCACAACATTCTGGGTCGAGACTCCCAGTCAGCATTAAAACACTTCTCCCAATTTGTCCTCAAACTAGGGTCGCCTTCCACGCCTCCTCCCTCCCACCACCGGACACCCCAGCCTTCCGGGAACACTCCTTCTTCCTGGAAAATGCCCCACAGCTTACCGCCTCTCCGCCCCTAGGCATGCTGGGACCTCAGCCGGAAGTGCTGGCCCTGCCTATGTTGACATTTACACATCCTTTAAAGCCCTGATCAAATGCCATATTCTTTAAGAATTTTAATTCCTTTACTCAGGAATAATTGGTCCTCCAGGTTGGATGTAACAGAAACGTGTGAAGTGGGAACAAGACAAAGACTGTGAGCTGTCTCCCTAATATCTGTCCACCCTACTCTCCTTCCTCCAGAAGGAGTTTGGTTCTGTTTACCTGTCTGCTCTTGGGGAATGAGCTCCTAAATCCCCAGTCCAGGAATGAACCCTGATTGGTCTAAATCCACATGGCTATCCCGTCCCCTTGACAGTGATTGGTTTAGAAGTAGGTGCGTGATCCAGCGTTGCTGGGAGACTGGGGAAGGTTTCCTACTCTTAAGAGATGTGAGTCGACCTCTTCTTCCACTTCAGCTGGGATTGCTGCAGTCATATTATCACTGTAAGGGTCAAAATTAAGGACAACTCATCATCTATCATCCTCAGGATGGCAAAGCACAAATATGAAAATGTCCTTATCTGTGGTGATATTGTTGAGCTGCAAAATTAATCAACTCCAGAGATGTTTTCCTTCTAAGTTTTCTTTTGTGTGCAATAAGAAAATCCCTTATCGCTTAAGGGAGTTGAGTCAGGGCTTCCTGTTACTTGCAGCCTGAAGCACTCCTGCAGATACAAGGGCAACAGCTAAGTCAGTTCAGGTCTCCGTGCTCTTCAGGATATTATACAGGCATACAAAAGAAACTCTAAGGTTCTGTGGCCACATGACACAGAATTCATGACATTATTTATGCCAAAAAACTCAACACACAAAACTGTAGGTCCTGCATGATGTAAAAATGTATGCAAATTTTTAAAAAGATCAAAAGAAGATACTTTTTAGAAAATAATAGCTGTGTTAGGGTAGTACATTTGTTCATTTCTCTCTTGTAACCTTTAGTAATGTGTGTACACACATATACACACACGTATGCATATACATTACATAAAATATGCATACTCTGTATAGTACATAAATACTATAACCTTTTTAATATATCGATCAATAGTATTACAGTATATCTAAATGTACAATACTGTATATAATGTATATATTTGTGTATATAGACATTATATATATTTGTGCACATATTTATATATTTTTATAAGCATTTATATGTATATAATTTTTCTCTTACTGACGTAAATGCTTTATAAATATAAATATTACTTTTATAAACATCAAGCACTTAAACATGAAACTGAAGTAATCCTCACAAACCCTGAGTTAACACTATTGTTACTCCTATTTTACTTTGAGGAGACTGAGGCCCAGAGAGGTTAGGCCCTAAGTCACAGAGCAAGTGTGTGGTAGAGCCAAGATTTGAGCACAGGGTCCAGAGTTTGTTCTTTTAATTACAAGGGTGCACTCTCTCTGAGGGTACCTGAAGAAATGGCTCCCACAACACTATTTATAATTGGTCTTTCTGGCACTTTTTCTTTTCTCCCTCCCTCCCTCCCTCTCTCTCTCTCTTTCTTTCCCTCCCTTCCTATCTTCCTTCCTTCCTTCCTTCCTTCCTTCCTTCCTTCCTTCCTTCCTTCCTTCCTTCCCTCCTTCCTTCCTCTCTTCCTTCCTTCCTTCCTCTCTCTCTCTCTCTCTCTCTCTCTCTTTCTTTTGACAGAGTCTTGCTCTGTTGCCCAGGCTGGAGTGCAGTGGCACAATCTTGGGTCACTGCAACCTCCACCTCCTGGATTCAAGTGATTCTCCTGCCTCAGCCTCCCAAGTAGCTGGGACCACAGGTGCCCGCCACCATGCCTGGCTAATTTTTGTATTTGTAGAGACGGGGTTTCGCCATGTTGGCCAGGCTGGTCTCAAACTCCTGGCCTCAAGCTATCTGCCTGCCTCAGTCTCCCAGAGTGCTGGGATTATAGGTGTGAACCACTTTGCCCGGCCTTTCTGGCACTCTCTGGCACTTTCTGCCACATGCATGAACTGTGGATTTCTGGCGAGGTCTCCCCCTTTGCTCTTAGAATGTGGATGCCCCAGGGACAGGACTTTGACAAAAGGTGTTGGAGCTGTGGGAGTGAGGAGGGTCCTCCTGGGGAGCAGGAGCCTTCTAGGGGTACAGGGGCAGCAGATGGCTGTGGTGTGCTGAGTGCCACACAGGGGCCTGATCCTGGCCTGGAGCAGCAGAGCCAAGCTTAGTGGATGTGTCCAGTACATGTCTGAGCAGCAGGCTTTTTGCAGCCCGTGAATACCTGTTCAATTTGTCAAATCAGTTCATGCAAATAGTATGTTTAAAGGAAAAGCCAGGCATGGTGGCTTACGCCTGTAATCCCAACACTTTGGGAGGTCAAGGTAGGAGGATTGCTTGAGGCCAGGAGTTTCAGACCAGCCTGGGAAATATAGTGAAACTCCTTCTCTACAAAAAATAAGAACACTAGCTGGGCATGATGGTGGGTGCCTGTGGTCCTATGTACTCAGGAGGCAGAGGCAGGAGGATTGTTTGAACCCAGGGAGTTGAGGCTGCAGTGAGCTATGATTGCACCACTGCACCCCAGCCTGGGCAAGAGAGGGAGACCCCATCTCTACAAAAATATGTTAGAGCAGTCGGGGAGTTAGGAGTGATGAGGAGGCTTATGGGCATCCCCATGGGATGCCTCTACCTGTCTGTGTTTGGAGAGAAGGCTGCTGTGTAGGATTGGCTGTCATCCATCACTGGATTCTAACCCTGGGGCAAATAAATGTATTGGAGAGTCGTCCAGAGGGCAGTGCTGAAAGCTTGGGTCATGGGAGAAAGAATAGCGTAGAGTGAATAGAGAGGGACGAGATGGGGAGGGGGCACAGGGACTGGGAATTCAGGTCAGCATCCACATCAGAATCCCATCTTCCCACAGAGGTGATCGGTACTATCGATCGGGTTGGGGGTGATCTATTATCATTGAGTAGGGAAACTTACTAGTATATGAAATGTATTTGGTTATAGATATGTGAAGGAAAGGCATAATTATATACTTATATGGTCATCCATGCTGGGGAATATTTTGTAGTTACGTTTTGTTGGGAGAAATAGACTATATTGGATCAATAGAATTAGACAAATATCTTGGGCAGCAAGAGACTTGGAAACCTGGGAATGATAAAGAGAGAAAAACTGCAGTTTTGACATTCCTGAGGCCACAAGAGGGATGGAGGAAGGAGGGTAGTACAGAGGAGAGAGAAATAAGTCATTTTGGGGGTGTGAAGGATGGGTGATGGATAAGGAGAGGCACATGTGCATGGTCAGAACAAGGGTAAATAAATGAAATGTTGATGAATTTGTTTATTATGTTCTGATCATCAGCACTGAAGGACATAATGGACTCAGGAAGCCAAAAAAGAAAAAAAAAAAAAGAAAGATAGAGAAATGAAAAAGCAAAAGCAAAAGCAACCCTTCCCTGATGGTCTTTTGAGGGTTGGCTTAGGATATTAGAAATTGTGACATTCTGATGCCCCAGTCTGACTCCCTGTTTCTTTCAGCTGCCAACAATAATGGATCACAGGTACGATCAAGGCAGGGTCCTCATCTTAAGAAGGGGCTACCACGTAAGACAGGTCTCTAAAACAAGAACCTGGAAAAGAAACCAACACAGAGATCTGGTTATATACAGGGCATAGCCAAGCTATCAAGCCAGTTCCCCTAACGGAGGAACTGGGGTACAATTGAGAAAGCTCATGAGGGATGAGTAGGAGTTTTGGAGGGAAAATGAGGGAGAGGGAAATCCAGGCACATGAATGTGCCTTGCATGTCTCTTTTGGGGAATGGTGGGAAATTCATGTACCTGGGGCTTGTGGTGGTTGTGTTGTGAGAGATGAGGCTGTAAAAGTTAACAGGGATGATGTTTAAAAGGAATATGGCAGATACAAGGCTGTGGACTTTAAATAGTGGTGAGAATGACATTCAAAATCTTTAACAACACACAGGCACCAACCATCAGAACAGACGCTGGCCGTGGTGCTGGACCAAGTCTTGGCAGGGAAACTCCAGGGTTTTGGAGGGCGTGGGAGCAGTGTGTGTGTTGGATGGGGGGCTAGGGGTGGGGTGGGGAGAGAAGAGGTGAAACACTTGGGGAAGGTGCTGAAGACAGCAGGTACTTACTGGTATGAGCTGGTAGGAAAGTATTTCAATATTTGAACCATCAGAATGACTGTGCAGGTGCATATTAGCTGACCATCAGGCCTGAGTGGGGAGCAGGGGAGTGATACAACTGGATTTTTGCTTTGAAAAGTGGCTGTGGTTACAGCAAATGTTTGTTCACCAGGTGGATTGATGGGTAATAGAATTTCAGAATGGGTAGGGACCTGGGCTAATTTCATTCCATCTGATAGAACGTAAAGGTTTCCAGCCCTTCTCAGCCTGGGCCTAGCCAGAAATCACCTGTTTCCATCTGGCCCCTCATTCCCTGGGACTAAACATATTCCCAGCTCCTCTGGTTCTCTGCTCTTGGCCACTGCAGCCATGAAGCCTCTGTCCCTGCCTAGTTGTCTCTGCTCAGCCCTGTCTGGACACGCCTGCTGTGCCTTGCTCTTTCCTCCCCTCACCAGCAGGAGAAGTGGCAATCTTCTGGGATTTAATTACAGGTTCCCTGAGGGCCTTTCAGCCCATCACAGGCCTCCTGCAGGCTGCCGGCTGGGAGGGTGACAGGCGCATGCCGTGATGAACAGCGACTTCCCAGGATGGCTGCTATACCAAGTGGCCAGCCCACGCTCCTCAGGCTGCTCCGCATTTTCCTGAGCAAAACATGTCTCACTCCTATTTTGCAAGATCAGATAGCAAACGGGGAAAACACTTGCAGAGGGGAAGATGATAAAAGAGAGAGGGCCGTGCAGCCAGGGTGGAGGACAGAAGGCGCTGCAGTTTCCCTGGAGGTGGCGTCTGCCTCCCAACGACTCCTGGAAACTCTTTCCATCGTTAAATAATGACTTAGTAATTCTGCTCACCTTAATTAAGTCAGACTGGTGTGCTGACAACTCAGGTCCAGGTGGGGATCTTTTTGGCCTCAGGCAGCCATGCTACAGTCCAAAAAAGCCCATAGACTAGGGTCAGCA
Organism: Macaca mulatta; assembly: GCF_049350105.2. Lineage (NCBI taxonomy): Eukaryota > Metazoa > Chordata > Mammalia > Primates > Cercopithecidae > Macaca > Macaca mulatta. Next base: position 27,469,107 of record NC_133425.1, on the reverse strand, counting down.
AAGATACGGCAGGCACACCACGATTCCTCACTCCTCCGCCCACACCAGACATTGTTAATTGATCATGCATGACAAAGTCCGAATGTTTTAGGAGCCTGGATGTGAGTTCTGGTTATTCAGAGTTGGGAATACTTTAAAATAAGACAGGCCGGGCGCGGTGGCTCAAGCCTGTAATCCCAGCACTGTGGGAGGCCGAGACGGGCGGATCACGAGGTCAGGAGATCGAGACCATCCTGGCTAACACGGTGAAACCCCGTCTCTACTAAAACAATACAAAAAACTAGCTGGGCGAGGTGGCGGGCGTCTGTAGTCCCAGCTACTCGGGAGGCTGAGGTAGGAGAATGGAATAAACCCGGGAGACGGAGCTTGCAGTGAGTTGAGATCCAGCCACTGCACTCCAGCCTGGGCAACAGAGCGAGACTCCATCTCAAAAAAAAAGAAAAAAAGAAAAAAAAAAAAGACAATAGGAGATTTTAAATTTTGGTCCTCTTAAAGTAAAATGGCTTCATGGAAAGTATGCCTCAAAGGAGGACATTCTGACAGAGCTATAATGCCCCTTCCCCCCAGTCAAGATTCCATAATCTTTTTTCAATTCAGTCCCCCTCGGAACATGCCATTTGGCATGGGATGGGATAGATCCTCATCAAGAGGGATGGGATAAATCCACTTACTGCTGCACTTTTGGTCCTTACTCCCAGGAAAATAAATAAGCATTGAAAGATACGGTTTTTTCTAAATACTCTGTCTCTTATTTTCCTTCTTTCAGGTGAAAATCCAATGATGTGGACTCCATATTATCAGCTAGGGCGTAATGTTGAACCCACTCCCCATCCTGTAATGTAATTTCTCCATTGGGTACCCACGTCTCCATCACTCTCAGCCTGTGTGGTCAGGGTGAGGCTGGCTCTATCTCCAGGGCTGGGCACACAGTCCAGGCCTGGCTGATTGGAATTTTCCATCTTCTTGGCTGCCATGATGAGTGCTGGATTCTAAGAGGCTAGATGTTCTGCTGCATTTGCTGAAAAAATGGAGCTCTCCTTCTCCTGGGTGTGGACCACGTTAGAGGGGTGTTTGCCTGGAGCTTCTGGTGAATGTCTTTGTCACCCCCGTAGGGAGATCCTGCAGATCCTCTGAGGTGAGACCGAGCTTGGCATGTTTTGAGGAACAGAAAGACAGAATGGTTGGGGCATGGAAGATAAGGAGAGAATGGTAGGAGATGGAGTCAGAGAGGAAGGTAGGGACCAGATGATGGGCGGCCATGAAGGCCATAGTAGGGAATTGGGAGATTTTGCTAACAGCAGTGGGAAGTCATTGCCACTTTGGGCATCCCCATTCCCTGGAACCTTCTTCGTACTGACTCCTTCCTCCATATTGAGTCATCTTGGATATGAGCAGGTTTGAATGGGAATTCAAAACTCTGGGCATCCCTAGGCTCTGCCTTTGTGATATGCGCAAGTTGCACTCATCTCTGGGCCTGTTTCTACTGTGGCTCATGATGGAATCGGACCAGTTTAAGGAGAATGGAGAGCTTTAATCTTTCATCCTTTCTCTTCTCAATTGGTAGTGCCTGCCTGGACAGCTGTGTGGAGAAGGATTACAAGGCGTCTCCCAGGCTCCGTGGGAGAGTGCCATGATCGATTAGCAATGTCTGCCCTGGGTAAAGGAACAGGAATGGTGAATCATCCATCTTAAGACTGCACACTCCCAGAGGTGTCTCCCATAGCATTTGATGGTACTTTACATCAGATGTATCAGAAGCTTAGAGCATCAGACCAAGAATAAAAATGTCCAGCAAGTTAGAGAACCTTTGCAGCACTTTCCATTTTACAAAGACTCTTCCTGTTCATTTTCTTGTTGGATCTTCACAGCCTCCTCAAACCATCTTATTTTTTCTTTTTCCTTTTCTTTTCTTTGCTTTTCTTTTTCTTTTTTTCTTTTCTTTCTTTCTTTCTTTTCTTTTTTTTTTAAGATGGAGTCTTGCTCTGTCATCCAGGCTGGAGTGCAATGGCACGATCTCCGCCTCACTGCAACCTCTGCCTCCCAGGTTCAAGTGATTTTCCTGCCTTGGCCTCCCAAGTAGTTGGGACCACAGGCGCCCACCACCACGCCTGACTAATTTTTGTATTTTTAGTAGAGACAGGGTTTTGCCATGTTGGCCAGGCTGGTCTTAAGCTCCTGACCTCAAGTGATCTACCTGCCTCGGCATCCTAAAATGCTGGGATTACAGACATGAGCCACCACGCCAGGCTCTCAAACCATCTTAATAGGAAAACAATCTGCTGTGTTTGCCCCATGCCCAGCATCCCTTTTTCTGGTAACCATACTTTAGTTGTTTTTTTCTGCTGGGTGTCAAGCTCTTTCTATGCTCAGGCCATGTGGTTTGTGACTGAGGATGAAGCAGGAGACCCAGGCCTATGGCAGTCAAAGCATCACAGTACCCTGTGGATGGGTTGATGGATTCATGACCAAATCAGAGGTTATGCAATGCAATGAAATGTCTGCTGCAAACTCAGGGGAAGAGAACTGTGCCCAGTGGATTTGAAGGTGGTAGGATGTGGGTCTAGGTATGTTGAGGCTGTTTCCTGTGGCCCTGAAAGCCGATTTCACACATTTCTCCTCAACTTGGCATTCAAAATCTGCCACAGTAGAAGGATTTGCTAAAAATCAGGGATTTTTTTTGGTCCCAAGAGCTGGCTTGGCTTCCAGCCACTTTCTTACCACGGCATGGAGTCTGAGACCCGAGCCACAGCATGGAAAATGGAGCCAAAAGTTAGAAAAGGACAGAGTCCTCTGTCTGGCTGTGCCCGAAGCCAGATCTGCTTTTTAGCTGATGAATTATTCTTCTGTTTATGCCTGTCGTGGTTGTATTTCTGTCCCTTGCAACTAAGAGAGGTCTGATATAAATTTTAGATTCAGCAGGCCAAAGAAAAGATGGTTTAATACTCATCTCTTTAAAACTCTGGGAATACTTCCCCACTGCCTTGGGAGGAATGGCTGGATTCTCACCTGGCACCCAAGGTTTTCTGCTGTTTGGCCCCACTTGCTCTCTCTGGCTTCAGATGAAGCCCTCCTGTGCTCTGGGTTGATTGGATTTCTTTTTTTTTTTTTTTTTTTTTTTTGAGAGGGAGTCTCGCTCTGTCGCCCAGGCTGGAGTGCAGTGGCCGGATCTCAACTCACTGCAAGCTCCGCCTCCCGGGTTTGCGCCATTCTCCTGCCTCAGCCTCCCGAGTAGCTGGGACTACAGGCGCCCGCCACCTCGCCCGGCTGGTTTTTTGTATTTTTTAGTAGAGATGGGGTTTCACCATGTTAGCCAGGATGGTCTCGATCTCCTGACCTCGTGATCCGCCCGTCTCGGCCTCCCACAGTGCTGGGATTACAGGCTTGAGCCACTGCGCCCGGCCTTGATTGGATTTCTTAACTGCCCTCAACAAAGTCTCCTCTTTTGCTCATTCTGTTCCCCTCTACCTGGAACACCCTTTCTTTCTCCACAGCTACATTCCTGTCATTGCTTAGGGTCCTGCTCATTCCCCCTGCATCCTTGGAGCTATGCCAGCTTCCCCCGCCCCTCTCTGTGAGCACACAGCACTTTCTTGATTGTAGAGTCGTCATGCCCAGCTCACTACCTCTTCTACATTTGAACCCTTTAAGGTCAGGGACTGCATCGGGTTCATCTTTGAATCCTTCCAAATACCTGTTACATCACCTTGCACAAAGCAGGCCATCAGGAAATACTTGTGAAGCCAACAGATCATTCTCAACCCAACAGCCAAAGTGATCTACTGCAAATGCAAATTATATTGAGCCTCCAACTTCTTTAAAACCCTCTGACCAGAATTCCTGCCTCACCGGCCTTTGGATTACAGAAACAAAGCATGAAGCAAGCTTGCTCCCACCTCAGGCCTTTGCACTTGCTCTGTATGGATTTATCTTCACCCAACTCTTTATTTAGCTTCCTCCTTCTTACCAGGATTTAGCTCAAATGTCACCTCCTCATAGCCATCTTGCCTGGACAGTCATAACTGATGTAGCCCCACTCTAGACATCTTTTTTTTTGCATTGAGTGATTTTCATTTTATTTTTTTCATTAATGATGATCAATACTTACATAGCACTTATAATGTATCACATCGTGTCCTAAACAAATATAGAAGCATATTAACTCATTTAGTCTTTAACAACCCCATGAGAGAGATGCCCCCATTTTACGCACAAAGAATGAGTGTCATAAGCTGGCTTCCCTGGAAACAGAGCCTGAGATGGGAATTCTGGTGCCCAGGAATTTCTGGAGAGATACTTCTAGGTAAAAGGGAGACAGCTGGGCGCAGCGGTTCATGCCTGCCATCACAGCTCTTTGGGAGGCTGAGGTGGGAGGATTATTTGAGGCCAGGAGTCTGAGATCAGCCTAAGCAACAGATTGAGATCTCATTTCTACAGATAAATAAATAAATAAATAAATAAAGGATTAAAAATATTAGCTGGTGTGGTGGTTTGCAACCCAACTACTTGGGAGGTGGAGGTGGGAGGATTGCTTGAGCCCAGGAGTTTGAGTCTGCACTGAGCTATTATTTCACTACTGTACTCCAGCTTGGGCAACACAGCAAGACTCTGTCTCTCTAAAAAAGTACATAAATACATAAAATATAAAAAGAAAAGCATGTTTAAGAGAGGGCAGAGGAAGGGAAATGAGACAGAAAGGGCAGAGTAAGGGAAATGGCATGGAAGGGGTGTGGTCTCCCCAGAGACTCACCCCCACCACGGGAAGCTCTGGAGTGTGAATTATACTACAGAGTTGGTTCCACCTTCAGCCACAGGAAGCACCCCTTTTTTCCTCATTGGGTGTCTCAGGGGTTAGAGGGAATAACCATAACCTTCCAGGTGAGCTGGTTCCAATTCAAACAAGGGCATGTTTCTGCAGAAGGGGACAGTGTGCTCCTTTGGTGGCTCAGTCATGGCAGCCAGGGAGGGATGCATCACTGCAAAGGGGATCTGGGTGGGCACCAGAAATATTCGCTGCAAAAAAAGGTTAGATGACTTGCCTGAGGGCTCCACTGGGTAAGTGGCAGAACCAGAATTTAAACCCAGGTTGTCTGTGCCTTTAACCTCTCTGCTGTGGCTGTCACTACCTGACATGATCCTATTGTATTTATTATCTTTTTTTAGAGACATGGTCCCACTGTGTTGCCCAGGTTGGAGTGCAGTAGCTATTCAAAGGCACAGTCATTGCTCACTGCAGCCTGCAACTCCTGGGCTCAAGCGATTCTCCCTTCTCAGCCTCCCCAATCCTACTGACTTTTGAAAACTTGTTTATTTTCAATCCCCTCAAGACAGCTGACTCATTAGTTTCATTTGTAGCTACGTCTCCAGCACCTTGAACAGCATGCGGCACATAGTAGGCACTCAGTAAATACCTGAGGCTTGAACGAGTGAATGAATGACTGAGAACTGTGGACCTGTGAGCCTAGGCAGCCAGGCTGACTCTCTTGCCTGTGGCTTTGTTTGCTCAGTGCCCTGCCCTGTGTGTCTGATCTTTATTTATGGCCCCACAAAGCCTTCTGCTGTTCATGGATTTCTTTCCTTTCAAATATTTCTTTTATAACCAAAATGAAAGTCTGGCAAATTCCCCCTAAATCACAGACTCCCTTGGCTGTTCAGCCCCCACCCTGCCCCTCCCTCCCTGTTTTCCAGTGAGTTTTCAAAACCAACAGGATATGTGCGTGTATGTGTGTGTGTGTGTGTGTGTGTGTCTGTGTGTATGTGTGAATATCCTCTGGGGGAAAAGATTCCTCTGCTCCTTCGTCGCCTCTCAGAGTCGCCATATCCATCAGCCTGGGCTTTGCCTCAGCTCTGATCAATACCTGCTTGGTAGTGTCTTAGTGATATCTGCGGTCAAGAGCCATTTGTTCCTTTCCTGGTTGCAGATAGATTCTCATCAAAACCCGTTTGGGATCACAGCCCTTCAATGATCACACATATGACATGGGAGCAGTAATCCCAGGACTCCGAAGTTGAGGCAGAAGAATGCTACCTGCCACTTGTCTACGGTCCCTTCCAGACACTTGTTATTTTCTAGGTGTGGGTGTAGCCAGGGGCAATCTGCAAGATATTTAGCATCTGGTAGGATGCAGGATTGACCTATCAGCCTGGTTGTATCCTTTTCCCATGATCTATGTATTATTATTACTAAAAATAATAGCTCTAGCATAGGGAATGCAACTTATGTGCTAGGCTCATTTGTGCTAGATGCTTTCAAAATTCCTCCTAAATTAGCCAGGCATGGCGGTGCGTGCCTGGAGTCCCAGCTACTCAGGAGGCTGAGGTGGGAGGATCACTAGAGCCTGGGAGGTTGAGGCTGTAGTGAGCCATGATTCTGCCACTGCACTCCAGCCTGTGCAACAGAGTGAGATCTTGTAAAAAAAAAAAAAAAAAAAAAAAAAAAAAAAAAAAAAAAAAGAAAGAAAAGGAAAAGGAAAAGAAAGAGAAAGCCTCTTAAAACAGCTCTGGGAGGCAGTATACTCACTTTGCATTTCAGGAAACTGAGGCTCGGAGAGAACCAGTATTCCATTCTTCATAATCATTACATTTAGAAGCTACAGAATAATATTCCATCCATATTATATGAACTTGGTACTCCACATTAATGATGTACCAAGTTCATATAACAATTCTCCTACTGCCAAGCCATTCATATTGTTTCCAGTCTTTTTGCTGGTATAAATAATGCAGCCCTGACAGTCCCTGTATCATTAGAGATTCCTTGAAGAATTCATTTTGGATGACTGTATAATATTTCATATTGTCAACGAAGACATGTGTACAAGGATACTAATTGCATCATTACTTATAATAGCAAAAAATGGAATGCTATTAAGCCACACAGAAAAATGCTCCTGAGACGATATTAAGTGAAAGTAACAGGGCGCGAAACTGCATTATCAGCACGCTCTTGGTTATAGAGGGAGGAAACTTACATATGCTTTAAAAAAAAAAAAAAAAAAAAAAAGGCCGGGCGCGGTGGCTCACGCCTGTAATCCCAGCCCTTTGGGAGGCCGAGGCGGGCGGATCACGAGGTCAGGAGATCGAGACCACCCTGGCTAACACAGTGAAACCCCGTCTCTACTAAGAATAAAAAAAAAATTAGCCGGGCGTGGTGGCGGGTGCCTGTATTCCCAGCTACTCGGGAGGCTGAGGCAGGAGAACGGCGTGAACTCGGGAGGCGGAGCTTGCAGGGAGCCGAGATCGCGCCACTGCACTCCAGCCTGGGTGACAGAGCGAGACTCCGTCTCAAAAAAAAAAAAAAAAAAACCTGCAACGAAATAGGTTCAAATTTTACCAGTTATTGCTGGTGGTGACCTTATATGGGAAACTATTTTCTCATGTTTCTGTATTTTTCAAATTCTTTCAGATGAGCATGTATTACTTTTAAATTAGAAAATAAGTAGAAAAAAATTTAAAATAATTAAATGTAGTTTGTGAGTGTAGGTCATTGCAATAGGATTGGGGCAGCAGAGTTTTCTTTAAAAGGACCAGAAAGTAAATATCTGGAGAGTAAATACTGGCTTTGTGAGCCACACAGTCTCTATTGTGGTTACTCACCTCTGCCATTGTTATATGAAAGCAGCCATAGATGATACACAAATGAATGAACGTGCTTGTGTTCCAATAAAACTTTACTTGTCTGTATTTCAATAAAACTTATTTACAAAAACAGGAGGCAGGGCAAATTTGGCCCATGGGCTGTGGTTTGACAACCCCTAGTCTAATCTCCCAAATCATTATTTTCCTTGAAAAAAACTGACTTTATGAAATATTGGAGTAAATACAAATGAATATTTATGAAAATAAGTTCAAAATACCAATAATAAGAATGCAGAGAATCACAAATTTAAGCAAAATACCATTACCATTGGCTTTGGATGCCTCAGTCCCTTGCCCTGAGATCCCAGCCCCCTCCCTCAAAGGCAACCTCTTTCTTGACTTCTACCTGGAACATTCCCTTGCATTTGTTCAGTTTCACCACAAGTTGGTATCACTAAATACACTGTATCTTTTTGCTTATCTTTGAACTTTAGATAAATTGGATGATGGTACGTGTGTTATCATGTTAACATGGTACATGGGTACACAGAGTTAACTTGTTTACATTGTGTTCTTAAGATTCTTCCACACTGGTCAAGTGCGGTGGCTCACACCTGTAATCCCAGCACTTTGGGAGGCTAAGGCAGAAGGATCACTTGAGCCCAGGAGTTTCAGAGCAGCCTAGGAAACATGTTAAGACCTTGTCTCTATTAAAAAAGAAACACAAATAAATAAAAAGATTCCGCCATGTTGATGTTTGTAGCCATTATCCATTTCTGTTCACAGCTTCCTAGCAAGCATTCTATGCTGTGAATACCTCACAATTTATTTATCCATTCTACTGTCGATAACCGTTTAGTTATTTCCAGGTTTTTATTTTTCCATTTCAAACTGTGCCGTTATGAACATTGCTGAACCTGTATTATGGTGCAAGAATGTCTTTAACTTTTATAAATCGTACTGGGATTGCTGGGTCGTAGGACACGAACATCTTCAACTACACTAGGTAAGGACAAATTGGTCTCTGAAGCGGCTGCATCAATCCGTGGAGCCACTCCCACCTTCTCCCCAGCATTTGCTATCTTCATACTAATCATTTTTAACCTTGATGTTGTTGTTATGAGTATATATGAGATCTGAAGACATAACAGCCAGACCAAACCTTTAGTCTTTTGTTTTGTTTTGGTTTTGAGACAGGGTCTTGCTCTGTTGCTCAGGCTGGAGTGCAGCGGTACAATCAGGGATCACCGCAGCCTTGACCTCCTGGGCTCAAGTGATCTTCCCGCCTCATCCTTCCGAGGAGCTGGAACTACAGGTGCACACCACCATGCCTGGCTAATTAAAAGAATGTTTTTAGTAGAGACGAGGTCTCACTATGTTGCCCAGATTGGTCTCAAACTCCTGGGCTTAAGCGATCCTCCTGCCTCAGCCTCTTGAAGTGCTAGGACTACAGGCATGAGCCACTGTGCCCAGCCAGACCTTTGGTCTTAATGCCAGTTGTCTGACCTTGAGTGGGCTTGGCTGTGAGGCATGCTGGGAGCTTGGGTTCATGGATGGTGAGACAGTGGTAGGAGTCAGACCCTCGTAGGGTTGGGGGAACTCACCAAGCCCCAGCCTGACCCCCGCAAAGCAGGTGACCAATGTCCTTATAGCTTGAATTCAAAGCTGATCAACAAATCATTCATTTATTCAACAAATGTTAAGGAATGCCTACTATGTGCCAGGCGCAGTTCAAGGCACTGGGACTCAGTGGCGTACAGGAGACAAAAACCCCTGCCCCTGTGGAGCTTCCACTCTCAAAGAGAGAAACAAACTTTCAAAAAAGTAAGTTGTCAATCACATGGAGTTATTAGATGGCAGTAAGTGTGGAGAAAAGTAAAGCGGGCTGAGGCTGTGAAGAGGGGCAGGAAGTGAGAGAGCGTTTGCATTCCAGACGGGGGGCCCGAGGGGGCCTTCTCAAGAAGGTGACATTTGAGCAAAGATCAAAGGAGGTGGAGGACAAAACCATGAGGATGCTGTGGGTCGCGGGTCGGGGGAGGGAGTGGGGAGGTTCCAAACAGCAGAACAGCAGGTGCACAGGCCCTGAAGCAGAAAATGCCTGGGATATTCAAACAGCAGCCAAGCAGCAAGGAGATGCCTGGAGTAAAGAGAGAAAGGGATGCGAGGCCAAGGCAGGAGGGTCACCTGAGGTCAGGAGTTGGAGACCAGCCTGGCCAACATGGCCAAACTCTGTCTCTATTAAAAATACAAAACATCAGCTGGGCATAGTGGCGCATGCCTGTAATCCCAGCTACTTGGGAGGCTGAGGCATGAGAATAGCTTGAACCCGGAAGGCGGAGGTTGCAGTGAACAGAGAATGTGCCACTGCAGTCCAGCCTGGGTGACAGAGTGAGACCCTGTCTCAAAAGAGAGAGAGAGAGAGAGCAAGAGAGAGAGAAAGGGAGAGAGTAAGAGGTGAGGCTAGAGAGGAAAGGAGGCCAGATCGTACTGGGCTACACAAACAGTGGGCTTGGCTGTGGCTGCCAAGAAACTCTGAGAAAGTACAGTCAGGCTGGGTGGGGGCAGCAGGATCCGGCAGCTGCTAGGGAGGAAGCGGGCAGGGTCAACAGGGAGTGCCAGGTCCCTAGCCCTTGCCTGGGGCTCAGGGCAGGGAACTGGAATTTTTTTTTTTTTTTGGTGGTGGTTGTTTTTTGCTCTGTCACCCAGGCTGGAGTGCAGTGGTGCAATCATGGCTCACTGCAGCCTCAACTTCCTGAGCTCAGGCAATCCTCCTGCCTCAGCCTCCTGAGTAGTACATGGCACAAGTGTGTGCCACCACATCTGGCAAATTTTGGTATTTTTGTAGATACAGGCTTTCACTATGTTGCCCAGGCTGGTCTTGAACTCCTGGGCTCAAGCAATCCTGCCATCTTGGCCTCTCAAAGTGCTGGGATTCCAGGCAAGAGTCACCATACCCAGCATAGAACTGGAGTTCTTGGGTAGACTGCAGCAGGCTCCCGCATGTGTCAGTCATCCTGATCAGGAGCTTTTGTACCTGTATGTGTTTGGGTGTCTGTGATGGGAAGACTGAGGATCATGAACCATGCAGTTCATCATCTGTGGCAATAAGACTGATGAACTAGAAAGCTCCATGGCCCCAAATGGCCTGGTTCAAACCCTGGTCTTGCCATTTTCTAGTTGTGTGACCTTAAGCAAGTCAATGGACCTTCCATGTCTCAGTTTCTTGACTATAAAATGGGGATAATCGGCCGGGCGCAGTGGCTTAAGCCTGTAATCCCAGCACTTTGAGAGGCTGAGACGGGCGGATCACGAGGTCAGGGGATCGAGACCATCCTGGCTAACACGGTGAAACCCCGTCTCTACTAAAAAATACAAAAAACTAGCCAGGCGAGGTGGCGGGCGCCTGTAGTCCCAGCTACTCGGGAGGCTGAGGCAGGAGAATGGTGTAAACCGAGGAGGCGGAGCTTGCAGTGAGCTGAGATCCGGCCACTGCACTCCAGCCTGGGCGACAGAGTGAGACTCTGTCTCAAAAAAAATAAAAAATAAAAAATACTTTTATTATTTTATTTAATAAAGTACTTTTGTGAAGATTAAATCAGTTGAAATAAGTCAAGTGATTCAAACAGCATGAGTAGTATAGTAAGTACTTTATAAATACTCTTTCTTATTAGTTGTAGTATTTCTCTTGAATACAACATTTGTCCTTGTCCCAAATATGGACCAGATCAGGAGAGGCATGAAAAGATGCACATCAGCTGGGTGTAGTGGCTCACACCTGTAATCTTGCACTTTGGGGGGCCAAGTGGGGCAGATCACTTGAGGTCATGAGTTTGAGAACAGCCTGGCCAACATGGTGAAAACCTGTGTCTACTAAAAAAAAAAAAAAAAATAGCCGGGCATGGTGGTGGGTGCCTGTAATCCCAGCTACTCAGGAGGCTGAGGCAGGAGAATCACTTGAACCTGGGAGGTGGAGGTTGCAGTGAGCTGAGATTCCACCACTGCGTTCCAGCCTGGGCAACAGAGCAAGACCCTGTCTCAAAAAAAAAAAAAAACAAAAAAAAACAGATGCACATCATTTAATTGTTGTGTGCTCATGGGCAAGTTACATTGCTTCTCCAAACCTTGGTGTTCTTAACAATGAAATGGGACTCTGAATGCCCTCTTTAAAGGATCAGCAGTGACAGCTTATAAAGATCTGGGTGCAGGCTGGGCACAGCGGCTCATGCATGTAGTCCCAGCTACTTGAGAGGCTGAGGTGGGAGGATCACATGACTGGATCACATGAGATCGAGACTGCTGTGAGCTATGATCGCACCACTGCGTTCCAGCATGGGCAACAGAGCAAGACCCTGTCTCAAAAAAAAAAAAAAAAAAAAAAAAAAAAGCTGCAGTACAAAGTCATGCAGGTGTCTGGTTAGTTCCTTCATTGCCTCCCTCCTTCCATCAGCATTGTCCTCTCTGGGGCCAGGTCGGTGGTGGCTCACGCCTGTAATTCCAACACTTTGAGAGGTTGAGGTGGGAGGCTTGCTTGAGCCTAAGAGTTCAAGGCCGCAGTGAGCCATAGTCACACCACTACACCACTGCAGTTTAGTTTGGGTGACAGAGTGGGACCCTGTCTAAAAAAAAAGAAAAAGAAAAAGAAAAAGAATTATCCTCTCTGGAGTAGTCCAAAGGCAGATAGCGAATGAGGTGTGGGTCCTGACTTCTGGGACCCAAAATCTCACAAGGCAGAAAAATAATGGTATGACAATGAGGTAAGCACCATAGCGACAGGATAGCAGCTAACTAGAAGGAATGCTTGCTGTGTGCCAGATACTCTGTGAAGCCCCTCCCATGGGATATCTATGAGATGGGTGATGTTATTGTCATCCCCATTTTCAGGTGGGGAAACTGAGGTTTAGAAATGTTAAATGAGGCCGGGCGCGGTGGCTCAAGCCTGTAATCCCAGCACTTTGGGAGGCCGAGACGGGTGGATCACAAGGTCAGGAGATCGAGACCATCCTGGCTAACATGGTGAAACCCCGTCTCTACTAAAAATACAAAAAAAAAAAACTAGCCGGGCGAGGTGGCGGGCGCCTGTAGTCCCAGCTACTCGGGAGGCTGAGGCAGGAGAATGGCGTAAACCCAGGAGGCGGAGCTTGCAGTGAGCTGAGATCCGGCCACTGCACTCCAGCCTGGGCGACAGAGCGAGACTCCATCTCAAAAAAAAAAAAAAAAAAAAAAAAAGAAATGTTAAATGATGGGCCCCAGGTCCTTAGAGCTGGTAAGTGCAGACACCAGGACTTGAGCTACACTATCTGACTCCAGTCCATTTTAATGCAGAGGGGTACAGAGAAGTGAGCTATCAGCCCTTGGGGCGGGGTGGGAAGAGGAGGTTACTGAAGCCCTCAGTGGGATGAGACACTGAGCTGAATCTTGAAGGATGTGTAGGAATTGGCCAAGCAAAACACTGTGGTTTAAATGTTTTTGTCCTCTCCAAAAATTCATGTGTTGGAAACTTAATCCCAATGCAATGGTGTTGGGAGTTTCAGCCTTTGGGAAGTGTTTAGGTCATGAGGGCTCCATCCTCAAGAATGGATTAATGCTGCTGTAAAAAGGGTTTGCAGGAGTGTGTTAACTCTCTCTTGCCCTTTTGCTTTCTACCACGCAAGGATGCAGTAAGAAGGCCCACACTAGAAAAGGCACCTTGATCTTGGACTTCCCAGCCTCCAGAACTGTGAGAAGTCAATTTCTGTTTCTTAAAAATTACCCAGTCTCTGGTATTCTGTTATAGCAGCACAAAACGGACTAGGAAACAGACCAAAGTGTAGACAGGACGGGCAGATGGAAGAGCACTTGCCAAGGCTCTAGAGACTTGGGCGAAATGTAACATGCATCAGTTCTCTATTGCCATGACAATGCTGCATACTGATCACAACCTTCAGAGCTCTGCAAGAACGAGCGTTTACTGCTTCAGCATGTGGGGTGGTCAGCTTCATGGTTTTGCTGATTGTGGCTAGCTTGCTCTATGTCTAGGCACAGACGGACTGTTTGGCTGACCTAGGCCAGCCTCAACTGGGATGATTAGGTTCTGCCCGCTGGGTCCTTCATCCTCCAGTAGGCTAGCCTGGGTGACAACAGGTGCAGGCAAGAGGCATTGCACTGGTTGTGCAATGTGCTTGTGTCTCATCCACTAACATCCCACTGGCCAAAGCAAGTCCCATGGTTGAGCTCAAAGTCAGAAGTGGGAGAGTATTGCAAAGGATACAGACACAGGAAGGGTGAATAATTTGGGACCATGCTTGCAATCTACCAGGTAGGTAGTTTAGGGGAGTTGGAGGGTGGGGCACGGGGAAGCTGCAGATGCAGTTGCCAAGGTCACAGGGGACAAGTTTGTGGAGGATGGGCAAATGTGGGCCGATGGGAAGTAAGAAGGAGTCAGAGGCTGTTGCAACCACAAGAAAGGACACAGGCCTAGATCAGGCAACAGCAAAGGGGATAGAAAAGACTGATTATGCTACATTTGTCCTGTAAAAACCAAGACAGCCAGGCTGAGACACTTGGTCTGTTACACAGATGTCACAGATGGTTCCTGGGATATAATTGGCCTTGGCCTCTGCAGAAAGGTTAATTGCTCAGATCACACAGTCTGAAGCTTCTGGAATGGACAGAGTAGTTCCCCAATTAAAACCCCAGAGCCGCAGAGCTTTCTGTCTCCTCTGATCACTTGGCCAGGGCTGCACAGGGCAGACGAGGGGCAGAGATGCTGGGAGCCTTGTCTATGAAGGAGTTGATATCCCCAGAGGGAGACTAAGAAATGAACAAACATTCCAGGGCTGGGACAGACATCCTTGCAGGGACAGTCAAGGAAGGCAAAAGGCTGTTTTGGCTGCAAGAGAAAAAAAACTCATTTCAAACAAACTTGAACCAAAGTAGGAGTTTACTGGCTCCATAACTCAAGTATCAGGGACATATCACAGTCAGGCACAGCTGGATCAAGGCGCTCCCACAATGCTCTTAGGAGCCAGCCATTCTCTCTCTGCTCGGCTCTCCTGGACTTCATTCTGAGGGGGTCTGTGCTGGCAAAGGTGCTCCCGGCAGCTCCAGTTTCCACTTTCTCCAGTTTAGCAACTCCCAGTGGAAAGGGACCGCCTCTTCAACAGATGCTTCTGCAAATTCCCAGGGCTGGCTCTGATTGGCCCAGCTTGAGTCATGTGCCCATCCCTGAACTAATCACAGTGGACTCTGAGGATACTCACCCAGCGGCTGGAGGCAGCTGGGCTGTCCTCCACACTGCAAGTGCTGAGAATGGGGTAGTGGAGGTCTCTGGAAGGAAAAGTGGGTTCTATTTCCAAGAGGGATGCTGGGCTGGCCCAGGGCACAGGAAGGGGAGTGGAGGTGGTGAGACGGGGTGTTGACACCCATTAGGGTCTCGGGAGTCACGTCACAGAGGGGATGGCCCTTCAAGTTGAGTCTGACTGCCCGTTTCACAGATGGGTAAACTGAGGCAAAGATATGATCATTTCAAAATGAGATCGCTGCTAGGGAGACAATTAAACAAGATGTCAGAATGGGGCGCGGCCAGGGGAGAGAAGGTTGAGGAGGTGAATGGGTTAGGATCTTTCTGGTTTCTTGATGAGGAGCTGACATTTGAACTGAGACCTGAGTGGAGACGAGGAATCAGCCCTGTGAGAATAAGAGGAAAGAACATTCCAGGGGGAGTAGGAGGCGCAGAGGGCCCCGGGCTGAAGCAAACTTGGTGTCCTAGGGACCTAGGCTGCTGGACACACTGACATCTCAACACTGCCCTAGACCCCCAGGAAAGCGGTGGGAGGTAAGAACCAGGGAGGTCACACTCCAGCTTTTCAGAGCCTGGTGGGCAGGACTAGTCACACAGCAAGGGAGCCTGGGCAAATTAAGGGGATTGCATGGCTTCTGAGTGGGAAGTCTGTAAATGTTTCCGCCAGGCAAACCCACCCTCCCATCACTATCTTCTACTAGAAGCTCTTATTTGAAAAATTTTGCTTAATATGCTGACTACAAGCTCTATCTCATGAGTGCCTTAATTTAAATTTTATTACGAGTGAGGTCGAATTAATTTTTTCCATAGGATTTCAACTAGGTTGGTTTCTTCTTTTGTGAGCTATGTGGAAACCTAACCTTTTGAGCCTCCTTAAAAAACTTTTTTTTTTTTTTAAACCTGAAACAGGAGGCATTTGGAAGCTGTGATCTCAAAGGCCCTGTCCAACTTGTATATTCCCGTGGATTCTCTGATCTTTAAAAATACCAAAGGAAATGCCATTTATATTGGCAAAAGCTTTGTGGGTGCCTCCCAGATGAGAGAATAAACCCCTGAAGTTGGTGCGTCTAGATATTTTTAGACTCCTCTGCCAGAGTGATAAAGCCAGGATCCTTTTGGTCAAGGTGGTGAGGCGGGGGTGGGAGTGGGAAGGTGGGGGAAGGGTAGTGGCAAGAGAAAAGATGCTGTCTACTTTCAGGGTAATAAGATAGAGATTCTGAGCTCACCATAGACTCAGGCAGGATCATGCATCATGCGTCCCCCGCCCCGCCCTGCCACCAAGATGAATGCCCTACTGAGATGGAAGAAGTACATTCTTCGTGCTAGGATAGACCCTTCATGTACCTTTGCAGATAAGCCTTAAAAGATTTCTACCCACAAATATTTTTTCATTATTCTGTCCATGTCTTAAAGATGCTGGCTCAAGTCTGTAATCCCAGCACTTTGGGAGGCTGTGGGAGGATTGCTTGAGGCCAGGAGTTCAAGAGGAGCCTGGGCAACAGAATGAGACCCTGTCTCTACAAAAAAATAAAATTCACCAGGCATCATGGCACATGCCTGTGGTCCCAGCTACTTGGGAGGCTGAGGGGGGAGGATCACTTGAGCCCAGGAGGTGGAGGCTGCAGTGAGCTATGATTGTACCACTGCAGTTCAGCCTGGGCAACAGAGTGAGACCCTGTCATTTAAAAACAAAACAAACAAACAAACAAAAGATTCTGGCATGAACGTGAATAGCATTTTCTCCTTCGTGTGGTCCAGCCAAGTGCTCAGTAGAAGTTAAAGAAATGTCCGCTGTTAAGAAACAGAGTCCTGAGTTGGAGACCATGCTCTGTTAGAAGCCGTGTGACCTTGTTCAAATCTTGTTCCCTCTCTGGGGTGAATTCGTAGCACGGAAAAATGCAGTGGGATGCTCTCAATCATGATTGGGTTTCTGAGTTCTGTGAAGGGTTGGAAACTCGTGTCCTAGGCCTCACCGTTGTGTTTGAAAAGATTTTAATTCATTATTTTTTCAAAATGAGGAGATCTCATGTAAAACCCAAGATTTCTGGTTTCTTTGGAAGAGCTGGAAGATCTGGCAACCCCGAGTGCACATTCCCACCTGTCGGCTGCAGCTGTGGCTTCTCCTGGGATGTGACCCTCCCTGAATGGGACCCCTCCAGGTGGCTGCAGCTGCCACAACTTTCTGTCCTCTTCTTGACATGGAAGCAGAGCATTCACCCCCATTTATGACTGTGCTTTTACCTCTCCTTAAGGTGGAAAGTGAGAGACGACTTGTAACCGTGTTTCCATCAGAGGTGGGGAAAGCATGTGCAAAGGCCCTGGGGTGGGAATGAGTTTTGTGGCTGGAAAGGAGCCTCAGGGAGGAAGGGGAGGGAGATAAGGCTGGAGAGGTGGGCAAGGACCAGGTCACTTAGGGTCCTGGAAGAAACCTGGATTTCACTTTGAGTATGATGGGACACCATTGGAACATTAGAGGGCTTTATGGAGGGGAGATTCGATTTACATTCTGGAAAGATCCTTTTGGCTGCTGAATGGTGATACATGCTAGGGAAAAAAAGAAAAAGGAAGGCGGGCTAGGGGGTATTGGGGAGGGGCATTGGCAATTTTAAATAGTGGGGTCAGGGAAGACATCACCGAGAAGTGACATTTAGGCCAAACTTAGAAGACTGGGCATGGTGGCTGACACCCTTAATCCCAGCGCCTTGGGAGGCTGAGGCAGGAGGATCACTTGCGCTCCGGAGTTCAAGACCAGTTTGGACAATATAGCAAAACCCCATCTCTACAAAAAATTTAAAAATTAGCTAGGCATGGTGGTGTGTACCTGTGGTCCCAGCTACTTGGGAGCCTGAGGTGGGAGAGCATTGCTTGGGCCCAGGAATTCAAGGTTACAGTGAACTATTCAGGCCACTGCACTCTGGCCTGGGTGACAAAAAAAACTTCCAAAACCTTAGGGCAGGTGGGGAGACACAGGGGACAGCGTTTCATGCAGAGGGAGCAGCAAGGGCAAAGTCCCCGAGGCAAGAGTGTGCCTGCCGCATTTCGGGAACAGCAAGGGGGCCAGGGGGCCTGGAGGGAGGTGAGCGAGGGGAAAGGGGGCAGAAGATGGGGTCGAAGGTGAGGGGGAGTTAAAGGCCATTGTACAGGTGGCCGCTGACTCTGACAGGTGAGTGAATGCCGAGTCAGCCGGAGCCCACCCTCAGTATCTTCATAGGACCTTGCCGGGGGTTGGGGATGGTCTCTGTCTTGACTGGGGGACTTCCTGGGGCTGGGACTTCCAATTCTGGGCACCAGGATACTGCACTCTGTCCGCCAAGCCCCTGACTTCTGGCCTGCCCTGGAGTATTTGGTCCCTGGTGGCTCATTGCAGCTTTGAGGCCACTCTCCCTCCAGGGACATCTTAGCACCTGGAGCCCCCTCCACCATGCACTCAGAATGGGCCTTGGTGGAGAGATGGGAGAAAAGGTTGATGGAGGTGGGTGGGAGTTCTGCAGCCCCCTTAAGTACTCGTCCCTGTGGGACACACATCAGAGGAAAGTGACCTGGGGTCTTCAGGGGGTGACTGTACTCTGTCTCCCACAGGCAGTCTGTCTCCTCTCCCCTGTCTTGGCCGTGCTTTCCACCATTTGGGCGATTGCCCCTGCTTCCCAGGGAGCCCTGCAGGAGTGTCCCCACGGGGCAGCACTGATGCCAGGCCCGCTTCCCTCTCTCTGTGTGGCAACCAGAGGGAATCCCGGGTACCCAGGTCCGACCACGTTGCTCCCTGGTGAGAGGTCTCCCACAACTCCCTACTGCCTTGGGGTCAAGTGGCCTCTTCTGCGGGCTCCTAGCCACCAGGGTTTGGACTCTGGATCCAGCTCCAGGTTCCCGCTCCCTGGGTCTGGTTCTTCTTACTGGACTCCCCGTTGTTCTTCAAGACCTCCTTCAGCTCCTCCTCCAGAAACCCCTGGGACTCCCGTGCCTGAGCCAGGCTGGTCCCTTCTGGATCCCTGCAGCCCCTGGTCACTCAACTTGCCTGGCAGTGGGCCATCACTGCTTTGCCTGGCTGTGTCCTTGTCTCTGTGGTTCACGCTGAGAGCCGCCTTTCACTGCCGCATCCCAGCTGCAACACGGCACCCGACACTGAGCAGCAACAGGAAACAAAAGATGGTACCCGCTGGGCACTCGCTGGGCACTCTGTGGGTACCCCGTCCTGTTCCCGCATGTGTCACTAAATCTTCGCTGCAGCCCTTAAGGCGGACATCGTTTTCATTCCATTTTACAGACGAGAAAACCAAGGCCCAGCCAGATTGAAATAACTTGCCTAAGGCACCCTGCTGATAAGCTGAGGAGGTGGGATGTGAACCCACCCTACCTGGTTCCAGAGCCCTGCTCTTGTCCCCTCCTCCATCCCTCCCTGCTGAAAGTGAGCTAATGAGTGAGTCAGTGAATCCGGATGACCAAAGCCCCCCCACCAGTGGCCCCTGCCTTCTCCCTCTCCGTGCTCTGAAGCTTGGGCGAATCTCCCCTGTCTCGTCATCGGCACCCACGGGGTCTGCGCCGCCAGCCTCACCACCCCCTCCTTCCCCACCTCCTGAAGCCAGATTCCCCCTTGGCATCGGCCTCTCTGCAGAATCGCCTTCCCTCCCCGCAAATGTCACCAGAGGGGTTCCAATCGCCAAAGCCCGTGGCCTTTTCTCATCTCTCGGTCTTCATTTCCCTTGACCTTTTGGTGGTATTCACGACAGTGGCTCCCTCCTGCTGGAAACAGTTTTTTCCCTCAGCCTCTCTGCTGCTGAACAACTCTGGCCGTCTCCTTCTCCTCTTGGCTGGTGGCATTTCTTCACTCAATCATTTAGCGAATTCTTTGCTGAGCGCCACCCATGCCAGAGCCAGACGTGGTTCCAGGAGCGGGTGCTGGACAGACAGACAACATCCTGCCAGACCAGACCTCAGTAAACCAATGAATAACACCACTTCCAATAACCAGGAGGGCAGAGGGGATAGTACAATAGGGGAAATGACTGAAAGTGACTGTGCGTGACGGGAGTGGTGGCTGCTTTCAATGGAGGAGTTGGGATCATCTGAGCTAGGAAGCGGCCAGTCAAGTGACGCTGGGGGAAGAACACTGGGCCAAGGGCACAGCAAGTGCAAATGCCCTGAGGTGGCTTTGGAGGAAGGGAGCTGCCCGTGAGGCTGGAGTGTGGAGGGACAGGGAATGACAAAGGGTACGCAGTGGCCTGACAATCTGGTAGAAACGCAAATGTCAAGTCATGGAGTTGGGGTTTATCCCAAGCTCTACGGGGCATCACCAGAAGGTTGCAGGAGGAGAGAGACCCGATCGTATTTACATTTTTAAAAGGTACCTCTTTCTCATAAAACAGTCCGTGTATCCGAACGATCTGGGGCACTTGCTCGAAATGCAGATCCCAGCCTCTTCCCAAACCTGCAACATCAGATTCCATAGGGGCCAGCCCAGGAATCTGCATTTTAACGTGCATGCACAAACTTGAGAACCACTCCTGTAGCAGAGATTCTTCACTTGGCCTTAGCCAAGAAACAATAGCAGAGACGGTTAACCTGGATGTTTCCAGGTGGCCAGTGGACAGGATTCAGGATCTAAGAATCGAGGTGGCAGGATCATGCTAACTTTCACTAGCCTGTCACTAGCCATTGGCATCTTCCTTTGTGACGTGTGGCAGCAACAAACCTCAGTGGACCAGCTGCACCTGGGGCTTTGACACCAATCGAAATCACAGATTTTTTCCATCACACATTACAGGGGTTGCAGATATTTTGAAATACCGCTTCCCTCCTCACTGCTTTGAAGTTACTGTAGTTATTAGACGTGCACTAGATCTTGTTATATCCCGTGTCAATCAAGAAGTATGTGTACTAATATTATACATCTAATTTTTAAATATTTATTTCTTGAGACAGCGTCTCGCTCTGTCACCCAGGCTGGAGTGCAGTGGTGCGATCTCGGCTCACTGCAACCTCCGACTCCCAGGTTTGAGGAATTCTCCTGCCTCAGCCACCTGAGTAGTTGGGATTACAGGAGCACGCCATCATGCCTGGCTAAGTTTTGTATTTTTAGTGGAGACAGCGTTTCACTATTTTGGCCAGGCTGGTCTTGAACTCCTGACCTCAGATGATCCACCCACCTCGGCCTCCCAAAGTGCTGGGATTACAAGTATGAGCCACCATGCCTGGCCTATGTATCTGTTTGTTTGGTTTTTTTTTTAATGTTTTGATAATTCCATTCCAATATAATTGGTTTTCTTTGCAATTCTGCGTGTATTTGTTTTATGTGTTGAAAAACATCATTCTAAGTAAGGGTCCATGAGGCTTCACCAGATGCCAAAGGGATCTGTGGGCTGGAAAATGTGCAAAGCTGGAGAGGGAGGCTCAGATAGACCTAGGCACCATTTCTAACTCCCCCTGCCAATGCTGCGAGATCTTGGGTGAATCTCTTTCCCTCTGTCTGCCTCAGTGTCGTTACCTGGAAGATGGAGCCTGGTAGCTTCTACCTCAAATGCTTGGAAAGAACCAGCCAGGCCCCCCAAGCAGGCATCAGGGAGGTGCTCTGAGACCAGCTGGGCCTCTCTTGCCATGGGAGATGGGCTGACCAGGCTTTGAATCCCAGCTCTGCCACTTACTTGCCCATATGGCCCTGGGATGGGGACTTGACCTCTTCACCTGCCTCAGTTTCCTCACCTCCACGATGTGGAGACAGTAATAGCGCCCAAGTCATAGGGTGGTTGTGGAGATGAATTGAGTTTCTATTTGTCAAAAAGGTGCCAGCTCAAAAGGGTGCCAGCACCCTCCGTGGATGCTGTAGAGTGTGGTTGTCACTGGGTGTGTGTCTCACTCGCAGGTTCAATTTGGGGTTCCCAGAGGACTGGATCCAAGTCCTGTTCTGTCTGCATTCCCAGGACACAGCGTCTGGGTTTGTGCAGTCACTGCTATTTTTCAGGTGGGATTGAGGAGGAAGGACAATTACATTAGTGCTCGGGATGGGGAGACTGAGTTGGAGTACCATCAGGCCACAGGGGACCCCGGATTCAGCAACGGAGGTGCAGAGAGGCAAGGAGCAGAGACTGAAGGCTGCCTGGTCTTGAGATCCTGGGCAAACGTGGAATCCACATCACCCAGTTGGACAGTACCTCCCCACCACCCACTCAGTCTGGCTCTGTTAGGCTTGAGGCAGCTGAGAATTTTTTCTTTATTCTTTGCAAGACAGAATCTGTTCTCTTCTGTTAAAATGGGGACAGCTAGCATGTATTGAGGTCTATCGGGAGTGAACCCTGGGTTATGCCTCTTTACACGTATCTTCTTGTTATTTATTTATGTTTTTGAGCAAGGGTCTCCCTCTGTCACCCTGGCTGGAGTGCAGTGGTACAGTCATAGCTCAGTAGCCTCAACCTCCCTAGCTCAAGCAATTCTCCTGCTTCAGCCTCCTGAGTGGCTACCACCACAGGTGCGTGGCACCACACTTGGCTAATTTTTTAAATTTTTGTAGAGACACTGTGTTGCCCAGGCTGGCCTTGAACTCCTGGGCTCAGGTGATCCTCCCACCTTAGCCTCCTAAAATGCCAGGATTACAGACATGAACTGCTATGCCTGGCCAGCGATGCCTCTTTACCTGTTTCATGTAATGACTCACCTGGGAGGCAGGTAAGGAAACGGAGGTTCAAAGAGGCAAAGTAACTTGTCCGAGGCCACACAGAAAGTCCCTAGCACAGCTGGGGTTTGCCTACAGGAGACCTGGCTCCCCAGGCCACACCTTTAAACACTCGGCTACACTGCCAGCTCGCAGCAAGTAAATGCTTTCCTGCTTTTCTCCGCTATGTTCCGGACTGACCAACCCCAGATCATATTCACAGATGTGTTTTCAAGGGTGGCAGCAGGTGACAGCTGGAGTGGGAACCAGCAGATGTCTCGAGGTCCTTCCCATGGAGGGCCTTTCCTGGCCTCAAATGGCAGCCTCCTCCCTGAGCCCTGCCCATCTCTGTCCTCCCTGACTGCACACTCTTTCTTCCCTCTCACTGCCTGCACTCTGAGCTGGTTCCCTGGGCTGTAGCCCTCAGCCTTTGTGGTGTCAAACAATAGGGAGGGGTAAGGACTGCAGTGAACTAGACAGCACCTGCCCTCGGTAAAGGGACCAGCAGCCACTCTGCCCAGCCACGATTTCCATGTGGGAATAAGATCCTGGTCTTCCATATTTTCAAAAGAATCTAGATTCTCATATGATTTTCCCATTTTTAAATATTGGCATGACAGCTAATTCAAATTTTTAGAAATATCACATGTACCAAGAGAGAAAGAGAGACAGAGAAACACACACACACACCCAGAGAGAGAGAGACAGGCAGAAAGGGAGAAGAGAGAGACAGAGATCACGTCAAGTGGAAAGAGAGAGAAACAGAGAGGGGAGAAAAAAGAGGAGGAGGAAAAGGAGGAGGAAGATGAGGAGGAAGAGGACAGGGGAGGGAACAAAACAAAGAGAAAACAAAACAAAACATCTCAAAAACCTGTCTTCAAGCCAGTTGGTGACTTCTCCCTTCCCCTTTTTCGTCCTTCTGCCTTCACAGCAGCTCCCTTTTAGAGATGGGAAAAAAGAGGCCTGGAGAGATGAGAGGACTTGCCCAAGATGACCTGCCAGGGGGTGGGTGGGAGGGTGGGCGGGGCCTTTGGGGCCAGAACTCGACCTTGGACTTCAAAGTTCTTCCCACCAGGTTCCTACTACCCATCTCCAGGCCTGCAGCCTGTGTGGGCCAGCGCTTGTTTTCAAAGTCAGCTGCTGAATCCTGAAGGGAAAGAAAAATAATTGTCGTCTGATTCTGAAGGCCAAGGTCACCATGACACATCTCACAGGCTCCGTGACTGTCCCCAGATTCCAACAGAGCCATTTCTAAAGGGCACGTCTGCCAGAGACGTCTCTGAACTGACAAGGCCTGGAGTCTTGTGGAACTCTAGGGGCCAGAGGCATTGTCAAAATCCCTTCCAATGATAAACCAGTTTGTTCAGTTGTTGAGTGTGGAGGAGAAAGGACTTGTGTCTCTGTGTCCAGCCCATCAGCTTCATAGGCTGCCATTTACAGAGGACCTAGAATGCTCCAAGAACTAGATGGGGGCTTTGCAGCCATTCCCTCATTAAAGTTGCCCAGAAAATCCTGTGAGATTGGTAGTGTTGACTCTGTTTTACAGCCAAAGAAACTGAGGCTCAGAGAGGTTAGGAAAAGGCCAAGGTCAAATCCGTGCCTGCTTGACCTCAAGTCCAGGCTCACCCCACCACAGCGAGGTATCTCTGTGGAGGTGGTAGAGAAGCTTCCTTCTTTGCTGAGGTTGATCTGGGGGCCACAGTGGGAGCTAGCGTGGTTCGGGGAGGAGGTGATTTTGAACAAAGAAAGGAAGTTGGCTGGGCATTGGTAACTCACGCCTGTAATCCCAAAACTTTGGGAGGTCAACGGGGGAGGATTACTTGAGGCCAGGAGTTTGAGACCACCCTGGGCAACAGGGTGAGACCTCATCTTTACAAAAAATTTAAAAAATTAGCCAGACACAATAGCACGTGGTCCCAGAGACTTGGGAGGCCGAGGTGGGAAGATCACTTGAGCCCAGCAGTTGGAGGCTGCAGTGAGCTATGATTCCACCACTGCACTCCAGCCTGGGTGACAGCATGAGACCCTGTCTCAAAAAGGAAGAAGAAAAAAAGGAGGTGTATTAGTTTCCTCTTGCTGATGTAACAAATTTCCACAAATTTAGAATTTAGTGCCTTGAAACAATATGGATTTATCTCACAGTTCTCGAGGTCGGAATTCCAAAATGAGACTTAAAAATCAGTGTTGACTGAGCATGGTGGCTCACGCCTGTTATCCCAGCACTTTGGGAGGCTGAGGTGGGTGGATCACCTGAGGTCAGGAGTTTGAGACCAGCCTGGCCAACATGGTGAAACCCCATCTCTACTAAAAATACAAAAATTAGCCAGGCGTGATGGTATATGCCTGTTATCCCACCTACTCGGGAGGGTGAGGCAGGAGAATTGCTCCAGCCTAGGTAGCGGAGGTTGTAGTGAGCTGCGATCTTGCCACTGCACTCCAGCCTGGGCAGCAGAGTGAGAGTCGGTCTCAAACAAAACAAAACAACAGCAAAAAACCGAAGTGTCAGCCGGACTGTGTTTCTTTCTGGAGGTTCAAGGGGAGAACTTGTCTCCTTGCCCTTTCTGTCTTCTAGAAGCCGTCTGCATTCCTTGGCTCATGACCCCACATCACTGCAACCCCTGCTTTTGCCATGGCATCTCCTTCTCTGTCTCGGACCCTTCTATCTCCCTGTCATAATGACCCTTGTGATTACACTGGGCCAACCCAGATGTCAGGATAATATGCCCATCTCAAAATCTTTTTTTTTTTATGCCTTCAACCTTTGTCTTTTTAAACAAATTTAATTTAATTTAATTTTAAGTTCCAGTATCCATGTGCAGGATGTGCAGGTTTGTTACATAGGTAAACGCGTGCTGTGGTGGTTTGCTGCACCCATCAACCCATCACCCAGGTATTCAGGCCCACGTGCATTAGCTATTTATCCTTCCATCTCAAGATCTTAATCACGTGTACGAAGTCCCTTGTGCCATGCAAGGTAACATATTCTCAGGTTCCAGGAATTAGGATGGGGACACCTCTGAGAGCCCTTATTCAGCCAACCCCAGGGGCTTAGACAGTCATCACATTCAAATGTCTTACTGCAGCATTCAATGCCTTTGACCCATGGATCCCAAGCAGTCCTGCCCATCTCCACCCTCAGCACCCGCCGGAAGGAAGGACAGCTGCAGGCTGAACATCCCATTCCCCGCGCGCCTCCAGCATGCCCCACCCATTGGAGTGACCCTCTAGGCCAGTGCTCCTCACCCTCCTACATGCTTTGGAGTCAGCTAGGGACCTGGTGACAATGCAGGTCTTCAGTCAGTAGGTCTGGGAGGGGCCGGAGATTCTATATTTTCTCCAGGGTCCTAGGGAATACTGACGCTGCTGGTTTGTAGACCTCCCTTTGAGGAGTGAGACTCTAGACGAGATGGTTACGTAGAAAACAGTCATCTCTGGGCCCCGCGTTTCCAAGGTAGCATGCCAATTGGCATCGGAATGGCATCCCATCCCCACGTGCTCTGTTGCCCGACCTTTTTGCCCATCCCACTAAAGCAGTCACTGAGGGTCTGTACGATGACCTGCAGTCAAAGCATAAAAGCTTTCCGGACTCATTAAAGGAAGATTCCAAGTGAGCATTGTGACCTTGGGCAACTCACTCGCCCGCTCTGGGCCTTTGCGGAAAGGATGTGGGGCTGGCTGGACGAGAGAACTTTCGGGAACAGCTGTCAGATCCATGCCCTTGGCTTAGAAAGTCAATTCGGGCATCTGAGTTGAACGTCTTTCCTTTTTCTCTAACTCTGAACATTGAGTTATGGGCTGGCATGGTGTTTGTTAGAACTCTGGACCCTGGGAAAGCTGGATAACCGAGCGTTTGCAGGGCATTTCACCCCTATCTGTAGATATCAGGGGTCCATACAGGGTCTTAAAATGTTGCACGGCTGCTGTGTCAGGGATAGAAATGACTTAGATATCATCATATAGGGAGACGAGGCTGGAAACTCAAATGCTCTTGGGAGCCTGGCAGGACCCATGAAGGGTTGAGGGGCACTGGGTGGGGTCTGTGCCCCTGTCTGAAGAGGGCAGCCCCAGCTCAGCCCCACAGTCATCATCACGTGATGATGCAGGTCCAGTATTGTGCATTTGCCCATTTTGCAAACGAATCCAGAAATCTGAATTTTTTTTTTAATGTGAAGCCTCCTATTTTTAAATGTTGATAATGAATTCAGATATTTTTAAAATACTGTGTGGGCCAAACAAGACATTTCTGTGGGCTGGATTCAGCCTGTTGGCAACTCGTTTGAGAATCTACTCACTCTGCCGAGAGGGAAACTGAGGCTCACAGCAGCAAAGGGACCTTCCTGAGGTTTGCAGCATCAGGGTTTAAACTCGGGGCTGCTGACACATGGTGGAGCCACCATCTGTTGGTCTCACTGTAGTTCTCTCTTCCAGACAGCCCTTTCCCCCTCAAACCTCAATCTTCCTGCCTCAGATAGAGCCAACGCAGCCCCCAGGCACACAACAGGAAACAGCCTGGGAGGTGGAAGAGTGCCTCCCACCCGCCTCTGCTCCTGACTTACTCTGTGACATGGGAAAGTCCTGGCTCCTCTTTGCATCTGAGATTTCTCATCTGTAGAACAAGGGCTGGGGGCTCAGTGACTCCTGAAGTCCCTCCCTACGGCTCTCCATGGCCTCTGGCCTTTTCCTCCCAGCCTCGGTACATCCCTGCCTCTGAGCTTCCCATATTGACATTTTGCAAACAGCAGCTGCCACAGAGACGTTGCCAGCCCCCGAGGTCCCAGTCCACATCATCTACATGATTCAACATGCTCGGTATCAGGGGGCCCGTCACCCATCTCACAGCCAGCGGCCACTGCGCTGTGCCTTATTGATTTGATGTATTAAACTGATGGATTTTTTGAGAAAAAAAGTGTTTTCTCTTGAAAGGCCATTGCGTCTTGAGACTTCATATGACTTTGCAACAATTCCCCTCTGATCCCCATAAAGGTTTTATTTGTCCAGTGGCTGAAAATGCACTTGTTCTAGGCTTGCTAATTCTCCTTGGCTACTTTACTTTAGGAATAACAACAGGAACAGCTAATGAGCACTTTAGACAGGACAGGTGTTGTCCTAAGCACTTACTCATCAATTAATTCACTTAATCCTCACAACAGTCCATTGGCTGGCTGCTTCACGTATGCCCAATTTGCAGATGAGAAGACTGAGGTTCAGTGGCCATGTATCCTTTTCCCAGTCTCACAGCTAGTTATTGATGGAGCTAAGGTAACCCAGGCAGGCTGATTCAGGTCCTCAATTTTTCTCGGTGCCTTACCACCTCTTACTACAATTGCTGGCCAGGGATGGTGGCTCATGTCCATAATCCCTGCACTTTGGGAAGTCAGGGCTGGAGGATCACTTGAAGCCAGGAGTTTGAGACCAGCCTGGGCAACAGAGTGCGACCCTGTCTCTAGAAAAATTAGGAAAATTAGCTGCATGTAGTGGTGCATACCTGTAGTTCCAGCTACTTGGGAGGCTGAAGTGGGAGGATCGCTTGAGGCCAGGAGTTCGAGGCTGCAGTGAACCATGATTGTGCCACTTCACTCTAGCCTGGGAGACAGGGTGAGACCCTGTCTTTTAATAAAAAATGAAAATGAAAAATTAGCTGGGCATGGTGGTGCACGTCTGTAGTCCCAGCTACTTAGGAGGCTGAGACTGAAGAATCTCTCTTTTTTTTTTTTTTTTTTTTTTGAGATGGAGTCTCGCTCTGTTGCCCAGGCTGGAGTGCAGTGGCGTGATCTCTGCTCACTGCAAGCTCCGCCTCCCGGGTTTATGCCATTCTCCTGCCTCAGCCCCCTGAGTAGCTGGGACTACAGGCGCCCGCCACCTCGCCCAGCTAGTTTTTTGTATTTTTCAGTAGAGACAGGGTTTCACCATGTTAGCCAGGATGGTCTCGATCTCCTGACCTAGTGATCCGCCCGTCTCGGCCTCCCAAAGTGCTGGGATTACAGGCTTGAGCCACTGCGCCCGGCTCCGAAGAATCTCTTGAGCCTGGGTTGAAGCTGCAGTGAGCCTTGATTGAGCCAGTGCACTGCAGCCTGGGTGACAGACTGATACCTTGTCTCTAAAAAAATAAAAAGGAAAAGGAAAAATTATTATAACTGTGAATAATGACACTTGTTAGCGATAAATAGTCATACTTAACTTTCTTCAACTCTTTCCAAAGGTCGGGCTTGTGTGGTTGACAGGTATTGTCTCGTTGACTGCATCCAACAAGTCAATTATGCCCATTTTAGGAACGAGGAACCCCACGGACAGAGGACCACTCAAGGTCACGCAGCCGAGACATAGTTCCCACCCATCTTTTTTCACTCAGTCAAGGATCTGGCCCTGGAAGCTCTCTCAGTAAGGGAGGGATCCAGGACAAACGGGAAATCATTCCTGCAAACCCATCAGTCCCAGCAATGAAGGGTCAGAGTTGGCGTCACAAAGCTGTTTTTTAAAAAGGCAAAAAGTACAGCTAACAGGATCGGCTGTCACCTCCCGGCTCCGCACCTGATGAGAAATCATTTCATTCCTTCTGCCCCCTGAAGGTCACCTGTTCTCTGCCGCAAATTGAACCATTAGTGCAAGTTTCGGAGACTTGGGACCATCATCCCCACCATTATGGAGCCTTTCCTGGAGTCACCAAGGCAAGGCGTTGCCGGGCCTGCTGGGAGGCTGTCTGTTCTGACTTCCTGTCCTTCCGCGAGCTTGCATTCCATAGCACTAAGAAGAAAAGTGAGCGTTCATCACAGCCCAGGCATTCTGCATCGGTTCCCGATTGTTTAATTATGCCCATACTGCCTTTTATTTGCCTGACGCCAACACCTACTTTTGTTTTCTAGCATTGACTTAGTTTTTCCTGAAGGTGACTTTTTTTTTTTTTTTTTTTTTTTTGAGACCGAGTCTCCCTCTGTCACTCAGGCTGGAGTGCAATGGCACGATCTCGGCTCACTGCAACCTCCACCTCCCGGATTCAAGTGATTCTCCTGCCTTAGCCTCCCAAGTAGCTGGGATTACAGGTGCCCACCACCACACCCGGCTAATTTCTGTATTTTTAGTAGAAACGGGGTTTCACCATGTTGACCAGGCTGGTCTCAAACTCCTGACCTCAGGTCATCTGCCTGCCTCGGCCTCCTAAAGTGCTGGGATTACAGGCGTGAGCCACCAAGCCCAACCAAGGTGACTCATTTTTTTATTTTTTATTTTTGAGACAGGGTCACGCTTCTGTTATCTAGGCTAGAGTGCAGTGACAGGATCGTAGCTCACTGCAGCCACAATCTCCTGGGCTCCAGTGATCCCTCCCACCTCAACCTCTCAAGTAGCTGGGGCTACAGGCACGCGCCACCATGCCTGGCTAGTTTTTAAAATTTTTGTAGAGATGAGATCTCGCTATTTTGCCCAGGCTGGTCTCGATCTCCTGGGCTCAAGCGATCCTCCCACCTTGGCCTCTGGGATTAGAGGCTTGAGCCACTGCATTCGGCCTCATTTTTTACATGTACATTTAAAAACGGGACTTTAGATTCCTGGTTCTCAAATTGGATTGCATATCAACATCACCTGGAGGCTCCATTCAAACACAGAATGAGTCCTACTCTCAGAGTTTCTGATTCCACAGGTCTGGGCTGGGGCCTGAGAATTTGTACTACAAGTGCCCAGGTGAGCCTGGTGCTGCTGGTCGGGCCCTCAGTGTGTGCTTAGACCACTGGCTTAGACCACCATTCTCACTGGAAATCAGAGTCCCTTGCATAAAAAAAAAAAAAAAAAAATCTGTCACTGAGGGTCCCTGTAGAAAACAGAATCCCCCAAATAGTTCAAGTGAAGACACTTTAATGAAAGAAACTCCTTACAGTGGAGTGAGAAGGGTTAAGAGAATCTGAGGCCAGGCACGGTGGCTCATGCTTATAATTCCAGAGCTTTGGGAGGCTGAGGCAGGAGGATGGCTCGAGCCCAGGCGTTTCAGACCAGCCTGAGCAACATAGTGACACCCTGTCTCTAAAAAACAAAAATTAAAAATTAGTGGGGTGTGGTGGTGAGTGCCTGTAGTTCCAGCTACTTGGGAAGCCAAAGCAGTAGAATCACTGGTGCCCAGGAGGTTAAGGCTGCAGTGAGCCATGATCCAGCCACTGCACCATGCACTCCAGCCTGGGTGATAAAGCAAGACTTTGTCTCAAAAATAAACAATTAATAATAACAAATAATAAAAAATGTTACTCAATCTGGCTAGAAACTATGGAAGTCTCTGAGCCTGAGGCCAGCCTTGCGTCTGCTTTAAAAAAATTGACAAGTGTTAGAAAGGTGTTAAGGACCTATTAGCACCACACAGAGATTCTTTTGATTGAGGTAATAAGAACGTTAAAAATCAGGGGAAAGAGAATCACTTTTTCACTCTTTGGTTTAGACAATTTAACGTTGTGACTCAACACCGCCTTAAAGCACTTGTCCCCTGGTGGGAAACAGGAATGTGTAGCTCACAGCCCCCAGTGGCACCCAGCTTCTGGGACTTATTCGCCAGCTGGCACTCAGCACTCGGGGAGGGCTGCTGCTGGGGATGGGGGCAGGTTGGTGTACATCCCCCGGCACGTCCAGCCTGTCTCAAAGCTGGGTGGAGGTGGGCTCTGGTGGCCAGGGCAAGCCCCCAGGCAGAGACACAGGGGCCAGCAGGTGGAAATATGCCCCCAAGGGCCATGGGCAGGCTGGGGGCACTGGCTGTGCCTGCCGCACCTTCACAGCCCCCACCACTGCTCCCTCCCCTTAAGTATTGATGTCCCCTGGAATCCCGCCTCCCACGTGGGTTCAGAGGCATCCTGTTGGCTCCAACTACCTTCTGACAATCAC
This sequence comes from Macaca mulatta, assembly GCF_049350105.2. NCBI lineage: Eukaryota > Metazoa > Chordata > Mammalia > Primates > Cercopithecidae > Macaca > Macaca mulatta. The sequence continues at coordinate 27,437,761 of NC_133425.1, read as the reverse complement.
AGCAGATACGCAGGGAGTGCTGAGTCTTGCCAGTGTCCCACACCTGTCTGAGCTCCAACTCATGGACATCCCTGCTGGATGTTCCACGGCTCATGTAGGCTCTGCATGTCATTGTCCTCCTGCCTTAGCAGTGTTCCATGCTCAGTGAGGAACGCCATCATCTGCTCAGGTGTCCAAGCCAGGAACATGGCAGCAGTGTGGCCTCCTCCCTCTCCTTTGCCACCAAGTTCATAGGTGCACAGCCCACTGAGTCCAACCCTCAGGGGTTATCAGTTTACCTACTTGTCCTCATTCCCATTGTGGCCACAGTCCGGGTCACCATCATCTCTCTCATGGAGTGCAGCGGAAGTCCCCAGGAGCTCTTTCCATCCTGTCCATCCATTCTTCACTCTCTTCTCAGCATACAGGGCTCCCTGGCTAAGCCCCTCACCTGCCCCTGAACGCAGGTCAAGTCCCGTTTCCCCAGCCTGGCTTCCAAGAATCCTCCAGATTGCCTTCTCTACCCTGTAGCCTCCTTCTCCATCACACCAGGTGGCTGGCTGGTACAGGATCCCCGAGAACCGAAGGGCCACTCCATCCCACTCAGTGGCCACCCTTTTCTGGACACCTGGTTCCAGAATTGCTTGGGACTCCAGAGAATATCTTGAACGGAAGCCTTGACTAGGGAATCCTACGCCCCACAGCCAGACCGGCCGCAGCAATCTGCTAAGAGCGGGAGAATATGGTTTCCAAGTGGCCACTCTGTCCTGATGACAGCCTCCTTGCTGACCATGGTTCCTGGAGTCACAGAGGTGTGAGTTTGAATCCAGACTATGTCACTACCTAGGTGTGTAGAGCAGTTGCTTAATCCCTCAGAAGCTGAGTTTTCTTGTCTGCAAAATGGGTGATGCATTGCTACCTTGCAGGGCTGTTAGGAAGATTTGGGGATACAATCCACATGAATTTTTGTGTCTGAGATCGGATTATCTAGAGGCACAGTGTAAGATGAGTATTTGGGTGCAAAGTCACTGGTGAAGGAAATGCTCCCTGGGGAGACTGGTAAGGGAACTGAAGCTGCAGGACAGGGAAGGGAGAAAGGAAAGCAAGGGATGGTGTCAGTCCAGTCTGACCCCACGGGGGCTTTGCAGTGTGGGTCACAGCTCAGCGTTGTCCTAGCCAGAGCCACAGGACAGGACCCTGCTGGTCAGTCATGTGTTGATGGCACCTAAGAGGGAAATGTAAGTTCCCAGTCATTTTCTGAACAAAGATAGAAAAACTTGGCTCTGGTTGCCCAAAGACAATCCTCTAAAGACAGAAACTCTAAAAAGAGAGCCTAGGAGACTGGGCGGGACACCAACATCCTTCTTTTTGACTTGGCGCATAATAAAGACCTTATAACTATCAGCCCTTATTGTGACAATTATAACAAGAACAATCATTATGGTTATTAATTTCCTTGGCTGGAGTGGGCTGAAACTCGCAGACAGATACTCCCAAGCCCAGTAAGAAGATAAGGAAATAAATCTAGCAATCTAGCTGGAAAAGCACAACTCGGCCAGGCACACCTGGGAGGCCTTGGGAGGCCGAGGCGGGAGGATCTCTTGAGGCTGAGAGTTCGAGACCAGCCTGAGCAACATAGTGAGACCCTGTCTCTACAAAAATAAATAAATTAGTTGGGCATGGTGGCACTTATCTTTAGTCACAACTACTATGGAGGCTGAGGCAGGAAGATGGCCTGAACCCAGGAACCCAGGAGTTAGTGGCTGTAGTGAGCTATGATCATGCCACTGCACTCCAGCCTGGACAAAGGGCAAGACCCTATCTCAAAAAAAAATCTGTATATCTATATCTATATCTATATCTATATCTATTATCTATATCTATCTATCTGTCTAAGCACAATCCAGCCGAGTGCAACTCAGGCCTGTAATCCCAGCACTTTGGAAGGCCAAGGCGGGTGGATCATTTGAGGTCAGGAGTTCGAGACAAGCCTGACCAACATGGTGAAACCCAATCTCTACCAAAAATACAAAAATTAGCTGGGCACGGTGGCGGTTGCCTGCAATCCCAGCTACTCGGGAGGCTGACGCAGGAGAATTACTTGAACCTGGGAGGTGGAGATTGCAGTGAGCCGAGGTAGTGTCACTGCACTCCAGCCTGGGTGACAGAGTGACAGTCTGTCATAAATAAATAAATAAATAAATAAAGCACCCACAACCCTGCCAGGCATCGGGGTACCCATGCCTGTTTCCCCATGGTTAAGTTACTTCCGGAGCATCGCCACCTCCGAGCTCTGGCCTATCTCCCATCACTTCTGAAAGAGCAGAGCTGAGCCCTGCTGTGAGGGGAGGTGTGGGGGCAGCGTCCTGGCCCGGGGCCCACGTGGGCAGGGTTGACCGCACCCCCTGTGGTGTGGGGGCTGCGCGGGGGAGGCAGCTGAGTCAGTGAGCAGTGCCATGATGAGCAGCAGTCCTTGCCAGAACCAGCAGGGGCTGGAAACCCAGTGAGAGGAGCATCAGCAGCTCCGAGGTAAAGACTGTTGGGTTGGGGATGAAATCTCCTGGGTGTCAGCCACCCTCCTGCAGGCTCAGCGCTCCCTGAATTTCCTGCTTTGCTCCCCGCTGCCTGGTGGGCCTTGGGCCAGCGAAGGGCTCGGAGGCTGTGAGTGTGCGGTGCCAGGGGGTGTTTTAACAGCATCCAGGCTGCCAAGAGCACATTATTCTCTTACAAAAATCCAAGGAATTGCCCAGGAGATGTGATATTTTGGTAGGGGGGAAAAATAAAAGACAAGAAAAAAAGGGAGGAAGAAGAAAAGTTCTCTGAGACTCTAAAAGCAATGTTGTGCTAGGAGTGATAGTGGGTGTTTCAGCATCTGGGTTCTTCGTCAGGGAGCAGGTAGGGACTCAGAATTTACTGTTTATCTGTTTTATTTGATAAATAGTATTTCTTGGATGTCCCTGGGACATTCCAGGTGGAAGGAACAACTTGTGCAAAGGCAGAGAGCTAGAAAAGGACATGTTCGACAGCTTCGGAGAACAGAAAAGCTGAAGATAAGGACTCCTGGTTGTGATGGAAATTCTCCTCAAACTGGCATGGGCAAAGACAAAGAATTAATTGGTTCATGTGATTGAAAGAACAAAGGACTGGCAGCTTCAGGCATGGCTGGATCCAGGGGGCTCAAACAATGTCATCAGGACGCACTCTTCCTCCAGCTCTTGGCTCTGCCTCCCTTGGCACTGGGTTCACTCTCAGGAAGGCTGTTGCCATCTGGTGATTCAGTCAATTCCATATTTACATCCTTCTAGCCTCAAACCTGGTAGAAATAAAAGGCTTCTAGGGCTGGGCGTGGTGGTGCATGCCTGCAGTCCCACCACTTTGGGAGGCCGAGGGAAGATGTTCACTTGAGCTTAGGAGTTCGAGACCTGCTGGCACAACATGGTGAAACCCCATCTCTACAAAAATATAAAAATAAGCTGGGCATGGTGGTGCATGTCTGTAGTCCCAGCTACTCAGGAAGCTAAGGTGGGAAGATCGCTTGAGCCCAGGAGGTGGAGGTTGCAGTGAGCTATGATGACATCACTGTGCTGCAGCCTGGGTGACAGGGTGAGACCCAGTCTCAGAAAGAAAAAGAAAGAAAGAGAGAAAGAGAGAAAGAGAAAGAAAGAGAAAGGAAGGGAGGAAGGGAGGAAGGAAGGAAGGAAGGAAGGAAGGAAGGAAGGAAGGAAGGAAGGAAAGAAGGAAGGAAGGAAGGAAGAAAGAAAGGAAGGAAGGAAGGAAGGAAAGAAGGAAGGGCGAATTTCTCTTTCCCAGTAGTTCCTGCAAAAGTCCTGAGGCTGAGTCTTATTCAGTAGACTGGGTCATGGGTCCATGTCTGACTGCCCATGCCTGGTCTGTAGTTCTTTCTCTAAAGTGTGGGTCTTGGGGGACCACATGACTAGTGTGACCTGGAAGGCAAGCCATGGGGATGTTCCTAGTTCCATCTTCTATTCGCTACTTTTGCTTTCAGAAATCATATGTGCCCTCACAATTTCATTTCTCCCTGTTGACTCTATCTCTAGCCTTGACCTCGACAAGAGCCCCTGGGCTGTATTTCCATTCCCCATTGGATATATCCCCATTATGTTCTTCTAAAAAAAACTGTAATAGTACAAATGACTTGAGCTCTTACTATGTGCTAATCATAAGCTCCTTACATTGCTGTGCAACTGAATGCTCATATCACCACAACACTGCAAGACAGGTGTTATTACCCCCATTTTATTTTTTTATTTTTCGAGACAGAGTCTCACTCTGTCACCTTGGCTGGAGTGCAGTGGTGCTATCTTGGCTCACTGCAACCTCCGCCTCCCAGGTTCAAGCGATTCTCCTGCCTCAGCCTCCCAAGCAGCTGGTATTACAGGTGCATGCCACCACGCCTGGCTAATTTTTATATTTTTAGTAGAGATAGGGCTTTACCATGTTGACCAGGTTAGTCTTGAACTCCTGACTTCAAGTGATCCATCTGCTTCAGCCTGCCAAAGTGCTGGGATTATAGGCATGAGCCACCACGCCTGTCCATTACCCCCATTTTACAGATGAAGGAACTGAGGCATACAGAAGTTCACTCCTGAACCAATGACTGGAGTTGGAGGGACACGGCACTCTGACTGGCTAGATCTGAGTCATGTGTCCCAGCATGGAGCCCAGATGTGGGTCAGCTGCAAAGGAACTACGCAGACAGAGAAGAAAGAGGCTCTCCTGGTAAAAAGCATGCAGGAATCATTACAACATGGGTAGGAAAAACAGCAGATGCCCCCTAAACCAGATGGCAAATGATGGTAATCCAATTTGGACCTTGTAGGGAAAGGGAGCTGTGCTATCTCAGGGAATACAAAGAAAGTTTGAACTGCCAAACTACTGGAAGGACAGGCGTGCAGGTGGCCTTCAGGAACAGCTGGAACCAGGTGCTCACGTGGTCAGAATGCTCAGACTCCCATCCGAACTGCTCTTTCCTGGTCTACTTCAGTGGATCTAAGTGCAGATACCTAGAAGAAGACTTTGATTGGTCAATTATAAGTCAGATTATCATACTGGACCAATTAGCTATGCCAGGAGGGCAGGACCCCACCAGAATAGGGCTAACTGGGAGAACCACGTGGGAGTAGCAATAGTGGGTTCTAGAAAAAATGTGGGGTAGGATGCAGGGCAGATAAAAGTGTAGGTGTCCCTTGAGGGCAAGCCTGCTGTGTGTGTGAGGTGGCATACTTAGAGCTGCAGGTGGCCAGGTGTGCTGGCTCGTAATCCCAGTACTTAGGGAAGCTAGGCAGGCAAATAGCTTGAGCCCAGGAGTTTGAGAACGGCATGTGGCAAGACCGCATCTCTACAAAAAATAAAAAAATTAGCTGGGTGTGGTGGTGCACTTCCATATTTCCATCTACTTGGGAGGCTGAGGTGGCAGGGTGGCTTGAGCCCAGGAGTTTGAGGCTGCAGTGAACCGTGATCGCACCACTGCACTTCAGCCTGGGTGACAGAGTGACACCCTTTCTCAAAAAAACCACCACAAAAACAAACAAACAAACAAGAACAAAACAAAATGTATAGTTGGAAGTAACACAGAACCTCACACTAACTGGCCTAACAGTACAGCAGTGTATCTCATGAAGCCCAGAACAGGGCAGCTCCCAGGGCTGGTGGTTGGTCTGATGAAGCCATCATTCCATCACTCTTATCTGCATCTACAGTGTCAGCTTCACCCTAAACTGGTGGCTTCATAGCCGCAAGCTGGCTCTCAGTGGTGATCATCTAACCCATGAGAAAGAAAGGGAGCCCCTGGTCCAGCCACAGGATGAAAGTTCTTCCCCAGTAATGGGCATCCAGAGAATGCTGACTTAAGCTTGGGTCCCTAAGCCGGCCCCTGCAGACCAGGATGGGACGGCCAAGACAGTCTTCCGTCATCAATCAGGACATCCCCCAGAACCAGGGTCTATTCTAAAATGACTTGCTACCCTCCGCTGGTGTGGGAGGAATAGGCACAGGGTGAGCCATCTTGGGTTGCCCCTCGTCTCACGGCCTCTCTGCCTCTGTTGGACAGGGGTCCTGTGGCTGTCTGTGGTCTCCGAGGTGCTGTACATTCTGCTACTGGTGGTTGGCTTCAGCCTCATGTGTCTCGAGCTCTTCCACTCCAGCAATGTCATCGACGGGCTCAAGCTCAATGCCTTCGCGGCTGTCTTCACGGTGCTCTCAGGTAAGGCATGGCCGGTCCCGTGGCCTCTCAGAGCAGCGGCGAGAAAGGGTGCTGCCCTTGGAGTAAGCCCTGGTTGTACCAACCGGGAGGCACTGGACAAGTCACTTCTCTTTGTGAGCCTGAGTTTTAGCATTTGTAAAAAACGGCCAATGCATATTGACTGAGTATCTAGCACGTGCCAGGCGCCGGACCAGGTACTAAGGTTATAGTAATGAACAAAAGTAGGCAGTCCCAGACCTCAAGGAGCATAACACGTGTGGGAGGGAGAGGCAGATGAACTTGAGATGTCTTCAGGAGATCAGTGCCACCTGGTCTGTGATGGATTGGATTTGCAGTGTCAGGGAGGGAGGTGGTTGTACAGAATAGGCTGACTGTGCCGCCTTTCCCTGGGATATAAAAGAGAAGCCGCTTTGGGGTGGACGGCACATCACTCCTCTTCCTGAGCTCATCTGGCTTTGAGAACTCCATGTGGAGAGGCTGCGTTGGAAGTTGAATGGTCAAACACATCCAGAAACTCAAGGGCAAGGGTGTGCTGGGCAGGGATTGTGGGGAAAGGCCACAGAGCCAGGGATTTTGAGGGTTTCAGGAAGAATGGGACCGTCAACTGCTTCATAGGACTCAGGAAGATGGAGACAGATGATTCCAAGCAAACACTTAGATTTGGTGGGCAGGTGCCCAGGGTCGCTGCAGCGGATCCAGGTCATCAGGGGTTAAGCTGGGATTACGCAGGAAGGGAATAAAGGAAGCCTAGAAACTAGAACGTCAGGAGGCCTGGCAGACAGAGCAGTGGCTTGGCTGTGTGAGACATTTGTTCCTAAAAGGCTGAGTGTAAATTGAATTTCTATAAATTTAATCCTATTCTTCACGCATTGGAAGAACTCTCTATTTAATGAAACCAAAATGATGAGCCTCTTGGTAAGGGAAGCAATCTCTCCTAATTGAGGTATGTACATTTGACGGAGGGATCTTGCAAAGAATAGAGCTGCATTCAAGAAATCAGAGCACACGCCATAGATCAAAATGTGCCAATCTGTCATCCCCAGGATGTGGGAAATCCAATCATCATAGTAAAGAAAAGAGGAAAAATAGAACAGTTGTCACCACACACAGACAACGTGGGATTCGGCCTCCAAGCACACCATCCCCGTGCACCCCATCCTCAGCAGTCCAAGGATGGAGAGCTTGTTTATTCTTTTTTCCCCTCCATCTTTTATTTATTTACTCAACCAACATTCACTAAAGGCCTAACTGGGCACTGTGCTTGTTTGGGGGAGTTTAAGGAAAAAGACTTAGTCCTTGCCCTCATAAAGCCTTTCTCTCTCTCTCTCTCTCTCAATCTCTTTTTTTTTTTTTTGAAATAGGTCTTGCTTTGTTGCCTAGGCTGGAGAGCAGTGGTGCAATCATGGCTCACTGCAGCCTTAACCTTCAGGGCTCAAGCGATACTTCCATCTTAGCCTCCTGAGTAACTGAGATTATAGGCAACTCCCATCCCCCCCACCACGCTCAGCTAACTAAAAAAAATTTTTTTTCTGGTAGAGATAGGGTCTTGCTATGTTGCCCAGGCTAGTCTCCAACTCCCAGGCTCAAGTAATCCTCCTGCTTCAGCCTCTCAAAGCACTGGGATTACAGGCATAAGCAACCACGGTTGGCCAAGTTTGCGATCTTGTGGAGAGATGTACTCATCAGATGATTCTAGCATAGCATGTTGACTTCTATGGACTGGGTGTGTTAACAGCCCTGTGGGAGGGGCACCCACATTTGCCCAGGGAGTGGGGATGAGTGGGGTTGGCACGGGGAAGGCAACGTTTGAGTGAGACTTGGAAAATAAGTAAGAGTCTGCTTGTTGGACAACTTGAGGAGGGCATTCCAGGTGGAGTGGACAGCGTAAGCAAAGGCCTGATGATGCAGCATATTCTGGGAACTTCACATAGCTCAGAATGGTGGGAAGACTGGGAGTAGGGAGAGGACGTATGTTGAGAGATGAAGCTGGAGAGGTTTGTGAGGGTGTCAGTGCTTTATAGAGGTCTTTGGATTTTACCATATAGGCAATAAGGAGCCACTGAAGAGTGTGGAGCAAGGGGCAACATGGTCAGGTTTGCATTTGGGGATTGTATTAGTCCATTTCACACTGCTAATAAAGACATACCCGAGACTGGGTAATTTATAGAGAAGTTTAATGGACTCACAGATCCACATGGCTGGGGAGGCCTCACAATCGTGGTTGAAGGCAAATGAGGAGCAAAGTCATGTCTTACATGGCGGCAGGCAAGAGAGTGTGTGCAGGGGAACTGCCCTTCATAAAACCATCAGCTCTCATGAGACTCACTATCAGGAGAACAGCATGAGAAAGACCTGCCCCCATGATTCCATTACCTCCCACTGGGTCCCTCCCATGACACGTGGGAATTATGGGAACTACAGTTCAAGATGAGATTTGGGTGGGGACACAGCCAAACCATATTAGGGATGATCTCTCTGGGTTCAGGGTGGAGCACAGATGAAGTCGAGCAAGAACGGAGGTAACAAGGCCAGCCAGGAGGCAGCGGGAGTCATATTGATATAAAGCAACAAGGCCCAAGTGGAGAATGGGTGAGGACAGGGACAAGTCCACCGTGCAGGAGGTAAAGTCAGTGGGGCTTGGGGACTGGTTAGGAGAGGCGGGTGGGAGTGGGTGGTTAGGGGAAAATAGAGTCAAGGTCAAGGGTTTCCAGCTTGGAGTGCACAGAATTAGGAGGTCCATGAACCTAGTTGGGGGAAATAACATCTTTATTTTTCTAACATAAAATTAACTGTAATTTAGCACTTTCTCCAACAAATCACAGTAGTGGGAATGAGACCCATGACATAGTCACCAATAGTCATCCACACTTTTCATGAAATCTCACCACAGCTGCAGTTACCTCAAAATGCACTCCTTCAAAAGTATGTTACTTGGTCGGGTACAGTGGCTCATGCCTGTAATCCCAGCACTTTGGGAGGCCGAGGAGGGCGGATCACGAGGTCGGGAGTTCGAGACCAGCCTGACTAACATGGCGAAACCCAGTTTCTACTAAAAATACAAAAATTAGCTGGGCATGGTGGTGCGCACCTGTAACCCCAGCTACTCAGGAGGCTGAGGCAGGAGAATCGCTTGAACCCAGGAGGTGGAGGTTGCAGTGAGCCGAGATCGCACCACTGCACTCCAGCCTGGGGAACAGTGCAAGACTCTGTCTCAAAAAAAAAAAAAAAAAAAAAAAAAGTATGATACTTATTAGAGCTTCCACCAAATCTCATTTCATATGTTAACAAAATGGCACATAAATTCCTATAAAAGTTTGTTTGACTATATTGCTAACCGTATTTCAATGTAACTGATTTCTTCTATACTGTGTATTTCATTTTATCTAGTGGAAAACATTATTCTGAGAAGGGGTCAGATGGTCAGAGGGCCCCTGACCTGGGAGATCCCTTGGCTGTCCTTTGGCTTGGGATGGGGTGAACAGTGGTCTCGCTAAGATGGGGAAGAAGGGGAAGGGGCTGGAGGGGAGATGATCAGTCTGTTTCAGACAGTTTGGGCGTGATGTCTCGGGGGGCAGGCAGCCGGCCCCCTCTCCTTCATCAGTGGGTTCATCTCTCCTTTTCTTCCCCTGCACCAAACATCAAAAAATCCCCTCCATTTTTCCAAGCATGCAGCTCTTCCCCCAACCTGCTCACTGCAGCCACACAACAAAAGTTTGTCGTTGGCCACAGGCAGCCACCACCAGTTCTTGCAAGCAGGCTCCTTGTGGGGCCGGAGGTGGGGGACTCTTTCCTCTACCTCCAAGGGCTTCTCAAAGTTCCTACCCCTCAAGAAAACAAATAAACCAAGCCAGGTTTCCTCCTAGTGGGGAGACCCACTGCGAAAGCAAATAAGATTGTCGCCATAATTCCAGGCAGATAAACAATCCAGGCTCAGGGAGGTTAATTGACTTGCCCAAGGTCATGCAGCTGGTCATTGCGGAGCTGGGATTAAACCCAGCTCCAGTTGGCTTCAAAGCCCTGTGCTCTTTTCACGGACTTGCACTGCAGGAGTGACCAGGCAGGAGGACGAAGATTTTAAGTCTTCAGAAAACAGTAACTGAGAAGTATGTAGCAGCCAGATGATGGAATAAGACTGAGGTAGCAAGTGGAGGAGAGAAAGGATTTTGTATTCATGCCTGGGAGAAGATAAACCGGAGAGACACAATATGAGGAGATAAACTTTGAGGCTGCTGCTGAGAGCTGGGCGTCTGGCCAGGAAGACATGGGAGGCTGGTCTTAAGGGAGCCCCTTGGAAACAGGGCAAGGGGTGGTGAGGGGCTTGGAGGAGGTAGAGAAGGCTTCTGCTCTGCTCCTGTGGGAAGGAAAGTGTGGCTTTCTGTCTAGGAAGAGCTGGCAGGCAGGGTTGGGCAGAGGCCAGCAGCCAGGTCCATGGGGAGAGGCTGGGGTCTGAAGTCCGCCGAACCGGCTCAGCCCAAGGCCAATGCCTTCTGGGGTGGTGGAGAAAGCGGAGACTGGGGCAGCCCTTCCTCTAACCAATTACAGTCAGCCCTCTGCAGCCGTGGGTTCTGCATCTGTGGATTCCACCAGCCCCAGAGGGAAACCATTTGGGGGAAAAAAGCAATTAAAAAATAACAATACAACACTAAAAATAATACAAATTTAACAACAATACAGTGTAACAACTATTTACATATAATTTACATTGTATTAGATTTTACAAGTAATCCAGAGATGATTTAAAGTACACAGGGGGATGCATGTAGGTTATATGCAAATATTAAGCCATTTTTTAAAAGTTAAAAAATTTATTATTATTTTTAAAGACGGAGTCTTGCTCTGTCACCCAGGCTGGAGTGCAGTGGCACAATCACAGCTCACTGCAGCCTCAACCTCCTGGGCTCAAGTGATCCTCCCACCCCAGCTTCCTGACTAGCTGGGACTACAGGTGTGTGGCACCATGCCCAGCTAATTTTTTTAATTTTTAAATTTTTTCTGAAGATGGGGTCTTGCTATGTTGGCCCAAGCTGGCCTTCAACGCCTGTCCTCAAGCAATCCTCCCTCCTCATCCTCCCAAAGTGCTGAGATTACAGGTGTGGGCCCCAAATTATGTCAGGGACTTGAGCATCCTTGGATTTTAGTATCCATGGGGAGTCCTAGAACCAATCCCCTGTGGATACTGAAGGACAGTAAATTATAATTCATTCATTCATCATGATTAATCACAATAGCCAGTACTGACCGAGATGTAGTAAAGACTCTCTCCTTTGACCCAGTTTGAATCAGGGTCCTCTGAGTCCTCCTTCTGACTAGACCCCAATCTTGGGCTCTGTCCTTGGTCCACTCAGTCCCGTTTTAGCAAGAATCCTGCTGCATCTGTTTATCAGAAACCCCCCACCCTTGATGTCTGATCAAATTCCTCCTCCCTCATCCCTGATTGTGTTATCACCCTGGCATGCCTTCAGCAAAAACCCTGTTGAGTCAGTTTAGCCAGAAGACCCTTACCCATAGTGATTTTCATCTGTGAACCCCACCCTGCTCCTTGGCTACGAATCTCCATTTGTCCTTGTATTCACAGTTGAGCCCGATCTCTCCCTATTACTGCAAACCCCCGTGGCGGTGGTCCCTCTTGAATAAGTCCTCATTACTGTTTTTACCTAAAGTGTTTGGATAAGTTTTTCTTTAATGGGCTGGGTGTGATGGCTCATGCCTGTAACTCCAGCACTTTGGGAGGCCGAAGGCGGAAGATCACTTGAGGTCAGGAGTTTGAGATGAGCCTGGGCAACATGGTGAGACCCTGTCTCTATGAAAAAAAAAAAAAAAAAATAGCTGGGCATATTGGTGTGAACCTGTAGTCCAGTCCCGACTTGGTATGGTTTAGCTCTGTGTCCCCACCCCAATCTCACTTTGAATTGTAATAATCTCCTCATGTTAAGGGTGAGACCAGATGGAGGTAACTGAGTCATGGGGGAAGTTTCCCCCGTGCTGTTCTTACAATAGTGAGTGAGTTCTCAAGTGATCTGATGATTTCATAAGGGCTTCCTCCTTTGCTCAGAACTCATTCTCTTTCCTGCTGACATGTGAAGAAGGGCATGTTTGCTTCCCCTTCCACCATGATTATAAGTTTCCTGAGGCCTCCCAAGGCATACAAAACTGTGAGTCAATTACACCCCTTTTTTTTTGTAAATTACCCAGTCTTGGGTATGTCTTTATTAGCTGTGTGAAAACAGACTAATACACAGCTATTCAGGATGCCAAGACAGGAGGATCCTTGAGCCCAGAAAGTTAAGGCTTCAGTGAGCTAGGATCATGCCACTGCACTCCAGCCTGGACAACAGAACAAGACTGTCTCTCAAAAAACATTTTTTTTTTCTTTAACAGTTGCTACTATGCGCTGGCCATGGGGTAAGCCTGCCACGTGTTAATCTCTTTACTCCTCCTAGAGAGAGAGACTAACATTATATTCATTCTTCAGATCAGAAAACTGACTTGCCTGCAGCCACATAGCTAGTAACACGTTGAACCCTAGAGTCTGCCATGGTGAAGTGCTCTGAGCAGGGCTTTGCACCCAGGACTTCAGGTTGTTATTGTTATTATTCCTAGCTGCCTTTGAATAAACTGAGAGGCAGATCTGGCCCCAGGGACCAGCACTCTCAAAATGAGGCTGGGGCATTTGATCAGATATCAAGGGCGGGCAATTTTCGAGGCTGGGGTCCAGGGGCTGGGGTTTGGATGCTTCAGTGAAGGGAGAAAAAGGGTCAAGGCTGTCTCCCCACTCAGTGTTGCTGGCAGCAGAGGTTTACATAGGAAGGTGCCTCCCTCCAGGGCTGAAGGACAGGGTTGGGGAGGGGCAGGGGAATGGGAAGTTGGGAGTGGTGACTTCTGACTCTCTTGGTCACCTTCTCTAGCCAGCACAGGGCTTGGAGCCCACGATACTTCTAGGGACCCATAAAATGTTTAATTTTGACTTCTTTTAAAACCAGAAGAAAAAAAGAATATAATAATAATGAAGATATAAAAACGAATCTAGACAGGGTCATATTTGTCTTTATACCATTACTGTCATAAAAGGTAAATCTTAATACATCTTTTATGGAGGAACAGGTCTATGATGGCAAAAGTGCCCAGGGCCCATAAAAGTCATAATGTGGCCCTGAACTGGGCCACGGCCTTTCTTGTGCTCTCCCAGCAGAGCAAGACTAATTCGAAACCAGGGATGGCTCCGGCTGCCCGTGTCCCCACTCCTCCCAGTCTTGTGACTTTGGTCGAGAGGTGTGGGGGAAGACAGGGCTCTGCCACCCTCTTGTTCCCCAGTGGCCGGGGGTTTAGATCCAGAAAGGGCTGTGAGAGCGGGCTGGGCAAATTTCTGTTCCTCCCCCAGCTCCTCCAAAAAATGAGGCTGATCTACTTAGGAAAAAAGAGAAAGTCATTTGGAAAATTCCTGCACAGTCTGGCTAACTGTGGGCTTTCAGGATAAACAGCACTGGCACAAAGAGAAACCTGTCCATCTCTAGGAAATAATCAGCCTCGTGGAGAAATCATCAAGACTCTATTTTGTTACCTAAAGAAAAAATGAAATTTCACAATAAAACCCAGATTACCAAAGACAAGGTAACTCTTTGAAATCCGAGTTTCAGGTGCCATCTTAAGAGTGTGGACCGAGTTGAAGAGCACACTCCTCTATGGCCTGCGGGGTGGGTGCCACCAGTGTGTTTTGGACAGGAGTTTGGGGACCTGGAGGCCTGGGGGCCAAGGGGCAAAGCACGCCAACCCCACTCCACTGCCCATACCCACATCCTCAGAAACTAGGTTGTAAGCAGGAAGAGTGCAACTCCCCTGGGCCTGGTACCAGTGCCAGGAGCCAGGCAGCATGTGGCTTCTCAGGAAAGCAAATTTGCAGAGCCATTTGCCTTACAATCTCATCTGTGCTGCCTTTTAGGAGTGAATGTGAGCCATGAGTTCACTGAGCTTGCCTTTTTCCATCGGCTGCCAGGAAGCTCAGATCTAAGTTCTGTGTTCAATCATGACACCTTTCCCCAAGCAAGGCTTCCTTCCTGTTCCACTTCTCCTTAATTCCTTGGCATTTTCTTGGAGTTTACTCTTATTGTGGCGGCTTTCGGTTTTATGCTTCTTCCTGTAAATGGCCACAGATTTTCTTAGGACAAGTTTCCTGGGACCCTAATTCCACTAGTCACCTCTCCACCTTAACCTGTGCTGAAAGAATCCCCTATCCATAGCCCCTTCTGTTCAGTTTCCTTGGCCTGGCAGACTCAGTTTCTTGCTCATAGCCTAGAGGGCAAGTATTTTTGTGTTTAAAAATGCAGAGGGCCTAAGTCAGAAGATGAATATTTACATATGATTAAAGATCCTTTTATTTGCAAGTGAAAACCTGATCAAATTAGCTGGAGGAAAAAAAAGGAGATCGTGCTGGAAATCTGTTGGTTCAGTAATGAAAAGTGGAGGGGCTGGGCTTCAGGCACAGCTACATCCAGGTGATCATGTAATCAGGAATCTATATCTCTAAACTCTGCCTTCTTCTGTGTTAGTATCATTCTCAGTCAGGCCCTGTTCATGCAGAGAGGATGGCTACAAGTAGCCCAAGCTCATTTAAAATTCTAGAGGTAGAGAGAGCTCCTTTCCAATAGTGTCTGCTTGGAGTTTTGTCCAAAGTGGACTATAATTGGACCAACCAGGTTCATAGACTTATTTCTAAACAAATTACCATGCCAGAGGATGAATTACTCTGATTAGCCAGGTTTGGTGCATGGGTCCGTTGGCATGCTCATGATGTGGGCTCAGTCATAGGCCAAGCAGGATTATCAGGCAACAGTAGGCAAGTGGTTGCCAAAATGAACTGCTTGATACATGACCAAATGTGTTGTCAAACTGGGTGATTATCAGAGTGTCCACAGTGGAGCTGAACAATCCAGTGCCCCAGGAATGGCAGAGGTCTTATTTTGAGTTTCTCCAAAGCAGACCCTAAGATGAAGATTCAGGTGCAAGCAGTTTCTTTAGGAGGTGATCTTAGCAAGTATGGTGGGAGAGCGGAGAAGGATTCCAGGAAGGGAGGAAAGACATTAAAGGGAGTATTGATGAGAAGGTAACCACTGTGGGCCACTGGGGCTCAGTCCCTCATGGAGGCTGAGTAGAACACATCCCCAAACTGCTCACTCAAGGGGTGAGAAAGCAGTGATATTTACTCACCAGTTTCCATTCACCATTAGTTTAGGGTCACTCCTGAGACATTAACTCCCCATAATCTCCAGCCTTCTCCATGGAAGAAAGCAAGTCTTTGAGGGAAGAAATCACCAACATGCATGGGAACTGCCTAACCAAAGCCACAGGGGACGCCTGGCATGGGCCAAGGAGATATGGATGGAGGCAAGACAATGTCTGCCACAGAAAGTCAAGTCAAGACAAGGGAGGGATTCTGACACCAGCTTGTCTATGGTGACGCAGTTCTGATGCCATCTTCCCAGAGGCAACATTGCACTCCACAGGTTTAATGCATGGTCCTCAGCAAGACTGCTCCCACTTCAGATGCCAGCTGCAAGTTCAGGAGCCCCCAGGCCATTATCACTTCTGACCAACTGGCTACAAATACAAGCCTTCGATAATTCACTAGAATGATTCATGGAATTCAGAAGACACTCTACTTAAGGTGACAGCTGTATTATAAAGCATACAGATCAAGACCAGACAAAGGAAGAAACACATAGGGCAAGGTCGATGAGGGTCTCAATGCAGAGCTCCCGTGCTGTCTCTTTGTGGAATCAGAACACATCACCCTCCAACACATCATGTGTTCACCATCCAGGAAGCTTGCCTGTTAGCTGGGCATGGTGGCACACACCTACTTGGGAGGCTGAGGCAGGAGGATTGTTTGAGCCTGGGAGGTTGAGGAGGCTGCAGTGAGCCATGATTGCATCACTGCAATCCAGCCTTGGTGATAAAGTCCCTGTCCAAAAACAAAAAACAACAACAACAACAAAAAAAAAACAGGCTGTCCTGTGCTTCAGTGTCCAGAGTTTTTATTGGGATTTTATGACATAGGCACGATTGATGGAATCATTGGCCATGTAGATGTGTAGATGATCTCAATCTCCAGTCCCCTCTCCTCCTTGAGGTCAGGCTGGCTCAAAGCCCCAGCCCTCTAATTGCAAGGCTGATCTTTTTAGTGACCCCTCTGCAGCCCCCATTTTGAGTCATCTCATCTCACTAGCATCAAATCTGATGTGATTCAAGGGCCTCATGAATAACAAAGACATTTCTATTACAAACTTCCAAGAATTTAGAGTGTCCCTCCCAGGAAGCAGGAACAAGGGCTAGTCAAATTCTTTATTATACAACAAGGGTCCTGGGTGGGGAGACAGGAGCACATATCTGCAGCTGAGCTGTCACCTGCTCCCCTCTCCCAACTATGTTTGGTTTGGGGCAACTAGAGCCATTGATACATTGAGGGAGAGGCCTGGGAAGTCTTCCCTGTATGAGGACTAATGCCTTAAGCATTTGCAATAGGGCTGGGCCTGCTTAACTTGGCCCTCTATGGGGAGTCCCTGTATGTTTTAGATGCTACAGATTTCACCCCTCTGTTGCCACCAATTTCACCCCTCCTTTCCCTGAGGTAGTGGACCAAGCTGAGTCTCTCCAAACTCAGTCCTTTAAAGCTAAGGTGGCCAGTGCTGTTCTTCCCTGAGCCCAGGTGTGCAAGCAACACTTCAGCTATTTCATTTCTGGATAGGACCTTAATTTTAATTCTAAGCCCCCATCCGCCTGGGCTGGTAGAAGATTTATCTTCAGAATTTTTCTATGTTTTCTCCCTACCGCCTTTGCCTGGGGCTGTGCCACCATTTTTAGCTCTAATTGCAACATCTGGCAAAGAGGGGGTGGGGTTTGATCTTTGTTGTTATCATCTTCATCATACAGGTCACAGTGCCCAGTCTGAAACCCTTGGGTCTAAAGGTGTTCCAGAATTCAGAACGTTTTAGATTTTGGAAGGTAATGTAAGACATAGACTATCCATTCCCTCACACCCCACCAGCAGCTGGGGCAGAACCCTATAATCAAATCCATTCATATTTCTGCTGTAAAACACATACGCAGGCTGGGGGTGATAAATAAAGATAGTAAATAGCTTCACATCCATCCGGGTCAGACTTATGTTCCGAAGAAGTTTAGGCCAAGTCAAGTATTGTGACCAGATGAGTTGTGAAAAAATATTGGATTTTAGAACTTCTGGGAATTTGAAATCACAAACAAAAATCTTAACACCAATAGCTCACATTTACTGAGCACCTACTGTGTGCTGAGACATGACCTCTGTCCAGTGCTATTGTCCCTGGAACGGAGTCCCTTGTGCAGACCCCAAGAGAGGGTTCTTGGATCTCATGCAAGAAAGAATTCAGGATGAGTCCATAAAGTTAAAACAACCTTATTAGGAAAGTAAAGGGATAAAGAATGGCTACTCCACAGGCAGAGCAGCAGCATGGGCTGCTCAATTAAGGATACTTAACATCATTTCCTGATTATATGCCAACCAAGGGGTGGATGATTCATGAGTTTTCTGGGAAAGGGGTGGGCAATTCCCGGAACTGAGGGCTCCTCCCTCTTTTAGACCATACATGGTAACTTCCTGATGTTGCCATGGCATCTATAACCTGTCATGGTGCTGGTGGGAGTGCCTCTTAGCATGCTAATGAATTACCATTAGCATATAATGAGCAGTGAGGACAACCAGAGGTCGTTTTTGTCGCCATCTTGGTTTTCGTGGGTTTTCGCTGGCTTCTTTACTGCAACCTGTTTTATCAGCAAGGTCTTTATGACCTGTATCTTCTGCTGACCTCCTATCTCATCCTGTGACTTAGACTGCTTAACCTCCTGGGCATGCAGTCCAGTAGGTCTCAGCCTCATTTTACCCAGCCCCTCGTTAAGATGGAGTCACTCTGGTTCAAATGCCTCTGACACTACAATGGTAGGTGCTCTTATTGTGCCCGTTTTATAGTTGAGAATACTGAGGCACAGGCTTAGTAAGTAGTGATTTTGGCTTCAGGGCTCATGTGCTTTGCTGTTAGACTGGTCCATGTAGGCTACTGCTGGCCATCCATGTCCATACGGCCCCTTCTGGTCCCCAGGGGCTCTTTACTGCTAGGGCTGGACATGAGATGGGAGAATGAGGCTGGTAACTTCAGTACGCATGGTCTCCTCACTCTAGACTGGGAGTCTCACATCTAATGCCCAGAGCGACCATGGAGGTGATTTAAATGAGTACAGCTGCCCAGATATAATACATCAGGCAATACGGCAGCAGAGGTGAACTTGAGAGCTCATATGCATGGCATTCGAGGAAGGCCAAAATCTGTTTTCTTAACTCCTGATTTTTAATTCAAAAAATTTTAGACAGCTTTATTGAGGTATCATTTACATATCATGCTTAAAGCATATCATTCAATGATTTTTAGTAACCATCAGCATAGCTTAATTTTAAAATATTTTCATCACCCCAAAAAGAAACCCCATGCCACTAGCAGTCACTCCTCATTTTCCACCAATCTTCCCAGCCCTGGGCAACCACTGCTTTATTTTCTATTCCATCAATGTGCCTATTCTAGACATTTTCTATAAATGGATTTATAGAAGATAGGATCTTTTATGACTGGCTTCTTTCATTTACTTCACACGCTTTCAAGGTTCATCTGTGTTGTAGCTCGTATCAGTACTTTGTTAGTTTTATGGCTAAATAATATTCCATTGTATGGATTGACCACATTTTCTTTTCTTTGTTTTCTTTTTCAGACAGGGTCTACTTCTGTCACCCAGGCTGGAGCACACTGGCACAATCATGGCTCACTGTAGCCTTAGCCTTCCCGGGCGCAGGTGATCCTCCCACCTCAGCCTCCTGAGTAACTGGGACCACGGGTGCCACCACACCTGGCTAATGTTTGTATTTTTTGTAGAGACGGGGTTTCATCATGTTGCTTGGGCTGGTCTTGAACTCCTGGGCTCACGCTATCTGCCTGCCTCAGCCTCCTAAAGTGCTTGGATTACAGGCGTGAGCCACTGTGCCCGGCTCCAAATTAATTTCTTTATTTGTCTGTGCCCAATTCTCCGTTCTGCTGTTGGGGGCTGGCCTGTGCATTGTGGGGTGTCCAGCAGCATCCTTGGCCTCCATCTGCTACAAGTCAGTAGCACCCCCTCCCCAAGTCACGACAACTTGGAGTTTTCATGGGGGAATGTTCAGGGATGGTGACTCTGGGACTGGCTGGAGACGGAATCAGCAAGACTGCTGGGTTGGGGTTGGGAAAGGGGAAAGTGAGGTCAGGTCATGGCTGGACTCGGATGCCAGGCTAGGAAGTGTGGGGGTGCAATGACAAACCACCGACGACTTTAAGTGAAGGAATGACAAGGTCAGGGTGAGTCTCACAATGACTTGCTGGGGTACAGGAAGGGCTGGTAGGGCCGGTACAGACTGGGGAGCCTGGCTAGGAGGTGACTGCAGGTGTCTGGCCACAAGGAGATGGTGGCAGAGGGAATGCAGGACTGTGGATGGGCACTAGGGAAGCAGAACTGGTAGGACTTGATGATCCACAAACTGGAGGGCAAGGGTGGGCGTCATGGAGGATGCAGATGCCAGGCTGCGACCATGATGGGGAAACAGGGAGTCATCCCATGAGGGCAAGAACATTGAAGGAGGACAGCGGTGCATTCTGGGCATGTGAGGATTGAGGCAGGACCTCCTATAGGAAATACTCCATCATCACATCTCAGTCTCTGCAGGCTAGGAGGGCGGGGCAAGGAAGAGAGGAGAGTGGAGGGCCCCTGATAAGGTAAGAGATGGAGCAGGAGATGGAAGGCAGAGGAAGATGATGAATGGGCCCTGGGACGGAGGGAGACACACACTTAAGGAGAGAGAGAAAAGAACAGAGAGAGAGATGGATGGCAACAGAGAGAGAGAGAGAGAGAGAGAGAGAGAGAGAGATGGATGGAGACAGAGATGGAGGGAGACAGAGAGAGAAGGAGAGAGAGAGGGATGGAGAGAGACAGAGGGAGAAAGAGACAGGTGGAGGGAGACAGAGAAGAAGAGAAAGAGATGGAGGGAGACAGAGAGAGATGGAGGGAGACAGAGAGAGATGGAGGGAGACAGAGAGAGATGGAGGGAGACAGAGAGAGATGGAGGGAGACAGAGAGAGAGAGATGGAGACAGACAGAGATGGAGAGAGAAATGGAAGGAGATAGAGACAGAGAAGGAAAGAGAGGGTGGGAGACAAAGAGAAAGAAGGAGAGAGAGATGGAGAGACACAGAGACAGAGAGAGAGAGGAGAGAGATGGGAGGAGACAGAAACAGAGAGAGAGATAGAGAGAGAGACAGAGAGAGAAGGAGAGAGACATGGAGAGAGACAGAGACAGAGAGAGATGGAGAGAGACAGAGAGAGATGGAGAGAGACATGGAGAGAGACAGAGACAGAGAGAGATGGAGAGAGACAGACAGAGATGGAGAGAGAAATGGAGGGAGACAGAGTCAGAGAAGGAGAGAGAGATGGAGGGAGACAGGGAGAAGGAGAGAGAGGTGGAGGAAGACAAAGAGAAGAGGAGACAGAGATGGAGGGAGGCAGAGAGGAGAGAGAGATGGAGAGAGACAGAGAGAGAGAAGGAGAGAGACATGGAGAGAGAGAGAGAGAGATGGAGAGAGACAGAGAGATGGAGAGAGAAATGGAGGGAGACAGAGAGAGATGGAGAGACAGATGGAGGGAGAGAGGAGAGAGATAGAAGGAGACAGAGAGGAGAGAGAAATGGAGGGAGACAGAGTCAGAGAAGGAGAGAGAGATGGAGGGAAACAGGGAGAAGGAGAGAGAGATGGAGGAAGACAAAGAGAAGAGGAGACAGAGATGGAGGGAGACAGAGAGAGATGGAGAGAGAGATGGAGACAGAGACAGAGAGAAGGAGAGGGAGTGAGGGAGACACAGAGAGAGGAGAGAGACGAAGGGAGACAGAGAGGAGACAGATGGATGGAAACAGAGACAGAGAGAGAGAAGGAGAGAGAGAGAGAGAGGGAGGGAGACAGAGAGAAGCAGAGAGAGATGAAGGGAGGAAGAAGGAAGTGAGAGACAAAGGAGGAACGAGAGAGACACAGGGAACAAACAGCAGCAAACGGGCTCACGTTTACTGAGCACCTGCTGTATACCAGCCCATCATCAAAGTGTTAATCCTGTGAGAGGGAAGGCCACTGACTCTCCTCAAAACCCCTCTGCAATCCCCAGAGCCTTGAAGGTCCTCCTTCTTCTGTTCTCTCCACCTCCATAGCTTGCACTCACCTGTAGCCTTTTTCTTACCTGTCCAAGGAAGGTCCTAGAAGATCAGAGGAGAGCTGAGCCCATCCTCAGTGAGGAGCCCCATCAATGCAGGAGACCCCCAGCTCTGGGAGGATGGGAGGCCCCGAGCCCTGCTCCCACCTGCTGGCTGCCACACTCACATCTTCTTTCCTCCTTCCTCCCCTCCTCCCCCTGCCTCTTAGTGAACATGTGCTGGTCTTCCAAGCCCATCTCTAAGCTCACCTCCTCTTGGAAGCCTTTCCCCAATCCAGGGAACACAGACCTTTTATCTCCTTCAGGCCCTTCTCAGAGGCTGAAACTCAGATGCTTTGAGTGGCCTGGGAGGGAATGTGGATGAGTGAGCAAGTTGCGGATATCGCAGGAGCTATGGTAGAGGGCAGCAGACGGGCAGACGACGGCACCGCTGAGGGCTTGGCAGCCGCAGGCCCTCATGAAACGGCCCAGCTCCGGCCCAACTCCAGCTGAGGGTTGTCGAGGAGAAATGTGGACCCAGTGTTGCCAGAGTTTCTGATTTTTTACAAGAGAAGCCAAAACTCCCATATTTTAATGGAAATCCTCCAAGTTTTTAAAATGTTGGCCCCAAAATACCATCTTTTTTTTTTTTTTTTTTTTTTTTTTTTTTTTTTTTTACAGCTCTTGCCAACATCTGCAGGTTCGATTCAGCCCGTGGGCTGCCAGTTTTAGATGGTAGCTGGACCTATTTCTATTTTAGCATTTGTAATAATTGATTTCACGTCACTGTTTATGTCACTCTCCTCATTAGCCTTGGAGGAATGGCCTTGCCATATTTACGGCCATATCCCCTGTGGCTGGCCCCACGCTTTGCATACAGAGGATGCTTAATAAATGTTAGTCAAATGAATGAGTTGGAGTGTTGGACGCATATCAGTGGCCTGCAGAAGGGTCTGAAGATTCTAGAAGGGGATCATGACCTGTCGGCTGGGGAGGGAACAGTCAGTGGGTCTTCTGGAGGTGGGACAGACGGGGCAGGCCCCTGTCATTTTCCCCTGCCCGGCTGGTCATTCGTGATTTAATTCCGCCACATCCTTTGCATGTTGCTAGAAGCCTGGGCTGGGGGAGTCTGCAGGCCATCAAGCCTTTCATACAAATGAGCCTGGCCCCAGGCACAGGGCCAAGTAGAAATTGGGCTTTGGGGAGGTGGGCAGAGGTAAGAATTTTAATAAGTTCAATAAAAATTGGAAGTAAAACCTACGCTGGAGGAACTGCTGGTTCCTGGCAGTTTTAAGGGACTTAGTGGAGTGGGTGCAGCAAGGGATGCTGGGAATTTCTGGACCTGGTCTCGGGAGAAACGCAAGGAGGTTGGGACAGGACTGCGAGGCCTAGGCTCGGACTCAGCCGGAAGGCTGGCCTCTGAGGGGCGTGGCTAAGAAGTGGCCGGCCTCAGGGGGCGTGGCCTCAGAGGAAGCCGAATGGATGGGCGGGGCCGCCGGAGATCCTGAGGGTGGGTGCGCTGCAGGTACCCTCCTCCTGTTGGCCGGTAGAGGGCAGCACAGGCATAAGATCCAGTCCCCCAGGGAGTGGGTTGGGTGGGGAACCCAGCAGGGAAACTGAGGCCAAAACCCTGTGGAGGGGAAAGGCTGAGCTCCTGGAGTCTCTGACACAGTGAGCAAGGGCTCAGTGGGGAGAGTCCAACTCCAGTCTGTCCAGCGACTGGAAGTAGCCAGGCTCTGAGGACCACCTGCCACAGCTCAGGGGGCAGCACTCACTGATCTGCTTGTACCTGAGCCATAGAGGTGGGAGCCCGGCCCACCCTCTGCCTCCCAGTGGTTCCCACCTCTTTGTCAATGTGCCAGGCCCTTTACTCAGGTGTCTCATCCCCATTTTGGAGGTGAGGAGAAGGAGGCCCAGAGAGGTTAACTAACATGCCTGAGGTCACACAGCATGAGTGGGAGAGCTGGGACGAGAGCCATGCAGTGCCTGCCTGTGTAATCACTGCGTCACCTGCTGTGCTCTGAACTGAACTTGTGCATTGATCTGGGTGGGCGTCTATTCCTGCCCCTCCTCCTAGAGCATGAGCCTTAGGGCAGGACTTGGTTTATCTGGGTGATCCCTGTATCCCTAGTACCACAGACACCAAGTTGGCCTCTGTAAATACTTGTTGAAGGAATGAGTGTTACAGGAACTGTGGCAGGAAAGGATTGGAAGACACATTTGAATCTTTCTGTCCCTTCAAATAGGCACTCTCTCCTCTGCCCCTGGGCCAGGGTGGGCCACTGGTGGAGAATGCAGGGGGGTTGGCGTGAGCTGCATTCATCAGCCTGAACCCTCTAATAAATGCTCCATTGTAGGTCTAGAAAAGTGAAAGTGAGGGCCGGGTTCGGTGGTTCATGCTTGTAATATCAGCACTTTGGGAGGCCAAGGCGGGAGGATCACCTGAAGTCAGGAGTTCGACACCAGCCTGGCCAACATGGTGAAACCCTGATTCTACTAAAAATACATAAATTATCCTGGCGTGGTGGCACAAGTCTGTAGTCCCAGCTACTTGGAAGGCTGAGGCAGGAAAATGACTTGAACCTGGTGGGGCGGAGGTTGAAGTGAGCCAAGATCGCACCACTGCACTCCAGCCTAGGTGACTGAGCAAGACTCTGTCTCGAAAAAATAAAAAAAGAAAACCAAAAATGAGAGCCTGCATTTGGGTAGGGGTGGAGGGCAGATTGCTCAGGAGTGGATCCTGGCCTCAACACCAGGTGTGTGGCTTTGGCCAAATTCTCCCTTTTCCTTGAGCCTCAGTTCTTTACGCCTTCTCCAAAGTGGGATAATAGACCACTGTGGGATTGTGGAGATTGAAGAAGTGAGCACATATAAAGTGCCTAGCACAGTGCTTGGTACATGGTTGGCTCTGAGGATGATGACTGTAACAGAATTGGTAATATCGTGGCAGCTCTGAGACTTTCATGGTATTTAAGTATGTAATGATTTGGTATTACAGTGACACGGTAGGTAGTTCATGTAATGGGAGAGGGGGTGTGGACAAGGTCAGTTACAGAAAGGGAAGGATGCATCTGTATGTGAGAGGACAGAGAGAGAGAGGCAGAGAGATATACAGGGAAAAACAGAGGTGGAAATTGAAAGAGACACAGGAAGGCAGAACTAGACAGAGCGACACCCAGAGAGAAACAGAAACTAAGAGTGTGTTTGGCCCAGTGCGGTGGCTCACACCTGTAATCCCAGTACTTTGGGAGGCCGAGGTGGGAGGATCAGTTGAGCTCAGGAGTTTGAGACCAGCCTGGGCAACATAGTGAGACCCCATCTCTAAAAACATAAAATAAAAAATTAGCCGGGCATAGTGGTGTGCACCTGTGGTCATAGCTGCTCAAGAGGCTGAGACAGGAGTATCACTTGGGAAGTTTGAGGCTGCAGTGAGCCGTGGTTGCACCACTGCACTCCGGCCTGGGTGACAGAACAAGATTCTGTCTCAAAAAGAGAAAAGAAAAGAACAAAAGTGCATTTACTGCCAGTGATTAGGGCACAAACACTATATATATATATACACACACACACACACACACACACACATACACACACACACACACATACACACGCAGAGAGAGAGAGAAAGAGGCGTCCCTGTCCTGTGGTTGACATTTATCCAGTGCGGCCACTTCCACCTCCACTCCCTACCGGGTGACAGTTGTTTGAATCCCCCAGGGGCTGAGAAGGCCTGTAGGACTCCCAGCTGGGATTGGATCTCAGGTGATGCTGGGGCAGGGGACATTCCCCAAGGTGACCAGGAGAGTATCAAGCCAAAGGAACCTGGGGGTGATTCTTAGTCAATCCAGGAAAACACACTCCAAGGTCCAGGTCAGGAGTTGGGCGACAGAGGGCCAGAAGCCTGGTAGACCTAGAGCACAGTGGGACTGAGGTTGGAGGAAGTAAGGGATGTCCCAGGAGATGGCTGGATTGGAGCCCAGTGTGGCCAGGAACCCAGAGTGTGGGAGTGAGTTGGACTGGCTCACAGAAGAATGCTCGGAGCTGGTGCCATCTTGGTCTCAGACACCAGACATCACAGCTGATCCCAAGTCTAAGGGGACCTCACAGAACAAACCTGTCTCCCAAACCAAACCCTGAGCCTTGTGGCAGGGACCGTATTCTGTTCATCTCTGTGTTTCTGGAGCCCAGTAGGACTCAGTGGGAGCCTCTGTGAATGTTTTCAGATGAAGGCATTGCTGGGGAGAGTTGTGGTGTTGGAGGTGGCCCCCACACATGGGCTGGGCTCCTTCCTGCAGGTCAGAATGCAGCCAGCAGGGAGGGCCCTGGACCCGGAGAGCAGGGTTTCATCCTCAGCTTTGTAGGCTGATGTCCTGAGCTTTCCTGAGAGTTCACACGAGGGCTTTGCAATCCCCACTTTGCTGCATCAAAGCCTGTTGGGTCTCATGTCTGGATTCTGGTTGTCTCATGTCCAAAGAGTGGAAACTTGTTCAATCTGAGGCAAAACCTTGTTTTTCTAAAGGTCATTTTGTAATTTCATCTCTCAATATTTCTCTTGGTGGCACCAGGTGGGCACACCTTTGAGAAGATTAAGTCCAGTTGATGACTTTAGTTTCTGGGGATTTTGCTGAGAACTGCAGGGATGTGGCTTTCTTAGGAGAGAGGCAGTGAAGGGCTGTGTTGAGCTCAGTCTCTGACTGTCTCCATGTCATCTCCATGTCATAGTGTTCGTAGTGGATTTCTATGCTTTTTGCCTTGATAGCATCCTCTCTTCCTTCTTCATCTTAGAACACAATGATTTTCCTTTGGAAACCATCTCTTTTCCACTGTCATGCCATGTTTACTGCACCACATCTCACTGCAGAGGTGGCCCCACAGCCTGGCCAATCAAAGCATTCCATCTCCTTGCCCACAATGATTGGTTCAGGGATGGGCATGTGATACAAATCAAAGCAAAGAGATTCAGTTCTAGGATGTTTGTTGCAACTGCTGGAACACCAGAATGCTCTTTTTAATGATGAGAAGATGTAAGCTGAGAGCTGATGGATTCAACATATGGAGGGAATGTGCCAGAGAATGAGGCCAACAGACAGTGGTGCTTGAGAGAGGAAGCATGTGACCTCATCATATGAACACC
This sequence comes from Macaca mulatta, assembly GCF_049350105.2. Taxonomy (NCBI): domain Eukaryota; kingdom Metazoa; phylum Chordata; class Mammalia; order Primates; family Cercopithecidae; genus Macaca; species Macaca mulatta. The sequence goes on along the minus strand of NC_133425.1, from coordinate 27,411,150 downwards.
TGGATCATGCTCTGTATAATGCCAAATGATCCATACACCTTTCCATTACATGAATTAATTTATTTCCTCCATTTAAAAACCCAGTGTAAACTATATAGTCACCACTTGTGACTATGAGTCCTATCACAGCTGGGATAGGCTTAGCCACAAAGTACTGTGGGTCTTCAATGAGGGTAGGTAGGAGGAGCAGAGCCAGGGCCACAGGAACTCCTTGGGCTGTTGGATCTCTTTCTCCTGTCCCAATATAAGGAGCTTGGGCTCTCTTTTGGCTGTCGTCTCTAAATATGACAGTTCCCTGAGCTGAGTCAGGCCTTTGGGCCTGGGACCCTCTGTTGCCAAGCCCAACTGTACCTCTGGGATATCAGTGGCACATTTAGTAAGTGCTGGAGTTGGCAGAAATAAATTCAAATTACAATAAATGTAACTGGGTTAAATTCATCAGTTAAAAATTAGAACTCTTGGGTTGTAGAAATAAAAACAGCAAGATCCAACTGTACCAGAAGCACATTTGAAAATACATAGAAAGGTGAAAGAGAGAAGAATGAGAAAAGATATACCTGAAAAAAATGAACCAAATAAAGTTGGGTTAACAGTTTTGTTCTCTGATTCAATAGAAGTTTTTTTCTTGTAAAAATACATAGAAAGGTGGAAGAGAGAAGAATGGGAAAAGATATACCTGAAGAAAAGGAACCAAATAAAGCTGGGTTAATGGTTTTGTTCTCTGATTCAATAGAATTTTTTTCTTGTAAAAATAGAACACTTCACAAATTTGCATGTCAACCTTCCATAAGGGTCATGCTGATCATCCCTGTATCATCCCAATTTTAATGTATATGCTGTTGAAATGAGCACTGAGTATAATTTAAGACCAAAAATTATAAGGGAGCAAATAAGGAAATTATAGGTGGGTAAAAAGAATAACAAAACAAGAAAAAAATATATCCGTCATAAGCAAGTATTTTCCTAACAACAAAAACTTTGTAACAAGCAATAACTGGCAGAACCTCAGGAAGAAACAGATAAATCAGCAATGATAGAGACTTTTTAACATACACACACATCTCAGAAACTAATGGAGAAACAGACAAAAAAGGTGAGCTGAGCTACTGAACAATACAATGAATAAGTTTGAATTATTAACTATATATAGAACTCTATTTCTTCTCACCAAACACTAGGGAATATATGTTTATTTCAAGCACACACATATAGAACATAAAATATGTTGGAGTCAGGAATTGGACTCAGCTTGCTCTGTTTCCAAAGCTCTATATTATTCTGCATCATGTGTGTGACTGCATGTATGGGGAACGTAGGTGTTGGTAAAGAGAAACTGGCTGCAGCCAGGCTGGGGTTCAAGGTTTGGGAGACTAGTGTCAGGAAGGGTAGTTAGGTGTCAAGACCAAACGCATGGCCTGGTTTGGGCCATGGGCGTGGCTCCCCCAGTAGACCCAGGAGGGAACCAGCCAGTCCCAGAGCCATTTTGCCTGCCCTGGTCAGGCCTGGCCCAGAGCCCACTTCTGTGTGTTTGCCAAATGTGTGACAATATTGCCATGGCCTTAGCAACTTAAAACAACACACATTTCTTAGCTCACAGTTCTGTGGATCAGCAGTCCTGGCCTGGCTTAAGTGGGTGCTCTGCACTAGGCTGCAGTCAGGGTGTTGGCCAGAGCTGAGTTCCCCTTTAGAACCCATCTAAGGGAAAAATCTGTTTGAAGATCACCTGGTTGTTCGGAGATTTCGGCTCCTTTTGGTTTCTTTCAGGGCTTCAGTTTCTTGCTGGCTGTTGGCTGGAGACCACCCTTAGCTCAAGGAGGTCACCTTCAGTTCCTTGCCTTGTGGACCTCCAATGTGGCTACTTACTTCATTAAGTCATCAAGAGGGACAGCTTCCTTGCAAGAGAAGTGTCACAATCTTATGTAACATAGTCACGTACATCCTGTTACCACTGCCATATGCTATTGATTATTGCAATTAAGGGGAAAGAATTACACCAGGGCATGGCATCACCTTAGAGTGAAGTTGTCCTCATTCTTCATAACCTTAATAAACGGTAGCTTGGCAGGCTTGGCAGACGGTGCCCTGTTACTAGAAAGCTGAATGGTGTGCAACCCGTTCACTTGGGTTGGGTCGCGTCTGAGAGAGTCAAGACCACTCGGCCATTGGCTTCTCTTGGCTTGAGGGTCTCTGGCTCATCAGAGTGGCTGAGTCTGTCTTGGCATTTCTGAAGCCCAGGGAATATGGCCTCCAAATTGCCACAGTCACCCTTGCGGAAGGGACTGGAATCTGAGGCCTGAGATAGTAACAGATAACAAGACGTGGGTGTCTGGGGGAAGAATGGCTCAAGCAGTGGAAATAGTGTGTGCAAAGGCCCTGAGGCAGGAATATGCTATGGGGTATGCAAGGGACAAGAAGGAGACCAGAGAGGGAAAGAGGGGCAGGAAGTGAGGTCAGGGATGGAGACACAGATTTCCATGGCCATGGCTCAATCTATCAGTGCACTACTGGTAGAAGTTTAGGGTGTTTCCAATCCTCTGCTATAGTGAATACCCTCGTCCATAAATTTTGCCCACACTTGCAAATATGTCTGAGGGTAAATTCCTAGAGGTGGAATTGCAGGGTCAAAAGGAAAGTGCATTTCAGTTTGGACAGCCATTGCCAAATTCACCCTCCTTCCCTCCCAGACCTGACACTCCCACTGGCCCTTTCTCTTTTTTTTAATTTTTAATTTTTTTTTTTGAAATGGAGTCTCACTGTCACCCAGGCTGTAGCACACCGGTATGATCTCAACTCACTGCAACCTCCGTCTCCTGGATTCAAGTGATTCTCGTGCCTCAGCCTCCTGAGTAGCTGGGATTACAGGTGCATGCCACCACACCTGGCTAATTTTTGTATTATTATTATTTTTTTTTAAATAGAGACGGGGTTTCACCATTTTGGCCAGGCTGGTCTCGAACTCCTGACCTCAGGTGATCCGCCTGCCTCAGCCTCCCAGAGTGCTGGGATTACAGACGTAAGCCACCACGCCCAGCCTCCCACTGGCCCTTTCTGAGGGTCCTCCATGCCTGTGACTTCCTTGGTCCCTGCCTAGGCTGGCGTCCTGTCCTGGTTTCACACAGAAGAGCTGCTCTTGTCTCCCTGGACTCCCAGTCCCTCCCTGCAGAAGGCTGTTCGGTGCTGCAGATGGCTGGGGAGTCTAAGAGCCCCTAAGAGGATACTTTCCCTTGATGGAAATTCTCCACATTGGGAAAATTCTCCCCACCAACTGTCTTTTCCATGTGCTTTCCCCAGGATCAGAAACTCCCCAATGGCTATTCTGAGACAATGTGTGAGTTCGCATTTACCCACAATTTGTCTCTGGGAAGGTGGAGGCCTGGCAGACTCTGCCAGAGGACAGAGAGCAGAGAACACCTTGTCTGGAATGGGGAGCAGCTGTCCCCTAGTTACTGCCCATGTGATATTGCAGGGGATGGAAAGGCTGGGGGCTTCCGGACCTGCTGAGGTAGAGGCTATGTGAGAGTCAATCAGCATTTACTGAGCACCTGCCATGTGGCTCCTGTACCTCTTCCTGCCCGACCAGGCCTGGTTCAGGAACAGGGCAGGGCTGAGCTTGTGTGAGTCTGTGACCTGGGGTCTCTGTGGTTTCACACCTGAGCCTGGTCAGGGCAGGCAGGTGCAGACTTGGGGAGCCTCAGCCCCGGCTGCCCACCCAGAGCCTCCTTAGAGCCACCCCTTCCTCTGGAGCCTCCCCCTCTCTTGCCTCTGTTCCTCGGCAGCTTGCAAAACCAGCTAAGCCTTAATCTCTGATGGTTGAAGGGGTCTCCTAGTCCTAAACCCAGCTCTGAGCTGGAGGTAGCCCCTGCTGGAAGCACCTCCCAGAGTCACAGGCCTTCCTCAGAAGACAGGCAGGATGGCTGGGTGTGGCAGCTCATGTCTGTAATACCAGCACTTTGGGAGGCAGAGCTGGGAGAAATGCTTGAGGCCAAGAGTTCCGGATAAGCCTGGCCAACACAGCAAGACCCTGTTTCTGCGCAAAAATGAAAAAAATTAGCTGGGCATGGTGGTGCACACCTGTGGTCTCAGCCACTCGGGAAGCTGAGATGGGTGGATCACTTGAGCCCAGGAGTTTGAGGCTACAGTGAGCTATGATTGTGCCACTGCACTCCAGCCTGGGTGACAGAGTGAGATTCTAACTCTCAAAATAAAAACAGTAAATAAAATAAATAAAGACGGATAGAAAACCAGCTGCTGCTCAAGGAATGTAACAGGTGAGAACTGATGATCTTTAGCAGGGACTCCAGGGCCAGTGGGAGCAAAGACAGTGATGCCTGGGCCAGGCAGTGAGATGCATGAGATACCCTGGGCTGCCAGGGCTCTGCCCTCTCTGCCCCTAGATTTGCCTGACCCTGGGCAATCTCACAGCTGCTTACCCTGGTGGAGCTCTTAGCACCCGCCGGAGGGTGGACGGGGCATGGTGCTGAGACCCCCCCCATGCTTCTGCATGACCTTGCTTCAGCTTCGTCCGCCTGTCACTGTGGCCATATATGGCCTGGGTCCCAATCTTGAAGGCTTCGCATCTTGGATCCTGTCCCAGAACAGAGGTGGGCCTCGCAGAGCCAGACGCTTCCTTGGAAGGTGTCGCGGCCCCTCTATGAGCGCCCCCTAGAGCCAGAAGTCAGGAGAAGACCAAGGGCCTGCAGAGAGGTGGAGCCAGAAGGCACTTCCAAATGGGATAAGGCTGACGGTGTCACTCCTACCCCTCCCACAGCTCAAGACCATCTTGGGGCTCCTCATAGCAACAGTCCCACCTCTCATCCCCCTCCTAACCTCCTCACTCCTTCCCTACCCTGGGTCTGAAACTGTGAACTCACTTGGTTTCTTCCTGCCTCACCATTCTCTCCATCTGGGGCTCTCTCCCTCCAGAACCTTCACAGTTTTCATGTCTCAGCTTAAATGTCATCTTCTCAGGGAGGCCCACCCTGACTTCTGTGGCTAAACTAACTGACTCACTCATTACCTTCCATATCCCCTTCTTTGCCTTCATAGCATTTATTAGACTACGAATTTTAAAAGGTATTTTTATTGATTTGTTTTTGTAGAGATGGGGTCTCACTATGTTGCCCAGGCTGGGTTTGAATTCCTGGCCTCAAGCGATCCTCCTGCCTTGGCCTCCCAAATTGCTGGGATTACAGGCATGAGACACGGTGCTTGGCTAAACTCTGAATTTTTAAATGTGTACATTTATTTCCCATCTTCCTTCATAAGACTACCAGCTCCTTGAGGGCGGGGACCTTTTTGTCTTATATACTCTTTTATTTCCTGAACCGTGAAGACAGCCTGTCATCCAGAAAGTGCTTAATAAACAATTTGCTGAATGAATGAATGAGTGGAAGAGACTGTGATGGAATGGTAAAACACCTGGCCTTGGAGTTGGGCAGACCTGGACTCAAATACACCCCTTTCTTGCTGTGTTACCCTGGGTGAGTTGATTTACCTCTCTGAGCTTTACACTCTCATTTGTCAAGTGGGATGTAATGAAACCTAGCCTTCCTGGGTTAAGGCAAGGATTACACAGGACAAGGGATGGTCCAGTGCTTTACAAACTGTAAAGTGCCTGGGGTAAAGAGAGGCTGTCAATTTTGGCTCTCTGGACATTTGTCAAGGTGGCCGCTCATCCTCTCATTTTCTTAGTGCACAGGCAGCTTTCTTAGTTCCTGGCCAGTGAAACTAATTGGATGGAATCCCAGTGTCGCCGCAGGGAAGCGTGGAAGCTCAGACCACTTAAAACTTAACTGGCCAGAAGAGTTGGATTTGCATTTCAGCGAATGAGACCAGAGGGATGGAAGGTGGTGCTGGGAGGAATGTTCTCGAGGTGGCTTGCAAAAGGCTCAGTTCTATGCTGAGGTACAAAGACTGAGCTGGCTGGCGGGGGGTGAACTGGGGCCTGACACTGCAGGCATAGACCGGTCACAGGCGTCTCTGCCGATCAGGGCCCTCCGAGAGCAAAACAGGAGAGGCGGAGGCCCACCATGGAGTCGTGAATACAGTGACTATTCCTGCTTGTCACTTGGGGAGATTTAACTAGATGTCTTGGAGAGTGGGTAGGGAGAGAGAGGCAGACACAGAACAGTGGCAGACAGACAGCAAGAGACAAAAACAAGAGAGATGGAGAGAAAGAAGATGGGAGGGGGAGTCCACCCAGTGTCTCCCATGAGCGCAAACCACAGAAGGAAATTAAGACAGGCTTCCCCGGGATGCTGCACACTCCCCATTGATCTCAGAGAACCCCTTGCCTTTCGTTTTCTTGTAGAGACGGGGTTTCCCGATGTTGCCCAGGCTGGTCTTGAACCCCTGGCGTCAAGTGATCCTCCTGCCTCAGCCTCCCAAAATGCTGGGATTACAGGAGTGAACCATTGCACCTGGCCCCGCACACCTTCCTTCTTTCCTTCCTTCTTTCCTTCCTTCCTTCCTTCCTTCCTTCCTTCCTTCCTTCCTTCCTTCCTTCCTTCCTTCCTTCCTCTTTCTTCTTTCTTTCTTTTCTTTTTTTTTTTTTTTGAGATGGAGTCTTGCTCTGTTGCCTAGGCTGGAGTGCAGTGGCGTGATCTTGGCTCACCGCAACCACCCCTCCTGGGTTCAAGAGATTCTCTTGCCTTAGCCTCCCAAGTAGCTGGGACTACAGGCGCCCACCACCATGCCCAGTTAATTTTTGTATTTTTTAGTAGAGACGGGGTTTCACCATGTTGCGCAGGGTGGTCTCAAACTCATGGCCTCAAATGATCTGCCTGCCTTGGCCTCCCAAAGTGCTGGGATTATAGGCATCAGCCACTGTTCCTGTCCACCCCTATGCCTTTCATCATGCAAGCATCTTGCCTCAAACAGTGTGCTTCTAGTATTCAGGGACCTTTATCCTTCCACATGGGCCCCCAAAGTTGAGCCAATCCCTTCCTCTGGTGCCCAAGCAAAGAGAGACCAATCTGTTGCCAGGCTGGAAGAAAGCTGGGCTTGAACTTCCAAGAGAACGGGTGTGTGCACCTATGTGGCACCTCCCTGGGGGATTCCCAGGCCTGTCAGGGACACTTTAGAGCCCACCCCCATGTTCTGATGGGAGCCTCCGCCCCACTCCTCATCCAACTCCGCATCTCTTCTGCTTCATCTGTCTGCATTCTCCCCCTGCAACCGTGCCACATCCACATGCCACAGGTGCGATGTTCACTTCGCATTTTCTCTAAATCACTCACTGTTTTCACAACCTAAATTCATTCAGAAAGGAACCTTCAGATCACCACCGGAAATGAAAAGCCAGTATCACTTGCAATAAATACAAAAGAACTGTCAAAAAGAAATTACCATTGTAAAAATGTTCGTGAGGAGATGGGAGTGATGGCTCACGCCTGTAATCCCAGCACTCTGAGAGGCTGAGGTGGGATCACTTGAGCTGAGGAGTTTGAGACCATCCTGGGCAACATAGGGAGATCCTGTCTCTGCAAAAAACCAAAAATATGAGCTGGGCATGGGGGCGAGCACCTGTGGTCCCAGCTACTCAGGAGGCTGAGGCGGGAGGCTCGCTTGAGTCCAAGAGTTGAAGGCTGCAGTAAGCGACTATCGTACCACTACACTCTAGACTGGGTGATAGAGCAAGGCCCTTTCTGAATAATAAAATAAAATAGAAACAAAAACATTCATGAAAAATCTAAAACAGTGGATTCAATGGGGGATTATTTTGTCCCCCACATCCCTGCCCTCCCCACCACAAGGATATTTGGCCAATGTTTGCAGACATTTCTGGTGTTTATGACTGGGAGTACGTGGGGATGGGGGGTGCATATTCCTGGCATCCAGTAGGCCAAGGCCAGGGATGGTGCTAAGCATCCACTAACACCCAGGACAGCCCTGACATCAAAGCCTTCTTTGTCCCCAAATGTCAGTAGTGCTGAGGTTTAGAAATCCTGCTCTAAAATGAGCTTAAGCATCCCAGAGGGGTGAGCCCCACACTTTGGGCAGCTGTGACCTAGTTAATTCCTCCTTCTCCTTCAGGCTCTGCTGAAACATTCTGCCTCAGGGAAGCCTTCCCTGAGCCCCAGAACAGAGGACCCAGCTGTAGGCTCCGGCTCCAGGGGCCCTGTACCTCCCGAGTCCTGACTCATGGCCCTCGAGGGTGATTTCTTGCTAGTATCTGCCTTTTCCACTGGAGCAGAGGGTCGCAGTGGGTAGGGGCCATGTCTGTTCCACTGGTCTCTTTTTTTTTTTTTTGAGACTGAGTCTCGTTCTGTCACCCAGGCTGGAATATAGTGGCACACTCTTGGCTCACTGCAACCTCTCTTTCCTGAGTTCAAGCAATTCTCCTGCCTCAGGTTCCCGAGTAGCTGGGATCACAGGCACCCGTTACCACACCCGGCTAATATTTGTATTTTAGTAGAGATGGGGTTTCACCATGTTTTCCAGGTTGGTCTCGAACTCCTGACCTCAGGTGATCCATGTGCCTCTGCCTCCCAAAGTGCTGGGATTACCGGCTTGTACCACTGTGCCCGGCCCCATTGGTCTTTTTCTGCAGCCCTCAGCGCAGTGTCAGGCTTGTAGCAGATACTCAATAGCTCCATGCGGAATGAATGAATGAAGGTTAGACCAAAAAGAGATGTGGACTCTACTCCTGGACTCACCACAGCTCGCCGGGCCCTTAACCTCTCCTCAGCCCACTTTCATTCTCACCTGTGAAATGCACACCTAATGGGCCTGTTGTGGGGATCAAAGGAGAACGGGCATGAAAGTCCTCAGCAGGGGACAAGCCACGGCATCCACCAGGGGAGGATCCCTTGCAGAGGCGGGGTCATTCCCTCATTCATCAGTTCCGCCATCACCATCGAGCACCCTGGATGCCGGTTGTCCCAGGGTAATTTTTTTTTTTTTTAAAGTTGAGTTCTTGCTCTGTCGCCCAGGCTGGAATGCAGTGGTGTGATCATAACTCATTGCAGCCTTGAACTCCTGGACTCAAGCATGTGAATTTCTGGGGTAGAAATGTAGAAGGTAGAGATGAGATGGGCAGGATTGTAACTTAGGGGTGTGTACATCCAAGGGTGCCTTTCCCCTTTCTCCTGGATCTCATTCCCATCCAGTCACAAGCCCGAGATCTTTCTCCTTGTCCTCTCTCCATCATCCTCCAGGTGAGAGGCCCATTCTCATCTTGGGGGACCTGTGAGAGTACAAGGCCACCAAAATGGAGCTTAGTCCACGTGAAGAGGCATGTGGGGTGTCCAGGACACAAGTGGACACAGATGAACACAGGTGGACACAGGTGGGCATCAGGAGATACAGGTGACACAGGGACACAGGTGGACACAGGTGACACAGGTGGGCACAGGTGGACATCACTCTTTGAACAGCCCTCGAGGATGTGCTGGCTGTGTCCATGAGCACACGGCCCAACTCGCAAGGTGTCCGCTGTCCACTCAGACTGGGAAAGGACCCTTTGTGGGTGCCAACTTCACCTCCCTGTGGCTCCCGGGGGATGTAATGGAAAGGGCTTGAAGTGGAGGCTGGAGGCCTTTTAGGGAAGCCCTGCTCATATCTACATAGTGACTCTCATTCCTTCTGAGGACCAACCATCCCCCACTCCTCCTCTTCTTCCCCCTCCTCCTCTCTGCTTGCCTTCTCCTTTTCCTCTCCCTTCTGTCCCCCTTATCCTCCCCCTCCTCCTCCCCTTTTGCCTTCTACTCCCCCTCCCCATTCCCCGACCTTTACCATCCTCCCCCCTCTTCTCCCCTTTCCCTCCTCCTCCTCCTCCCCTGCGTCTCACTCCCCTCCAGGCAAGCAACTTTAGCTGATTTCCAGGTGGAAGGAGAAGAGAAACTGTCTCTACTTGATTGCGTATTCTTCTTAACCTTTTTCTTGGAACACCTGGATGTAGGCTTTTGAAATCTTGAAAACCAAATCGGGCTCCTGTTCTCTCAGTCTTCTGGGACAGCTGTGCCCTGAGGTCATGAGTGTTTTCTATTTAGTTACCTAAATGCTGGCAGCCTGTCATTAATGTCCATTAATGTCAGAAATCGTCCCACCACCAGTTTGTCCTGGGTTACCCTGGACCCACTAGGTCCTGGAGCCATGGCCTCTGGGCTCACTCTGAACCCCACCTGGGGGATCTGAGCCTATTCACTGCCACCGGGCTGGATGGGGGCAGCTGAGCTGAACAAGGCTGGTGGAAGTTCAGTAAACCCATTACTCGAAATTGGAAGGTCTCCATGAAGTGCCACCTCCGATTTGGGCCACTTCACTTTAAAAGGCAGAATTCCAACCAGAGTGATGCTAATGACTCCGGTGAATCTAAAAGGGGACCTTTGGAGAAAGGGCAGATGAATTGGAATGATCTGTGCAGACAAGACAAGGTTGGGGGGCACCTCGGTAACTGCTGACCCCCCAAAATGCTCCTCTCAAGAAGATACCAACCAGCTCCCCCGCTCCCCCGGTCCTCAGAGAGCAAAGCAAGAAATTAGCTTAAATTGGAGCTGGAAAGATTTAGGTTATGTGTAAGGAGGAACTTTTTAAACCCTGAAATATGCTACCAAGAGAGGCTTCGGGTTCTCAAGAGAGTGTCTAAAAATAGCTTATTCTTTAAAAATAGGTCTGGGCAAGTTTTAAACGTCAGCTCCGCTTCTCAGGGGTGGCCTTATGTGCAGGTGAACCTGGCCACGTGGGCTCCCCCAGGGCAGAGGGCACAGGGAAAAGCCAGGCTTTGGTCTCCATTGTGACCAACATCAGCATATTTTAGATATGTTCAGATAAGGGATTTATTTTCTCCTCTGCCCCCAGTGGATTGGTGTCATGAAACACCAGTCTTTAGTTTCTCAACGTTTTTTTTTTTTTTTTCCGTGGGAGACTGTTCTGGGGCTGATATTAATTGGGTCAGTTCCAACAGCTTCACCCAGTTGCTCCCAGTTTCCCCCAGTCCCTTGCCATTCCTGAGCCAGGGTTCTTCAGTGCCTGACGGTTTGCTGGGAAGTGAGCAGTCTCAGCGGTACCCGGTGCCCCGGGGCTTCCTGCCTCCAGCATCTCAGCGCCCTGGCAAGTCTGGCCCATCCTCATCCTCGCCTGCCCTGTGGGGAGGACTGCAGCTGCTCCTCCCAGGCTCCCTGTCTCCTGCTCCTCTTGCCCCCCCCCACCCTTCTAAGGCCACAGCCATACTCGCCTCCTCCACCCAACCACTTTGCTCTGAAAGTTGCAATTCCTGCCCCGGGCCCTCAGGATAAAGTCCAAACTGCCTCAGATGGCTTAAAATTTCCCATGGAATGTCCTTGTTTACCCTGCAGCAGCATCTCTCACCTCCCACGTGCCCCACCTAACCGCCTGTGACAGCCATACCAAACCACTTTGCCTGTGGGTTTCTCCTGGTGTGGGTTCCCCTGCCTGCTCCACCCTCCTCCTCCTCCCTCTGACCCTTCCACTCTCAGCTCCTATACCGCCTTCTCTGGGGGCCTCTTCTGACCGCCCCACCCCACAGACCCCTGGACTTCCCCTCTTGACTGCCCTGATACCCAGAGGTGCCCAGTCTGTGTGTCTGCCTCTCCCATCCCATGGGAGCACTGGGAGAACAGGCCGCTTGACCCCTGTAGAAAAGCCTGAAGCACAGCATGTGCCTGATATTTGCTCAGTGACCAGCTGAAGGTCAGGGGTTTCCCTTTGCAGCTCTCCTGCCCCATCTCTCTGGTTCCAGCCCCCTCCAGGTCCCCACCAACCCCTCTGCGTCTCAAGTCCCGGACATGACACGCATGCCCAGCATCTACAAGAATATTTATTTAAACATGAGTGCTCACCGCGTGTTCTCAGTAATAACTTAGCATCTTTAATAATAAACTCTATTATAAATCAATTAATCAGCTACCTCCCTGGTATCTCAATTAAATGGAGCGTGGCATTCGCATAAAGCATCCAAACCCTGCCAAAGGGAACCAGGCCAGAGGCAGGAGGGATCCTGGAATTGGGATTGTCACCGCTGCTCTATGTCCTCACCCAGGGGTAGCTCCAGGTGGGAGACTGTCCCCTTGCGGGGGGGTCACGTGGGCTCTGGTCCACCCCCACCTCAAGGGAGGCCCAGGAACCTGCCATCCCTCTCCCCAGTGTTCAAGCGAAAGATAATTTGGGGCATCTCGGGTTGGCATTCCTGTGTGTCCTCTGGACTCAAGAGGCCCTGACAGGTGTCACCAGGCCAACTTGTCTCTCCCTACCTGAATCCCACAGCCACGCTGCCTGGGCTCACTTTAAATTCATGAGCACGGATCTCACACGACAAGCAACACTGCCCCGAGAGCTGCATGCACTTCCGCAGCATGTTTGTGCTTCCCCACTCTCAGAAAAGACTGTTTCACACGCTCTCCTCGCTGCTCCTCAACCCCCACTTCCCCAGTCGGCCGCCTCGCTCTCAGCTGGTGACCTTGTCTCTCGCTTGCTGGAGAGGAAGGGGGTTAATCTGCTCAAGAACTCAGATCCAGCCAGGCACAGGGGCTCCTGCCTGGATCCCGGCACTTTAGGAGACAGGCAGGAGGATCTCTTGAGGCCAGGAGTTCAAGACCAGCCTGGACAACATAATGAAACCCTGTCTCTACAAAAATAAAAATGTCAGCCAGGCGTGGCAGCACTTGCCTATAGTCCCAGCTACTCAGGAGGCTGGGCCAGGAGGATCATTTGAGCCCAGCAGGTTGAGGCTGCAGTGAGCTCTGATGGTGCCACTACACTCCAGCCTGGGCAACAGAGTGAGAGCCTGTCTTAAAAACCAAAAAACAAACCAGCAAAACTTGGGTCTCACTCAGACGCTGTCCTCCTGCTCCCTTGGGTAACGCATCCCAATTCCCATCGAAAGCCAGTTCCAATGTTTTCTAGAACCTCCTCACACCTTCTGGCTGTCTCTGGACCTTGCTTCCACAATCGCCCTTTCACTCCCCTGCGCTGTCCGTCTCTCCCTCTCTGCCTGATCATTCTGCATGGGCATGGAGACATTCTCTATCTCCCATTATTAAAACGCCTTCCCGGACAGGCACGGTGGCTCATGCCTGTAATTCTAGAGCTTTGGGAGGCCGAGTCTGGAGTGTTGCTTGAGGCCAGGAGTTTGAGACCAGCCTGGGCAACATGGCGGGACACTGTCTGTACACACACACACACACACACACACACACACACACAACATAGATGTATTACATGTATATGATTTTAAATAAACAAGTAAAATGCCTTCCTGAGCCCCAGGACCTCCCCACCTATCACCCCATTTTCCCACTTCCCCAGGCAGCATTATGCTTTGAAAGCTTTCTCTGTCATTTACCCTCCTCCTCTTCTAAACCTCTTGCAGTTGACAACTCACCACTGGTTTTATCCCTCAGCCCTCCTTGGCCACTCCGCCTCAGCTATCTTTGCTGGTCCTTCCTACTCTGCTTAAGATCAGATGTTGGCTTTATCCTGGGAGCCTTCTCTCTCCTCTTCCTACAGTCTCTCTCCAGGTGACCTCTTCTAGGCACACTGTGTTATTTATCATTCACATGTGATTCACGCATTTAAGTCTTCGGTTCTGACTACTCCCTGAATAGCAGACCTGGCCCTTTACCTGTATGCTTGCTACCCCTGCTTAGATAGAGAATAGGCATTTCAAGGTCGGGCACGGTGGCTCACACCTGCAATCCCAGCGCTTTGGCACCGAGGTGGGCAGATCACCTGAGGTCAGGAGTTCAAGACCAGCCTGACTAACATGATGAAACCCCATCTGTACTAAAAATACAAAACTTAGCCGGGTATAGTGGCAGGCGCCTGTAATCCCAGCTATTCAGAAGGCTGAGGCAAGAGCCTCATACAGCCTAGTGGGCCTATATAGTGAGTCTCAGGTGTATATTCTTCATTCATTCATTCGAGAAACTTCTGTGGAGCTTATTTTGTGCCCAGTGCTGTTCTAAGTGCTTTATAAATATAAGCCACTGAATCCTCATACCAGTCTATGAGGTAGGTACTATTATTATCCCCATATGACAGGTGAGGAAACTGAGGCCCAGAAAGTCAACCTACCCAGTGTTACAAAGCTGATAAGTGACTGTATTAGTCAGTTCTCACATTGCTATAAAGAACTACCTGAGACTGGGTAACTTGTAAAGAAAAGAGGCTTAATTGGCTCATGGTTCTGCGGGCTGTACAGGAAGCATGGCTTGGGAGGCCTCAGGAAACTTATAATCACCACAGAGGGTGAAGGGGAAGCAGGCATGTCTTACACAACTGGAGAAGGAGGAAGAGAGTGAAGGAGGAGGTGCTACATACTTTTAAACAACCAGATATCTCATGAGAACTCACTCGCTATCATGAGAACAGCAAGAGGGAAATCTGCCCCCATGATCCAGTCACCTCCCACCAGGCCCCTCCTCCAACACTGTGGATTACAATTCGACGGGAGATTTGGGTGGGGACACAGATCCACACCATTATCAGTGACAGAGCTGGAAGCTGGGCTCTCTCTTTCACTTTCCTGGCTCTGCTTTCCTCTGGGCTCACCTTGTGATGCGCTTGACATTGTCTCTTAATTCTTAGCCCCCCTGGACTCGACACTCCTGGACTTAACAGAATTCAGCTTCCTCATTTTGGACTAGCCAAGGGCAGGGCTAGGAGTCATGACAGCTCTTCCTGCTCTAAGTTCTGGGGAGCACCACACCCAGCCCAGCTCTGGCCCCCTGGCCAACATCCCCCCATTTCCAGTGTTCTCCAAGGTTTCCTTGGGGCCTGGAGGAAGCATACCCACCTGACCACACCGGTTGGGAATTCCATTTATAGTTTCAGGAGTTGGGAGATTCCAGAAACCACAAAGAGAGATTTACAGCTGTGGGTTTCCTGGTGTGAGTCCAAGCCAGGAAGTAATCACGGCAGCAGGAAAGCCTCATTCATTTAGTCTCCTCTAATTCAGGAGGTGCAGTAACTCACCAAAAAGTCACTTTTTAATTCAGATGAGTTGGAAATTATGCCTTCTGATGAGGATTTGTAGGACAGATGCTGGGGGTGGACCTTGCTTTACAGAATTAACATGCTTTTGAAAACATAGGCAAGGGTCAGATTTTTGAAGCAGAATCTTTAAAATGCAATCAGAGAGTTCCACCAAGGTATCTTTACGTGAACTGTAATTTTTACTTATTGAATTTCCTTAAAGCATGGTCTTTCATATTTGGGGATAAATAGAATTTAATTTAGGAATCAATGCTTTTCTAAACTAATAGTTCAGAAAATTAATTATTTTGCCAATAGGCTAAGTCCAGCTTCTGGGTGGGAGATTTTGTATTAAAATACTGTTGTGCTCCTACTATCCTGGCATAAGGAGTGGTCCTTCTCATGAATATTCCAGCCGTCAGAAAAGGAACTGGCAGAAGACTAAGAAAGGGGTCAACACCCTTCTGAGTGGAAACAGCTTCAATTCCAGAAAGACTCAGTACTGGGCAGTAATAAAGAGGAAAGACTTGTCCCTTCAGAAAACAGATTGTATTGTAAAGTTACAGTGATTAAAACAGTGTGGTACTGATGCAGGAACACAGAGAAAGATCAGTGGGACAGAATGACAAGTTAGGAAGTGCACTCGTGTATTTGTGGAACTTGGAATATGGTATAAAAGTGTCCCTTAAAATCAGCAGAGGAAATACAAAAATTAGCCGGGTGTGGTGGTGCGTGCTTGTAGTCCCAGCTACTTAGGAAGCTGAGGTGGGAGGATCACCTGAGCCTGGGAGGTGGAGCTTGCAGTGAGCCCAGATGGAGCCACTGCACTCCAGCGTGGGTGACAGAGTGAGACTCAGTCTCAAAAAAAAAAAAAAAAAGTTTATTTTTTTTTTAAATGTAATCTATGCAGCAGACAGGATTAATATTCAGACCATACAAAGAATTCCTGCCAATTGATAAGGAAAAAGATTTTTAAAAACAAAAAGAAAATTGGCAAAAGATACAGACATTCAAAGAAGAAGAAATTGAAGTGGTTAATAAATGTGAAAAATGCTCAAGCTCACTAGTACTAAGAGAAATATGATAGGCTTTTGGGGAACCCTTTCTCCCATTAGCAGCCAGGCAGTTCTCTCTCCTCTGTCTTAAAAGAGTGGAAGTTCTACAAAACACTGAGAAAATAATGGTCCCCCAACCCCAGCCAAAGCCCACTCTACAGCTGGCTCTTCTTACTAGATGGGGGAAAAATGCTTTAAATATAAACAATTTAGCCTCTAATCCCAGCACTTGGGGAGGCTGATGTGGGAGGATTTCTTGATCCCGGGAGTTTGAGACCAGCCTGAGCAACATAGCAAGACCCCCATTTCTACAAAAACGAAAATACAAAAAATTGGCCTGGCATAGTGGCATGCACCTGTAGTCCCAGCTACTTAGGAGGCTGAGATGGAAGGATCACTTAAGCCCAGGAGGTTGAGGCTGCAGTGAGCTATGATCATGCCAGCCTAGGCAACAGGCTAAAAACAAAAAAATCCATGAAGTTGATTTCATGACTTACTAAGACTTGTGGGCTAAATCTGCCCCAATGCCTGTTTTTGTAAATAAAGTTGTATTGGAATACAGCCATGCTCACTCATTTCTGTATTGTCTGCAGCTCCTCTATTGTTACAACAGCAGAGTTGAATCGTTCCAACAGAGACCATGTGGCCCACAGAACCTGAAATATTTGCTTCTCTGGCCCTTTACAGAGAGTTCACTAACCTATACACAGATCTGACTCTGCATCTCCTTTGCTTCAATTTTTTTCAGAGCTCCCCTTTGCCTTCTGGCCCAAATTCAAGCCCCTTAGTCTGACTTAGAAAACCACTAACCTCTGAGCCAGAAGTGGTGGCTCATGCCTGTAATCCCAGCACTTTGGGAGGCTGAGGCAGGAGGATCACTTGAGCTCAGGAGTTTGAGACCAACCTGGACAATATAGTGAGACCCCATCCTTACACAAAGTTTTTAAAATTAGCCAGGCATTGTGGTGCACGGCTATAGTCCCAGCTACTCAGGCAGTTGGGGTGGGAGGATTGCTTGAGCCCAAGAGTTGGAGGCTGCAGTGAGCTATGATCGTGCCGCTGCACTCCAGCCTGGCAACAGAGCAAGACCCTGTCTTAAAAACAAAAAGAAGGAAAGAAAAGAGAACTACCTCATCTGGCCTCCCAAGCTCTGTTCCTGCTGACCTCCCTTACCCAGGGGTCCCTGTTCTCCACAGTGATCATAGGCAGGCAGGCAGCAGAGAGGCTGTGGGTGTGTGGGGACAAAACCCTTCCTTACTTCCTGACGCTCTTCTCTGCTCTCTGCCCCTCAGGCCTCCTGGGAATGGTCGCCCACATGATGTACACACAAGTGTTCCAGGTCACTGTGAGCCTCGGCCCTGAAGACTGGAGACCCCATTCCTGGGATTATGGGTGGTCCTTCTGGTAAGTGGCTTTGACCTTCAGGACAAGAGCAGCTTCAGGCACCAGAGGCCCAAGGCATGCTGGGACTTCAGCAGCTCAGCCCAGTGGGGTGGGGTGGTGGGAGAAATGGGGAGAGTTGGAGGGACTGCAGTCCAAAGGCACTTTGAGACCCCAGGGCAGAGACTGGCAAACTAGGGCCTGTGGGTCAAATCTGGCCCACCACCTGTTTATATGCAGCCCTCAAGCTAAGGATAGCTTTTGGATTTTGAAATGCTAAGAAAATAAATCAAAGGAAGAGGAATGCTGTTTTGTGACATGTGAAAATTACATGAAATTCAAATTTCAATGTCCATAAATAAGGTTTTCTTGGAACACAGCTACTGTCATTGTTTTGTATTATCCATGGCTGCTTTAACACTGAGATGGCAGCACTGGGCGGTGGTGACAGAGACTGAATGGCTCACAAAGTCAAAAATACTTACTCTCTGGCCCTCTGCCTACCCCTGCCTAAGAGGCATGCTTTGGAAGGTTGGAGATGGAAGCTGGCAAGACCTCAAGTTAGGTGAGCTGTGGAGGGTTCTGGGTGGTCCTATGGGGTAGGTGGACTCCAGTGAGAGGCTCTGAATACAGGGAACAGGTCAGCACCTCAAAGCGGGGTGTGCGTATGAAAGGCGTGATTAGTCAGGGTTCTTTTGCTTACCAGTGATAGAATCCCCAGCTTAAGTGAACAAGGGGTATTCATTTGTTTGTGTAACTGGAAAGTCCAGGTGGAACAGCTAAAGTGCTCTGGGTTGTGACAGAAAAACCTACTCACATCAGTCTAAGTAAGGAGATATCATACACTGGTTCATGGAAAGGACAAGCACAGCTATGGTGTGGACTTCAGGACATGTTTGATCCAGAGTCACTGAGGTCAGAAGGGCTGAGTTCTCTTCCTCTGTGTAGTCATCTGAGCTCGGCACCCTCCACATGTTTACTTTGTTGCTGGGCTGGCTTCCCTGTTGGGGAGAGCTCTTCCTAAGGCTGGGTAAATCCTCCTTCCCTTGTAGGAGAGAAAGGGCTTGTTCTCCAATACTGACTAGAGTCCCAAACTTCCCTCTGGTGGGCTTAGGTCATGTTCTCTCTCCTTAATCTTTGCCACAGCTGGGGGAATGTCATGAGCTTATTCCCTTAGCTTGACCGAGCCCACCTCTGGAGCTAAGAATGAGTCAAAACCTCTCAAATGGTGAGTGGATGGAATAGATGCTGTGTGAGCTACCACAAAGTCTGCTTCAGGCACAGCTGGATCCAGGAGACCAGATTTCATCTGGAACCCAGTCATGCCCTCTCCTTATCTTGTCTCTCTCTTGTCTCTCTTCCCTTTGAATTAGTGTTGGCTTCATTCTCAAACAGCTTTTCCCCCAATGCTAGCAAAGATGCTAGCAAAGATGATCACAACGCACAGACCAGGCTTCCTTTTTTTTTTTTTGGACAGAGTCTCTGCTCTGTCACCCAGGCTGGAGTGGCAGACTTCCATCTTAAAAATGTAGCAATACCAGCGAGAGATGGGGTTTCTTTCCCATATTTCCAGCTAAAATCCTGGTTATGACTTTCATTGGCTTAGCTTAAGTCATGTGACTAAACCTGAACCAATGATTTAGACTCTGGGGGAGACTGGAATGACCTGAGTCACATGGTCCAGAGAGTGGCATTAGCTTCACCCAAACCCTTGGGCAGAAAGAGAAGGAGGTGAAGTCTCTTCAGGCTGGAAAGACAGAGACCACAATTATCCACTACACAGGGCATCCAGGTCTGGCGCTGGTAGTTGGAGAGCATTTATCCGTTCAGTCATTTAATACATATTCACTGAGTACATCCTCTAGGACTGCTGTTCTTCTCGGTGATGGGGATGCCGCAGTGCTGAGACAGCGTTGCAACAGGGATTGAGAGGTGTGAACCAGCCGTATCTGAACTGTGCTGTGATGTAGATGTGTGTGGCGAGGGGAGTTCACAGGCAGCTGCGGGAGCACAGAGGAAGGGCATTGACTGACACAGCTTTGGGTGGGGCGGGTCTCCAGGAAGAATTTCGAAGGCAAAACAGGAGAGAATCACTTGCCAGGCAGAGGGCGTAGCAGGTCCAAGGACCTGGAGGTGAGAGAGCATCTCAGCATGGAGCAGGAGGGACTATGATTATAATTTTTAAAAGATCCTATTCCAGTTCAGTGATCACCCCAACTCCATCTCCACTCGCTGCTCAACTCCATCCTTTTAAAACCAAAAGCATTTGCCTTGAAGGGACCTTGGCCCATGAACCCTGGCCCCAATCCCTTTAAGTAGAACAATCCCAGGGAAGCCAGATGAGGCTCTGACCTCCCTTTACCCAACCTCTCCTCCTGCAACTGTTCCTCCCTGAGACCTTGACCTTGGAAGTTCATCTCCTTGAGCTAGAGAAGGGCACAAAGGAAGGGAACGAACATTGGTGAGTGTTGACCATGTGTGTAATAATTTCTTAGATTTACTGAGCGCTGATGTGCTGCGAATCAGGTAGGTATTTCATGGAGGCACAGGGAACTTAAGTAACCTGCCCGAGGTCATCCAGCTGTGAAGGGTAGGGCTGGGATTCAAACGAAGGCAGTCGGGCTCCACAGCCATACTGGAAGCCTCTCTGAGAAGATGGGTGGGTGATAATAAGAGAGTTCATTGATGTGCTTTCCATCATGTTCCACACATGGTGTGTGCTTAGTCAACACCAGCTCTTATATTGCTGCTCCTGGTATGAAATTTAACACATGCAATATCATGCTAGTGATATGAAATTTAACATGAGCAATATCATGCTACTGATATGAAATTTAGCACATGCAGTAACCTCGTGTTGCATATGCAGATGCCGAGAGTCAGAAAGGTTGAATCCCTTGCCCTGGTGGGAACCAGTTCCTGCCCCTCAGTCCCCCTTTCCAGAAGGCCCTGGCTCTCTCCCCTTGTGCTCAGTGTCTCAAGTCAAGCCTGCTGGTGTCAGCCAGAGGAACACTCTTTCCCTGGAAGAAAGGGCCTTCTGCCCTGCTCCTCTGCTCCTTCCTTAGGGGCTGGCCTCCCAAGGGGCACCAAATTCTCATTGGACTTATTAAAGGCCGAGGCCCCGTGTGCAGCCCCTTTTAGGGTGGATCCATTTCTCCCTGTCACTGAGACCTGTGAGATGGATCAGCCCATTTTTTCGTCCCTCACATCTGGGGCCTCACCAGGGCTGCAGCATATCATCTCTCTTGTTTAATATGTGTGAGGCCGTTTGTCAAAATTCTGGCCCGGGAGCCTCCCGTGCTCCCTCCCCTGGTACTGGAGAGGAGAACAGCTCCAAGAAGAGATGGCACGGGCCTCTGTCTTCCTGCCCAGCAGGGAAGAACAAGCTGCAGGGGCTCTGGAAGCTGGAGGGGTTTTGAGGTGCTCAAAGCCTGTTGAGTGCCAGCTTCTTAGAGGGACACCTTTGTAAGAAGTAGGCCGGGCACGGTGGCTCACGCCTGTAATCCCAGCACTTTGGGAGGCCGAGACGGGCGGATCATGAGGTCAGGAGATCAAGATCATCCTGGCTAACACAGTGAAACCCCGTCTCTACTAAAAATACAAAAAAAAAAAAAAAAAAAATTAGCCGGGCGCAGTGGCAGGCGCCTGTAGTCCCAGCTACTCGGGAGGCTGAGGCAGGAGAATGGTGTGAACCTGGAGGGTGGAACTTGCAGTGAGTGGAGATCGTGCCACTGCACTCCAGCCTAAGGGACAGAGCGGCACTCCGTCTCAAAAAAAAAAAAAAGAAGTAGAAAGTCCCCATAGTTAAGAGTCTGACAGCCTGGGGTTCAAATCTCACCCCGATGCACACCGCTGGGCCACCGTGGCAGCATGGAGGGGCGGTCGACAGTGTGGCCCCTGGAATCAGACAGTTTGGGTTTAGATCCTGCCTCTGCCCCTCATCAGCTGTGGACCTTGGCCAAGTCACTTACTTCCTCTGCACCTCTGTGTCTGGTGGAAAATTTGGGCTGGAAAATGGGACAGCCCGAATTTCCACCTCATGGGGGTCTCTTGAGTTGTGTTCATTTCTCTATTGAGGTGTATACATCACCCCCAAATCTAGTAAAAATGAGTTATTATGTAGTAGTAACTAGTAAAAATGCGTTGTTATTTGTTCGTACGTTTGGTGGTGGACAGGGCTCAGTTGGGCGGTGCTTGCTGGGGTCTTCCCTGAAGCTTCAGTTGGATGTCAGCTGAAGCTGAGGTCATCTGGGTATGGCTGGGGTAGACCTCCAAGGTGGCACCTCATGACGCTGGCAGCTGGTGCCAGCTGGCGGTGGCTGGTGGCCGGAGGGGCTTCACACAGTGTGGAGGCTGGGTACCTGGAGAGACTATCTCAAGAGTGAGTGTTCCAGGAGACCCAGGTAGAAGCCATGGGATCTGCATGAGCCAACCTCAGAAGTCACACAGTGTCACTCCTGCTGCATTCTGTTGGTTAAGAGCAAGTGACAGGGCCAACTTCAAGGGGAGGTGTGAACCATGGGAGGTGTGGCTCCCTGGAGGCCAGCTTTGGAGACAGTAACCAACACGAGGAGCAAGTGAATCAATGCATGTGGAGCACTCAGCCCAGTGTGCTCGGTGAGCACAAGTCCTCCTGCCCACTCCTCCTTTTGGCGCCGTGTCTCAGCTCTCTCTACCCGTGACAATGTCAGGTCAGGACCCTGATGGGCGCCCAAGCAGCTGCTTGGCTTAAGGGGGCAGGGACCAAGTGGATCAGATTAAGGTTGGGGCCGGGCAAAGTGGCTCACCTGTAATCCCAGCACCTTGGGAGGCCAAGGTGGAAGAGGGGCCGGGCAAAGTAGTTCACCTGTAATTCCACACCTTGGGAGGCCAAGGTGGGAGAATCACCAGAGGCCAGGAATTCAAGACCAGCCTGGGCAACATAGCCAGACCCAATCTCTAAAAAAATAAATAAAAAAAATTAGCTGGATGTGGTGGTGCGCACCTCTAGTCCCGGCTACTCAGGAGGGTAAAGTGAGAGGGACACTCAAGCCCAGGAGGTTGAGGCTGCATTGACCTGTGTTCGTGCCACTGCACTCCAGTCTGGGCTGGAGGCTCTACCTCAAAAAAGAAAAAGGAAAACAAAAAGATTAAGGTTACGACACCTACTTTGTGCTGTGCACTGAGAGGCACTTTACAAGCCCTGAGCTGCCTGTCACTGATCCCCAGGAGAGGGGCTGCCATCCTCCTTCAGGGACCAAGACACAGCTTGAAAGCCACACAATTAGCCTTGGATGCTGTGAACTGCGCACAGCCGGGGCTGAACCCAGCCTGCAGATGTTTTCTTTGGCCTGCCATCGTGTCTTATAAAAGTTTGGATTTGTTTCTAACATCTAAAATGGTCAAACTTCTACATAAAAGTCCAGGTTTCTGCTTCGTGATCATTGGAAGATCTGTTCCTGCCTAACCAGCATTGCCACCAGGCAGACTGCAGATAAGGCTGAGAATGGCTGAACCTT
This sequence comes from Macaca mulatta, assembly GCF_049350105.2. Taxonomy (NCBI): domain Eukaryota; kingdom Metazoa; phylum Chordata; class Mammalia; order Primates; family Cercopithecidae; genus Macaca; species Macaca mulatta. Next base: position 27,388,283 of record NC_133425.1, on the reverse strand, counting down.
TAGATAGGCGTCTGGTTTCCAGCTCACCCCAGTCCCCACCGCGCCCTATTGCCTTACATTTACCCGTGCTTCCTCACTTAGTCATCATCTGCCTGACCTTGCAGGAATTTGAGTCTGTGGCCCCTGCTTGGAATGTCAGCTTTCCTGGTGACCGCAGGAGTGTGGAAAGCTAGCCCTGCACTTTCTGCTTCTGTTTTGCATTTGATCAACCTGGAGAGGAATGGGAAAAGGTATCCTCCTACTGCTGCACACACAGTGAAATCTTATCTCAAGCATTCACTCTGCAGACTGAGGGTAGTGGGACATCGTGGTGTGGAAGATTATAAGAGCTGGAGGGCCCAGAGAAGTTCAGCAATTTGGCCCATGTCACACAGCAAGAGAGCAGCAAGTTGGGCCAGATCTAGGGAAGGTTCTCACTCCTGTGCTAGTGGCCCCTTTCTGCTTCTGGGGCCCTGTCCCTGTGGAATACAGGCCTCACTGCTGTCCCTCCCTCCTTTCTAGTCTCCATGAATATGTGGACACAGCAGACCAACCTCTTTCCTCTCTGGGGACCCCAGGCGGCGCCCCCTCTATGCAGGGGTTAGCTGGTATTCCAGCAGGCCGATCCCTTAAAGGGTTGAGTCTGCCGCTGTGACCCTACCAGAGCCTGGGCCCCAAAGACAACTGGAGGGGTGTGTGTGCTGATGTCACTGCTGAGAGGCTGTGTGATCGGCAGGAAGTTTGCCCTTCCTCATCCACCCGAGGCAGGTGGCTGTGGTCTGCTTTATTCTAAGACCAGGGTTGGGGAAAAGGATGTGGTTGCCCAAGGGTGCCCTGTGGGCCACGGAGGGACCAGCTGGGCCCTCAGAGCCTGCCACTATCCAGCTCCTAGTCCCATCAGCTCTTGGGCCCTGAGGGTGGCCTGGATTATGCATCTGTGCCCAGCCCTGCCCCACATGGTGAATCTGTAGCCCTCTGGTCTGCAGGCAGCCAGGGCAGCCTTCCTTAGTGACCCGTTACGACCTCCCCACTGGGTAGGGCCTGGAGTAGGTTGCAAAGTGGTGTCCATGTGTCTCTAAATCTGCTCCCCCTGTGTCCCTCTGCCCCTGACGCTCCCAGGGGATGAAGAATTGACAACCCCTGTCACCGCCCTCCCCTTTTCTCCCTATGGTGTCCAATCTGCTCTTGGCTCCGGAAACCAGGCCAATCACCCACGCACCTCCCTGTGCCAGTTCAGAAGTGCAAGCTGCTAAAACCAGCAGGTGTTCCGGCCCCAAAGTTTTCAAACTGTGTATTTGGTGGGCGCGTTGGGGCCCTGGGGGATGAGAGGAAGAGGGAGATGAAGGCTCATGGATATAGCCTCTCACCCACGCTAAAACCAGAGCTATGTTTTCATATCTGTCTTTTTCTGTCTGTTTTTATTTTATCTGTGTTTATCCATTCATTCCACAAGTATTTACTGAGCACCTACTATGTGCCAGGCACCATTCTAGGTACTAACGGACAGTAGTGAAGTGAACAAGGATAGTAATGAAGTGAACAAGGCTCCCATTTTCATGAAGCTGGCATTCTGGGATAGAAGAGGATATAATCTTAAAAAACAAACACTAAGGATTCCAATTCTGAGAAGACAGAGTAGACATGCTTCTCCCTATTCCTCCTGCTCAATGCAGCTAAAATCATTGGACCTAAAGATAAAACAGACATCAGAAGACTCCGAAAGGTGGGAAGAAGACAGTAGGCTGGTTAGGGCCCAAGAAACAACACATTGCTGAGTCCTTTTCGTGTTATATAGCCCAGATTTGGAGCTGAAGAAGTCAGCAATTCAGAAATGCCAAAAGGACAGGATTAAAAAAATGCCCAACTGAAGTCTGCTTTCTCTAGGCAAAGGACCAAGAAAGGGTCAGCCCAATGAGACAGAAAACATTTAACAATAACTTCACTACTCCAGTCACACATTACAGAAAAGAAAAAACTGGCTTCACCCACACTCATGCCGGCAAGGGAATGGGGTGCTTAGATTTTGGTGACAATCGCCAGGTGGACTTTCATCTCTGCTGGGCAGTAACAAGGTGCCCCTCTTTCTCCCTGCAGGGATTGTGTCAGAGGGGAACTGGTGGAGAGTCAGGATTTTTGCCACTGCCTTGCGGTAGTAAGAACATCTCCCTCCCCATGGTGTCAGTGATGTGTGGGGAGCAGTGATGAGGCCCCCGGGCCCCTCCCAGCCAGGTATCAGCAGAGGCCTAATGGGGAGTCTGAACTCCCATCCCCACCCTCACCTGGTAAGAACCAGGAACCATCTTCATCTTGAATGTCAGTGGTGGCTGATATGATTAGGCTTTGTGTCCCCACCCAAATCTCACCTTGAATTGTAATCCCCGTAATCTCCATGTGTGAAGGGAGAGACCAGGTGGAGGTAACTGGGTCATGGGGGTGGTTTCCCCATGCTGTTCTTGTGATAGTGAGTTCTCATGAGATCTGCTGGTTTTATAACGGGCTTTTCTGCCTTTACTTGGCACTTCTCCTTCGTATGTAGCTTTGTGAAGAAGGTGCCTGCTTCCTCTTCACCTTCCGCCATGATTATAAGTTTCCTGAGGCCTCCTCAGCCATGCTGAACTGAGTCAGTTAAACCTTTTTCCTTTATAAATTACACGGATTAATACACTCGCCCAGTGGGAAACCTAGGCTTCTACCCCTACCTGGAAGTAACTGGGCAGAGCCTCCACCTCGCCAAAGCCACCTTGCCGGAATGATGTGAAAGGAAGCCAGTTAGAGCAGATGGTTTAAACAAGATCCAGAGTCTCAAAACATACCCCAAATGTCAAGGTTGCAATTAAAATCATGTACCATGCCAAGAACCAGCAAGATCTCAACTTGAACGAAAAAAGATAATCAATAGATCCCAATGCTGAAATGACAGAAACGTTAGAAATCATCATAAAAATGCTTCAACAAGTAGTTGCAAAAACCCTTGGAAACACAGAAAGTCTCAGGAAAGAAGTAGAAGATAGAAAGAAGGATCAAATGGCAATTTTAAAACTAAAAAATTCAGTAACCAAAATACAAAGCTCAATGGTGGGGCTCAACAGCAGAATGGAAGGGATGAAGGAAAGAATCAATGAACTTGAAGACAGGACAATAGAAATTATTTAATTTGAACAACAGAGAGAATATAACTTTTAAAAAAATGTACAGAGCCTTAAGGACCTCTAGAACTATAACCAAAAGTGTAACATTGGAGTCCCAGAAGAAAAGGAGAAAGAGGGTGAGACTGGACAAAGTACTGAAAGAAATAATGGTTGAAAACTTCCCAAATCCCGTAAAAGACATAAACCTTCAGAATCAAAAGCTGAATGAATCTCTAAAATAGTATACATTCAAAGAAATCCATACCAAGACACATCACAGTCAAACTTGAAAAAAAACTAAAGTTAAAAACAAAAAACGAAACACAGTGAGAGAATAACATCCTCCCTAACTACAGAGAACAAAATTCAAGCAACAGTGGATTTTGCATCAGAAACAATGGAGGCTAGAAGGAAATGGCACAACATTTTCAAAGAAAAAGAAAATGAAAATGCTGAAAGAAATGAACTATCAACTTAAAATTCTATATGCGGCAAAAATATACTTCAGAAATGAAGGGGAAATCACAACATCCTCAGATGAAGAAAAACTAAGAAATTTTGTTGCCGGCAGACCTACCCTAAAGGAAAGGCTAAAGGAAGTTCTCTAAACAAAATGGAAATTTGAAAAAGGGAAGTTTTGAATATAAGAAAGAATGAATGAAAAATGGACAGAGAAACTTTACTTCTCCTTTTTCTCCTTTTGAGTTTTCTAAATTATGTTTGATGGTTGAAGCAGAAATCATAATATAGTCTGATGTGATTCTAAATGTATACAGTGGAAATATTTAAGACAATTATGTTATAAATGAAGGAAGGTAAAGGGTCACAAAAGGAGCCAAGCTTTCTATGCTTTACTCCAATGTTGACACCAGCAGACTGTGGTTAGTTATGTATATGTAATGTAAGACCCAGAGCAACCACTAAAAAAGCTATATACAGAGATACACTCAAAATCACTATAGATAAATCAAAAATTGTTTGAGAAACCCATGGGAATAAAAGAAAAAAAAAAGAGAAACAAAAAACAAAACAAGCAGGGAAGAACAAAATTGGTTGGCAGTCTTAAGCCATAATATATCAATAATCACTTTAAATGTAAATGGTTTAAATACACCAATTACAAGCCAGAAATTGGTCAAGTGGATTTAAAACATGTGACCCAAAACTATGTGCTGTCTATAAGAAACTCACTTCAAGTATGATGAGATAGATAGGCTGGAAGTAAAAGGATGAAAATCACCTCTCATGTAAGCATTAATCAAAAGAAAGCAGGACTAGTTATATTAATATTAGATAAAGTAGACTCAGGCAAATAAAATGACCAGAAATAGACATTAAATAATGATAAAAGAGTCAATCCACTAAGAAGGCATTGCAATCCTAAAAGTGTATCCACCAAACAACAGAGCTGAAAATCTGTAAAGGAAAATGTGATGTAGCTGAAAGGAGAAATAGGAAAATTCACAACTATAATTAGATATTTCAATATAGCTTTCTCAACAATTAATAGAACAACCAAATGGAAAATCACCAAAGATATAAAAGAATTCAACATCATCAACCAATAGGATCTAATTGAGAAATGTTTCAAGTCAAAGCAGCTCTCATCCCAAGAACCTAGAAAAAGAAGGGCAAAATAAGCCCAAAGCCAGCAAAAGAAAGATGGGCAAAAATCAATACAATTGAAAACAAAAAGTAATAGAATCAATGAAACAAAAAAGCTGGTTCTTTGACGAGATAAAATTGACAAACCTCTCGCAAGAGTGACAGAGAGAGCAGACAGAGGAGAGACACAAAATGCCAATTCAGGAATGAAACAGAGGATGTTGCTGCAGACTTTGAGGACGTCAAAAATATAGTAAGAGCATACTACAAACAACTCTACACACATAACTTTGACAGCCTGGATGAAATAGATCAGTTTTTTTAAAAGCCCAAACTGCCACAACTTACCAAATGCGAAATAAGTAATTTGAATATCCCTGTAACTACTAAGGAAATTGAGTTTATAAATAAAAACTTTCAAAACAGAAATCTCCAGGTCCAGATGGTTTTACTGGAACATTTCACCAAATATTTAAATAAGAATTAGCATGTTTTTTTCAGAAAATAGAAGAAGAGAGAAAACTTTGCAGTTCACTTTATGAAGCTAACATCACTTTGTTATTAAAACCAAAGATAGTGCAAAGAACCACAGACTAATAGACCCCATGAATATAGATACAAAATCCTTAGCAAAACAATAGCACATGGAAGTCAGCAATATATAAAAATAATTATACATCATGATAAGGGGTTTATCCTAGGGATTATGACTGCTTCAATATTTGCAAAATCATTCACCATATTAACAAGCTAAAGAAGAAAAAATCACATGACCATGTCAATGAATACAGAAAAAGCGTTTGACACAATTCAACATTGATTCATACTTTTAAAAAAACTCTCCGAAAATTCAGAATAAAGGGGAACTTCCTCAACTTGATAAAGACCATCTATAAAGCATCTGCAGTTAACATCATACTTAATGTTGAAATACTACTTTCTCTCTAAGATTGGGAACACCACTATTATTCAACATAGTGCTGGAAGTTCTAACTAGAAATAAGACATAAAAGACATGCAAGACATAAGACATGAAAAGAAAATAAAAGGTATACAGATTGTAATAGAAATAAACTATACCTATTTGTAGATGTCATAATTATCTGCGTAGACAAATCCAAGGGATCTACCAAAAAAAAGCCTAGACTTAATAAATAAGTTTAGTGCTGTCTTAGGATAGAAGATAAAAATACAAAATCAATTGTATTTTTATAAACTAGCAATGAACATTTGGACAACAAAATTAAAAATATATATCATTTATACTAAAAAAGCAAAATACTTAGGCATAAATGTAACAAAACACTTACAGGACTTGTACACTGAAAACTGTAAACCGTAGAAAAATACCAAAGAAAGAAATCAAAGAAGATCTAAATAAATGGGTAGATATACTATGTTCATGGATCAGAACACACAATATATAGTGAATACATCAAATTTCTTGTAGATATAGAGAAAAGTATTCTAAAATATATATGGAAAGGCAAAGGAATTAGAATTTCTAAAACAATTTTGATAAAGAAGAATAAGGCAGAATGAATTAGAGTACTCAATTTCAAAACTTACTGTATAGCTACAATAATCCAGGCTGTGTGATATTAGTGGAAGGAAAGGCACATAGATCAATGAAAAAAAAATAGAGAACTCAGAAATAGACCAATACAGATACGCCCAACTAATTTTTGACAAAGGCACAAATCAGTTCACTGTGTGTGTGTGTGGTGGTGGGGCGGGGGGGTGGGGTGGACAGGGAATGGCCTTTTCAACAAATAGTGCTGGAGCTATTGGACATTCACTGGCAAAGATAAACAATCAGCCTTACTTTAAACTGCACACCACTTGCAAAAATTAATTTAAAATGGATCACAGATTTAAGTATAAAATGTAAAACTGTAAAACCTTTAGAAAAATAAGAGAAAATCTTTGGAATCTAGGGCTAGGCAAAAAGTTCTTATATTTGATATTGAACACATAAAAGGAAAAATGGATTAATTGTAATTCATCAAAACTAAATACTTTTGGTCCACAAAAGACCCTATTAAGAGGTTTAAGAGAAAGCTATAGACTGAGAGAATATATTTGTAAACCACATTTCTGACAAAGAACTAATATCTAGGATATATAAAGACCTCTGAAAACTCAGTAGGAAACAACAGAACAATCCAATTAGAAAGTGGGCAAAAAACACCAATAGACATTTTGCCAAAGAGGATATACAGATAGCAAATAAACAAACGAAAAGTTGTTCAACCCTATTAGCTGTTAGGGAAGTTCAAATTAAAGCCACAATGAGATATTATTACACGTCTATCAGAATAGCTAAAATAAAAAATAGTGACACCACCAAATTCTGGTGAGGATGTGGAGAAACTCATACATTGCTGGCAGGAATACTGTATTTAGCAATATAAAGGAACAAACTACTGATGCACACAATAACTTGGATGATTCTCCAGATAATTATGTTGGGTGAAAAAAAGCCAATCCCATACATACTCCTGTATGATTTTATTTATGTAAAATGTTTGAAGAGGTAAAATTATTGAAATGAAGAACTGGTGGCTGACAGGATTTGTGGGAGATCAGGCAGGAAGTGGCCGTAGGTATAAATGGCACAGAAGAGATCCTTGGTCTGTATTTTGACTGTATCAATGTCAATATCCTGCTTGTGATATTGTAATATTGTATTACACTAGTTTTGCAAGAGTTTACCATTGGGGAAAACTGGCTAAAGGGTACATGGGTTCTCTCTATATATAATTTCCTACAGCTGTTTGTGAATCTGTAATTATCTCAAAAGGAAAAATTTAAAAACAAGAGTAAACAAATGAAAGGAAAAAAGATAAAGAGAATTACAGGGTGTAATGAGGGCTGTGATGAAACTAAACAGGGGCATGTGATACAGAGTGATGGAGAGGGGGCTTCTTAGAGATAGTAGACAGAAAATGCCCACTAAGGAAGGGGTGACATTCACAGGTGAGAAGGGACCAGCTGGGCAAAGAGCCTGGGAAAGTCCAGGGATTCCAGAGGGAGGGAAGGCAATGGGGGAGGTAGGGCAGAGAATGAGCTTTGGGTTTTTGAGGAGTGGAAAAGAGACCATAGGGCTGGGATGCAGAAAGCCTGAGGAATCAAGCTCTGGACGACATGTTATTTGAAAAAAGATCTTGCATGTAAAGTAGATGGAAAGGCGGGGATGTAGGCTTTTCTTCTAGCTCAGTCTGACTTTGCACCTGTCCACCCATTGACTGTCTGGCTCTGCTCCACCCCATATCATCTGTTTCTGGGGCCCCTGGGCTCTAGCAAACCCCCTCCCTCCCCAGGGAAGCTCCCTCCACACACTCAGTCATTGGACTCCACCACTCCTGAAAGGTATTTTTGCTCAAGCCTTTAGTTTGAGAATCCCCTGCTCTGTCCCCTGACTGGGACATCAGGGTTGAGTCAGACTTGGTCACCCTTAAGATCCTTGGCTATAAAGACTCGAAATTCGTGTCAAAACTAACTCATGCAAAAGAAGAGAATTTATAGCAAGTAAACGTATGATAACTTTGGTTCCCAGTGACCAAAACCCAATTCAAACTGGCTTCAGGGTAGAAACAAAAGTCAAGGAAAACAAAATTAAAAAGAAAGGAATTGAGACTTCCATCATTGAAAAGTTCAGGGATAATGGCTTCAGCTCAGGGATCAAGCCCCTTTTCATGGCTCTGCTTTCTTTTGGGTCAACTTCATTCTCAGGCTGGGTGGTGGCAAGAGGGTCCCCAGCAACTCTTGGCTCAAACCTCACCAGCTTACCACCACAGAAGAAAGATGAGCTTTGTTTCCCAGTAGCTTCAGCCAAGTTCAGGGGTTGAGTCTCATGAACCTGACTTGGGTCACGTGCCCACCCCCAACCAATTACTATGGCCAGAGAACAGCAACATTTTCATTAGCCAGGCTGAGGTCATGTGCTCACATAGAGGTTGGGGTTGGGGCCAGCCCCACACAAACCTAATGGCCTGAGAAGAAGGAAGGAGTGATCCCTTAACAGAACCTCGGAGTGCAGTTACCAAAAGGAAGAATGGCTTATGATCAGGCAACACCAACATACTCCATACTCATGGAATCCAGAAAAAGCCTACTTGTTCATTCTCCATCCTCGGGTTCTGAGTTTCCACCATGCTAGTATAAATAGACATCCCAGGCTGAAGTAGAATCTTCAGCTTTGTTGCTCAGGAGAGAGTATCAGATTGGACCAGCTTTGGCCAGATGGTCAGCCCTTGACCGGTCATCTATGAATGGTGGGGGTTGGTGAGTAACACACTGGACACTTTGGTGGAAAGGGAAGCTCTTAGAGGGGCCAGGTTGATGCCCTAAAACTGTCTATTACAGACACTCAGGGCTTCTGGAAGATCTACATCAGCTCCTTATCATGAAAGAAATGGGAACTCTTATCAATGGGTTTGGTGTTCAGGGAAACAGATGATCCTTTTGAGGATCTCTTTGAGAAAGGCTGAGTCCTCAGATTTTTTCCTTGCTTTCCTTCTGGGGTGCTCAGGGGCTGTCAAAGGGAAAAGCAGTGGGTGCAGGCAGTGGGCTTCATTGACCATGGGGAATGCAGGGGTGGTGATGATGTTCAGAGGCCAGCTGGGTGGGCTGGCATCGGGGAGGCCTGAAGCTCCCAGGCAATGCAGGGTTGGAACAACAAAACTGAGTCCCTGATTTGGAGGAAACCAGTTACCAAGGCAGAGACTGAGGAACAGGGATCCAGGAACCAGGCCAGATGTAACTGAGGCCAGGCAGGTACCCTACTCCTGGTACTAAATGTTGAATGCATAGTCTTGATGAGAGGAATCAGGCAGGCCATTTCTGGAGCTGGAACTGGGTCAGCTGAGTCTCCTAGCTCTACCCCACCCTTCCTACCTTTCCAACTGTGGATGGGATAAATTCTCCACGTTTGGGCTGGGCTTAGCATGTACATCAAATGAGGGCTGCCAAAAGTCCCAGCTGTAGAGAAAGTTGTGGAGGAGAGAGCCAAGCAGGTCATTCATTATAACCTCATCTCTCAGGGGGAGAGTTTACAAACCAAATCATATGGAATTGGGTAGTGAGGATGTTAATATTAATGATAATAATGACAGCAAGACTTTCTTGAGTGCCTACTATGTGCTGGACACTATTCTAAGATAGTTTTAGTGGATCATCTCCTTTAATCCTTGTAACAACCCTATGAGGTAATGCTATTGTCCATTACAATGACGTGAGGTACTGGGAGCAGTGACACATACCTATAATCCCAGTACTTTGGGAGGCTGAGGCAGGAGGATCACTTGAGCCCAGGAAGTTGAGGCTGCAGTAAGTTATGATCACACCATTGCACTTCAGCCTGGGCAACAGAGTGAATCCCTGTCTTTAAAAAAAAAATAGTCATGAGGAATGTGAAACAGAAAGGGTTGGCATCTTTCCCCAGGTCATACATGAACAAAGGTAACTTAACTTTCATAAAAAATGAGTTTTTAGGATGTCTGCCCCCATCTCCTTCTCCATCACCAACTCCAGCTAATCTCCTCATGCATCCTCATTTCTGCTCCCCAAACCTCCCACAGTTTGTGGAACATTCCCTGCTGTCTGATGCCTCCATGCCTTTGTACACACTATTCCTTCTCCTGGAATGTCCTTTCCCCTGACCAACTCTCACTCTTCTTACCAGGCCGAGCATAAGTGTCGCTGTATTTTGGGTAACTTTCCTTGATGCCAGCCCCCTTGGACAGAGTGATTCATGCTCTTCTTGCCTCCCCATAATGAACTCTGTTATAGCTGCATCACAGTGTGCAGATAATTCTCTGTCTCCCAGACTGTGAGTGGGGCAGGGACCAACTCTTACCCTTCTCTATGGCAGCACCTGCTTAGGTACCAGAGGAAAAAGCAGCTGTGCAGGGATGAATGAATGTTTGGTGGGTGTGGAATTTTTCCTGTCCCTCACCCACCCTCACCATGGCATCTCTCTCCTGATCTCTTGGCAGCCTGGCGTGGGGCTCCTTTACCTGCTGCATGGCAGCCTCTGTCACCACGCTCAACTCCTACACCAAGACGGTCATTGAGTTCCGGCACAAGCGCAAGGTCTTTGAGCAGGGCTACCGGGAGGAGCCGACCTTCATAGACCCTGAGGCCATCAAGTACTTCCGGGAGAGGTCAGTGCACAGGGGGTTACCTCTGGCCACCACGGGGACTCTGAAGTCCATGGCCTGGCCTCAGTGGCCACCGGGCCCCAGTCGAAAACTGGAGTGAATGGTATGACAGAGGTTATAGAGGGGGGAGGCGGAAGAAGGTAGAGTTTGGACATCACTATGGCGGAATTTCTGGGATATTTTAATGTTTTATGGATCATGAGGTTGCTTTGGGCTTATGTGATCAAAGCACTAGAAACCCAGAAGGGAACCAAGTTTGAGCATTTACCATTAGGTCCTATGCTTCTTGGAACCATGATAAAGAGATAAAGAAGCTGAACCAAGGTTTCCTTCTTGGGCTCTGTCATGGCATTGAGGGAAAAGAGGACCCAGCTGTGGGACTGGTGATGGCTGCAGGAGGAGGATGGCTTCTCAATGTCAGGAACTACATGTAATCACCCGAGTCTTCAGAGTGCAGCTGGGAATAGAGGAGGTGACAATAAACAGTGGGTGGGTAGATGGATAGATAGATGGCTAGACAGGTGAGTGGGTGGATGGGTAGGTAGATGGATGGCTAGATGAATGGATGGATGAATAGATGAGTGAGTGGATGGATACGTGATGGATGGATGGATGGATAGATGGATGATTGGGTGGATAGGGTGGATAGGTAGGTGAATGGATGGATGGACAAGTGGACAGACGGGTGGATGGATGGATGGATGGATGGATGGATGGATGGATGGATAGATGGATGATTGGGTGGATAGGGTGGATAGGTAGGTGAATGGATGGATGGACAAGTGGACAGACGGGTGGATGGATGGATAGATGGATGGATGGATGGATGGATGGATGAGTGGTGGATGGGTAGGTGGAGGGATGGATGGATAGATGGATGATTGGGTGGATAGGGTGGATAGTAGGTGAATGGATGGATGGACAAGTGGACAGACAGGTGGATAGATGGATGGATGGATGGATGGATGGATGGATGGATGGATGGATGAGTGGTGGATGGGTGGGTGGAGGGATGGAAGGATGAATGGATGAGTGGTGGATGGGTAGGTGGAGGGATGGATGGATGGATGGATGGATGGATGGATGGATGGATGGATTGGTGAGTGGGTGGATGGGTAGATGGATGAATGGTTGGATGAACGGATTGATAAGTAAGAAGGCAGAGGTATAGATGAGTAGCTATGAGTGGAAGGACAGACAGGCAGATGGCTGGCTGGATGAATTTCAGGAGTTCAGAAGCTGGAGATATCCTTAGGCAGAACTCCTCCCAGACACCTTCTTCTGATGAAGCCACTCAGAGAGAGCATCAGCAGCCTGAAACCTGAAATTTCTGAGCCCTCCCTCCAGGGGGTGAGTTCATTGTTACTGCTGTATCCACCTCACTCTGTACTGCTCTCCTGGCTTCACCCAGAACTGCTCCTATGGGCCAGCTACCACTGCCACTCTCCAACCTAGTGCCAATCTACACCGTGCTAGCTGCTCCAGTCTCTTCTGGGCTGTCAGGGGCTGCTGCCCTCTTTAGCTCAGCCCATATCCCTAGAGCTGCTGTGCCTGTGTTTGTGGCAGGCCTTGAAGAATCACAGCCTATGTTACTCTTTCTGAGCTCTGTCCATCTCCCAGGCCTATCCCAATCAGTAGCAGTATCTAGAGGTACCCACGAATGGCCAATCTGGCCTGGGGTCCCTATGCTCTCAGTCTCTCCTCTTGAGAGAGGGGATGTAGAACAGCAACCCTAAGTCAGAGTCAACCATCATAACTGCCATTTATGGAGCACATGTTGTGTGCCAGGCCCTGTGCCTAGGCATTTCATTTCATCCTTAAGACTTCACTATGCAGTTAGGCCTATTAGCCCCATTTTACAGATGAGGAAAACTGAGGCTTAGAGAAGTTAAGACACTTATGTAAGGTTGCACAGTGATGGAGGGGGAGTTGGGGCCCAGGTCTGCGTGCCTATTTCCTAGAATGAAGAAAATCAGAGCTGGCAGTGCCTCAGAATCAGGCTACCCAGATGCAAGAGGCAGCCCCAGGATTCAACTCAAGCAGCTGCTCGAGCCCATGCAGGTGCTGTTATGCCCTGGACAGATCTGCTCAGTACTTGCAGTTGATGCGCAGGTTTGGGGCTTCTCACAAGTCCATGTGACTCTCAGCCTGAGGACCCTCTCTGATCCCAGAATCTGCTTTGCCCAACACGTGGGGCTTACTGGAATGCCCAGGAGACTGATGCTGTCAGGAGTTGCTGGGTGTTGAGGGATAAAGACCCACTTTCCCACCCTTGGTTGCAAAACAGCCTGGGGCATGCTTTGCCGTGGGACTGGTCTCCAGGTGCCCTTAGCAGGGATCAGCCTTTATCACATCCTCTACTGGCTCCGTCCCTTCCGTGTCGCACTTACCCTCTTCCCTACCCATTGTTCCTGGGACCACCTCCCCTCAAGAAAACTACCTGTACCCAAATCCTTATCACAGGGTCTGCTTCCGGGGGAGCTGAAGGAGAAGGGCATTAATGCCTTTCGGTGGCAGGGAAGGCATCACTGCACATCCTTAGCACTCAGCAGAGGAGGAGGAAAGGGACAGGAGGCTGCAGGGTGGGGCAGCATTGAGGAGCTGGACTCCCTGTGGGGCACTTGGGAGGGCTTCAGTCAGCAGAGAAGCATGGGGTGGGGAGGCCCACACAGGTACTCTGTTACAAGCCCCTCTCTCAGCCTGCCACTGTGTCTTTCCCCAGCCACATCGGCCTCCTTTTCATCCCTCAGGCACTCCAAGTGCATCCCCACCTTGGGACCTTTCTACTTACCGTGCCTCAGGATGTTCCTGTGAGGCCTCTCCTAATCACTGGGTCTAAACACACACTCCCCACAACCTTATCCTAGATACTCTAGCTCGTTGCTATTTTTTATATTTTGGAGACAGGGTCTCACTCTGTTGCTGTATTAGTCCATTCTCATGCTGCTAATAAAGACATAACTGAGACTGGGTAATTTATCAAGGAAAGAGGTTTAATTGACACAGTTCAGCAGGGCTGGGGAGGCCTCAGGAAACTTACAAGCAAGGCAGAAGGGGAAGCAAACACGTCCTTCTTCACATGGCGGCAGCAAGGAGAAGTGCCGAGCAAAGTGGGGAAAAGTCCCTTATAAAGCCATTAGATCTCATGAGAACTCACTATCATGAGAACAGTATAGGGGTAATTGTCCTCATGATTCAATTACCTCCCATTGGATCCCTCCCACGACAGACGAGGATTACGAGAACTCCAATTCAAGATGAGATTTGGGTGGACACAGCTAAACCATATCAGTCACCCAGACTGAGTACAGTGACACAAGCACAGCTCACTGCAGCCTCGACCTCCTGGGCTCAAGTGATCCTCCCACCTTGGCCTCCCAAGTAACATGCGCCACCATGACTGGCTAATTTTTTCATTTTTGGTAAAGATGGGGGTCTTGCTATCGATTGCCCCAGATGTCCTCAAACTCCCAGCCTCAAGCCATCCTCTGACCTCTGCCTCCCAAAGTGCTGAGATTACAGGCATGAGCCTCTATGCCTGGCACCATTTCTATTTTTTCATAGCACCTGATACAATCTGCCAGGATTTTCTTTATCTGTTTGCCAGTTTGCAGACTGTGAGCTCTGGAATAGAAGACCTCTGCCATCTTGTTTCCCACTGTGAACCAGGCACCTAGAACTGGACCAGGCACCCACTAGGAGCTCATTTAGAGTTTTCTGGTGATTGACTGAACTGGACTCTCATCTTTGGAGGCTTCAGCCCTGGCTCCCTCATGCTCTTTTATTTCCATCTCTACCATCATCTCGCTGATTCAGCATCCCAGCACTTCCATGCCAAAGCCCCAGGAGAGAGGATGTGATCGCCCGGTGTAGGCCAGGTGTTCAGTCCCAGGCCAGGCAGCAGTGGCCAGGAAGATCCGGCTAATCTGGCACACAGCTCACCTCGTCTGAGGCTGTGGATGGTGGCAATGCCCAGCCTGGCCCAGGGCCCGGAGTGGGCACTCAGCAAGTGTTTGCAGTAGACACATAAGCAACCAGATATCCAAAGCTGCCCCGTTAGCACTGCGGTCAGTTGCCACCCCTGCTACGGAGATTCACCTCCTGCGGCATCTGTGGGTAAAACGCACCTCGTTTTGCTGAGGCAGAAGACAGGACCTCTCCGTACCCCATCAACAAGAAGCTGCTGTTTGCTGGTGCCCCAGTTCCAATGGCTCCTAACAGCTCAGCCCCAAGATGAATTCTTCTCAGCATATGTGCAGAATATCACTTTACACATTCATAACTTGAACATTATGCAGAGGTTCATCAAATTTTATTTCCCTTCCCCTCTAAGGAGAGCATTTCAGCTTAGCCAGGCTGTTCTATTTCTTTCCCTTTTTTTTTTGTGCCTTCCCTACAAAGGGCTCGAAGCACATACATGTCTGCATAGGTTTTCGGCATGGCTCAGATGCAGGGCTGACATCCTACTGTGGCCAGCATCCCTGGAGCCGCAGCCAGGGACTCAAGGGAGGGCGATCCATGGCCCCACCTGCCCAGGTTTCCTTCTCCTCCATGGGGGACAGACGGTGCCGTGGAAAGAACAGGGGTTTGGAGTGAGTTTTCCAAGTCTGTCTCTTTGCTGCTATGTAATTTGGGGTGAGGCGCCGAGCCCCCCTGAGCCTGTTTCCTCTGACCCAGGATGGGAGAGTCCAGAGCTCTTCGTGTCTCAGGGAGGCTCAAATTTGAAAACCCACGTGACGTGCCACGCCCAGTGCCTGGCACGTGGAGGGCTTTGTGTGTGTGAGTTCCTGTCCCTTCTGCTCCTAATGCCCTCACCAGACCCCAGAGTGAAGCGTGAGCCTGGTCATGACCAGCTTAGGATGGAGATGGCAAGGGTGTTTTGAATCATGGCTAATAATCACGTTATTATCTCTGGCCCTGTATAAGGCCCTCCTCTAAATACCTTAGATGTGACTCAGTTAATTTCCGCAATGCCCCTCTGAGGTGTAAGTGTTATTGTCACCCCCATTTTACAGATGGCAAATGGAGGCACATTTAGGGAGGGCAACTTGCCCCAGGTCACACAGCTGGTAAGTGCCAGAGCTGGGATTTAAGCCCAGGCCACATAGTCCTTCCCTGTGCTGTGTGGCCTCTCAGCCCTGATCAATTGTCTCTGCTGGGTATTGAGCTGGGACCTGGGCACACAGTAGGAATGAGGGGAGTCCCATGGCTGAGGAGCTCATCGTGGGAGGGGCAGGTGAGGTGAGAGACAGATCGTGTGTGGGTTTCTGGGACGATGCACTCTGTGGGACAGAGCTCATGGGCTCCCTCACGCCCCCACCTTTCCTATCTGTGGGAGAGGCCTTCTGGTCTCTCCTGCTCTCCTCCTGGGGACCAGGGACAAGGTGGTGCCCTGCGGGGGCTGATGGACAGGAAGGAATTAAACTGTCCCTTCCCTGCTTCTACCCCCACCCCCTACGTCCTGTTGGATTACCCTCTGCAAGATCCAATTGCATGGCTGAGGAGCAGTTGGACAGATTTGAAATGGTTTTCAGAGCTGTAGAAGAAAAGCATGTTATGTGTATGTGTGTGCGTGTGTGTGTGTGCACATGTGTGCGTGTGCATATGCGTGTGCACATGGCCATGTGGAAGGGCCAGTATGCACATGTGTTGGGTTTGCTGGATTGGAGAGCCTGCACCCCCCAATTCCTGCCCCACCCCCTGAGAAACATCTGGAATTAAACCCTCCCAGCGTCACCCGGCCTGTCGTCCCCTCCTTTGTCTTAATCGGGCCTCCCGAGGGGAGGGTCAGATGCTGCTGAATGAAAGGTAAATATTTGCAGATTGGGGCTTTCTTGAATACTTAATGCTCAGATCTGGTTTAACAATGTGTGGAAGAAAATGAGACCTGTTGGATTGGATCCCAGAGGGAATTCAGCTGTGCCAAACGAGCGACCCGCCTCTCTGGGGAATGTGGTACTGTGTCGGGACGGAAACCACCAGAGCTTTTTGGGAGGGCAGATCTTCCTTCCTGGGACCCCTGAACCTCTCTCTGTACCACTTAGCACTCTCTGAAATTACTTGTTTATTTATTTTCATGTTTATGTCTGGCCTGTTTCGGTGCACACTCCACGAGAGCAGGGAGCCTGCTTTTCCTGGTTTCCTCTCTGTCCCAGCACCTAGAGCCACAGAGGCTCAATAAATTATGGTATTAATTATTAACAATATTAGGCCAGGCTCGGTGGCTCACTCCTGTAGTCCTAGCATTTGGGAGGCTGAAGCGGGCAGATCACTTAAGTCCAGGAGCTCGAGACTAGCCTGGGCAACATAGCAAGACCCTGTCTCTACAAAAATATTAAAAGATTAGCTGGGAGTGGTGGCATGTGCCTGTGGTCCCAGTTACTCAGCAAGGCTGAGGTGGGAGGATCACTTGAGCCCGGGGGGTCAAGGCTGCAGTGAGCTATGATGGCGCCACTGCTCTCCCACCTGGGTGACAGAAAAAGACCCTGTCTTGAAAAACCAAACCAACCAACCAAACAAACAAACAAACAAGCAGTATTAATTCTATTAAGTATAGTAGAGAGTTATGCAGTGCCCCCTGTTGCAGACACGGTTTGAGCGCCTGGCTGACTTCATGCATTCAGCCCTTGTGGTACACCTGAAGAAACAGACTAGGGTTGGAATTAACTTTGCAATTTACTAGCTGTGAGTCCCCAGGTAACTCGCTTCACCTCTTGGAGCTTCAGTTTTCCTGGCTGGAAAATGAGCTAATGCCTACCTTGAGGCTTTGTTGTGAGGACTTTATGAAATGATACAATTATGTTTCTGGAAACAAAGCTGGGGTTCCCCTCTCCCTGCCTCCGCCCCCCTCTCCCCACCCCCGTTAGAGAACTCCCTCTATGCAGGGCAAATAAGATACACTCCCCGCCTGAAAAGGGGGCCTGTAGCAAGCGGCAAATGGTAATCCTTGGAGAATCTAGCCTGCAGATGTATTTTGTTTGGCTTGCATGGTGGTTTCAAAATTCTTAAATTTAGGCTGAGTTTTAAAAATCAGGAGATTTCATGTTAAAATATCAAGGTTTTGCAGAAACAGAAAAAGAAATATGGCATATTCTCACTTATAAGTGGGAGCTAATCATTGGGTACACATGGACATACAGACGGGAACAACAGACATTGGGGACTGCAAGAGCAGGGAGGGAGGGAGGCAAGGGTTGAAAAACCACCTATCGGGTACTATGGTCAGTGTTTGGATAATGGGATCAGCTGAAGCACAACCTCAGCATCATGCAATGCACCCATGTCATGAACCTGCTCATGTACTCCTGAATCTAAAAAGAAAAAACAAAACAAAACAAGGCAAGAAATCAAAAATCAAGGTTTTGGGCTTTTCATGACAAAGCAGAGATCTGGCCACACTGGGCCCCTGTTCCCTCATGGCAACAACAGGCTGAAACACTTGAGTTCACTGCCCCCTGCTCACACCAAAGCAAAGTGCACTGGGTGCCACAATCGAGTCTCCTGCAAGTGGCTTCAGGCAGGAGGGGCCAGTCCCACCCCAGTGGGAGGCAGAGGATAGAAGAGGCTTCACAGAGGCTGGGCATAGTGGCTCACTTTGGGAGGCCAAGGCAGGCGGATCACGAGGTCAGGAGATCGAGACCATCCTGGCTAACATGGTGAAACCCCGTCTCTACTAAAAATACAAAAAAATTAGCCGGGCGTGATGGCAGGCGCCTGTAGTGCCAGCTACTCGGGAGGCTGAGGTGGGAGAATGGCGTGAACCCAGGAGGCGGAGCTTGCAGTGAGCCGAGATTGCGCCACTGCACTCCAGCCTGGGCGACAGAGCAAGACTCCGTCTCAAAAAAAAAAAAAAAAAAAAAAAGGAGAAGAGGCTTCACAGAAGAGACTCGTGAGCCGAGTTTTTCAATACTCATGCGGAATCCACCAGACAGATCGGCGGTGGGTGAGGGAGGCTATTTCAGGCACAGGGAACAGAATGAGCAAAGGCCAGGAGGGGCCGACACACGAAGCACATTTAGGAAAATCTAAGCGACTTGGTGTGATTTGAGAGTGAACGCCTCGGTGGGAGTTGTGCCTGGGTCTCTGATCCTCTTCTCCTCCCACGGTGTCTGGGGCTGGGGGCCGGTGGTAGCAGCTATCTGTCTATCACTGGGATGCATTTATCTTCTAAGAGAGGGGAGATGGAGTAGGAACCGTCCAAAGCCCCCTTCCTTGATGCCAGTGCTCGCTGCACTCCCAGCCCAACGCAAAGCCATCAGATCTCAGATCTGCAAGATCAACCAGCATGGACAAAAGTGGTTTGTGCACAGGGAAGGGGTGACCTCAGCCTGGCTCCTTACACATTCACGGGATTGGCTCAGCAGGGATGGGCATGTCAACCGCATGCCCCAATGGCTCCTGTTCTCTCTCTCCTGTTTGCTGTGGGGGAGCTTTGTGAAAGGCCTGTCTCCACATCCTCACCTCCCACTCACCGTCCAGCCCCCTCCAATCTGGCTCCCACCCCCTCACTCCACGAAGCAGCTCTCGGCAGCCTGGCACGGCACCCACCCGCCTCCCGAATCGCTCTCTCCTCGGCTCCCACAGCCACTTCTCCTGGTCCTGTGCGCCGACGCCGTCTCTGGTTCCCTACAGGGCTGTCTTCCCTTCTGTGACATGCAGCTCCTCATCCTCCGTGGCCACGGGGCCGAGGGCTCCCGTATTAGAAGAATCCACTCCACTCCACCCGATGCCATATGCGGTGGCTTCCTTGGTGTTTCTACTTGGATTCTCAAAGGCACCTCAGATCAATATGTCCAAGACTCATTCATGATATTCACGCCCCCAAATGCAATCTTATTTCCGTCTCTGCCTCCATAAGTGGCTCTGCTTGTGCAAGCTGGAAACCTGCAGTCCTGACGGACGCCCCTGCTTCTTCTTCACCACCCATGACCCTCCTGACCACCACAAGCCCAGGGCCTTCTCTTTATGTCTCCTTCTCTTTTCTCTGTCTCCACTTCCATCATCCTACTCTGTGGCTGCAACAGGACTTACCTGGGTGAATCCAGCAACTTTCTTCGTGGTCTTTGCACACCCATTTTTGTCCCCTATAAACTGCTCCCGCCCCAGAAGCTGGAATGCCTTCTCAATATGCTAAAGTCATCAGGGTAACGGGACCCCCATCTTTCTGCCTAAAACACTGGAGTGGCTTCCCATGGCTCTCAGGATAAAGACCCAGTTCCTCATCACAACTTCAGAGTCCCACCGTGTACCCCAGGCCCCTTCCCCTGCACGCAGCATCCCCTGATCGTCCACGGCTCCCCAGCCTGGCCTTGCTCTGGCCTCTGCAGCTCTGACCCACTCTTCTCTCTGCTGGAGTGCTGTCTGACACCTTCCCCACTGTCTCCCCTGCCAAGCTGAGCAGCATCATGCCTCAGATATCCTCACATCTGTTCTCCCTCCTGGTGTCACCTGGGTGCCGAAAGGGACTTCTGAGACAAGTCCGGTCAGGAGGTTTCATGCTGTCGGTGGGGCCTTTATGGGTGGAAGGACTCCTTAGAGGTTGCCAAAGATGCGGATGGGGTTTTGGGGTGGGGCCACCACTATGCCGGTGATTATTTGTATTGCCAAGTAATCATTGCTAATCCATGTGATTCTAGAAATAACCAAAGTAACCTCAAGGTGTTAATATCTAGAGGTCTCTCTTTTTTTTTTTTTTTTTTTTTTTTTTTTTTTTTTTTTTGAGACAGAGTCTCATTCCGTCACCAGGCTGGAGTGCAGTGGTGTGATCTCAGCGCACTGCAACCTCTGCCTCTCAGGTTTAAGCGATTCTCCTGCCTCAGCCTCCCTAGTAGCTGGGATTACAGGCAGACGCCATCATGCCCGGCTAATTTTGTTTTGTATTTTTTGTAGAGACGGGGTTTCACCATGTTGGTCAGGCTGGTCTTGAACTCCTGACCTTGTGATCTGCCCACCTCAGCCTCCCAAAGTGCTGGGATTACAGGCGTGAGCCACTGCACCCGGCTGAGGTCCCTTTTTAAAACCCAATATTGGAGAAACGGGAGACAAAACTGTAAATTACACATAAAGATCAAGCTAAGGCATTGACATGCGCATGGCTTTATCTCCTTCTGTGTTATTTTCCAAATGTTTTATATCATGATGATATTTACTCAGAAAATGGGAAAAGAAAAAAAGAGTTTTTCTTAAAAGCCCATTTATTTCCCCCTAACTTGCAAAGACCTTTTTGACGTAATGTTATGGAATCTTAATTTACTACCTGCAGTCATTTATTTGCCCAAAATTCCTTTTAATTCCATTTTTCATTCCATTGTGAATGGCTTATTTAAAAATCAATGTGTTCTTTGTCCTCTGCGACTGTTTCTTAGATGTTTAGCCTCTGAGACGTGTTCAATCACAGCTCCATCTCATCCATCTGTCTTCACTGCTCGAAGTTTACTTCTCGGTAATACCTTGCACGCCATCACTCGGGTGTTGGGGTCCTTTGAAATCGCCATTCATTCTTGAGAGGAACGTGGTGCCCGGAAACTGGAGATGGCACCATGGAGATTCAGAACCTTCACGCGGCTCCTGCGATCAGATCGTCAGCCAGCACCCATGCACGGGGAGGTGGAAACACGAGATGGTCCTTGAAGTGAAAAAATTATCAGAGGGTGGTGAGAGGAACATCTGAAAAGAACATCTGGAAGGAATGTTCGCTCCCTGAACTCTCATGCTTTCTTTTAAATATCTGCCAGCTGGAGGGAGCTTCAGAGGCAGGAATGAGGTGGCTGGATCTTTGATCATGGCCATTTGCCATCAGGACCATGGGAAGAGGACGGGAGGCTTGGGCTGGGCTGAGCCCCTCACCTGGCCAAAGCCTGGGCCCAGCAGCATTGACCTCACCTGGAAGCCTGCTCAAAATGCAGAATCTCAGGTCCCACCTTAGACCTGCTCAATCAGAGGCTTTATGTGAACAAGCTTTTCGGGTGATCTTGGAGCACCTTTAAATTTGTGAAGTACTGGGCTGGAGGATAGAGCAGGTGCAGCCCCAGTCATAGGATCAGGAGGTGGACGTAGCCAGCCAAGGCCAGAGGAGAAAAAAGGGCCTTACAGAACAGTGCTACTCAAAGTGTGGTCCCTGGACCATTGCCCATTTGCAAACATCCTTCGTGATGTAAGGACAGAAATGGAAATAAATGGAAGCTTTCATAGCAAATTGACATTGCTGGACACCCATGCTTGCCTTTTGTATGCATTTTTTTTTCATTTCATTTTTATTTTTTATGAAAAGAATTCGTTCAAGACAGATTGAAAATTAAGTGGGAGCCAGGCATGTTGGCACACACTTATAATTCCAACTGCTCAGGAGGCCGAGGTGGGTGGAGGATCACTTGAGCCCATGAATTGGAGGCTGTAGTGAGCTATGATTGCTCCACTGCACTCCAGGCTGGGCAATAGGGCAAGACCCCATGTCTAAGAAAGAGAAGAAAATTAAGGGGGTTGGGAGAGTCTTAGTCCTTTATCACAGATAGTTGCAGAAGCACAGCATGTAAGCTGTTAATTCATACAAGGCAGTGGCTGGATATTTGGGAAACAGCCGGTCTGGGGCCAGAGAGAGAGAGGGGCTGGCTTTGAGGATGGCACAGATGGAGCCATATGGGGTGGAGAACATGCCGGGGGATGAGAGCCTGGAGCAGGGGCAGTGGAGGCTGGGGAGGCCCCAGGGCACACGGCATCCACCCCTGCCACAGCAGAGATGGGGGCTGATAGGCTCCTTGATGATTCCCCTGGCTGTTGTGGCCACGTTCGTCCCTGGAATCAGGCCGGCAGGTACAGCGTGGCCTCCTAGTGAGATGTCAGTTCTGGTCCTCCCTGAAACCCTCCCTCAGTGTCCTCAGAGCCTCCATCACTTGCCTGCGCCCGCCTCTTCTGTTAAAAAGAACAAATGCCCAGCCTCCTTCAGACCCCAGACTATGTTGGACTATTGGGAACAGTGACTGCAGGATGGCACAGTCACCTCCAACATTTCTGCAGCAGTTCTGGTAGAACCAGTGATGGAGGGCCCCCAGCCCCACTTTCCATGAGGACCTCACAATGCAAGCCTGCCCGAGGTGGGTCTGATCGGGAATCCCCTGCCTGCTAGGAGTCCGCAGAGTGCAGTGGAAACTCACTGCAGCTCCAGGAATCATAGACCCAAGCTCAGACCTCAGCCCTGCCACAAGCCAGCTGCAGGGTTGGAGCTACTGCGACTGCTCACGAAGGCCCATTGTGCAAATCTCCTCCCAGCTCCACATTCAGTGACGTCACAGAGGTCCCTTCAGTTCAGCCACGGTGGGAGTATTTACCCCACGGAAGTTCACAAACACTGAAACAGGGCTCTGTTTTTTATTGGGCAGCCAGGCTACCACGAAACCGGGCAAAAGTTACAAATCTATCTTTGCTTCAACTTTCCCACATCTGGGAAATGGGGCTGGTGCTGAACAGGTACCTTTGTCACTGTCACCTTTCCCTGGGGCTCTTCCGTCTTTCTAGGCACCAGCATCGACTTCCAGTTAGCTCCTGCTCTGAAACTCCTTGTCCCCAGTTTGGTGGACTCTGTCTCTTCTGGGGCAAAGGGCAGTGCCGTGACCTCCTGTGGGTTTTGCGTGCCGTGAATTCAGAGGTTTTTGATACCTTTGAAGCCCTTCCTCTGCTTCTTGCAAAATATCCCTTTCCTGAGGCAATGACAGCGACAGCTGTAAATGCTGGAATGGAAGAAAGGGTGTGTGTTTGGGGAGGGGTCACCGGATAGTGCATTACAGTAGTTCATAGCTTCTGCCTCTGGAACTGGGAGGTGGGGCTGAACATGCAGTCACAGAGTGACAGGACCAGAAAGATCCCCGAGGTGAGGATGACGATAGTGACAATAGTAATAATAATATGATGATTATAATGGCAAGCACCAGGCAGTGTTCCCAGTACTGCTCTAAATAGCTTGAGATTTACATTTATTTATTGTTTTATTTATTTGAGAGAGGGTGTTGCTCTGTCACCCAGGCTGGAGTGCAGTGGCGCAATCATAGCTCATTGCAGCAGACTTGGGTGATCCTGCCACCTCAGCTTCCCAAGTAGCTGGGACTACAGGCATGTGCCATAGCACCTGGATAATTTTTTTTTTTTCTAATTTTTGGTAGAGACTGGATCTGCCTATATTATCCAGTATGGTTTATGTTAAGAATTAGTTTAATTCTAATAACAACCAGAAGAATAGGTACATTATGTGCCCATTTATGAGATGAGAAAATCAAGACTTGTCCAAGCACAGGGCTGGTGAATAGTGGAGCCACTGCCCCACCCCCTGGAGAGATGTGACACGCCTGGGGTGCCCGGTTCCACCTGATACCAGCTCTGAGCACTGTTTCACACCAAGCACCCCCATCAGCCCTTCAAGGACCTTGTTTAGATTTGTGGGTGTGCTAGTCCATTTCACATTGCCATAAAAGAATACCTGAGGCTGGGCAATTTATAAGGAAGAGAGGTTTTTGTGGCTTGTGTTTCTGCAGGCTCTACAAGAAGCATGGCACCAGCATCTGTTCAGCTTCTGGCGAGGCCTCAGGAAGCTTTTACTTATGATAGAAGGGGGAGTAGGTACATCACACAACGAGAGAAGGAACAAGAGAGAGGTGGAGATGCCAGGTTCCTTTAAACAACCAGCTCTCTCCTGAACTAATGAGAACTCACTTATTACCAAGCCTTTCATGAGGGACCAAAATACTTCCCACCAGACCCCACCTCCAACATTGGGGATCCCATTTCAGCATGAGATTTAGAGGGGACAAATATCCAAACCATATCAGTGGATGTTTCTTACACTACCACCATCTAATTTAAAAAGCAAATCTGGCTGGGTGCAATGGCGCAGGCCTATAATCCTAGCACTTTAGGAGGCTGAGGCAGGAGGATCGCTTGAAGCCAGGAGGTGGAGGCTGCAGTGATCTATGATTGTACCACTGCACACAAGCCTGGGTGACAGAGTGAGACGCTGTCAAAAGAAAAAAAAAAAAAAAGTAAATCTGTCTTCATGTCTTCAGAAAATACATAATGTTTCCTGCAGGAAATTACAGTTCAGAACAAAGGAAATTGTCACTTAGTGACATTTAACATTGCTCCTTTTTCAGCAGGGAGCTCAGCATTGCTGATGACCCTTGGCTACCTCCCCTGTGGGGTGCTCTTAGCTTCAAACTGTTTTTCCTCCTTCCCTTGCCTCCCCTCCTCCTTCCTTCTCTCCCTTCCTTTTTTTTTTTTTTTTTTTTTTTTTTTTTTTTTTGAGATGGGTTCTCGCTCTGTCACCCAGGCTGGAGTGCAATGGCGTGATCTCGGCTCACTGCAACCTCTGCCTCCCGGGTTTAAGTGATTCTCCTGCCTCAGCCTCTAGAGTAGCTGGGATTACAGGCGCCCACCACCACGCCTGGCTAATTTTCTTGCATTATTTGCAATACTTTGTGCAATATACTGTGCTAGACCCTGAGGCTACAAGCATAGAATGAGAGAAACCCCATCCTTCTTTCTGAGTTGAAAATGTATTAAGGGGGCCAGGCATGGTGGCTCACGCCTGTAACCCCAGCTCTTTGTAAGGCCAAGGTGGGAGAGTCACTTGAAGCCAGGAGTTCGAGACCAGCCTGGGCAATATAGTGAGACTCTGTTTTTACAAAATATGAAAGAATTAGCTGGGAGTGGTGGTGTGTGCCTGTAGTCCCAGCTACTTGGGAGGCTGAGGTGGGAGGATTGCTTGAGTCCAGAAGGTCAAGGTTACAGTGAGATATGATCGTGCCACTGCACAAGTGGCAGGTCTTGGGCTTGAGTCCTTACAACAACCAGGGAGGCAGTGGCAGTGGTTGTTACTGTCGTGAAATGACCACAGGTATTATGCCCAGTGCACACATGAGAAAACTGAGATTCAGAGTGGCCCAGTGAGCTGCACAGGGTCTTGCTGCCTGTTAGTAGCAGAGCTGAGCTCAACCACGATTCCTCCTCACCCCACAGCCCAAGGTCTCATTGTGCCCAAAGCCTACGCTTGTCCCCTCTGTGTTTCCTGCCAGGGAGCCCCGCCACTGGGGGCACTCAGCCCTTGCCCAGAACCACTGCCAAGCCCTAGCCAGGCCCAGAGGGCGGCCAAGACCCTGCAGATTCTGCAGATCTGGTGTCTTCCTTGCTGAATCTGGTGGACAGTCTCAAGTCTGTGCAAGGAAACCAGCTCTTTCCAGAATGACAACACTGCATCATAGAAAGATGGACAGGTCCAGGCTTGGAGCTCAGCTTCCTCTCTTAGATGTGAGCAGGTCAGCAGCACTATTCACAATAGGAAAGTCATAAAATCAACCTAAATGCCCATCAGTGGTAGACTGCATAAAGAAAATGTGGTACATACACACCATGGAATACCACACAGCCAGAAAAAAGAATGAGATCGTGTCCTTTGCAGCAACATGGATGGAGCTGGGGGTCATTATCCTTAGCAAACTAACACAGGCAGAAAACCAAATACTGCATGTTCTCACATGTAGGTAAGAGTTAAATGATGAAAACACATGGACACATAGGGGGAACAACAGACACCAGGGCCTACTTGAGGGTGGAGGCTGGGAGGAGGGAGGGGATCAAAAAGCCATCTATCAGGTACTATGCTCATTACCTGGGTGACAAAATAATCTGTACACCAAACCCCTGTGACATGCAATTTACCTCTATAACAAACCTGCACACGTACCTGAATCTAAAATACAAGTTAAAAAGAATTAAAAGCTGGCCGGGTGCACTGGCTCACACCTGTAATCCCAGCACTCTGGGAGGCCAAGGTGGGTGGATCAGATGAGGTCAGGAGTTGGAGACCAGCCTGGGCAGCATGGTGAAAGCCTGTCTGTACTAAAAATTCAAAAAGGGCAGCATGGGTGTGGTGGTGCATGCCTGTAGTCCTAGCTACTGGGGAGTCTGAGGCGGAAGAATAGCTTGAATCCAGGAGGTGGAGATTGCAGTGAGCTGAGATCGCGCCACTTCACTCCAGCCTGGGTGACAGAGTGAGACTCTGTCTCTAAAATAAATAAATAAATAAATAAATAAATAAATAAATAAATAAACATAAAAAGGAAGTGAGCAGGTTCTATGGCCTTCATGATGCAGCTCAAACAGTACCACCCCGAGAAGCCTCCGCTGGTCCCTGCACCAGTGGTTTTCAACCCGGGCTGTACATTCCAGCCCTGCTCCCCACCCCCCGTAATTAAAAACTCCCGTGGTGGCTTCACTGTGCAGCCAAGCTGAGAACCACTGGGCTTGACCAGGCGTTCACACGCCATCCACACAGACCGAATCCCGCCCACCACCTGCTGCTGTCCACACCCATTTGTTTCTATCTTGTCTACGTCTGCTTTCACGGCAGGGGCAGAGTTGAGTAGTTGTGAGCATATGGCTTGCAAAGCCTCGCGTATTTACTATCTGAGCCTCTACAGCAAAGGTTCACCAACCCCTGGACTAGATAATTATTGGCCCTGCCAACCTTCTTCATATCCTCCTGGCCTGAAACTTAGCACATGAAGCCACAGTTATTTGTCTATGGGTAAAACCAACAGGAGATCCTTGAGGGCAGGGGTCTCTCTGGCTGGTCCCTCTGGCCCCCAAGCCCAGCACAAGGCCTGGGTCTCTCCTTGGCAGGTGTTACTGGATATGTCAGCTGTTGAGTGTGGGGTTCTGGGCAGCAAGGCTTGGGTGATGAGGGAGGGAAGGTATTGTGCCAGGCTGGACTGACTATCTCCTTAGACATCGGCCCCTTTGCTCATAGGGCTCCACTTCCCAAGGCTGAGGCTCCCAGCAGAAGCCAAGGAGGTGCCCAGCTTGAGGCCTGGAGGAAGATGAGATTTCAGAGAAGAAACCAGGAGAGACCAGGCATGGTGGCTCATGCCTGTAATCCCAGCATTTTGGGAGGCTGAGGCGAGAGGATCATCTGAGGTCAGGAGTTTGAGACCAGCCTGGCCAATATGGCAAAAACCCATGTCTACTAAAAATATTTTAAAAATTGGCCAAGCATGTGGCACACACCTGTAATTCCAGCTACTTGGGAGGCTGAGGCAGGAGGATTGCCTGAACCCAGGAGGTGGAAGTTGCAGTGAGCCAAGATCACACCACTGCATGCCAGCCTGGGCGACAGAGCGAGACTCCATCTCAATAGCAATAACAATGAAAAGAAACCAGGAGAATTGGGAGCCAAGGATGGATGGAGGGGTTGGTTCATGGTCAAGGCTGTGAAAAGCAGGAGGATGTTGGAAGCCCTTTATGTAATAGGACTGACCTCTGTTGACTTAGAGGTGCTGGACGTGGCCCGGGAGGTGGTGTTCTGGGGTGAGGATGGGGCTGTTATCTGGTCCACCCTCCCATTTAATGTTTGAGTTCAGTTATGACTTCATGATTGGCGATACTCTAGTCCTAAGCACCTCTGCTGATGGAAACTCACCACATGCACCATTATTTGGAAGAGTCAACAAATATGAGGAAACACCTAAATGTCTACCAATGGGGGTATTGAATATTAATTATTCTTTTATATACAGCTATAAGAAAAAAAAAGTGAGATCTAGGTGTACTCAAATGAAAAATTTCTGGATAGTTAAAAAGAAAATCAGGTTCAAAAATGTGTTTAATTTGAGTCTATTTGTGTAGAAAAAGTATTAATTCTGAAAAAAAAAGTACCAAACTGCTAACAATGTTGATCCCATTACATGTAGATGTGATTATAGGGGGACTTTTGCTGTCTCTGGTGTTGGAGGTTTTTTAGCTTGTGTTATCAGGAAAATAGCCAAGATGTTTTTATTAAAAGACTTTTTTGGGCCGGCCACGGTGGCCCACGCCTGTAATCCCAGCACTTTGGGAGGCCAAGGTGGGTGGATCACCTGAGGTCAGGAGTTCGAGACCAGCCTGCGCAACATGGTGAGACCCCCGTCTCTACTACAAATACAGAATTAGCTGAGTGTGGTGGCACATGCCTGTGATCCCAGCTACTTGAGAGGCTGAGGCAGGAGAATTGCTTGAATCCAGGAGGAGGAGGTTGTGATGAGCTGAGATCGCACCACTACACTCCAACGTGGACAACAGAGTGAGACTCCATCTCAAAAAAAAAAAAAAAAAAAAGACTTAAAAAAAAAGACATTATCCTTTTGTTGAACTGAAATTTGTCTTTCTATGGCATCAACACGCATTCCTTTGGTCTAGGGCCACCCAGGCTACAGGCAAGATTTATAAGCAGAAAATGTTCAGAGTATGTTCCCTGGGAAGTACAGCCCTAGCCCCTTGGTGCAGACTATCCTTGTGTAGTGTTATTCAATGCCTGACCTTTTTTACTTTTTGAGACAGGGTATCACTCTGTTACCCACACTGAAGTAAGGTGATGAGATCATGGCTCAGGAGCCTCTGTCTCCTGGGCTCAAGTGATCCTCCCACCTCAGCTTCCTAGGTAGCTGGGACCACAGGAACACATCACCACACCCAGCTAGTATTTGTAAAGACAGAGTTTCACCATGTTGCCCAGGCTGGTCTCAAACTCTTGAGCTCAAGCAATCTGTCCGCTGCAGCCTCCCAAACACTGGGATTACAGGCATGAGCCACCACACCCAGCCTCACCTGCCATTTTCTAACTAGGGTGCAAGCTTGTCTTCCCTACTAGGCTGGAAGAACTCTGAGGGCAGAGGTTATGAAATAGACATTTCTGTCCTCCACACAGCATCTGGTGCCAACAGAGAAGGTCCTCGGGAAGTTCCTGGTGAATGAGCGAATGAATGAATGAATGATTGGCGATTATCAATATATGAGTATCTCTCTCCCTTCTACTAAGGATACTTTGGCATTGCTAGCTTGTCACTCTCACTTTCCCCCTGTCTTCTCCTTCAGCTCAGGCTTCCTGGATGTGCAACTAGGAATAAGAGGTGATGGGAAGAGTCAGGGAACAGAGATAGGGCATTTACTTTGGAAAGGATTTAGCCTTCCTTGCATGAGAGAAGAGGAGATAGCAGTGGAAAGACAGGGAGGGTGGGGAAAAGGGAAAATGCCACACCAAGGACACTGAAGGGAGTTTAGGGGAAGTGTTGAAAATGAGACAAAGACAGAGTGAGAGAGATTTTAGGACAGCTGCAAGACAAGTGAGAGAAAAGAGAGGGATGGAGGAAAAATGTCAAGCTGTGTGGGTTGGAGCACCTACTGTGTGCTTTAGGAGAGACA
The DNA here is from genome assembly GCF_049350105.2 of Macaca mulatta. Taxonomy (NCBI): domain Eukaryota; kingdom Metazoa; phylum Chordata; class Mammalia; order Primates; family Cercopithecidae; genus Macaca; species Macaca mulatta. The sequence goes on along the minus strand of NC_133425.1, from coordinate 27,358,192 downwards.
ATAATGATTGGGCATTTTTTTTTTTTCCTCAGACGGGGTCTCATTTGTTGCTTGGGCTGGAGTGTAGTGGTGTAATAACAGTTCACTGCAACCTCGATCTCCTGGGCTCAAGCAATCCTCCCACCTCAGCCCAGACTGTAGCTGAGACCAGAGGCACACACCACCACACCACATGTGCTGGCTTATTTTTTAATTTTTTCTAGAGATGGGGTTCTTGCTATAGTGCCCAGACTGGAGTGCAGTGGTGTAATCATGGCTCACTGTAGCCTTGATATCCTGGGCTCAAGCAATCCTCCTGCCTCAGCCTCCTGAGTAGCTGGGACTAGAAGCGCACACCACCACTCTGGCATGCACTGGCTTCTTTTTTGATGTTTTCTAGAGATGAGGATCTTGCTATGTTGCCTGGGCTGGTCTTGAACTCCTGGCCTCAAGTGATCCTCCTGCCTTGGCCTCCCGAAATGCTAGGAAAACGGACATGAGCCACCATGCCCAGTCTGGAGTTGTTCTTACTTAAGAGGATTAGATTGTGTTTCTATAATGTGATGCCCCTTTGGACTGGACCGTGTGGAGCTCAGGAATTTTCCTGGGTTACAAATGCATGTGTGCGATGAGGAAACATGGCCCCACCCATTCTCAGGCCCAGCCATCAGTGGGACGCGTGTGAGGGTCTAAGTTTGGAGCTGTGTCAGAGGCCAGGTGCCTGCCTCTACTGTCCAGGTCCTCAGCAGCCTCTGCCCCATGCTTCTCCTCTGCTGTCACCCCTCAGAGGCTGCTCCCTCTGCGACCACTGCAACCCTGAAATGATGGAGGAGAGAGAAACCACACTGAGAAGCTCTTGCAGTTGTTGGTGGGAAAGAACACTGTGCCAGAATTTGGGAGACCGGGGCTTTGATAGTATGCAGAGTTATCTTTAGAAAGTGTTTTATTGGGAGGCTGAGGTGGGTGGATCACCTGAGGTCAGGAGTTCGAGACCAGCCTGGCCAACATGGTGAAACCCTGTCTCTAATAAAAATGCAAAAATTAGCTGGGTGCAGTGGCAGGTGCCTGTAATCCCAGCTACTTGGGACGCTGAGGCAGGAGAATCGCTTGAGCCTGGGAGATGGAGGGTGCAATGAGCCAAGACCATGCCACTGCACTCCAGCCTGGGCAACAGAGCGAGACTCTGTGTCAAGAACAAACAAACAAACAAACAAACAAACAAAAAAGGTGTGTTTAAATATAGTTAAGAAATGCTTCCCAGAGTCGAGCACAGTGGCTCATGCCTATAATCCCAGCATTTTGGGAGGCAGACGAAGGAGGATCCCTTGAAGCCAGGAGTTTGAGATCAGCCTGGACAACACAGCAAGACCCCATCTCTATAGAAAAATTTAAAATTAGCTGGATATGGTAACACACACTTGTAGTCCCACCTACTTGGAAAGGTAAGGTGGGAGGATTGCTTAAGCCCAGGATGTTGGAGGCTGCAGCAAGCTCCGATTGTGCTATTGTACTCCAGCCTGGGCGACAGAGTGAGACCTTGTCTCTAGGGAAAAAAGGCGCTGCTTAGCGAATAAAAGCCTGTTGCCCTCCATCAGAAAATAAAGTAGTCAAAAAGAAGCCTCTGGAGTTAATTCCCTATATTCATTATGTAGGGATAATCACCATTAACCTTTTGGTGTATATTTTGCCAAAATAATCTCTGTGCATTTCGATGTATAATTCTGAAAACAAATGAAACTGTAAACATCTTTTGTAATATACCATTCGCACATAATTGATGCTCCTCTTTTTGACAGAATGATGGGTTTGCCTCCCTATTCCGCCTCTGATTGATCAGCTACATGGCACTGGGTTGGTCACATCACTTCCAAAAGCCTCAGTTTCTTCATCAATAGAATGGGAGTAATGATGCCCATCTCACGGGGTTGTGGTCAAAATCTCGCAGGGCGGCAGGTGGAAAGTTACTTTGCAAAATCTTCTCCAAAGAAGGGAAGACTGCACTTTTTCAGATCCTGGGTCTCTGCCCACTCATCCTTCTCTTTCCTACCCAGGTTTTTTTTTTTTTTTTTCTCTTTCCAGGATGGAGAAGAGGGACGGGAGCGAGGAGGAGGACTTTCACTTAGACTGCCGCCATGAGAGATACCCTGCCCGTAAGTGGCCTGTTTGTGGGTACCTCCTACGACAGATTTGTGGGCTGCAAGAGGAAAAAGAATCCCTGGAGATGAGTCAGGCCAGCCCCCACCCCCCACTGCACCCTGCATTCTCCCACAAACACGTTACAGATGAGGAAACTGAGTCTGGTGTCTCAGGGTAGCAAGCCCCTGCACGCAGCTCTCCCCACAGCTTTCCCAGTTGGGGTGGGATGCTAAGAAAGAAAGAAAGAGACAGGAGTTCCAGGCAGGCAGGGAAAACCCAGCTCAAGGCCAGGCCTGGGTTAGCCACTGGCCTGAGGGAGGACAGTCCTGGCTAGAAGGAGCCGAGGCAGGGCGGTGACCGTGGACAGGAGTCGTTTGAGCTGTGGATACTCTTGGCAGCTTAGATGCGTTCACTTCAAACACTTTGCTGTGGGGCACACCATGAGGCAGAATCTAGGGCACTGCTCAAAAAACAAATGTCAGGATCAGAAAGCAAAGCAGAGAAGAACCAAGGTAAGATTAAAGTTAAAATGGTCAGATCTCGGCTGAGCCTGCTGAATGCCCACCACGTGTTCCCCGCTCCATCCCACTCTGTACTAAGGGGTTTTCATGCCTGATCTCATATCCTTGCTTACCCCCAGCCCCTACAGCTGGGATTGTTGCCTAGACTTTGCAGATGAGGAAATTAAGGCTCAGAGAGGTGGAGTAACTTGCCCAAGGTCATATAGCTTAGCGAGTCACTGGCAGAGGAGTCACAGCAGACACTGTCAGTGCCCTGGCCACCTCTCTCAGACCTTTAGGAAGCTCCAGTGGCATCTATCTGTATCTGCATCTCTGTGCCTGGAGGCTTCCCCACTTCCACCCGTAGAAGGCTAGAAGTGCCGGGGAAGTTGGTGTATAGATACCCCAGCTCCCTCACCCTGGAGTGGGATCTCCCTGAGGCATGTGCTCTGCAGTTTCTCTGTAGGATAAAGAGTCAGTGATCATCAGGTTTAGTGGCTCTCCCTTCCCATCCCTGTCCCACTTTTCCTCTCTGCCCAATTTCCCTGCTCCTTGTAAATATATCACTGGCATTCAAATTCTTATCTGTGGGTCTGCTGCTGGGGAATCCAAACTAAGAAGGCAGAGATTTAAACACAGGTCTGTCTGATTCCAAATCCTGTGATCTTAGTAACTGAATGAGAAATGGCTCTGCTAGTGGGGAGGAGACAGTGGTGAACCAAGAAGCTTGGGAGGAGGCCTTGTTAGAGAAGAGGAGAGGAAAGAAAGCCCAATTTTGGCCTGTGAGGGGCAGGGTACGGTGCTGAAGTGAACCGTGGGCTCACACATCATTGTTTCATGTTTGTGCTAGCATGGAGGGCTTCCTGGAAGAGGGGATCAGAAACCAGGGGATGGATGTGTTTGGAGACCTCCTGCTGCAGGGACAACAGAGTGAAGAAATCATCAGAGAGGGGCTCGGGAAGCACACAGCAGGGATAGAGGCTGAGAATCCTGAATGTCCTCAGCTCCCTTATTTGGCAGTGAGCCTCCCCAGGCTCCTTGCAGAACGGGCAGGAAACCCTGAGTGGAAAGAGGCCTTGGGGCTTGTATTAGGGGAATCTGGGGGCCTGGGTGGAGGTCCCTGCCACTGAAAGAGTCAAGGCACTATGGCCCTAAAAGTAGTACCTGGAATTAAGAATGAGAGTTCTCAGGGTCAGAGGAAATGGCAAAACCCCTCTACCCCACCCCCAATCCCAGTGTCCACAGCCCTCCCCCCACACCCAATCCCAGCCTCACAGCCCTCCCTCCACACCCAATAACAGCCTCACAGCCCTCCCTCCACCCCCAATCTCAGCCCCACAGCCCTCCCTCCACCCCCAATCTCAGCCCCACAGCCCTCCCTCCACCCTCAGTCTCAGCCCTACAGCCCTCCCTCCACCCCCAATCCCAGCCCCACAGCCTTTCCTCCACCCCCAGTCTCAGCCCTACAGCCCTCCCTCCACCCCCAATCCCAGCCTCACAGCCCTCCCCCAACACCCGGTCTCAGCCTCACAGCCCTCCCTCCACCCCCAATCCCAGCCCCACAGCCCTCCCTCCACCCCAAATCCCAGCCTCACAGCCCTCCCTCCACCCCCGGCCTCAGCCCCACAGCCCTCCCTCCACCCCCGGTCTCAGCCCCACAGCCCTCCCTCCACCCCCAATCCCAGCCCCACAGCCCTCCCTCCACTCCCAATCTCAGCCCTACAGCCCTCCCCCCACCCCCAATCCCAGCCCCTCAGCCCTCCCCACACCCCCAATCCCAGCCTCACAGCCCTCCCTCCACCCCCAATCTCAGCCCCACAGCTCTCCCTCCACCCCCAATCCCAGCCTCACAGCCCTCCCCCCACACCCAATCCCAGCCTCACAGCCCTCCCTCCACCCCCAATCCCAGCCGCACAGCCCTCCCTCCACCCCCAATCCCAGCCCCACAGCCCTCCCTCCACTCCCAATCTCAGCCCTACAGCCCTCCCCCCACCCCCAATCCCAGCCCCTCAGCCCTCCCCACACCCCCAATCCCAGCCCCACAGCCCTCCCTCCACCCCCAATCTCAGCCCCACAGCCCTCCCTCCACCCCCAATCCCAGTGTCCACAGCCCTCCCCCCACACCCAATCCCAGTCTCACAGCCCTCCCTCCACACCCAATAACAGCCTCACAGCCCTCCCTCCACCCCCAATCTCAGCCCCACAGCCCTCCCTCCACCCCCAATCTCAGCCCCACAGCCCTCCCTCCACCCCCAGTCTCAGCCCTACAGCCCTCCCTCCACCCCCAATCCCAGCCCCACAGCCCTTCCTCCACCCCCAGTCTCAGCCCTACAGCCCTCCCTCCACCCCCAATCCCAGCCTCACAGCCCTCCCTCCACTCCCAATCTCAGCCCTACAGCCCTCCCTCCACCCCCAATCCCAGCCCCTCAGCCCTCCCCACACCCCCAATCCCAGCCTCACAGCCCTCCCTCCACCCCCAATCTCAGCCCCAAGCTCTCCCTCCACCCCCAATCTCAGCCCCACAGCCCTCCCTCCACCCCCAATCCCAGCCCCACAGCCCTCCCTCCACCCCCAGTCTCAGCCCCACAGCCCTCCCTCCACCCCCAATCCCAGCCTCACAGCCCTCCCCCCACACCCAATCCCAGCCTCACAGCCCTCCCTCCACCCCAAATCCCAGCCTCACAGCCCTCCCTCCACCCCCGGTCTCAGCCCCACAGCCCTCCTTCCACCCCCGGTCTCAGCCCCACATCCCTCCCTCCACCCCCAATCCCAGCCCCACAGCCCTCCCTCCACTCCCAATCTCAGCCCCACAGCCCTCCCCCCACCCCCAATCCCAGCCCCTCAGCCCTCCCCCCACCCCCAATCCCAGCCTCACAGCCCTCCCTCCACCCCCAATCTCAGCCCCACAGCTCTCCCCCCACCCCCATCCCAGCCTCACAGCCCTCCCTCCACCCCCAATCTCAGCCACACAGCCCTCCCTCCACCCCCAGTCCCAGCCTCACAGCCCTCCCTCCATCCCCAATCTCAGCCCTACATCTCTCCCTCCACCCCCAATCCCAGTGTCCACAGCCCTCCCCCCACCCCTAATCCCAGCCCCACAGCCCTCCCTCCACCTGCAGTCTCAGCCCCACAGCCCTCCCTCCATCCCCAATCCCAGCCCCACAGCCCTCCCCCCACCCCCAATCCCAGCCTCACAGCCCTCCCTCCACCCCCAATCTCAGCCCCACAGCCCTCCCCCCACCCCCAATCCCAGCCTCACAGTCCTACCCCCACCCCCAATCCCAGTGCCCATAGCCCACCCTCCACCCCCAATCCCAGCGTCACAGTCCTACCCCCACCCCCAATCCCAGTGCCCATAGCCCTCCCTCCCACCCCCAATCCCATCCCCACAGCCCTCCCCTCCCCAATCCCAGTTCCCGCAGAAATCCCCTGGCTCCCAATCCCAGTCCCTGCAGCCCTCCCCCAACCCTCAATCCCAACCCCCACAGTCCTCCCTCCCATCCCCAATCTCAGCCCCACAGCCCTCCCTCCCACCCCCAACCCCAGCTGCCACAGCCCTCCCCCCACCCCCAATCCCAGTCCCTGCAGCCCTCCCCCAACCCCCAATCCCAACTCCCACAGGGCGCATCCCCCACCCGCTCCCAATCCCAGGCCCGGGAGCACTCTCCCTGCCTCCAATTCCAGTCCCCAAAGCCCTCCCCCTGCTCCCAATCCCAGTCCCTGCAGCCCTCCTCCTGTCCCCAATCCCAGTACACACAGCCCTCCCCCTGCCCTCAGTCTCAGCCTCCACAGCCCTCCCCTTCACCCCCAATCCCAATCCCTGCAGCCCTCCCCCCATCCCCTATCTCAGCCCATACAGCCGCCCCCTGACCTGGTGCCTAGTGCCCCCTCAAGCAGCTTCTCCTTGTGAAAGAATCATCAGACCCATTCAATAAGTCAATAGTCTGGAGAATTTCATCTTTCGTTCCTTGGTGAGTGCTTATTGAGCATCTGTGCATGTCAGCCCTGTGGGTGCTGGAGAGACAGCAAGGAGTCAGGCAAGACAGCAAGACAATGGCCCGTGCCTCAGGGGCTCACAGTCCCAGGGGAGAGAGAATCACTCGGTAAGTGAGCTCAAAAACAAACAAGGGAGGAACATGTGGTGATCAGGAGGAAACAGGGCAGGAGCACTCCTTTAGGTCAGCGCTCTGAGAAGCCACGGAGCTGGGACCTAAAGGGCGAGGAGTCCAGTGAAGAGCTTTGCAGGCAGAGGGACCTGTGTATCCCAGAGCCAGAAGGAGCCAGACAGTGCTTGTGGAATAACCGGGAGGCCAGATGGGCTGAGGCAGGAAGGGCAATGGGAGGGCAGGAGGGCTGGAGGGGCCGAGGATGGCAGGAGGCAGGACGGGGATGGAGTTCACTATGCAGTGGAGGAGAAGCTGATTCTACAGCAGGCAGCCTGGGGCATTTTAAGCAGGGAGAAGATATGTCCACATTATTTCTCTCTCTCTCTCTGTCCCTCCCTAGTTATTTCTTTATCTATCTATCTATCTATCTATCTATCTATCTATCTATCTATCTAATCTATTCATCCATCTATCATCCGTCTATCTATTATTCATCTGTCAATCATCTATCCATCTATCCATCAATCATCTGTCATCTATAAATCTTATCTATCTAAATCTATCCATCTATCATCTATTTATCGATCATCTATCAATCCTATCATCTATCTACCTGTTTATTTATCATCTATCTACAGATCCTATCAACCCTATCTACCATCTATCCATACACACACACACACACACACACACACACATATCTCTGCAGTGTGGGAAAAGGATCAGAGAAGAGCCAAACTCAAGGCCAAGAGACCATTTTGTAACCTACAATATGCACAAAATGTTTGCTGTTGCAATCATTCTTGGGAGACATGATGGTGGTGGCCTGAACTGTGGTGTTGGAGATAAAAGTGGGTAGATCAAGGACCCTCTGCTGGTACAATTTCCAGAGTGTCTCGGTTTGGGTTTCCCTGGAAGTCCCTTGAGATGGACACAACAGCAAGTGCTTTATTTTGATGATCGAAGAACACCCAACTAGGAGTGAGGAAGAGAGACTAAGAAGGGAGAGAAAGGCGGCCAGTCAAAGGCACAGCGTCGAGCCTGCTGGGGGCTGAGGGCACCAGTGCAGAGCACATGTATCTGAGCCATCCCCCTGCAGATAGGAGGGCGACTCTCCTGGGCCATTGTTCAAGGGTTGCTGCGGGGAGGGTCGGGTGCATGAGTTCTCTGGAGGTAATGGCTCAGGGCATGGGCAGAGGGGCTTGGGGCTGGATGGAGAAAGCCCTCCTTGCACAGTTGGGGGTCAGCCGTGTGCACCACTGTGGAGCTGGGGGGACAGCATCAGATAAGTGACTCATTTGAGTGAGGACCGGGGGAGGGAAGGGACCTAGGATATGCACAGAACTTTTGCCCGAGCAGTCAGAGGCATGGGGTCTCTGACTGATGGAAGGACATGGGGAGGGGTCGGTTTGTGAAGGGCAATGTTGCTTTGTCTGTGTGAGTTTGAGGGTCTGGTGAGGGCCTCCGGGAGGCAGCCAGATCAATGGAGGGGAGCTTAAAACGGTGGCAGAGAGACAGGCAGGTGCAGTGAAGCATGCCTTAATCCCAGCTCTTTGGGAGGCCAAGGCAGGAGGATCACTTGATGCCAGGAGTTCGAGACCAGCCTGGGCAACATAGTAAGACCCTATCTCGAAAAAAAAAAAAAAAGTTAAAATTAGCTGGGCATGGTGGTGCAAGCCTGTATTCTCAGCTACTCTGGAGGCTGAAGTGGGAGGATTGATTGAGCCCAGGAGTTTGAGGCTGCAGTGAGCTATGATTGTACCACTGCACTCCAGCCTGGGTGACAGAGTAAGACTGTCTCAAAAAATAAAAAGGCAACAGTATAGTATGGGATGGTTGAAGCCCAGGGACTGCAAAGATCATGTGGGGAGAATGTGTAGGGTAGGGAGAGACAGTGACACAAAAGGGGCCTAACCTCCTGGGGGTTCAGGGGAGCCACCGAGGCTGGTGGGGAAGGAGCTGCGGAAAATTGTCAGCTGCCTGCAGAGACTTTCCAAACCCTGGCTTCTCAGGGAAGAAAAGGACCTGAGATCCCACAACCCCTGCGCCAGGTATGCCTTTTATCAGGAAGCTGAGCATTTGCAGGCATGGCCGTCATTCCCCGGGGAAAGTGGAGGTGCTGGGAACTCCCACGTCAAACAGCGTGGAAGGAAGAGACCCCCTCTGTGGTCAGAGCTGAGGGAGGCGTTGGGGGAATGTGGGCTGGATGCTGGCACGCGTGAGAGATCCTGTGACTTCAGGGATCCTGAAGCAGGCTGCTTTATTTATTCCACAAATCATCGCTAAAGAGGCCTCTGGCTCCTGGGAGCATGGAGATGAAAAAGGCACGTTACCGCACGCTGCTGACTTCCGGGTCTTGTTGGCGAGACAGACCAAAGCCATTAGTGCACTGTGTGGCCAGAGCTTGAATGGGGTCAATGCAGGGTCCAAGATAGCAGTGCATGGTGCCTCATCCCACTCTGGATGACTTGGGGTGCAGGAAAGGGAAAGCAGGAAGGGGGATTTAGCCTGAGTGATCCCCCTTGGCAGGACCTCCATGGCTATCATGATGGTACCTGCATCTGATGATGCAAACAGCCAGCAAGAAGAACTCGGTCCCCTAGATCTAATCACAACATCTCACCTTTGTGCATGTTCTCGGGACTTCACACTTTTTCACTCATTTAAGCCTAAATACAGACCCATTTTACAGACAGGGAAACTGAGGCCCAGGGAGGTTAAGACTGTGTCTTACTCAATATCACACAGCTAGAAAGTAGCAAAGCTGGGATTTGAACCCGGCCAGTCTGACCTCATCGCTCACCACCTGGACCACTAGGTGATGTCAGTCGGCAGCTCCGTTGGTTGGGCAGGGTACTGAGGATGTGGGGTGTGGGGCACCTCCAGACATGGCGTCGGTCCTCGTGGAGCTCATGGTCTAGAGAAGCAGTCTATCAAATGAGTATGGAAATGATGCCGTCTCAGAATTCGGCCTCTTAGCCGCTAGTGGGTTTTCAGCCAAGAAAATATTTTGGAAATGCCTGGACGAGTTTTGCAATATTTCTGCAGGAAGCAGCTGCTCAGATCCTGCGATGGGCTGACTTGCCAGCAGGAGGAACGGGGGAGGAGGGATGTCAGGGAGCCCGCATTATTAAACACTTACTGTGTGCAGGTCTGTGCTAAGCACTTCGCTGCCATCTCATTTGATGGCTGATCCAGCCCTGAGAAGCGGGGATTCTTCTTCTTACGGAGATAGAGAAACTACAACACTGTAAGGCAAATCCGCTTTGCTGGGATCTCTGGTCCACTCGGCAATAAAACTCAGCTTGGCGTTTAGATCTTGCTCCTTACCCTGGGAGAGTGGAGAGGCCACTCCTTCTTAGGCTCCCAACCCCCTAGGACCCTGACCTCATCTCCCTCTTCCTTATCTCCCATGCTGCCCTAGCCAACCTGACCTTCCTCTTTCTTGAACATGCAAAACTCATTCCCTTTGTAGGACCCTTGCACTTGCTGTTCTCTCTGCCTGGATGCTCTCCCTCTAAATCACGGTATGGCTGACTTCGTCTCATCTTTAAGTCAGCTGAAAGGCCGCTTCCTCCGAGAAGCCTTCCCTGATCTGCACCAGCTTCCCCACTCAGCCCCATATCACCAGGTTATCTTTTCTTCATAGCATTTGTCCCTCTCTGAAATGATCCTTTATGTTCGCATGCTTGGTTTTTGTTTTGCTGCCTCTCTCCACCAAGTGCCATGAGAACAGGCACCTGTGTGCTTTGTTCTTGTGTATATCCCAAGAGTCTAAAATAGTGTGTGGCACATAATAGGTGCTTAATTGTTGGCTTTCAACCTCCATGTTTCTCCCACCACCTCCTATCTGAGAAGCTACTTTTATATTAGCAATTACATAAACTTCCGGTTATCCTAACTGTCCCCAAAGTTGCTATTTTAGGGGGCTACTGTGATATGGATTCAGCTATAATTCTTTTTCCTGAGGAAGTTGCTTTTGAAACCTGCCTTTGGGACTTTGTGGTGCCACCAGCCAGCTCAGGAGCACATCAGATGTGACATTTGATGGAAGCGATGTTGCCATATGGTCCAGGTGTCTGCATCTTCCTTTTGGGGGCAACTGAGGTTTGCAGTTGATTGCAGCTGTCAAGTTCAATGCCAGAGACGAGCTTTTGATTTTGCCAGGTGTGTCTGTTAAGGCTGGGCTCCACGAGAGCCTGTCGCATGCCGGGTGCGGAGGTGGCTTCTGGGAGCTCCATGTAGATGGGTCTCTGCCACTGCTGCTGCCCTCAAAATAGCAGAGGGAATTTCAAGAAAGATTTTTCTGGACCCAGAGCAACTTGGCATTTTTATTAGATCAAAATCAAATCCAATAGAGTCCTGCTCAAGTTGCTTCCTTTATTAAAATGGAAACAGACAGTATTTCTGAAATAAATATCAATGTCAATTTGCTGGGAGCGCAGATGGGCACGCAGCTTGGAGACATCTGAGACCTCAGCATTGGGGGTCGAGAGATCCAAGCCAACAGGAGCATCAGAGCCATATGGAGGACTTGTTAAAGGGTGGACTGCAGGGCCCCTCCCTCAGAATTTCTGATTCAGGAGGTCTGGCGGGGGACCCAGGGTTCTGCAGCTCTGAGTTCTCCACGATGCTGATGCTGCTGATCCACAGGCCAAATTCAGAGTTGTCCTCAACCCTCCGCCAATATCTGTCCCTTTGAAGCTCTTGTCAGAAGCCAGTCTGCATTTTGTCGCTTGCTTGGGCTATTCAGCAACTTCTAGATGGAAATTGCTGCTTCTAGGGCCAACTCCTTTACAATCCATCCTCCGAAGACATAAACTTGATCATGTCTTCCCCAGTCCTTCCTAGCTCTGAAACCTCCTATGACAGTAGCTCTAGTGGGGATCTGGCTCAGTGCCCACCCCCTTCACACGTTCCCACGAGGCCTTCTCTCGCCTTCCCCTCCTGAATCATCATTTTTCTTTCTGTCACTTGTCCCTCTCTGAGCCTTTCTTTGCTTACTTGTTTTTCTGTTTTGTTGTTTTGTTTTGTTTTGTTTTTTTAGAGATAAGGTTGTGCTCTGTCACCCAGGCTGGAGTGCAGTGGTGTGATTATAGTTCACTGCAGCCTTGATATCCTGGGCTCAAGGGATCCTCCCACCTCAGCCTCCTGAGTAGCTGGGATTGCAGGCACATGACACCATACCTGGGTAATTTTTTTTTATGTTTCCAATTTTTTTTTTTTTTTTTTTTTTTTTGTAGAGATGGGGTCTTGCTATGTTTCTCAGGCTGGTCTTGAACTCCTGGCTTCAAGTAATAATCCTCCTGCCTTGGACTCCCAAAGTGATGAGATTACAGGTGTGAGCCATCATGCCCAGTTAAATTTTTTTTTTGGTAGAGATGGAGTCTTGCTATGTTGCCCAGGCCAGTCTCGAACTCCTGGCCTCCATCAATCCTCCCTCTTCAGCCTCTCAAAGTGCTGGGATTACAGGCATGAGGCACCACACCCGGCCTGCTCCCTTGTTTATTTCCAGCCTCTCCTCAGTGAAATGGAAATGTCACGAGCACAGAGACTTTGTTGCTGCATTCACTGTGACATCCCCAGGGCCTAGCACACAGTAGGTCATCAGTATGTTTCTGGTGCATGATTTAGCTCACTTAGTCCTCAGGAGGTGTGTGCTGTGAGTAGTATTTCTATTTTGCAAGAGAAAATACTTGGGTTCTGAGAGGCAAAGTCACTTGTCCTTTGGGGACAAGCTTGTGACCTTGGGGTCCCAAGCCTGTCTGATTCCAAGCTAAAGCTATGACATGGTTCTTCTACTTTATGCCCACTTCTGTCCAAGGCAGTGGTACCACAACCGTGCCTAACCCTAAGAAACACTTGGGGCAGGTGTCAAAATAGACTGCCCTCAAGAGCCCAGTTCCTCAGTGTGGGGTAGGCAAGGAATCTGTAGCTGAGAAGTGTCATGATAAGGCAGAAAACCCTGGGGTGCAGGGGTTTAGGGGGCCCTGCTGGGTCTTCCACACCTGCCACCCAGCAACTTCTGCAGCTGCGATGCTCCATGCCTTACCCCTCCATCCCTGTGTGCTCTGCTTTCAGGCCAAACCCGTCCACCTGCCTCCCTGAAACCACAACATTGCTAGGTTTTTCACACTTCCTGAAGAACCTCATCCACCTGCCAAGGACCTGTTTCACACCCTGTTCTTTCTGCATGAAATGCTCTGCTCCCTTCCTCCACTGGGTGGAAAACCAACTCTACCGGCGGAATTGGGAGCTTTTGCAAGTGCTTTTGAAGTCTAGCTCAACTGTCTGGGAATGGCCCCCAGCCCCTTCCGCAGCTCCTGGCAGAGGGGGACACATTCGTCTCCGCCTTTCACCCTCCTGGTGTTTGTCTGTGAGCCAAATTTTTATAATGGTTATGAGCCCAATCTTTGTGTTTTTAATTTTTTTTAATTGTTATAGATTCAGGGGTACAGGTGCAGGTTTGTTACATGGATGTATTGTATAATGCTCAGGTTGGGCTTCTGATGTATCTGTCACCTGAACAGTGAACAGTGTACCCCGTAGGTAATTTTTCAGTCATTACCCCACTCCCATCCTCCCGCTGTGGAGCCCCCAGTGTCTGTTATTTCCCTCTCTAAGGCCGTATGTGCCTGTTGTTTAGCTCCTACTTACAAATAAGAACATGTGATACTTGGTTTTCTGCATCTGAGTTATTTCACTTAAGAGTTGGCCTCCAGCTCTATCCATGTTCTACAAAAGACATGATTTCATTCTCTCTCTCTCCCTCTTTTTTTTTTTTTTTTTTTTTTTTTGAGATGGAGTTTTGCTCTTGCCGCTCAGGCTGGAGTGCAATAGTGCCATCTCGGTTCACTGCAATCTCTGCCTCTCGAGTGCAAACAATTCTCCTGCCTCAGCCTCCCAAGTAGCTGGAATTACAGGCACCTATCACCACACCCAGCTAATTTATGTATTTTTAGTAGAGACAGGGTTTCACCATGTTGACCAGGCTGGTCTCGAACTCCTGACCTCAATTGATCCACCTGCCTCAGCCTCCCAAAGTGCTGGAATCACAGGCATGGCCACTGCGCCCAGCGGATTTATCCAATCATCTGTTGATGAGAGCCCAACTTTTGGAGTGAAGCTGGCTGGCTTCAAATCCCAGCAGTGAGACCTTAAAAAAATGACTTGATTTATCTGGACCTTGGTTTCCTCACCTGGAAAATGGGGATAGTAATGGCCCCTAACTCGTACTTTTTGAGGATTAAATGAGTCCATAGACAGGAAGCACATTGAATGGTTCCTGACACACAGCAGGAGTGGGAGGCATGTCTGGTCTTGTCGTCTCTTCATATGTGTGCCTGTGAGCACCCAGGGGCAGGGCTGCATCTCACTCACGTCTGTAAACCCAGTAGCCAATGTGGAGGCTGACACACAGTACATGCCAAGCACATGTCTAATAAAGGACTGAGGCATCAGGGGCCCTGGGAAGAGGTGGCAGCTACAGTGGGCTCTGTCTGATCCCAAGGGTGAGAAAAAGACAAAGAGAATGTCATGGCTCAGAAACGTGGAATCCCTGAAGATGACCCCAGTGAAGAGATAGATGGCCCCCATTCAATCTCCTAAAACAACCTGCCCGAGGTAGATCAGAAGACACAAACTTCCCTCCGTACGGGTCCGTCCCACTCAAGCCTGCCCTTCCTCCTGAGCCCTCCACTGTTCACTCATTCTGCAGACACATGCTTTCAACACTGCCTGGGACTGTGCTGGTGCAGGGATGCAGCTGTGAGGGAAAGCAACGCTGGCCTTTGTCCTCCTGTGACACATGCCTCAAAGGCAAGTTGAAGAGAAAACCAGTAAGCAGATATTCCCATATATGATGGCACCTCTGAAGTCCTCTCATGGTACAGATTTGTGGAGCCGGAGAGGCAGTCACGGTGCCCTGCTGAGGTGGTGACATTCTGGGCAACACAAGAGCGATGAGAGTGTCACTAGCTGACAGACTTCCAAAGCCCGATTTCTTAGCGCCATCCCCGATTTGTTTTCCACCACTCTTCAAATTTCGTTTCTTTCTGGAGGGCAGAGGTCAAGGTTGGGTAGCCAGACAGTTGGCTCTGGGCGGACCTGTGAGTCCTATAGAGAGGCTTTCAGCACCTTGGACAGCGGCTGGGTGATTGGCCCAAAGGATCTTTCCTGTAAAGGTACCCAGCTGATCTGTGCCAGGCTGGGCTACCGTGGGGTCAGGAGCACCAATATCTGCCACCTGTTAACCTCACTCTGCCAGCTGCAGAGAGACCTTGAGCAAGTCGGTTTCCCTCTATGTGCCTCAGTTTCCTGATCTGTGCATTTGTGGTGACATTGACACTGGTCTTGAAGGGCCCTTCCAACCCAATGAATCCATTTTGGAACGGTAGATGTGATTTGATTCAATTCAGCAATTACATCTGATCCTCGGATCTTGGTGGCTTAGAGAGAGTTCAAGACAGTGATTCCTCACTGAGGGATGGGTGAGATAGGGCTGGAGGAATCCGATGTTAAATATGCTCGTGTTTTGATATCCGGATTTTAAAGGGAAAAGAAATCACATCTTTGGGGACCCTCCTGTGGTCACACACTCTGCTAACCTTGGGAGGTTCCCAGAAAATGGAAACCACAGAACCTGCTACCACCCTGTGAGTGGGGCCTTGGACAAATCTTTTCCCACCCATGGGCCTTGGTTTCTCCATTTGTGAAGAGAGGCTCTCAAACCCAACCCACTTCTAGTGCTTCCAGAACTGTGTTCTTTCCACATCCATCTGTGTCTGAGATTGGATAGGGAAGGGCTTCTCTGCAGGGTGCCTGCTGGGCCTGCCGACTCCTTTGTAGCTTTCATCCATTTGCAGGCTCGGAGAGGTGAAGTTGCTGTCAGAAGCCACACAACTTAAAAAAAAATTCACACAATTTGCACGCAGTGAAGGCTGGGTTTGAACCTTTGGCTGTTAGACCAAAGGACAGTCTCCCCAGCCACCTGCCATCACCTGAGCCTTCACCCAAAAGAGGAGAGTTTGAGCAAAAGCATTTTGCATACTGTACAGAAGCTCAGAGCAGGTAGAGCAGGTGCATCCTAAGCGCAGGAATCTCTCCTCTTCCTCCACGGTTTCTTCATTTGTTTAAAAAGAAAGAAAAAAGAGTCAGTTTGGGACCTGCTCTGTGCTGGGCCAGGGGCTGGAATCTCAGGGCTCCAAGATGAAGCAGATGCTGGCCCTGCTCATAAAGATGCCTCCCATCCCCAGGTTTGTTGGGGAGACCCACGCTGACCTGGCTGTTACAACACAAAGTGACGAGTTCAGGGAGAGAGTTATGCAGCCTGCTGAAGGGCACAGGGAAAGGAGTAAAGCCTCCATTTTTCAAATGCTGCCTGCTCTAGGAAGCATTCTACAGGGCCGTGGAATGCTTCCCAGAGCAGGCAGCATTTGAAAAAATCAGGGAGTCAACAGCCGGAGAAGAGCAGGGAAGGGCGCTTGTACCCAAGGGATCAGCCTATGCAAAGCCATGGAACAGAATCATGGAACAAAGACACAGGCTGGGAACAGCCTCTCGTGGGCTGAGTGCAGCCTGAGAGATGCTACTTGGCCTGCAGATTGTTGAAAATACATTTGAAACCTTAACCGTCATCATTTAAAAGCCAGGAGGTTTTGTTCTGAGATCCACGTTTTCAGTTTCTTTGAAAGTTTTGAAGATCCAGCTGGGCGTGGTGGCTCACACCTGTAATTCCAGGGCTTTGGGAGGCCGAGGTGGGAAGATCACCTGAGGTCAGGAGTTCAAGACCAGGCTGTGCAACATAGCGAGACCCCATCTCTACAAAAAATAAATAAATAACTAGCCAGGGATGGTGATGTGCACCTTCAGTCATAGCTACTCAGAAGGCTGAGGCGAGACGATTGTTTAAACCTAGAGGCTTGAGGCTGCAGTGAGCCATGATGATGCCGCTGTGCTCCATCTTGGGTGACAGAGTGAGACCCCGTCTCAAAAGAAAACAGTTTAGGAAGGTCTGAGCCCACATTCTCCATGGTAACAATTGGCACTGTCTCTGACTCACCTCATCCATTTACATTGTCTGCTTGGGCCCATAAGACATTTTGAGTTGAGATTCCTAATCTACAACACAAGGCCCGGGAGAGAAGGGAAATGGGTGGGGGGCCCTGGTGGGCTGCTGGGGCATTCCCCTCTTTACACACACACTGTAAATGACTCTGAGCCCCAAATGCCTCTTGGGTAGCCAGAGAAAGGGAGGAGGGCCCCAGTCCTCAGCATCTTGCCCTCTGCATCCAGGGGACAGAGAGCCTGATTTTAACTCAGGGAAGGACAGGGATTGTGGCCTTTCCTTTTCCTTGAAAAATACACTCTCACTTTCTTTCTGTTCTGATGATCTCTCCACGGCTCTGGTTTTCGGCCACTGTGCAAGCAGTTGAAATTATGCCTAAATGCTCATTTAGAAAAACAATCGTACCTTTCCGTGCACCAAATATTTGCTTCTAGATTAAAAAATAAAACAAACAAACAAAAACAACAACAACAACAAAAAACCAAACACCTCTATCTTGGCAGCCAACACTTCCAAAGTATGCAATGGTTTCCATGACTGAGGCCAAAACAAATGTGTTTTTCTGAAGCCAAACGATTCCAAAATGTTTGCAAAATGTTTCCCACTCCTTAATAAATATAGTAAAACTTGCAAAACACTAACACTAAAGAATATTAAAAGCAGAAAGAAAAAAAGTGAAAGCCAAAAAAATTACTCCCCACCCCAGCTATGGACACAACCATCTTCCTCTTTGACTCTTGTCATGAAGCCTTGTTATTAGAAAGACTCTCCTGATAATGAGAGCTGCTTTGAGGATGGAGAAGGAGCAAGGAGCTCTCCATCCCTAGGGCATACAAGTAGGAGCTTAGCTTCACTAGGAATTCCAACCTCAATGGGCTTTCTGCGAAGAGCCTGTCTCACCCTAAAGTATGACAAGTATGTCTGAGAATCAGAGTAGGAAAATGAAATTATAGGGAACACATTTTTTTAAATGCTGAAATTTGGAATCGGGGGAAAGTAATTCAATCCAGCTCCCTCATAGCTGTGACTTCTAAAGCATCTGCTAATCTTTACAGAGCCTCGGCTCCCTCATCTGTAAAATGGGCAGAACCTACCTCTGGAGCTACACATGCTCAGGAACTGTTCATTTTCTCCGTTCTCCCCTTCACTCCCAGCCCCACTCCACCACACCAGCCCTCTCCCTTAGTTTCCCACCTTCCAGCTCCACCTCCACTGGTCCACAGGGGTGCATACATTCTGGGCTCAGGCATTGCTCCCCTGGGCTTGGGATCTAACGGGGGTGACACTGGCAGAGTGTGAGCTGAGGATGGGTGCTCTGGGATGAGGGAGATGCCTGAGTGCCAGGGGGAGGATGTCAGAGGGGGCTTCCTGGAGAGCCGAAACTCAACCTGGGTCTTGATTTGATTTGGCAGGAGGTACAAGGACATTTTAGGCCACCGCATGAGATGGGAATGGTTCTGGTGCACCAAAAAGACTTTGAAGAGACACTTGAGGGATTACAAGGGAGTGATCTTCCAAGAATTGCTAAAAACACGAAGGAGTGAGAGTGGCAGAGGGGAAGAGCCTTTCCAGCCCTTCCCCTTGTCCGGTCCACTAAGCATGGTAGACAATGGCAGGTGCCCCCTGCTCGGTGCACAGGGAGTTTCTCAGAGTCAGCTTTGGGCACACCCATGTCCACACACACAGTTGCTGCGGTCCAGCGAGGACTTGGGGACCTGGGAGACATCTGCTCTTGTTCCCCCTCTAATATCCCTCCACAACAGCTCCTGAACACATATAAGGCAAATGGGGTGCTCAGGGAGGCCTGCTTGTGGGCAGATGGCAAGGTGGGGAGACAGCTGCAGGATGACAGGATGGTGGTGGATGACGGCTGCATAAGTGTGCGGATTTGCTGAGGGGTGGGTGGTGGAAGGGAAGGATGGAGGGAAAATGGGCGGGCAGATGGCAGGAGTGGGGGCATGGCTTTATGTGAGGTGGGTGAACGTGCCTGCAGGGGGTGCTATCATGGCTGTTGGGTGGGCCTGGGGTGGATATGGGGATGTTTTAGGTGTAGGCAGATGTGTACATGTAAAGGTGTGTTATTGGGTGGTAGGAGGATGGTTGGGTTACTGGGTGGTAGGAGGGTGACTGGAGGAGTGGTGCACCTGTTGGCAGGTGTGAGGTACATGAGCGGGTTCTGGGTTGGAGAGGGTGTGAGCAGAGTTGTGGATACATTGGAGGCTTGATAAGTGGATGGCAGCAAATATTGGCAGATACATGACTAAGTCATAGGTGTGTTGGTGAACTGGTGGGTGACTGGGTGGCTGACAGGGGAGGGATGGGTGGAGAGCTGGCAGTGTTGGGGCATGGGTTGGTAGACAGATGGGATGTGTAAATGAGGGTGAGTGATGGATGTGTGGGTGGGGGGCAGTGGGTAGACAGGGTGTGGGTGGAGGAAGGTGGCTTTCAGCACTGACCGCCTTGTCTCCTGGCAGGACACCAGCCACACATGGTGGATTCCTGGCCCCGGAGCTCCGCACAGGAAGCACCAGAGCTGAACCGACAGTGCTGGGTCTTGGGGCACTGGGTGTGACCAAGACCTCAACCCGGCCCCCGGACCTCAGGCCATCGCTGGCACCAGCCCCTGCTGCAAGACCTCCAGAGTGGTGCCCCCAGAACCTTGGCCTGTGTGCCGTGAACTCAGTCAGACTGCGTGGGAGATGCCAGGCCTGTCCTGCCCATCACTGCCTGGGCCCGAGGGCCTTGAAAATGGGGCCAGGGCAGGCCCAAGGGAATGCACAGGGCTGCGCAGAATGACTTTGGGACAGCAGCCCCGGACTCTTGCCATCACCACATGAGGAGCCCTGCTGGGCACAGCTGCGATGCCAGAAGACACATGGCCACTGGCCACTGAATGACTGGCACCCACAAGCCAGTCAGGTGCCCAGAGGGGCAGAGCCCTGTGGGGGGCAGAGAGTGGCTTCCTGAAGGAGGGGGCAGTGGTGCAGGCACCGCAGCGGTGTCACACAGCAGGCACACAGCGGGGGCTCAATAAATGCTTGTTGAACTTGTTTTCTTGCGGTTTATGGAGGCCAGTTGCTCTCTGGGCTGTGGCTGCCCCGTCATTGCCCCACCCCATGACTCCTCAAGGAGGCTGAAGGTGACAGCAAAGACTGTGCAGAGGCCAGGGCCAGACACTGAAGGATGGCAGGGAGGGAGCGCAGAGCCCAGGCTGGAAACAGGCTGGCAGGGCTGCCTTGGATTCCAGAGAATCAGCAAGGCAGGGGCCAGGCAAGCAAGAGACGTGGGGCAAGCAAGAAATGGGCCCCCAAACCCAAGCCCTAAGCAGAGAGGGTGAAGAAGCCACATTTCTCTTCAGAGCTCAGCGACATCACACCACCCTGACCCTGAGGAGCCTTTACCCTGTGCCTGGCACCACCTTTACAGAAAATCCCAGGGCTTAGATGCCTGGAGAAACAGATTCCTACTATAAAGAGGAGGGAAATTAGGGTCACAGAGATGAAGTCACTTGCCTGAGATTACAGAGCTAGCAAATGGCAGAGGTGGGGTTTGAATCAGGACTCCTGACTCCAAGTTCAGTCATTTCCCAAGAGGCCTTATTCCTTCCCAGAAGAATTTCTAGAGCTTTCCCCCAAGTAGAATACATTCTTCTCCTTTATCCATCCATCCATCCATCCATCCATCCATCCATCCATCCATCCATCCATCCATCCATCTTCCATCACTCGTCCAGCCATTATCCATTATCCATCCATCCATTCATCATTTGTCCCTCCATCTATCATTCATCCATCTATTATCCACCCATTCATCATCTAATATCCATCCATCCATCCTTCATAATTCATCTTTCCACTCATCCATCTGTCATTCATCCATCCTTCCATCCATCCATCCATCATCTATCCATTCATCCATCCATTTGCCATCCATCCAGTCATTCATCAGCTATCCATCGTCTATCCATCCATCTATCCATCATCCAGCCATTGTTCATTATTCATTCATCCATTTATCATTCATCCCTCCATCATCATTCATCCATCTATTACCCACCCACTCATTATCTATTATCCATCCATTGTTCATCATCCATCCATCATTCATCATCCATCCATCCATCCTTCATCCATCCACCCATCCATCCATCCATCATCTATCCATCTGTTATCTATCCATTCATCCATCCATTCATCACCCACCCACCTATTCATCAGTTATCTATCCATCATCCATCCATCCATCTACCATCTATCCATTCATTGTCTATCCTTTCCCCCATCCATTCATCATCCATCCACCCGTTCATTAGCTATTTATCCATTATCCATTCCTCCATCTATCCATCATCCATTCATCCCTTATCCATCCAACCATTATGTATTTCTTCATTTATCCATTGTTTATCCTTCCATCCATCATCCATCATCTTTCCATGCATTATCTATCGATTCATCCATCTATCCATCATCCATCCATCCTTTATCCATCATTCATCAGCCACCATCCCTCTATCTATCCATTATCCATCGTCCACTCATCCATTCATCCCTCCATCTGTCCATTATTCATCAACCATCCATCCATCCATTATCCATCCATTATCCATTCCTGCATTATCCATTTATTCTTTATCCATTTCTCCATCTGTTCATCATCTATCCATCCATTATCCATACACCTATCCATCACCCATCCATTCCTTCATCTATCCATTATTCATCAATTATCCATCCATTCATCTATCCATTCATCTATCTATCCATCATCTATTGATTACTTGTCATCCTTCCTTGTATCAGACATCCATCCATCCTCCTTCCATGCATCACCCATCCTCATTACTCAGCCATCCAGCTGTGCATCCATCTATTCACTGATATAGTTCACTGTGTCCCTACTATGTGCCAAGCACTGTGGTAGGCACTTGAGGTAGGATGCTGGAGCATCCAGAGAGGGCGTCATGAGCCTGGGTTCAGATTCCACCTTCTCCACTTGTGACCTTGGGCAAGTTATTTGACCTTTCTGTGCCTGCTTCCTCATTCATTAAATCCGGATAATCATTATACCTACCTCTTCAAGCTGTTGTGCAAATTAAATGAGTTAACATATTTGAAGTGTCTAGACCAGAGCCTGGCACATGTAAACACTTTGTGGGTGTTTACTAACAGGACAACAAGGGGAAGTCAAGGCTGTGGGAGCTGTGGTCTAGGGAGGCTCCTTTGAGAAAATGATGTTTAAACCAAGACATGAAGATTGTCCGGGCATCAGGCAGGCAAGCGTATAGCAGGGAAAGAAAGTACATTAGAGGACTTTAAAATAGTCCGATGGCAGGTGTGGAGAGCAGGGAGGTCAGGAGGCAGTGGTGGGAAATTAGGCATCAGAGGGCAGTGGAACCAGGTCAGGAGGGACTAGAAACCTTGTTAGGGAGCTTAGAGTTTATCCTGGGGCAATGGGTAGTGGGCAGTGGGATGCTTTCAGCAGACTGGGATGCGCCTGGGTGTACATTTGAGGGAGATCACTGCAGTTATGGGCAGAGAATAGATGTGGGAGACGCCTCTCCCTTCCTCATCCCTGCTACACTCAAGAAAGAGAAGAAAGTGGGCTGGCTTAGGAAAGTGGCCCTGGGGAGGGGACCATGCAGGCAGATTCAGGAACCAATTAGGAGGAAATGGACTGAGGTGGGAGGAAAGGAAAGTTGGTGATGACTCTCAGGTTACAGGGTCAGCTCGGGGAACACGGAAGATGGAGACTTCATGGTTCAGATGTCTTGAGTCTCAGGGGCTCAGGGCACACCCAGTTGGAGGTTTGTGCTCATTCACTCACCCATTGATTCATCAAGCGAACAATTTGTTAATTCACTTTCCATTCATTCAGTAAATATTAATGACCTACTAGGTGCGGCTTAAGGCAGGGCTGGAAATGGGCCTGGGAGAGCAATTATGGTCCAGCTCTACTAAGGCCTTGAATGTCAGAACAAGGAGTTTGGGCTTTGGCCTCATGCG
Organism: Macaca mulatta; assembly: GCF_049350105.2. Lineage (NCBI taxonomy): Eukaryota > Metazoa > Chordata > Mammalia > Primates > Cercopithecidae > Macaca > Macaca mulatta. The sequence goes on along the minus strand of NC_133425.1, from coordinate 27,335,400 downwards.
AGAGAGGGTCACTGCCACATATGGGGCTGGACAGGGACAGATCCAGCAGGGATCTAGCCCTGGCCACCAGGCATCTCGGAGCTCTTATTCTCACCCGGGGTCCTTCTGAAGTTGGCGAGTGGACCACAGAAGGTCCAGAAGATGGTTTTAGTTGACATATGGGCAAAATTTTAATCTATTTTAATAGTTGTGTTTATGTCAATGTGTATTAGAAAAAAAATGTACAGTGGGCACGTCAGTGCTATGATTTCACAGACGTTACTGCTTAGGATGAAACCAAAATAGGCATTTAAGTAAAAAGAAAAAAAGAGTTGGCTTAAAGAAAACTATTAAATAAACAATTGTGCAAGTCGTATGTGGTTATGATATGTGGACAGCTCGAGCGACAGCCATTGTCATGGGGCAAGGGAGAGAGATCGGAGGCTCCCAGGGCCACTGAGCTTCAAATCCTCTAGTCTCCTTCTGGGCACCTCCTGGGCAGGGGCTGAGAACCAGCTGTCTGTCAGTCTCATGGAGACTGCAGCAAGAAAGCTGCTGGTTAGATAAGAGGAAGCACTTCTAGGCAGGCTGGGTGAGTACTCCCAGTGGGTTTACTCCGAGTTCGTATGAGAATTTTCTTTATGCAGGGAGTGAATACCAGCGTCTGCCTGAATGTGGAAGGTGGGAGTCACCATCCAGTTTGAAGGCAGGGGGTGCCTGGTTGAGCACCCAGAGGCCTGGATGGGAAAGAAAAGGCCCCTCCCCGACCTCCGCAGACAGCTTTCCCAGCTACCCCTCCCCTGCGCTGCACTGAGCAGACAGGCTCCGACCATGGAGGGAATGGCTGTGTGTGTGTCTTTGGTCTTGACACCCATATATATCGGCGTGACCCACAGCCCAAAGTGCTTACACAACCTCGTTGTGCCCTGGGCACCTGTGTCCCGTGTCTCTGCATCCACACGCCCTGGGCTTGTGTGTACATGCCAACCTTACCGTGGCCCAGTCACACAGACCCATGATCATCAGAGACTGACTGGCTTAAAGCGCTGACCCTACCCTCACCCCCCTACATACACATACACATTGATATTGCTCAAGTGTGAGTCAGCACCTTGTATGTACCTAGGTGCTAACTGCGTGTCTACTGCTCATCCACACCGTGTGTTCTGTCGACCTTGTGCACACACACTCATGTGTGCTTTGCCGGCCCTGGACGAAATGCCACACGTGTGCTGATGCTGAACAAACATGCTCATGATACACGGATGGCCCTGGGCACACACCTGTGTCTGCACATGCTCCGTGCTTCTCTTGTTGCTTGTTGGCCCATGTCACCCCCTCTCCCCAGCTGCAGAGGACCCATGAGGCCACAGTCCCTTCTCTGGCCAAGGGCTGATGGGCAGGCCTGGGCCTCCGTGAGTAACTGGGCTGCCTTTCCTCTTCGGCTGGTGGCTGTGACGGGCACGCATCCCTGCCACCCCCGCCAAAGCCAGCCATCCCGGCCACACACTCGTCTCCCTCGGGTAATGGAAATGTCAGCTTGATTCATGGAGATTCATCTGCGGCAGCCGGGCCTAACTACGAGGCACGCGGCGGGAGGATCATCCCCTGGGAAGAGCCGCTGCAGCGAGGGTGCCAAGTCCCTGCCTGGGAGGACGTGAGGATGGAAGAAAGCCCCCGAAGCTGTGCATTTAGACAGGCCTGGGTTCAAATCCCGAGGCCACCGCAGACCTGCTATGTGCTTCATTTATCCAAGAACTAGTTATGGAGGGACTTCTGTGTACAGAAACAGAGCTGTACCCTGGAGTGGCCATGGTGAACAAGAACGACAGACACTATCTTCACCCTCATGGAGGCTAGATTATTAATAATTCTAAATAGGCCAGGTGCATTACAGCTCATGCCTGTAATCCCAGCACTTTGGGAGGCCAAGGCAGGCAGATCACTTGAGGTCAGGGGTTCGAGACCAGCCTGGCCAACATGGCGAAACTCTGTCTCTACTAAAAATGCAAAAATGAGCCGGGTGTGGTAGCACACACCTATAATCCCAGCTACTCGGGAGGCTGAGGCAGGATAATTGCTTGAACCAAGGGGGCAGAGGTTGCCGTGAGCTGAGATCACACCACTGCCCTCCAGCCTGGGCAACAGAGCAAGACTCCAGCTCTCTCTCTCTCTCACACACAAGCGCGCATGCACACACACACACACACTCTTAAATAAGAAAACGATCACTTTATATAGTGAGAGGTGTTATGTAGGTGAACCAAGGAGAGAGGTGATTTAGACCACAGGATGAGGGAGGGCCTCTTGGAAGGACCGTTGCAACATGGAATGAAGGGAGAAAAAGGAGGCAGAAGGCGCAGGGTAGGTGGGAGGAACCGCAGGTGCAAAGGCCCTGGGGTTGGAGGAGCACCGTGAGCGCCATGTGGCCGTGTGCAGCACTGTATGACAGGACAGAGTGCTTGGAGCTCGGGGCGAGGACATGGGGTCTGCCGGGGTCAGAGACTGTGGGGCTTTGGGGGTTGTGGCGAGGAGTTTGACCGTCATCTTCATCTTGAAGGCCACCGGAGACACTGATTGATAGGAGGGTTTTAAAAGGCAGAGGGTTTTAAAATGGGCTCTGCATTTTGGGAGGTTTCTTCTGGCTGTGTGGGGCAGGCCTGAGAGATGGGGTGCAGGACAGAGGCAGGGTGACCGGAGGGGGCCGCAGCAGGGTTCTGTTGGGAGATGGCAGTGGCTTGGGCTGCGCTGGCCCTGGGGATGGAGGGAAGTGGGCGTCTGATCAGTGGCACCCATGGGGCTTGGAGGTGAGTGACAGAGCTGAGCCAGGCTCCTGTCCGGAGCTTTGATGCTGGGCAGGCTGGGATGCTGCCGGGCGGATGAGGCCTTGGTGGAAATCAGGAAAAGCTGCTCTCTGAGTGGATGAATTAGAAAAGGGTCCCCTCCCTGCCCCCAAACATGGAAGACATGGCCCTGGAGCCCCCAGATTGGAGGGCTGGAGTTGAGCCTCGCCCAGGAGCTGAGCTGTGGAGCACTGAGTGATTGTGCCCGCCCCAGGTCTAGCTGCCGTGGGACTGAGACAAACTCAGCCCAGCCTGGGACCAGCAGTCATGAGGAAAGACCAGTCTCCTCCGTGTGGGGATTTACTGCACGGACAGACAGGAAATCGCTGTGCAGGGCCCCTGCCCTGTCCCCAGCACTGCCTGGCTCACATCACCCTGGTAATTGCTCCTTGGGCCACATGTCATCTCAGACTGACATTGTCTGAGTTTCTGCCTTAGGGGAGGCCAGGGGCCAGGCTGATGGCCACAGGCCTGGCAGGGGAGTGGGCAGCTGCCAGGATTAGCCGGGACCCAGGGTAATGAGGGGTCCTGGGACTCCAGGGGGAGTGGGAGGGGCCTCTGCATGGTAGAAGCTCTGTGATAGGGCCAAGCTGGTGATTGGGTGCAACACGCCCAGCCGGGTGCACCCACTCTTACCCCTTCTTCCCGGCCCTCCTGGCAACTTCTAGGGGGCGTGTGTTGGGGATGGGAGCTGCAAGCTGGATGAACCCAGCGAGAGAAGGCAAAGGAGGAAGAATCCCAGGGGCCAATCAGGGGAAGGAAGGGAATGGACAGGGAAGCGGAAAGAGTTGGCGGAGGAGGGGCAGGACATCGGGACATTAATCTCTGTTCAGCCAATGGGCTGGCTGCTCTAAGGTCAGTGCCCTTTGTGGACCAATCTGCCAAGGCTGGGAGGTGCCCTGGAAATTTGAGAGGCGCCGGGTGCAAGGTAGTGCCACGTTGCTCTGGGGAAGAGCCCAGACCCAGGAGTCATATCCCAGCCTCCGTCTGATGGTGGATGGAGTTGATGTGAGCACCAGTGGGCCCGAGCCCTGAGAGCTCCTCTCCATGACAGAGGTACTGCTGGTACCACTGCAGCCTGGGTAAGGAAGCCCAGGCCCCAGGGCGTAAGGTCCCTTGCCAAGGTTGCACTGTCAGGAAGTGGTTGGTGGAGCCTAGACTGGGACCCGGGCAGCTGGCCCCAGGGCCACTGCATGTGAGTCCTCATCAGCTTGCTGGGGAGAGTGGTGCCTGCAGCCCAGGTCTCACTGCATCGCACCACTGTGTGCCTTCAGGAGAGACTGCAGCGCGTTCACTCTCAGGGTAGGGCTTAGTGTGTATTGGCTATTAGGATTTTTTTTTTTTTTTGAGACGGAGTCTCACTCTGTTGCCCAGGCTGAAGTGCAGTGGTGCGATCCCGGCTCACTGCAACCTTCACCTCCCAAGTTCAAGCGATTCTCCTGCCTCAGCCTCCCGAGTAAGCTGGGATTATAGGCACCCGCCACCATGCCCGGCTAATTTTTGTATTTTTAGTAGAGACGGAGTTTCACCATGTTGGCCAGGCTGGTCTCGAACTCCTGACCTCAAGTGATCCACCCACCTCAGTCTCCCAAAGTGCTGGGATTATAGGCATGAGCCACCGTGCCTGGCCACTGTTAGGAGTTTTGTTGTCATCATCACAGCATATGGTTGTCAAAGGCTGCCCCTGTGGCGGGAGCTGTGAGTGGAGCCGTTTCCCAGTGAGGCTAGGAGACTGGAGTGCTGTCATAAACGCCCCACTGCACACGGCAATCTGGGACATGCCCACACAGTCAGGGAGGCACCCCCAGGGCACCTAGGGATGCACGCAACATGTTGGATGGAGGCTGGCCACTTCTTGCTCTCCCCAGCCTCTGGCCGTCAGAGGCCCAAGTCTTAGGGCCCCAGAGAGCACTGTGCATGCCTGGGAGGCTGGGGTCTCATCGCGAGGGACCCAACCTTGCCAGCCCCATGTGTGCTGGGCCCCGCAGCACTGTCCCCACGTCGCCTCCTCTCCACATTCCTTAACCTGCTTCCATCTCAGGGGTTGCAAACTCACACGCTGGCTGTGTGTGTGTGTGTGTGTGTGTGTGTGTGATGGTCATACAAGGGAGGACTGCAGGCAAGGGTGAGACAAGAGGGGCTGGTGGGGACCAGGACCATCTGGAGAGCACTGCTTAGGCTCTGGGGCCAGCTGGGAACATGGGACCAGGTTGCCAGATCTTCCTGTCTTTCTGGAGAAGCAGGGAATCTGCATTTTAATGTGAAACCTGATAATAAAGGAAGGCAACTCATTTTTAAAAATTAAACATCATCTAGTGAGTGCCAAACCCAAGAGCCCGGGCCGCCGGATTGTGGACTGTGAAGAGGCCAGGTGGGGCCTGGAGGCCTCAGAAAGGGACTGTCCTGGCTCCGGGAGGTGAGGCAGGAGTGAGGCCGGGAGCGGGAACCCGGGCATCTCAGCACATGTGCCTGGGCATGGGGCAGCTGCCACCTGCCTGGCTGCGGAGCCCCCCTTGGCAGGCTCTGGGGGTCCTACTGGGTCCTTCCGGGGTGGTAGTGCCAGTGTTGGAACTTCCGGGGAGGTGGGAGGCAGGTCTTTCCCACGGCTGAACAGAGGAGGCAGGTCCCCAAGGGCTGGAGGCCTGTGGGAGCCTCCACCGGGAGCCCGTGCCATAGCCCTGTTGTCAGGTGCAGCAGAGGCCCATTTCCAGTCACCTATGCCAGGGAGCCAACAAGCCCTGACCCCTGGCAGTGGCAGCCCAGGAGTCATTTATGTCCCTGTTTGTTGGGGCACTGGGGATTGGGGTGCATTGCACGGAACGGGAAGCCTCAGGATGTGGAGGGAAAGGAGGGCCTCTGTTAACCCACAACAGCTGAGGGTGGGGGCTGCCGCCTCCAGGACCCAGAGGTGTCACCTCACAGTCGTCCTGTCTTTCTGCCCATCTGGGGGCTGAGGAGTGGGGTGGTGACAGACCAGGAGGGAGCCCCTCTCTCCTTTTTCCTCCCTGGAGAGGAGATTCCAGTCTGGGACACTCCTTGAACCGCAGGTTGGAGGTGGGGAGAAAGGGAGGCAGGCTGAGCAAGCAGGATTGGTGAACCGACCGGGGCCTGCCTGTGGACAGGTTTTATTTAATAGTTGGCTCACTCAGTGTGTGTTTGCCTGTTTGTTGAAGTGGAGCCAACATTTAAAAGTTAGATTTCACATTAAAGATAAACGAAATGCCTGGCTGTCTGGCTTTTCTTAGATCTGAGGTGTGGCTGACCCCTTCGGAGGGCCTGTGCCGCTGTGTTGACCACGGTCCTTGCAGGCCAGTGTTGACATCACTCCCTGACATCACTTGCCTGGCTCCTGAATAACGGGACTCCAGCCCAGGGCTCTGGCTGGGGCCTGGAGAGCTCAACAGAGCTGAGAGGCTGGGACACCCCTGCCGGCCTCCCACTCTCGCAGAGGGAATGCTGGAAGATCTGGGCTGCCCTTGAGGGTCTCCAGGGCTGGCCCAGAGATCCCTCCGCCAAGAGGAGGGAGGGCGACTGTTCTCCAACACCAGGGTGGCTGGGCACAGCCAGGCCTCTGTCTTTGTAGGAAATCAGAGGGAACGGGGGCATGGAGCAGGCCGGCCAGAGCCCCTGCTGTTTACCCTCTATGCTTGGGGCTGGGCCTCTCCTGGCTGGACAGAGGGGGCTCTCTCCTCCGACCCACACAGCGAAGAAAAATGGGGCTTCTAAAGGACTCTCCTACCTGCTGCCAATGCTATTGCTAGTGCCTGAACCGCAGTGTGACCCTCCTCAGCTGAGCCCTCTTTCCAGTCGAGGGCTGCTTTATCCAGAAGCCACAAGCTGCCAACATTCATCCCTGGAGGCAGCAGGGGCGTGGGGGGTGGTGGCAGGGAGGAGGCCCAGGAATTGGGGGTCTGGGGGCCGCCATTCCAGGATCCACACATGGTGAAGGGAAACCCCGGGGCCAAAGACCCAAGGGTTGTCACCCCCACCTCAACTCTCCAGGGGCCCTCTGAGGATTTGTGCATTGGCTAATAGCTTCCAAAGCTGTGTGTCCCAGGAAAGTCGCACCACCTCTCTGTGTCTCAGCTCCCTTATCTGTAAAGTGAGGATAACAACAGTGCCCACCGCAAAGGGTTGTGTTATGTGGATTAAAGAAGTTACAGCATGTAATAACCAGTCTGTATGGATGGGCTACTATTGCCTGTTGCTATGGCATGACAATCTCATTGCGCAGTCAGGGTGCGATCACGACCCCATCTGCAGCTCGGTGAGGCCTTCTCTGTGTCACTCAGCTCCTGGAGGCAGCACGGACTCCCTGTCTGACCCCAAATCCGGTGACTCGGATTATATTCTCAATAACATCTTTTATTAATTTTGCAAGAGGAAAAAAATAGAAATTTATTTTAGAGTTAACGCCTGTACAGCCTTTTTTCCCCTCCTAAATTGCACAGTACATACGATTATTATAAACATCAGCTGAGGTTCTGGGACTGAGCTTGAGTCGTGTTAGTGCCATCTCCCTGACAAATCCGACCTGTGCCCACATCTCAGTGGGGAAGGAGCAGCCGGGGCTCCCTTTAATGCGGTGGCACCGGTTTGGGTACAATAGCTGGATTGATCAGCCCCTGACTCCCCCGGCGGGAGGTGCTCGTCACATCTGGGAGCTGAGCAGAGGTGCCGGGGGCTTGGAAGCTGGAGAAATGATGGATCTTTCTCCGGGAGAAACAATTCTTATCTTCCCATCAGCCCCGCACGCCAGATGAAAAGCGCATTTGCATAGCTGCTCGAGCCCAGGCTGCTAAGCTCATGAAGTATTTGCCGGGGCTCTCGGTTGCATAGGAACGTACCTCGAGTACAGTACTGCGGCGGGCTGGGCTGGGCGCCAGAAAAACAACGGATTAATATTTGGAATGAGAAATTACCCACCACTGGGAAACCAATTAGGTCCCTGATCCGAGCTTGTTACATTGATGGAAATAGATGCGTTCTGGGCTTCACTCGGCTGGGGGTGCAAGGCACATTTCCAACTCGCTGGGAAGTGGCTGAAGAGGGAGACGGGGTGGGGGCCCGGGAAAGGAGCACCTCACTGCCTGCCTCCAAGGGCACAGGGGCATAGACAGAAAGCAGCCGCGTCAGTGAGCACAGCCTCCATCAGACCAGGAGGGTCATGTGGCAGAGAGTGCAGGGAGGGCCTGCTCAAGGGTGGCAGGAGATGGGGAGAGTGTCCTCGGCATCCCCCAACACCTGCACCCAGAGGGCATTGCGGTGGGTTCTTCTGGCCCTCTGGGGTCTGGAGCTGCCAGCCTGCTGGCCGCCCGCCCACCCTTCCTGGCCTGGCAGCAGCACAGAGAGGATGCCCTGGCCTGCCAGAGCAGGCCCAGCTCTTGCCAGGGTGGATGGCGGGTGGCCCAGCTGACTTCCTTCCCTCTGCAGGATGCACAGCCTTGGCCAGTCCCTTATCAGGCCCAATGAGAGGAGAGAGGCCCCTATACTGGGATGAGAGAGGGTCTTGTGGACCCATGTAACCAGGAAACGACCCCAACCTCTCAGCCAGCTCCACCAGTCCCAAAATGAGACAGGGATGTGCAGGAGAATGGGGGTGTTGGCCGCTGAAGCTCAGGTTTCTGAAGGCAGAGTCTCCCTGGGCGGCCCTGCCTGCTAGAGTTGTGGGATGGGGTCTTGTCTCCCACTGTCCTGCTCAGCCATTCTCTGGGCCCTCTGAGGCTGGATTGGGAGGCCTCCCCACCCTGTCATTGTCCTGCTCCGAGTCAGGGTCAGCCCAGGCCCAAGTGGTCATGGGCCCTGCTTTGCTGGGTCTCACAGCAGAGGCATGAAAGCAGGTGTCCCGGGCTCCCTGCAGCCAATCTGGAACTACAGGGGATTGCCGTGCCCTGCAGCCACAGCCATCTGTCACTCCAGCAGGATCCAGGGCTGTCCTCCCGAGTCCCCTCTCCCCAGCGGGCTCCCCTCAACACTGTGGTTCGCTTCCAGCTCCTGGGACTGAGGGTGAGGGACACGGGTGCTAAGTGGGGCTGGTGACAGAGCCCAGTGCAGTGGGAGAACCAGCTCTCCCTTCTTCACCCATCAGCAGCGCCGTCGTCTCATCTCCTTCTCGCTGATGCAGGTTTTGGGACGTAAGGCTGTCATGGCAGGGCACAGAGGGACTGGAGTTACTAAGTCTCAAACCCTGAAGGGGTCCCCCCACACTCCCCAGTGAAATCCAGCAGCCTGGATTATTGCCATTCAAGGCCCTTGGAAAAGTCCCTGCTCTTGGGGTGCCTGGCATGCTGGCCCCTTCCCTCTGCCTGGAGCAGGCTTTGCCATAACACCCCTCTCAGTGTTTGCCCAGGCTGCCTGGCACACTCCTCACATCCTTTAGGATCCAGCTCAAACATCACGTCTTCCAGGAAGCCCTCGCCTTGGGCATCTCTACTGGCTTCCCACGGCCCAGTGCAAACCCCTTTAACATGGTGCTCTGCCCCTGACTGCTTCCCCACTCTGTGCCCATGACACTTGGATTCAGGAAGCTCCACTTGTTACAGGTGCCTGCAAGAAGCCGGAAGCATGTTGCTCCCCTGGTTCCGACCCTTTTGGTCCCTCCCCAGGCCTTTGGGCAGGCTCCTGGGCAGAGGAGAGGGGTCTAGGGGCAGGCAGGGGTGCGGGCGGGGGTGCAAGGCCACCAGTTCCTTCTGTACTCAGACCGAGCTCCCAAGGCGTGATGCTCTGGGCAGAGAGACGCCACTGACCTGGGTCAACAACGCTCTGCTTCCGTTTCGCGTTGGTCATGATTTGGTTTTCATTCATCATCTGGACATCCTGATCCTCGGCCTGATTACTGCGGGGAGGAAGGAAACACAAGATTCGATCAGGCTCCTGGCCGTGTGTCCCAGCCATCCATCCTCGTTAGGGCTGGTGGGGAGGCCATGGGGCCGGCTGGGGCCATACCTGATAGTGGTATGTTTTTCCTGGTGGCGGATGTCCCTGTCCTCGGTGAAGAGGATGGTGTGGTAGGGCACAGTGGGCTCACACGTGGGCAGGATGCCCCCCACCAGGTGGCTCACCATGGCCAGGATCCCGTTGTACACGAGCAGGTCATCCACCAGGAGCTGCAGGGACATGAGGCGGAGCTCATGGGCGCCCCTCCTCCCTCCCACGTTGACCTTGGGCAAAGCGCATTACTGCTCTGAGCCTTTCTCCTTGGGAAGACGGGGCTGCCAGGAACAAGTGCCTGCTATGTGCTGTGCCTGCCTTGTGATTTCAGATCTTCACAGCCGTTGGGAAAGACAGGAGCCATCAGCCCACATTGCAGATGAGGAAATTGAGGCCTGAGGAGCTTTAATACCATTAGCACAAGCAGCAGAGCTGGAAGGAAACTCAGGTCTCTGGTCTCCAGGGTCCCTGTTCTCCCCATCCCAGGGTCACTGCCCCAAACCAGTGGGATTCTAGAGAAAAAGATGAAAGAGAATCCACTTTCTATTTGTTCAGGGTGACACTGAAATCACTGCCAGGAGGTTCTGAATTCATGGTTGGGTGGTAAATTTGCCTGCATCTGAGGACCAGGCATTTGTGTTGAGGGTTGCAACAGAGAGAAGTAAATCAAACTGCGACAAATGATAATTGCCGGCGGCCTAATTACCAACGAACATAATTATCTCAAAAAACTCAGCTAATAAGTACTTACGCCAAACTCCTTCACCCCTCGATGGGGTGTTTTCGCATAATTCCACAGTTTGATCATTGACACGGTGGTAGGCAGATCGAAAATCACATAAACCCGGTTCACCTGTCAGAGAGCAGAACTAATTAAAACAGGCATGTTTGGAAACAGAGGCACTTGGCTGGGCTGGGGGCGCCAGGCGTGGGCTGGGGGTGAGCAGTGGTGCCCAAGGCAGCGCCTGCCACGTGGGCCAGCCTGGAGTTCCGCCCCCTTTCATCTCCTCGAAGCCCATCTTGAGTCAGGTCACGTGTGGCTGCGTTTGCAACAAACCGCTGAGCTGGCTCTTGGAGGGCCTGTGTGCTTGGGCCTGGCGGGGCCCTCATTTAAATGCCAGTGGATAATTGGGAACATCCTTGGCCATCCCCTATGTCCCCTCAGGTCAGGCCCAGAAATAGTGTAGAGCCCCGTGAGCTAAAGGGACAGTCTCCAGCTCGGGTTGAGCACCAGCCATGGTGATCAGCTTCTGACCCTGTCTGTCCTTTCCCCAAACCATCGCTGAGAAGCAATGCCAAGGTGCTGCTGGGCAATGTCCAGTGCGTGTCTGTGAACCTCTGCTGGGGGAGTAAGGAGGGCTGTCTAGATCGGGGCAGAATCCAGTGGGGAAAGTGGGACGGGGCAGCCTCGAACAGCCCTCCCTCTCCCCACCCCCAACCAAGGCTCTCAGATATTAGCGGGGGGACCCTCCCTTGCAAGATAGAATCAAGAAATAAGCATTCCACACTGGCTACAGGCTGCAGGCTCAGTCCCGCCCCGGGCCCCGGTCCCCAGCCTGTGACCATCCTCAGAATGTCCCAAGAGGGAGTGGGGCTGCTCGGGGAGGGCCAGCCTCCTGGCTGGACCATGGAAACAAATAAAGGTCAGGGCGAGGGTCCTCAAAGTCAGTTGCCTGTGAGGCTCAAGCAGATACAGATGTTGGAGTCCAGCCTCGAGAGCAACAGCTGAAGTTGCCTCACCCCAAAGGGCCTTCCAGTGCTAGACAATGGAAAATACACACTGGCCGCCAGTGGGTGGCCCGGCTCTCAGGGAGGACAGAGCTGTGTTGCCCCCTCTCCAATGGGGCAGGGGAAGCTGATGGACGCTCAATAGGGGGGGTCTAATTTTAGGGTGGCCTTTGGAAAACTTCCATCATAGAATTGCTGACGCTGTACCTTCCTGCGTTTTGAGAGAAAAAGGTGCCCCCGATCCCCCATTCAGTCCCATGGCATGGACAAGGGACACATCCCTGGTCATATGGCTGTCAAGAACCCGCTGTGCATCCCTACCAGGCATCTGGCCCCGGGCTGAGAGGCTGGAGGGGGGCTGACCACCCCGTCCATGCCCTGTGGCTTCTCCCCTTCCTCTCCACCACAACCAACCACATCAGCTCACCATGAGGCCTCAGAGCTAAAAGCTAAGCAGGACTCAGTGCAAGGTTTGAGATCTGGGAAACTGAGTCAGTTGGCCGGAAAAGCTGACCAGGCCAATTTGGGGCCAGAAGGAGGGCAGGGCGGCCGTGTTGGGGTCATCTACCCGGTGATGTAGGAAGAGGCAGAAACTGTGAGCGTGCAGAGAGCTGGGTGGGGAGGAAGAGGGCACAGCGGCTGCAAAGCCAGGCAGAGCAGAGAACCAGAGAGGGCTGCCTGCAGGGACCAAGGAAGACCAAGCCCTCAGGCAGCTGTGCTGGGGTTCCTGGCTTCAGATTCCCATGGGGCCCCTTTCACCCCTGGTGTCCCCTTATAAAAGAGACAGAATTGCTGGCCTGGAAGAGCTGGCCCCATCAGGCAAGGTAGCAAAGACCTAAACCTTTCTGACAGCTCCCAAGCATCTTGGCTTGAGATTAACTTGACCTGGAAGAAAGATGCGTCACTGAGACCAGGGAAAGAAAGTCCCCCTGGCCGCCTGAGGGCCAGGAGTTACGGTGGCCGCTGCTGGGAACCCACCAGGCCCGGCAGGATGGGAGCCAGCCACATGTGCCGGCCATCACTGGTGTCGTTCACTTGGTCGATGAGCTTGTCCGGGGTGCGGACGTCCCCACCTACGCCCTCCAGGGAGTTCACGCTGTCAGGGAAGGCCGCAATATCTGAGGAGGCGTCTAAGTTGCCATAACCCAAATCTGTGTGTTCGGGGGCTGCCAGCTGCCCTCAGGCTGACAGCGTGGCTCGAGGGACTCTGGGGCTGGCAGGGCTGATGCTCTGGGCAGCCGCAGCAGTGACAGCTGAACTGGACATGTGCTGGGGAAATGGGGAGTGCCAGGCCCAAGGGGAGCAGGTGTGTGTGGAGAGGTGGACAGTTTCAAGTAGAGAGAGAAGGAAACCACCTAGAAGGCTGAAAAAGAGGCCTTGCAGGGAGCGGCTGGAGCTGGGGACGTAAAACGCTGCTGCTGCTTGGGAGGGTGGAGGGCAAGCTCTGCGGAGGTTTTCTTTTGGAAGGGAATGGGGTGGTGGCTGGATTCTGCCCTGGCATGTAAGGATCATGCCGAGCCTCTCTTCCTGGCCAGTGTGGAAGGACCCGGGGCAGCTGGACCCAGCTAATATGATCTGCAGAACCCAGCTTCTAGCTCTGCCTCTGCCATTATGACCTATGAGAGCTTGGGCAAGTCACATGTCAACCCTGGACCTGTGTTCCCATCTGTAAAATGGCTATAAAAACCTCCAGCTCCCAGAATGGATGTGAGGATCTCAGAGTGCACCAGATGAGAGCCCTTTGGTAAAATCAATGAAACTTTATAGCTTCGAGAAGTCACTAATAATGATTTTAAAAAATCAACAATGATTCATCCCAGCTGAGGAGGGTGGTGGCACCCGGGGAAGGCAGAAAGGGATCCGACTGGAAGCCAGGGACCCCAAACAGATGCAAGGCAGGCTTTAGGGTTCGACCTGCCCTGGTATTTCCCTAACTGTGGTGGGCCAGCGATCACAGATTCAAGATCCGAGGGGGCCAGGCAGGTTACATAAAAGAGGCAGGATAGCTTAGTGCTTGGCCAAGAGCCAGTATCTGGACACAGACTCACTGGCTGTGTGACATTAGGCAAGTTACTCAACCTCTCTGTGTCTCAGGCTCCTCATCTGTAAAATGGGGATAACAGCAGCAATCACCTCACAAGATTCTTGTGAGGGCAGATGAGGTAGCACAGAGTGAGCCCTCAGTAAATATTAGCAGCATGTTTCAGGGCCTGGTAGATAACAAGGGGAGGAGTGGGGGCTAAGGTAGACCAGAAGGATATGCTTGGGGAGAAATGGCAACAGGTAACCAGGTCCAGCTATTGTCACCATGCATAATCAAGGGCCTATGTTGCCAATTTCTCAAGGGAAAAATGGAGATCAGGGTTTTCATGTGAGACCTCCTGATTTCTAAAAATATTAGCAACTCATTTTAAAATGCACTGGGCTAACAGTTTGCAAATTCTGGTGTGGGCATACCATGGGCAGAGGGTTCCAAGCTTAAGAAATTCAGGACACACTGAGTTGAACACAGTGCAATAGGCTTCTCCCTGCAGACCTTGTCAGAGCCTTTGGAACTCCAAAACATCTGTGGTTCTCCGAGAAGAGGAGGCTATAGTTGGCAGCCTCTCTCAATTCATTGGACCACAGGTCTCTTTGGCTTGTGGATTTCCTGCTCCTGATGTCTTAGCAGGCAGGGCTGGGGGCTGCTCTCTGCTGCACATCCCTAAGGGTCAGCATCTGACTATAAGCAAAGCCCCCTGGGCTCTGGTTCCTAGAGGGCCATTTCCCTCTGCACGCGAGGCTTCTGCCCTGTTTTCGACCCCCCCATGCTCCCTTCAATCTGGGTGGAGCCCGCTCCTGTCCTAGAAAGGATACTGTTTTCCGACAAGGGGATTTTTTCTCCCCGCTCGTCATACAGCTCCAGGCCAGTGAGGCCGATGTAATACGGGTCGCCCCAGCTGGTGAGAAGCTGAAACTGGAAAATGACTGGGACACTTTATTAAGGAAAAGAAGGCTGAATTTTTTTTTTTTTTTCCAGAATATAGTAAAACAATGGCAAACTAAGAGAAATTATTTTGGGTTTATATTGATGAATGAGAGAAAAACATTTTTCTCTTATTGAGACTAGAGCCTATCAAAATATAGGTGGCATCACATTTTCTTAAAGTGCATGTGAGTGTGCGTGTGTGTGCGTGTGTATGCATGCATGTGAGCACATGTGCATGCATTAGGAATGCAAAGCCTTCCTCTAGGCCCCAGGAGACAGGACGGGAGGAGAGGGTGCTCTCCAGGGAGCAGGCGGGATGGGGAAACATCTGTGTTACAAACTCATTGTATGGTATTGAACGAAACGCTCCAGTTTCTCTGATTGTGAAATGATAAGAACAGAGTACCTGCTCCCTCCTCCGTCCCTTTCAAGTAGACAGGAGGCTAAGAAGGGGACACATAAACCTCACAGCACCAGGAACCATGGTCCGGCGCAGGGAGACCACCATTGCTGCTGAAGTCCCACGTGCAGAGCTGGGCATCAGGCCCTTTCCCAGTTCAGCCCAGTGCCCTGCTCACTCCCCGCATTCCCAGGAGCAGGCCGGGTGGGAGGCCTGAAAAGGGGCCGGGTGGCTCCCAGATGATGGCATAGCTGGAGACAGTGCTTCCAGAACTGGCCGGCTAGAGAGCGGGCCTTAGAGCCAGGCTGCCTGGGTTCACCTCCCCCAGGTCCTACCCCTTCTCACCTGTGTAGCCGTGGGCAAATTACTGAGCCTCTCTGTGCCTCAGTTTTCCTAGCTGTGAAATGGGGATGATAGTAGTACCAGAGTGCTGGGCTCTGCTGCCTGGGCTAAAGTACACCAGTGCAATCAGAGCTCACTGTAGCCTCGAACTCCTGGGCTCAAGGGTTCCTCCCACCTCAGCCTCCAAGTAGCTTGGACTATGGGCATGTGCCACCAGCTAATTTATTTTATTTTATTTTTTTAAGATATGGGGTTTTACTATGTTGCCCAGGCTAGTCTCAAACTCCTGGCCTCAAGCAATCCAACCTCCTTGGTCTCCTAAAGCTTTGGGATTACAGGTGTGAGCCATTGTGCCTGGATTGCCAAGCTATTTCTATCTTCACCTCCTCCCTGGCTGGTTCCAGGACACTCCCCTCCCCAGTCTAGCCGCTGGGGTCAGTGTCAGCTTCTCTAGCCCCTCCCAGCTGGAGTCCTGAGGCTGCCCCTCCAGCCTCAGCTGCCAGGAGTGGGATCTGGAACTAGCCTGGCTGCCCCAGTCCCAGCAGCTCCCAGTGGCCCTGAGGATGCAGGAGGTCTCCCATCCTCTGCCTTGGTTTCCCTGCATGGAGTTCCAGCTGCCTCAAATGTGGCCGCCTGAAACCCCGACTGGGCAGTTGCGGCCCAGGCACTGCCTCGGGGCCCAGAATGTGCTGGTGGGGCGGGAGGAGAAGGATACAGCCACAGGGCATCAGTGGCGCCTCGTAGTCCATGCTCGCACACTCCAGGCTCTTCATGTCCAGCCTGAAAAAGCATAAAACAGCACCATGAAGAAGCTCACGATGGCCCAGAATCACCAGAAATAACAGGCTTTGAAGAAACGTGGCAGTTTAGTGTTCCCTAGGACGCAGCAGGGAAAAGACAGATGAGGCCCCAGCTCGCGTGGAGTTCCCGCTCTAGATGACAGTCATTGCCAATGCCGGCAGGATGCTGTGCCAGGGAGGCACAGGGCTCAGGGCTTTCCCGAAATGGACTCTTTGATTCCTCAATACAACCCTAGGAGGTGGGTATTTTTAGATGCTTGGGATGTGGATGAGGAAACCGGAACACAGAGAAGTGAGGTCACTTGCTCAAGGCCATGCAGCTGGTAGTGGCAGAACCAGGATGGGACTCGAGGTTGTCTGGTACCACTGCCCCCTTTCTTAACCAACCCCCTCTATGTCTTTAAACACAAGGAGGGTCCACGCTGTGCTGAGAGCCAGGACAGGGTGACAGGGCAGAGGGCCTGGGTGGGGCAGGCTGCCTCAGGGAGTGCTCTGGGAAGGCCTCCAGGAGGAGGCAGCCTTGGGAAGTGTCAGAGTTGAGTCTTCCACGCAGAGGAGCAGCAGAGCAAAGGCCCGAGGTGGGAAGACACTGGGCTGCTGGTGTTTGCCCCAGAAAGCAGCCAGAGGGCTGGAGTCTGGGGCAGGATGGGGAGAGAGAAGCGAGAGGAGGCTGGAAGGCGGGCAGAGCCCTGACGGCTTTGGCTTCATGATCTTCAGCACCTGGCTCCACCAGCCAGGGCCTCAGTTCCCACATCTGTAAAATGGGCATCATACTGGCTAGGTCAAAGGGTGGCTGGAAAGATTTCCCAAAGGACACATCAAAGTGTTCACGCAGCCAGCCCTTGGGAAGGATTCTCTCCTCCACAGTCCTCCCCACGGGGCCTCTCTCCCTGGTCCACTGTCAGTGCCCTCCAGCCTGAGCCTGGTTCTCTTTCATTTCAAGGGCAATGTTACAATTAAGTGACTTCCCAGTGACCAGCCCAGCCAGCCAATCCCAAAACAGTGCAGGGAAACTCATTTTGTTTCTAGAGCTTGGCCTCTGGCGTTTGGACATCAGGGGGTTTAAATGAGTAAACTTAACGTGGCATTTACAAATCGTTATGAACTTAATGCGGCTGAGACTGGGGCCAAGAAATCCCAGTGAATCCATGAAATATTAAGCTCTATTTTTCTCCTTGAATCTTTCTAAATCAGGAACACAGAAACGGGAGAAGGAAGGCCCTTCCCCGACCTGGCCAGCAGGCATTTCTGGAACGGAGGCAGGCTGTAGCCTCTTTTCCCAGCAGGAAACGCAACGAAGCATTTAAAATCTTCAGCATTCCAGACTGTGAAAAACCCAAATGTCCCCAGACAAGGCAAGTCCATTCTACAGGCTTCCGGTGAGGCTTGGCTGAGCTTTAGAAAATGACTAAGTTGAAAAGCCATGCGTTTGATCACCGTTTCAAAACCCTTTCAGTATGTACATCAGAGCAACTTGCAAAGCAAGCGGGCCCAGGGGCCGGGAGGGGCTGTGCGTGGCGCCCACTTTCCCCTCACCTCCTGGCCGGCTGGGGCAGCAGCCGAGCCCGTAGGTAGTCCACGAAGAGGATTTCTTGAGCAAAATCAAAGTGGCAGTTTCCTGGCCCCTTCCGGATGAGAAAGCCCTCTGGTGGGGAGACGCACAGGCCGTCCAGGGAGACGTGGACAATCTTGGCCTGGCAAACAAAGGAAGTAACATGACTGAAGGGAGGCAGGCCATGTGGGGACAGGAGTGGTGCTGACATGACCAGAGCTGCCGGCAGCTGTGCCCACCATGGGGAGCCTTTCGCAGAGCCACCTGACCGGGCTCCATTTCCCGTACCAGGTGCTGCGCAGGCGCTGGGCGGGTAGCAGAGGGCAAGACAGGCGAGCCCCCTGCTGCAGTGGACACGTGCATACATTCTCTGGTCCACAGCTTTCAGGGGAGGCATGTGACTTGGCCAAGGCCCCGCCCACCTCACCAGCTGCAGCGGCCTGGGGCGGCAAGACATGGAGGTCAAGGGCACGGACTCAGGCGCTTCCATGTGCAACACTAGTAGCTGTGTATGTTACCTACCTTCCCTATGCCTCAGTTTCCTCATCTGTTAAATGGGCACAGTCATGAGTTAACCTATGTAAAGTGCCCTAAACAGTGCCTGGCACAAATTGTACACTTTGTGAATGTTAGGCTCTATTGCTCCTTTTTCAACCCCTGGCTCACACATCAATACCCCTCTGGGAGCTCTCCCTTAGGACAGGACAGACCTCTTCCCAATCTTTCTTCTCATGGCACTGAGCTCATCCTTTTTGGGCCTGAATGCCTAGCAGCATCCCCAGTGGCTTCTGGGTGTCTCTTACGGCAGAGGGTCTGGCTGGACCACCTCTCTGTCTGCCTCGGGGCCTGGAACACAGCAGGTGCCTTCTAAGAGCTTGCTGGATTCACTTGGATTTGAGCCAACATCTCTCCCTGTTCTAGCCAGAGTTCTCCAGCCAGACAACCAGGTTCTACTGGTCAATCTCAAAGTCCTAATGGCAGAGTCTGAGGCGGCCCAGCCACCACCTGTGCTATGGGCAGCGACGGGCGACAGCCAGCACCCCCTCCCTGATTTCAGATTTTGGAGCCTGATTCTCCTCCACACCTTAGCCCACCTTTGTGGTCAGCAAGATGGGTGCACCTGCTGATTCAACTGGTGGCTTTCCCCTAGGGAGAGGCAGAGGCGCTCCTCCTACAGAAAGGAAGGGAGGAAGGGTCCCTGGCCTGGCTCTCACATGCCCCTGGGGTCCCTCGTTCCTTCAGCATTTTGGGAGCCTCTCTATGTCAGTTACTCACAGGATAAGTAAACCTGAAGGGTGGTGCTACCTGGCTTCAGGCGTGGCTGTCACTCAAACCTGGTCCCTGTCCTCAGTCTCTCCATCTGCTTTCCTCGAGGGGGATTCCTACCTGGGTCCCCCGAGCTGAACTTGAGACATGGCCGGGCCCATCAGCATGACTCCTGGAGTTTTGCTGGCTTGCCTGGAAAGGGGAGCCCTCTTTTGCTGGGCTTGGAGATAGCAGGATATAAGCCTGGTGCTGCTGGAGTGTGTCCCGGACAGAGTCACCCAAGAGTGGATCCAGTGATGGCAAAGCAGAGGCCCAGGAAACCCCTGTCCATCCTCCAGGGCCAACACCTCCTCCAGGAAGCATCCCTGACTTCCTTGGGCAGAGGTGGCCACCTGTCATCTGCGCATTCCCTTGGAGGTGACCTCTATCACCATCTCCATCTAATGGCGAAGGAAGCTAAAGTTCACAGGGGCTAAGCGATTTGCCCGAGGGCCACTGAAGGGATTTGAAGCCCCAACTCCAGGAGTCCAAGGCCCTGGCTTCCAACCACATGCCAGGGACCGCTGGTGCTCGGGAAGGCCCTTGGGGCGTGGGATCTGAGTCACAGCATCCCTTTCACTGCAGTGGGGGTCTCCCATCTCAGGCTATGTGCCCATTCCCCGCCTCCACCTCATCCCACCGTAGCCCTTGTCTGGCTGGTGGGGCCCAGACCCGTGAGATGGGAACTCAGCCCAATATCTCCAGATGGTGAATTCAGGTCACAGAAGCTCTACCAGACAGACTGTGATTTGCTCAAGGGAATTTTAAGGCCCAAAGGCACAACTTGAGGCAACTTCTGCCTCAAAAGGCTGTTTTTTAGTGTTGATATATCTGACTTCTTCAATGTGTCAAACTAGGGGAGCGCTCACAGAGACACAGGGTGGCGTTGGGAGGGTCCGTGACTGGCCTGCTCAGAGGAGCAGGCTGGCTCAGCTCCTGTCACACGGGGAAGGCCAGGGGCTGCCGATCCTGCTGTAAGATGTGACAATTCTTTTTTTCATGTTTCTTTCTTTGAGATGGTATCTTGCTCTGTCACCCAGGCTAGAGTGCAATGGTGAGGTCATAGCTTATTGCAGCCTCGACCTGGGCTCAAGAGATCCTCCTGCTTTAGCCTCCTAAATGGCTAGGACCAGAGGTGTGTGCCACCAAGCCTGCCTAATTTTTTGGTAGAGATGGGGGTCTCTCTGTGTTGCCCAGGCTGGTCTCGAACTCCTGGGCTCAAGCCACCCTCCCGCTTCAGCCTCCCAAAGTACTGGGATTACAGGCGTGAGCCTCTACACCTGGTCTGTGATACGATTCCTAAGGCCCTAGAATAAATTCTGTGGTGGGTACATGGTGGGGAGCCCAGCTCTGGGGATTACATGAGGCTGAATCCTGGCTTTGTCAACTGTTACCTGGCAACGGTGATGCCAATCTGCCGTGGCAGGTGTTATTCCCTCTTCATTTTATAGATGAGGAGACAAGCCCAGGGAAGGCAGGTCATGTGTCAAAGGTTATGCAGCTGGTAGGGTCCAAGCTAAGACTCAGACTCAGGCCCTCCAGCTGAATTGCTACCTTTCGGTGGCCTCATCATCACTCTTACGTGACTGGAGGGCACCCATTCAGTCATCTGAGGCCAGAAGCCCGAGAAAAGGGCTCTTCCAAGGCTCTCTTCTTCAATCCCACCAAGACTGACTGCTGCTTCTCACTCAGCAAAACATCACATGGAAATCACAGTGTGGGCTCCAGGTCTGGCCAGCCAAGGTGGAGACTCCAGCTGTGTGGCCTTGGATAGGTGAGTGAACCTTCCTGGACCTCAGTTTCAGACCCTGAGAAATGGGGGTAATCGCACCTGCCTCCCATTGGCTGGGATGAGAATCCAGTGAAATGATGAATGCCCATGAAGCCCTTAGCAGAGGCCCGGCCACCTGGGCACTCAATGGACTTGAGGGCCGAAACTGACCATGGCAAGCTGAGGGCTGGACCTGCCTAGGGCCCCCCAGCACCAGGAGAAACAGCGCTGTGCAGTTCCCTGGAAATGCCCTGAGCTCTTTAGCCTGCATTTGCCATTTGCAGAAGGAAACAGCAGTGCTCTCCCTCCCTGGACATAACGCCCCCAGCTCCGTTTGGAAAGTTCTGGAGGATTTATGCTCCTCTCCGGCTGCCACGCCAGCCATTCATCAAGGTGCTGCTTCCCTGACGCTGGACTGAGCGCGGCCGCTGCTCCCCGGCTTACCCCGCGATAGGTGTCCTCGGGAGATTTATTGTAGTTCCAGAAGCGCAGGCCTGCGATGCTTTCGGCCCTGTCAAGGCGGATCGTGACCACGTGATCCAGCCCCGGCGAGAAGGGGATCAGCCACATATGCTCATCCTCCATGGTGATGTTGGTGCCATCAATTAACCTGCAGCAACGGGGAAGGAGCGGCAGGGGGGCGGTTCAGTGGGCACATGGGGCATCACAATGGGGCCCCCACACCCTCAGC
Organism: Macaca mulatta; assembly: GCF_049350105.2. Classification (NCBI taxonomy): domain Eukaryota; kingdom Metazoa; phylum Chordata; class Mammalia; order Primates; family Cercopithecidae; genus Macaca; species Macaca mulatta. The sequence goes on along the minus strand of NC_133425.1, from coordinate 27,314,091 downwards.
CCCCAGTGCGTGTGTCCTCACTGCCTGGCACTAGCCTGGCTGTGTCAGGCTCGTTAAGGGGAGGTGTGACTGATGAGAACAACAGTCAGAAGTTGTCTCTCATCTACGAAATGAGACATTTTTGAAAAGGAAAAAAAAATAGGTTATGCTGTTAAAGGTGCAGAAAAGCAATCATCAGGGTTTTCTTAAAAAAGGGAAAATGTGTCATTTTTCAGAATCCTTTAGCCCAGTGATCCCATTTCTGGGATTTTTTTCCCCAGAAGGAAAATATATTCATCATATAGGAAAGGCTATCTGAACTAAGATGCTCATCACAGTGTTATTTATACTAGCTTAAAAAAGGATAACAACCTAAAAGATCTCAAAATCGGGAAATGGTTAAGGAAATTTCACAGGGGTTAAGGTGCCATTGTGAGGACACTGCAGTCACATGGAGGAGGCAGGACACTGATTTTAAAGCTGAGAAATGAGGACAAGGACCAGGAGAGAATGTTCAAAAGTGAAAAACATAACTGGGTCAGAGGGTATGGAAGTGAGTATTTTTCTCAAGTTTCCAAACTTTCTGTAAATTTGCTGTGTTGGCCTTACAGCATAGTTAGAAAGAAGTGTAGCCCTCCTTCCCACGCTGGGGGAGAGAGGTACAAAAGCACCATGTGAGCTCTGCAGCTCTTGGCTTGGAACAAGTAGAAGGAGGGGCAGGTGACTGTGGGAGCTGCTCTGGCCGGACCATGCTCTGTGACCGCATGGCCTGGATATCCCAGGGAAGCCTCTAACCTGTAGGAAGGAGCCCCTCATGCTCCCTCATGCTCTTCCCAGCTGGCACTCTGAGCTTGTCACCTCAGCCCTATAGCATTCCTGTCCTGGTCAGTTTCTGGTTCCCTTGCTTGGGACATCTACTCATCCTCAAGTTGGCCTGTGTTTTTCCCAAGGACAATCGTGCCTCTCACTTCCCCGGCCTGCCCAGCATGCCTCAGCTCAGGCCTCAGGCCCTCGTCCTCATGGCTCTGGCCCATGTGTCTGGCACTGCCATTCAGAAGCCTGGTTCTGGAAAAAAGGGCCCAGCTGGTGGCCTCTTGAGCAACCTCCCTCTCCCTCTCATTTTCCAGAACCTTCCCCACTCCACACCCTGGATTCCTGGTAACTCGCAGCTGCTGTACTGGGAGAAACTTGGCCTGCTGCCACATTTCCTAGATTTGAAAAAACTTTTTGTTTCCTTTTACATTTTAAAGTTGTGAATTTGGAAAAAAAAAAAAATCTCATAATCGAAGTGTTTACCCAAGGAGGTAATGTTTCTTTGTTCTCTAAAAGGCTGGTATTAAATTGATGGATGGTGTGTCTGACAATTGCTGGCATCTTAAAACTGAAGAAATTCAGCAATTCCTGGAATGTTTGTGGAACTAAGCTGACTGAGGATGACCACTAGAGAACCTTCTATTTCCTTCCAAAGGCAATTATCTTTCTGTCCTAGAAATGGAGCTGCTCCACAGCAAACCTGCCCAATTCTGAGAGCAGAGAGAACTGCTGGAGGATTTGTAGCTGCCAGTGAAAGGAAGACTCTATAGACACTCTCAAGAACATCTAAATTAATTCCTAGCTCTATCCATAACAAAGCCTAGAAACAGCAACCGGCCGAGTAGCACTGAGCATCCCTAGTGGCCAGATTATGGTCTCTAAATACCATTTCCCACTAAAAGGAACCAGGGCTTCTTGGAGAAATGGCTGATTCCAGGTCTGGGACAAGAAATATACCAGATGAACCTGAAGCATCTGTCACATCAGAAGGCAAGAAAGGTGACTGCTTTAAAAGGACTCAGGACTTCCCAGCATCCATGAGGGAACAATTTAAACATCAATCAGGATAAAAACTGCAAAGTACTGACTCTTCAAATGCAGTACTGTATGTTTAAAATCCATGAGTTTATATTAATCCCTGAAAAGAAACAAGTTTTAGATGATGCTAGAGAAACAGTCATTTGGAAAGCCAAAAAGAAAATGAGGGGAGAGAATCGAGCACTTAGGCTGCCTTTCCCATCTGAATTGCACCACAGAGTAGCCAAATAATTGAGGGAAATTCTCTCTTTATCACAGTTATTTCAGCAAATAAATTTTTAAAAGAATAGCAGGCGTAAAATACCACCATTTTGCAACCCCTAATGAATTAAGCGACTTCGCCAGCATGACTAGCTTCCAATATCACAAAGAGCCTGACAACCAGACATTCTATTATATATGTCCCCAGGGCCACACACTGACATCTATGTGGCTGTCTTGCCCTAGTGGTCAAACCTCAATCTGATCAGGCCTCTAGATCTAATTAACAATGTACTAGAAATACAGGGGAGCGAGGAGCTGACTAAACAATACCACAGAGATGCAGCCAGTAAAATTCAGGTCCACCTGGTTTCTTCAACAGATAATTTTTCAAGAAGAAAAATGGAAAAAAGGGAAAGAGAACCTAGAGAGGCTTAAGAGACATAGTAACCAATCACAACACATAGACCTTAGCTGGATCTCAAATTAAATGAGCAAACTGTTAAAAAAGGGTGGGTGGGGGGACTATGAATCTGTGAGATATCTGGTAATTTAAGAAATTGTTGTTATTTTTTTCTTCTTTTTCTTTTCTTTTTTTTTTTTTTGTTGAGACAGGGTCCCACTGTGTTGCCCAGGCTGGAATGCAGTGGCATAATCATGACTCACTGCAGCCTTGAACTCCTGGGCTCCAGCGAGCCTCCCACCTCAGCCTCTGAGTAGCTGGTACTATAAGCACAGGCCACAATGCCTGGCTTTTTTTTTTTTTTTTTTTTGTAAAGACACAATCTCACTATGTTGCCAAGGCTGGTCTTGAATTCCTGGGCTCAAGCAATCCTTCTACCTCAGCCTCCCAAGTAGCTGGGACTACAGGCACATGCCACAGTGCCTGGCTAGTTTTTTTTTTTTTTTGTAGAGATACCGTGTCACTATATTGCCCAGGCTGGTCTTGAATTTCTCGACCCAAGTGATCCTCCTGCCTCAGCCTCCCAAGTAGCTGGGACTACAGACATGTACCACAATGTCTGGCTAATTTTTTTTTTTTCTTTTCTAGAGATATAATCTCACTATGTTGCCCAGGCTGGTCTTGAATTCCTGGGCTCAGGTGATCCTTCTGCCTTTGCCTCCCAAAGTGCTGGGATTACGGGCATGAGCCAACGCCCACAGGCAACTTTTTCAAGAATAACAGTGGTACCAGGATTATGTTTTCTCTTAAATCCCTTATTGTTTAGAGGTATACACTGAAATACCTAAAGAGGAAATGCTATCAGGCCTGGGATTTGCCAACAGATAATTCGGCAGGAGGGTGGTGAGTGGGTGGGAAGGATCCACAAGCTGCACTGTGCGTTGATCACTTTTCCAGCTGACTGGGAGCCAGGTCTCCAGGCTCCAAGCCTAAATACTTGCCAGGTATGCGGTTGTGGTCAGAGGGGCCCATGAGCAGTTAATGGTAGCAGTGAGTGAGGCCACGGTTCAGGGCCACCTTATAGAAAAGCAGGGAGAAGCCTGCCACCGACTCTGCATGGGCTCAGCACCAGGCCAAGGGATGTGGCTGCAATGTGACATGCCATGGGAATGACTGTCCCCATTCTACTGATAATAAGGAAAGCAAGGCAGGGGAGACAGTATAATTTAGTGGTTAAGTGAGTGGATGGCGGGTATCCCACAGGCCTGCGTTCCAATCATGACTCTGCCACTGCACTAGTCTGGGTGGCCTCTGCGTATTTGTCTCTGCATCAGTATAGTAGGGCTCATAATGGTCCCTTCCTCAAAGGGCTGTTTGAGGCTTCAGTGAATGAATATCTGTTACCTGCTTCACATAGCCCAGTGCCTGGCATTTAATAACTGCTTAAAAAACTGGCAGTTACGTGATCAGTTATTACTATAACCACTGCTGTTATTACTGGAGAGGTTAAGAAAGTTACCTAATAGTTGGCATGGGGCAGAGGCAGGATTTGAACTCCCATCCCTCTGACTCCCCTAGTTCACACCTCCAAGCAGCGACCAGGCCCTCAGGCTGTGCAGAGCAGGGTAGCCGAGTGCTGGTCTGTGGGTTGCAGGTCCATGCGGATCGATGCTGTATCTGAGGCTTCCCCGCTTACTGACTTGACCCAAGCTTGGCTTATGAAATCTGACAAGTGCAGGGGAAAGTGCAGCCACCACTGCCTGTGGAGGCTTCCTGAGCCATCACCTCCAACCTCAAGGAGGGGAGAGGGAGCTTTCAGCCCCCGGCAGGCCTGGGTCATTCATGTGTAAACTCCGAACCGTCCACTGCAAAGGTTTACAGACAGCTACTGTGTGTGAGATGCTCTGCTAAGCACGGAGAAGAAAACGCAGACCACGGCTGTGTCTGGAAGCATGGGAACCTGCTTTCAAATCCCGCCTGATGCTTCCAGCTGTGTGGCCCTGGAGAATCACCTCCCACCTCACTTTCCTGAGCCTCAGTTTCCCTTGACCACATGACCTCACAGGGTGGCTGGGGGAGGGACATATGCGATTCTATTTGATGTCTGAATCTGAGGTCTCAGAGGCAGAACAGTTTCCCCAAAACCCTGTGGGCATGAAAATAAAGCTTCTGATAAGACACTTACTTGTCCAGGGTCCGGGAGTCGTCAGAGTACTCGGGGAGCTCATTTAAGTCTCTGGGGGAGGCGGAGATTTGGTGCAGGTGGATGGGCAGCGCCTGGCCATCCTTGCCCACCACTTCCAGGCCAGTGAGCCCCAGGTAGTGCAAGTCTCCCCAGGAGGCAGTGAAATTCAGCTGAAGGCCTGCAACAGGAAGAGAAGTGGTCCATCAGCACCAGAGGCTCCGGAGGAGGCATCTAAAATGAAGACGGGGAGAGGAATGCTATTCGGCCTCTATAGTCTAGCAACTTCAACCCAGACCCAGAGTGCCTTGTGGATGGGCTCTGTGCCTTTCCTCTAGGTGGCCTTGGGCCCAGGCCACTGTCAGTGCTCAGCAAACAATGGTAGGCTGCATGGATGAGAGTTAAACATGCACACAGCCCTGGGTCCTTCCTCTGCCTTCCAGATTGTGCTGTCCTACCCCACACTGAACGTCCATGGTGGCTTCCCATGCTTTCTGGCCAACAACACATTCCCCATCAGACTTCTATCTACTTCTCTGGCCTCCCTGTGCACCAGGGACCCTGGGCCCCACCCAGACTGTCTTCAGTCTCTCGTATTTATATTCCTCTCTCTCCAACCACAGCATGTGCTGTCACCCCTCTATAGAATTCACATGGTCTGGTTGACCTGTGCTCACCCTTTAGATCCCAGCTCCCTTCCTCAGAGAAGCCCTCCTGACTTCTTTGACCAGGTCAAACCTCCACTGATAACCTGCCATGCCATGGTACACTTCCCTTTCCAAGCCCTGGTCACCGCTGTAATCTCGTGATCATTTGGTAAATATCCACTTGCCCCACCGGATGCCTAACTCCTTGAGGGAGAAACCCCGTCTGTTTCTCTAAACCATTGTGAACCGAGCCTGGCACAGTGCCTGGCACACAGTAGGAGCTCAGTACAGATGGAATGATTAAACCAGCAACTACACGGAGACTTACATCAGTAAGCCCCGGCGCTGGAAACTGACATTTTATGCAAATTGGTTGCTATCACAAGGATTCCCATGGGCTCAGAGTAAAGGAAGTGACCTAGGGTGATACTGCCATCCTTTTGCCTCTGCTCCCACCCTCTCTCGATCAGAGACCCTTTAGAAGTGACCTTCTGTGGCCCTGGGGCAAAACAGCCCAGGTGTCATTCATTTGCCCAGGAAGCTCAAATGGAATGAATCTCTTGATCAAGCCCTGTCAGATAATTGGCTGGAATGTCTCTTTCCTTAACGGTCTCTCATTAGAGCAAGACCAAGCACAATAAACCCTTCTGCCCTTAGAGAATTTGCCGCTTATTTTAGCACCCTTTTGGGTAGCTAAGTATAAGACTCTCACTCTTTGCAGCATTCACAGAATGCCAGCACCACAGAGCGCGCAGAAGGAAGCGGGGTGTCATCTGGCACCAGCCCCTTGCAGCTCAAATGAGGAACTGGAAGCCCAGAGAGGTGAAAGGACTTCTCTGTGGCCATGAAGAGGGGCTGGGTCACCTGACCTCCCTGGAGCTTGGTTTTCTCTCCCATGCCCCGTCATCTCCCAACATACTTTTTGTAACTTAGCCCTCAGATCTTTTCCTTCCTTCGTGGTGCCAAGGTAGCTCTGAGCATCTCCAGGCAGACGAAACAAACATGTGGGCAGCACGGCACTGTGCACATGCGCTTCTTGCTGCATCGGTCATGTGCAAAGTGGCTACAGACTCCTCCCACCCCATGTCTCTGTCGTTGCAATGTGATTTTGCCCCTTATCCTATCCAAAGTTGTAGTCTATTTCTCAGCTCCTAACTCTGGGTCATGTGATTTTCTTTGACCAATGGGACAGAAGCCCACGTGATGCAAGCAGAGCCTATAAAGCACTCAGGGCTTGAGACTGCCGTGTGAGGTAGCCCAGCTGACCCAGTTGCCTCTCTGGCCAGCAGCCTCCCCACTGCCAGACCAGTGGTGAAGATGTCCTAGGTCATTCTGCTGCTGGTCCACCTGCCTGTTGATCAGGAGCTTGAGCAGGCCCAGTAGAGGCCAACCAAGCCGGCTCACCCAGAGCTGCCCAGCCAAGCCACCGAATTACGAGTCAATCATGAATATAATTCATGGTAGTTGTGTTAAGCCAGTGGATTTCGGATTGGCTTGTTTGGCAGCAAAAGCTAGCTGACACACTCCTTCTCAGCATGGGTCAGTGTTCCAATGTCATTTCCTGAGAAGTCTTCCCTAATAACCAGAGCTCAAACAGCTCCGCTCACCCCATCACTCTCTACATCCTTACCCTGCTCGCCTTGTTGTTTATAGCACTGAATGCTTCCTGACAATTGAGTCTACATTGATTTGCTTATTGTCTTCATCAGTCTCCCCCACTAAAATGGAAGCTCCCTGAGACCAGGACTCTGCTGGTTTTGTTCACTGCTGTATCCCCAGAGCCCAGAACAGTGCTTAGTAGATGTTCAATTAATATTTTTAGTAAAAATTTTAAACACATGACTAATTAAAAAGTAGGGGTTCGGCCGAGCGTGGTGGCTCAAGCCTGTAATCCCAGCACTTTGGGAGGCCGAGATGGGCGGATCACGAGGTCAGGAGATCGAGACCATCCTGGCTAACACGGTGAAACTCTGTCTCTAAAAAAAAATACAAAAAACTAGTCGGGCGTGGTGGCGGGTGCCTGTAGTCCCAGCTACTTGGGAGGCTGAGGCGGGAGAATGGCATAAACGTGGGAGGCGGAGCTTGCAGTGAGCTGAGATCTGGCCACTGCACTCCAGCCTGGGCGACAGAGCGAAACTCCATCTCAAAAAAAAAAAAAAAAAAAAAGTAGGGGTTCAGTAGATATCTGCAAGTAAATGAGACAAATGAAAATTGTTGGGTTTTACCAAATTCACAGTCAATGGTAAACGAATATTTATTGATCATCTACTGTGTACCAAAACCTATTTTTGGCATCAGAGCTACAGGAATGAACAAAGAGCACAATCTCTGAACTCAAGAAGCTTGCATTCTAGCAAAGACTGTCAATAAACATAATGAATAAAGAAAGACTACAGTTCCCAAGAGTGATGAATACTATGAAAAAAAAAAATAGCAACAGGATAGGGAGTGACTGAATACGAGCAGAGGTGGTCAGGGAGGGCCTCCCTGAGGAGGTGACTTTTGAGCTGAGACCAGGGTGCTGAGAAGGAACCTACCACACTTTCGCATTTCTGGAAGAAGAATATTCCAGGCTGAGAGGAGAACAAATTTGACCCATAGGTGGAACCAAGTGGCCAAGGGAGAGAGTAGAAGAAAGTGAAATCAGACAGGTAGGCAGGGGCTAGATCATATCAAGAAGTTTGGATTTTCCTTTCTTTGCAATGGGAAGCTACTGGTAGGTTCTATGTTGAAGCAGGGGACCAGCATGATCTGATCTGCATCTTAGAAAGCTCCCTTCAGTTGGATTTTATAGGGAGACCAGGAAGGAAGCTGTTGCAGTTAAGGATGGCTTGAACAAGGCTGGTGACAATGAATATAGGGTTGAAGGGGACAGATACAGGATCTGTTTCAGAGATAGCACTACCAGGATTCTCAATGGTCTGGATACAGAAGGAAGGGGAAAAAAAGTTTTGACCCAGGTGACAGAGGGGCTGTGGGCACCACTCCTGAGATGGAAGGGCCACAGGTGGAGGAGGATGTGGATTTGGACGACGGAAATCAGCGTGAGGGAGAAATGCCACCTCCCTTTGTGACAACAAAGAGATGCCGGCCCAGACTCTCCCAAGCCTGCAATCTCTTTGTTTGCCTGGCAAGCTGCACTGCGATTCCATCTAATTTGGGGCTGTTCTGAAAGTGATTACTCTCCTTTTCGAGCTAATATCCAACATGCCGTATTCATTTTCCTCTGGTGTATCAATTAGTATTTATACAAATGGAAATTAATTTTGTTATTTCTCCCCCATGTTTCAGCCCTCTCAGCTCCTTTCTTATTCATCACTGCTGATATTTGTAAAACTTCCAAAATTAGTGTCATCTGCAAATTAGCAAGTCATATATCCCCTTTCAAAACATTAATAGGATTGGCCGTATTTACCAACCCCAACACATTCCCCCAGGGTCAGTTTATTAAAGGTCTCTCTGCTCTGCTCTTGCACGGAGTGGTGAAGTGGATTGAGGATTTTGAATACAGCGAGGAAAAAGCTAAAGGTTCACAGAGAAGAGATTCAGAAATCACAGGCCTCGAAACAGACGCAGAGGGTGCTTGGTTGAGAGGCTCTTCTGCCTTCCTACTGAGAAGAGAAGAGAAATTACACTTGCCTTGCAGTAAAAAGGTCTTTGAGCTCTACTCCAGGGCCAGATTCCCAAAGGCACTGAAATAACATCTCTGTGAAAGGTCAGGAGCCGGGTCAGCAGGAAACACATCAACAGATAGCATCTTTGGGGAAATCATCAGATGAAGGGGACAGTGGCTGCTTCTGCCTGGCCAGCATTCCCGCTTTCCTTCTGGTGACCACACTCTGACCTGCTCTGGAGAACCACCCTGTGCTCAGTCCACACTGTTTGGGTGGCTGACCCCTTTCTCTGGGCTCCAGGCCTGGCCAATCTGTGTTTTCTATCTCCCACCTCCTGCCCTACCCACCATGGTGAGTCACAGTGGCTGATTTAAGGATGGACATACGAATTAGCCGGGCACGGTGGCACACCTACAGTCCCAGCCGCTCGGGAGGCTGAGGCGGGAGGATCTCTTGAGCCCAGGAGTCTGAGGCTGAAGCGAGCTGTGTTTGCACTACTGCACTCTAGCCTGGGCCACGGAGTGAGACCCTGTCTCAAAACAATAACAACAAGCAAACAAATACACAAAAAAGAGAATGGGCACATGACTCAAGCTAGGCCCAGAGATCTAATTCTGGGATAGTTGATGGAACTACTGGGATTCAGGAAAACAGAAGTTCTCTTTCATCTGGGACTGCTGGGTAGAAAGGAGGCATAAACGGGAGCTTCCAGGACTTTCCACATGGATGGTGCTGAACGGGAGAACGGCAAGAGACGAAAAGAAGGCAGGGAGAGGGAGGCAGACACCATGTCTTGAGACACCATGTCTTGAGACACCATGTCTTGATGCCATCATTTCTGTAACTGAACGCAGCTGTGTGGAAACTGGCGACCCCTAACTTCTAGTTGCATAAGCCAATAAGTTCCCTTTTTTGCTGAACTCAGCTTGAAATAAATTTCCATTATTCATCCCCTGCCAAAAAAAAAAAAAAAAAATCCTGACCAACTTAAGGGAGAACCAAATTGAATAAAAAACGATGGCTGTCTTTTGGGACCTCACAGCTTCGTGGAGGACACTGACTCTTGCAGAGACTTCTGATGTGAGGTGGTCTCCCAGTGAGAACCCTAAGGCAATCTGCTAGCGTGGTGAGGATGTGGGCTTTGGATTCAAACACCTTTGCTTCCACTCCCAGCTTCCGTACTGGCCGTGTGACCTTAGGTAGGTGACTCCATCTCTCTGAGCCTCAGCTGCCTGATCTCATGGAAAACAGAGCCAGGAGTGTTACAGCGAGATAAGGCAGAGAAAGCCCAGCACAGTGCCTGTCTGGGAGATGAAACCAAGCCTTAAACCAGGCTCTTGCCTAATGTTAGGCTGGCCTTTAAAACTGCTGCTATTCGAAAGTAATTGAGAGAGTGCCCTGGAATGTAAGGGGCTATGAGAATTCCAAATAAGGCAACTTCCTCTAAGGCATCTTCTAAGAGATCATTGGTTATTTTGGAGTGGGTGAGGGAGAGATGAATTTTCACAGGGGATGACAGGGAAGACTCCTGGGGAGGAGACGCGGTTGCACAAGGGCCGTAAGGGAGGGGATGTGGAGCTCACTTAGGGCACTGCTCAGGCCCCACCTCCCACCCCCGGGAACAGAAGGACTTAGTCTTCTGGTGGTGGGAAGTGCTGACGGCTGGCAGCTCACCACTGAGGCCCTTGACTTGTGACTGCCCTTGGCTGAAGAGAGTCTCCTTGCAAAAAGCCATGCCCAGCTGGGCACGGTGGCTCATGCTTGTAATCCCAGCACTTTGGGAGGCCAAGGTGAGTGGATCACCTGAGGTCAGGAGTTCGAGACCAGCCTGACCAACATGGTGAAACCCTGTCTCTATTAAAATTACAAAAATTAGCCAGGCATGGTGGTGGGCACCTGTGATCTCAGCTACTCGGGAGGCTGAGGCAGGAGATCTCTTGAACCTGGGAGGCGGAGGTTGCAGTGAGCTTAGATCACACCACTGCACTCCAGTCTGAGCGACAGAGCAAGACTGTGTCAAAATAAATAAATACATATTAAAAAGTAAAATAAAAAGCCATGCCCCTCCCCAGGGGCAGCCCATTGCCAGTGCCATGTTGATACAGACAGACAAAGACATGGCCCCTGACTCAATTCAGGATGACCCCAAAGGGCCATCCCAGGTTCCGAGCTCCCTGTGGAGCAGGCTGAGGCCTTGAAGTGGCTGCACCGCAGACCAGCTTCTCCCTCTGCCCAGTGCTGCCTCCCACCTTTCCCTGACAAGAGCACACCCCAGTAAATTCCATCTCAAGGTCTGCATCTAGGGAACTCAGTCAGCGACAGGCGGTCTTCAGAAGACGAGATGGAGCGGGAAGGCATCCTAGGCGGAAGGTGTGGCTTGCACAGGCGCCTACAGGTGGACTCCAGAGATGGCATGGGGAGGTACCGGAGGGGCTGACACTGGGATTCGGAGAGGCTCCAGCTTCATTTTGGAGATGAGGATGGGGAGCTGGGGAGGGGAGCCTGAAAGTGTCACATCTTTTGTTCTTAAAGTAGAAGCAGGTCACATTCACAGGGGGCAGGAGAGAGAGGAAGTGAGGCTGCCAGGAACCTGGTTACCAGGGTGCAGGAGGGAGGAGATCACAATCGGCAGTGACCTTGGGCTTGAAGATTTCCCAGGACGGGGAGGGGCTGGCATGGACGCGCATGGATGAAGAGAGGAACTGGCTGGAAGGATCAATGGAAATAGAAGGGTGATGAACAGGCCCAGCAGAGAACCCCTGGGATTTGCTCAGAAGTCACAAACTGGCAGCTGGCTGGCCAGATACACAATAAGTGTTTTATTTGGCTCATGTGATATTTTAAAACATGAGGAAATTCATTACCCACATTTGAGAATCTGGAGACTTCGCGTAAGACTCTAGATTTCCGACTTCTCCTGAGAAGTCAGAAGACCTGGTACCCTGGGCCCGTGCACCTGCCCCCACCCCCGGGGCAGAGTGGATGCAGGTTTTCTCTGCCTGTGCATCTGCTCTTTGGTGGAGTTGGAAGAGAGAGCTTGGGGCACCGTACCAACAGATGCCTTGGGTCTCTTCGGGCTCTTATGTCCTCTTGTTCTACACTTTCTGGGTGCCAACTACTGCTTCCTGGGTCAGGGCCACAGCTAACACATAGGGTGTCTGCATGCATAATGCAAAAATGCCCCTCAGTGAGGGCAAAATGAGAAGAGATCCCCTCCTCTGGAGTGAGACGGCCCTGCTAGAGCCAGGGAGCTAAGCACAGGCTGGTTTCAGCCTCCACTTGCCCCATAGCCTGGTGTCTCTGTGCAGTGTGCAACCCACCCGACTGTACAGGGAAACCCTGTCCCAAGTAACCACAACTCCCCCTGACCGCGGAAGGTCCTCCTTCCACCCGACACTGCTCCAGGAGAGGTACTCACAGATTCCGTGGTAGATGCCTGGCTCTGGCGTGGTGACTTGGGTGACATGGGGACTGGATGGGAGCTCTAGCTCTGGGACCTGCACATGCGTTGGAGAAGCAGAGGAAAAGGGGGTGGTTTTAGTGATGCCCACACAGCTAGCTGGCTGTTTCTGCAGACACCACTGCCCACCCTGTGCCCAGGTAAGTCCCTGTGTGTCTTCCTGGATTTTTCTGCCTTTGTGGAAGCTATGGGACCAGGGATATGGGCAGACCCTGACTCTCTGGGGTCTGCATCCTTCTCAGCAGCTTTCACTGGCCAGGGAGGAGCCTGATGCTAAGAGCTAAGGTGTTTAGATTTCCTCCAAAAGGGAAGGACCCAATAAATGCTTATGTGGTGAGCTAGAGGAAGAAAGAAAGGAAGGAAGGAAGGAAAGGAGGAGGAAGGCAAGAAGAGAAGGAAGGGAGACAGGAAGAAAGGAAGGGAGAGATGAAGAAAGGAAGGAAGGAGGAAAGGAAGGAGGGAGGAAGGAAAAGAAGGAAGGAGGGAGGGAGGGAAGGAGGAAGGGAGGGAAGGAAGGAGGGAGGGAGGGAGGGAAGGAGGGAGGGAGGGAGGGAAGGAAGGAGGGAGGGAGGGAGGGAAGGAGGGAGGGAGGGAAGGAGGGAGGGAGGGAGGGAAGGAAGGAGGGAGGGAGGGAAGGAGGGAGGGAGGGAAGGAAGGAAGGAGGGAGGGAGGGAAGGAGGGAGGGAGGGAGGGAAGGAGGGAGGGAGGGAGGGAAGGGAGGGAGGGAAGGAGGGAGGGAGGGAGGGAAGGAGGGAGGGAGGGAGGGAAGGAAGGAGGGAGGGAGGGAGGGAAGGAGGGAGGGAAGGAAGAATTCAAACCATACAGAGTGGTTCTTAACCTTGGCTAGTCACTGAAGCAGAATCTCTAGGGGTGGGGCCCGACATCCATATTTTTAAAGATCCACCCAAGTGATTTCCATGGGTAGCCAGGATAAAACATCCTGGTCTTCAGAGAGTCAACAGTGGGCCGCCACACACTTCTTGGGCCTTACGTATAAACTACTTGCTCACCGTCTCTTTGCACCGTCAGTGAAGGCAAAAGAGACTTTACTACTTCACAGCCAGGAAAGCTGAGGTGTAAAACGAAGTGAAGGCGCTGGTCTCTCATGAGACGGAGAGAGTGATCCCCCCAGCCCCTCACAGCACTGGGCTCATCAGAGTCCCTTACGAGCGCCTTCATCTTTTGGAAAACGCTGGGCAAATGGAAGCGCCCAGGGTGGACTCCCACCTGGAGACCCCTGGGTCAAATCCAGAGCACAGGCACGGCTTGTGGCCCAAAGAAGGTTTGAAAACATCTGAATTCACTGCCAGCATTTTTAAATGGAGAGATTTCACAGAAACATCCAGCTTTCTGGGTCCTCCTGTAAAAATCAGGAGAACTGGCAACAACAGGCTTGCCACTCTTGGTGGCCGCTTTCCTTGGATGTGGGGAGGGGCACGTACTCCCCTGCTGCCTGTGCCTTCCCATGCCCTGCTCCCGCACCCCAGGCTCTGCCTGGCTATGGGATACAGCCCCAGTGAGCATCGTGGGGTCCACACGACATGTCGCTGCCTTGCCTCGGTCATGACCTTCCCACAGCCCAGCCCCATCACCTGTGGCTTCTGTTGTCCCCATTTCTCCCCTACCCTCTTTAACCATCTCCTCTTTTTCCTATTGGTCCTGACCGGAATTGACCCTGCAGGTCATCTTTCATTTTAAAAGATTTGTTTATCTGGCTGGGTGTGGCAGCTCATGCCTGTAATTCCAGCACTTTGGGAGGCCAAGGTGGGAGAAGCGCTTCAGTCCAGGAGTTCATGACCAACCTGGACAACATAGCAAGACCTCATCTCTACAAAAAATAAAGCCGGGCGTGGTGGCTCAAGCCTGTAATCCCAGCACTTTGGGAGGCCGAGACAGGCGGATCACGAGTTCGGGAGATCAAGACCATTCTGGCTAACACGGTGAAACCCTGTCTCTACTAAAAAAAATACAAAAAAAAAGTAGCCGGGCGAGGTGGCTGGCGCCTGTAGTCCTAGCTACTCGGGAGGCTGAGGCAGGAGAATGGCCTGAACCCGGGAGGCGGAGCTTGCAGTGAGCTGAGATCCGGCCACTGCACTCCAGCCTGGGCGACAGAGCAAGACTCCGTCTCAAAAAAAATAAAAAAATAAAAAAATAAAATAAAAAAAACTAGTGACATGGTGGCGCACACTGTAGTCTCAGCTACTCAGGAGGCTGAGATGGGAGGATCACTTGAGCCCCGGGAGTTTGACCTGCAATGAGCTATGATCACGCTACTGTACTCCAGCCTGGGTGACAGTGCCAGGCCCTACCTCTAAACAATATAAAAAATAATAAGTTGCTTATCGATTACAAGCATAAACTGTGGAATCATGCATTCAAGTTCTACCCTTGTTTCTCTGTCATGATGTGCCCTTGGGCAAGTCACTTGACTTGTCTGAGCATCGGTTTTCGAGATGGCAATGTTAATAGTCTCTACTCAGAGGGTCGTCACGAGGGTGAAACAAGAACACTGTGCACCCTGCTTGGATCATGATATGTGTTCATGAAACCACGGCTGTGATGATCATTATTTTAATTGTCTCTCTGCCTGTGAACAGTGTTCCTAGTCCTTCCATCAAAAACAACAGTGAATGATCAAAACACAACCCAAAGCAAAAACTCCCCCGAGACTGCCAACCTCTGAATTGCAGAGATGACACAGAGCTCATTTCTCCTGGCTTTGATTAAAATTTGAATACTTTCTTTACTTCGGTTAAAAAAAAATAAAAAAGTAAAAATAATTAGAGAGTGAAATATGACATAGAGGACAAAAAAATGAAGTAGAAAAATGGGAAATGTCAACACAGTGGCACCAGCAGCTTAAAGGATATCCATCTTAATTCTCCCTGCTCTACTCGGAGTTAGGGGAAGAAACCTATCTGGGGTCCCCCCCCCAGCCCCCCAGCTCCAGTCTTACCCAGTCATCGGCCCCCAAGCCAGCCTGGGTGAAGGGCCGCTCATCCCCCTCGCCGTCGGCCGTGCTGGGCCTCCTCAGTGCCTCCTCATCCTGCAGGCTGTCCAGGCTCCCCACATCCAGGTCAAACATCTCATCGGAATAGAATATGGCCTCGAGAATGTCATCATCAGTCGTGAATAAGATCGTGTCTCCAAAGTGCTCTGGGGCTAATGGGTTACCAAGACGACAGAAGGGTCAACTCACTCCATCCCAGTGATTTGTAGATCAAGAGCCTAAACCCATCCACTTCTGTGCTATACAACCCCAAACCCCTAACTGGTATTGATTAGTGTGAGCCTTATTAGTCTTCACAGATTTGCAAATGGAATGCACGGACCATAAGCATCACACAGATCTAAGGAAGGGATCTAATTTCATGAGAATCACTGTGATATGTCATCAGGCAAGTGACATTTCTTTGGGGTGGGCGAGGCACTATGCCAGATACTGCTGGTACCCCACACAGATCTCGGTGTATCCTTTTCTTGGGTGCCTTGCCTGGAAGGGTGTGGGAGTTACATCCCCAACCTAGGAAGCCTTGGCTCCAATGACTGCCTGGTAGGTGGGGTTCTAACGTCCTGCTCCTTCACCTTCAGGCAGGAAACACCTGAAATTTATGTTCCAGAGCTCCCTCAATATTTGGTTGAGGCTGGGCTTCCTGGAAACTATATCCTTGCTTCACTATGCCAGGTTTCTCCTAGAAGCACTACCTCCATAAGTCACTTGCCAAAGAATGCCCCATCTCAGACTCAGGTTCTAGGGGCTGGACCAAGACAGGTGTTTTATAGGAGGAGCTGAATGATGTCAGGCCTAGCACACCCATGCTGTAAGAGGGGATGAATGGACTAGGTCTGTGGCTGGGTGCAGGGGCTCACGCCTGTAATCGTAGCACTTTGGGAGGCCAAGGTGGGTGGATTACTTGAGCCCAAGAGTTCGAGACCAGACTGCGTAACATGGTGAAACCTTATCTCTACAAAAAATACAAAAATTAGCCAGGTGGGTTGGTGCATCTGTAGTCCCAGCTACTTAGGAGGCTGAGGTGGGAGGATTGCTTGAGCCCAAGAGGTCAAAGCTGCAGTGGGCCAAAATCATGCCACTGTGCAGGGCAAGATCCTGTCTCAAAAAAAAAAAAAAAAAAAAAAAAAAAAAAGGAAGAAAGGGCCGGGTGCAGTGGCTCATGCCTGTAATTCCAGCACTTTGGGAGGCTGAGATGGGTGAATCACGAGGTCAGGAGATTGAGACCATCCTGGCTAACACGGTGAAACCCCATCTCTACTGAAAAAAAAAAAAAAAAAAAAACCAAAAAATTAGCCAGTTGTGTTGGCAGGTGCCTGTAGTCCCAGCTACTTAGGAGGCTGAGGCAGGAGAATGGTGTGAACCCAGGAGGCGGAGTCTGAAGTGAGCTGAGAGATCGCGCCACTGCACTCCAGTCTGGGGGATAGAGCGAGACTCCGTCAAAAAAAAAAAAAAGAAAGAAGAAAGAAAAGAAAAGAAAGAAGAAAGAAAAGAAAAGAGAAAGAAAGAAAAGAGAGAGAGAGAAAGAAAGAAGAAAAAGAAAGAAAGAAAGAAAGAGAAAGAGAAATAAAGAAAGAGAAAGAGAAATGAAAGAAAGAAAGAGAAAGAGAGAGAAAGAAAGAGAAAGAAAGAGGAAGGACTGATCTGTTGTTGGCTAGCCAGCTGGTCTGTTTTTTCCCATAGACCCTCAGCAAGTGGCAGACAGGGGCTCCGAGAACATTCTTACAGACACGCCGTACCTCCCGCCAGGGTTCCAGAGGCCTTGGCGATTTCTCCTTCAAAGATGCACTGGGTGTCTAACAGCATCGTGATGTCTTTCACGCCTCGGAAGGAATGTATCCGAGATTTATTGTAGTTCCAAATTCTGATCAGGGCAACGTGGCAAGGGTGCGTGAAGTCAATGGTGATGGAGTGGGATTTGCCTGGCGTGAAGGGGGCCAGCCAGACGTGCATGTCATCCTGGGTCCTGTTCACCCCGTCGATGAGGTTGGTGACCACGCGGGGGTCTTTCCCATAGGCTGGTAAAATATTGATATCGGGAGGGTCTGCTTTTATGTTTGAAATCTGCACCGGTTCACCCTTGGAACTGAATATTTCTATTCCGTTGAGGCCGACATAGTGTCTGTCCCCCCAGGTAGACTTGATGTCAATGACCAAGCGCTGTCCATAAGGCAAAACGGGGATTTTAAAGTCGCCCCCAGCGTCTATCTCTCCAGTGTAGCCATCCTGCTCTCTCGATGGCCCTGGTTGCTCCCCCTTCTTGGAGGGGGGCAAGTCGCTGTGCCGGCTGCTCTTTTGCTGCAGGAGCTCATCCAGGATGTCCCCCGGGAGCTCCGTGTTGGAGATGCGTCCCCGGTGGGAGCGGTCGAAGGCACTGAGAGAGCTCCATGACTCGTGAAGTGTGTGCTCCTGCTCACTGCGCCACCTTGACCGTGACGGCGTCCTGGAAGACCAGGTGTCTTCTGGAAGAAAGGACAAAAGAAGGGGGAAGCCCTGTGAGTGGCCTGCGTGGAAGTCGGGACCATTAGAGACTGTCTCCTGTACTGGCTCTCAGGGAGGCAGGGTCACCTCCAGAGGAGCCCTCTAGAAACCAGCGGGGTTGCTCCTGGCTGTCTCCTTAGCCAAGAGGCCTCCTGGCACTGGATGGCTGGGGCCAGGTATGTTACCATCCTGCACTGCATGGGGGCCCTGGCACAGAGCTTGGTCTCCTGTCCCACACAGCTTCTGACTGTCCTGTGGGCCATTCAGGTCAGTAAAAAAAATTGTCTATGATCACCCAATTCCAGAATCTGGTTGTTTTTGCAAAAACATGAAGTATTTTTTCATAGACTGAATTTTCTAAGAATGCAATCATCGTGCGAACCAAGGGAAGGCTACTTGGCTGTGTTAGAAACTTTGCCAGGAGTCGCTCCCCACTGTAGAAACTCCCATGACCAGGGGCAATGCTGCTGCCTGGGGCGTCTGAGTCAGCAACAAGAGGGTGTGTGCTGGAGGCTGTCAGAGTCACGTGACTCTAACGGTTTTCAAAGACAATTTAATGGCAGGTGGAAGGCTTGTAAAAGAATGTTAAATGGAAAAAGCCAGATACACAGTTTTAAATGCAGCATATCCTGGTACGGGTTGACATGCACCCGTGTTAACAGTGTTGTTTCTGGTTTCTGGGTGGGGAGCAGGAAGGACTTTTATTTTCTTCTTTGTAGCTTGATTTTTTTAAAGTTCCCTACATGCATTACTTTTATTTTCTTTCTTTTTAATTTTTTTTAGAGACAGGGTCTCGCTCTGCTGCCCAGGCTAGAGTGCAATGGTGTGATATCAAAGCTCACTGCAACCTTGACCTCCTGGCCTCAAGCGATCCTCCCACTTCGGCCCCCCGAGTACATGGGATTATACGCATGACCACTGGGTCCAGCCTGTAATACCTTGATAATCAAGAAAAAAAGATGCTATTTATTTATTTATTGGGACAGGGTCTCAATCTGTCACCCAGGCTGGAGTGCAGTGGCGTGATCATGGCTCACTATGGCCTTAACCTCCCAGGTTCAGGTGATCCTCCCACCTCAGCCTCCTGAGTTGCTGGGACCACAGGTGTGCATCAACATGCTTGGCTAATTTATATATATATATATATATATATATATATATATATATATATATATATATTTGGTAGAGACGGGGTTTTGCCATGTTGCCCAGGCTGGTCTTGAACTCTGGGCTCAAGTGATTCGCCTGCCACAGCTGGACGAATCCCAGTGCTGGGATTACAGGTGTGAGCCACTGCGCCCAGCCAAAAATGCTATTTTAAAAAGCCAATCGGCCAGGTATATTATAAAGGAATGAATTTATTTGCACACATGGCTAAAGCCTGTGTCCCAAGCACATGGAGAACACAGGCCCAGACTGATCTGAAGGCCCGACGCTCCTTATGGAACATGAGAGCCGCGGCGAGCACACCACGCAGTGGCCTGTTCTCACAGCCACTAAGGGCTCACCGCCATCTAAGGGTGTCATCCTGCAAAAACAGCGACTGCTGACACTGACATTGTTTTTCCTCCTTTCATATCGCACTGTGCCCTGCACTCCACTTCCTGCCTGTCTCCTAGGGGGCTCGGCTCTATCGATTATCTTCTCTCTCCAGAATCTTCAATCACTCCTTCCCCACTGGCACCTTCCCCTCTTTGCCTGCAGACATGCATAAATCTCTCCTACCTGGAAGAGAAGAAAGGAAGAAACAGGAAGGCGACCTGCTCCTGTGGCTCCCTCCGACCACGACCCTATTTTCTCCCTGTTTCGCTCAGGCGCTCTGCCACCCCTCCCACCCCTCCCACCCCTCAAGCTCCTGCCACTTGGTGCCTCTTTCCAGTGGGATTGTTTTGCTCACTCAAACTCCACTTCCCCTTCCACTCGGATTTGGGGGATCCTTTGGAGGCCCCCCCCACCTTCAGGCCATCTAATTAGATCAATGCCGACAGTATCCTTCCAAGCCAGCCTCAAAGAGGGGTACTCTTTAAACTGGTGGCGCTGAAGCTGGAAGCATGGAGATGTGGAATTGCCAAAGGCTATCTTGCTACCCGCTGGGGAGAACCTGCCTGAGAATGAAGCCAACACTGAGAACATGAGTCGAGAGATGGAGGATCCTGATGACAACCTCTGAACTCCTGGATCCAGCTGTGCCTGAAGTTAAACTCCTGGTGGCTTTCTGGTCTTTGCATGCGTACGACTCCTACAATTCCCTAACCCGCCACTGAAATGCCTTCCCCAAGTGATCAATGACCTCCCAGTCTTTGTCAGTTTTCAGTCTATGTGTGACATCCCTGGCAAACCTCTTCCATTTGATAGCTCCCACTCCACTGATACAGGAGCCACTATACTTCCGTGGTTCTCTGCCTCTCCCACTGACAACTCTCTCCATCACCCCAGTCCCGCCCTCCCATACCCTCAGTCTGGGGGTGTCCCAAGGCCCAGGCCGCTCCTCTCCTGACGCCACCATCCTTCCTTGCCCTCATTTAGCTCCTGGTTCCCAGGCAGGCAGGCCCTGCTTAACTTTACAGGTCAAGTTCTGCCTTCTCTTCCCTGGGCATCATCCTTCAATCCCAATGACCTCTTGGAAGGTCCAGACATGTCCACTCTGTCACTTCAGTCTCCATGTGCCTAAAATGGAGTTTGTCATCAGCCCCTCTAGCTGGTATTGTCTCTCCCGCACTGAGAATCGAGACTACCTGACTCTCACCACACCCACAGCCCTGAGTGTGGCCACCACTGACTCCTGCCCCCTCCTCTCTGCCCTCCCCACCATGACCTTTCAGCTCCAGCCCCGCTGGCCCTCCTGCTCCCCGGCCAGGCTGCCTCGTCTGGCCTCAGCAGCTTTGCCCTTGCTGCGCCCCTGCCAGGAGTGCTCTTCTTCCAGAGGCCCACCTAGCTGGCTTCGCTTGTCACCCGCCTCCTTGGAGAAGCCTTCTCTGCCACCTTATCCTCGCTCCCGGATGTGTCCCAGTGTGCAGCACAGCTCCTGGTGTGTGGAAATGCCAGTGAAGGGCTGGACGCTGGTAGCCCTCGGGATCAGGCCTAGAGGTTGAGGGACTCCCTGCTCCACCTGTCAGTTCCTCTGCCCCTGTCCTCTGCCCTCCCCTCCTTCTCATCTGCCATTTAAAAAGATACCAGAGGTTTCTTCCATCCTCTCCCCTCAGGCACGAGGCTTAACATGTGGCAGAAGGAACTACCCGGATGGATTCTCATGACTTCAATTTACGTGATTTGATTTCCATCGACTAAAATGAATGGCCTGGGTTGGTTTGCAAGTGCACCGAGGAGACAGCACCGAACGCCACATATCAGGGACACTGCCTGAGTGCGTGAGACAGGCAGAGACTTTGCTTTCATTCTGCATCTGCTTTCTAACCTATTCTCCCTGAGTTGTACACTCTGGGTTTAAAAGCAGAGGAGTAGATGGCTGGGTGTGGTGGCTCACGCCTATAATCCCAGCACTTTCGGAGGCTGAGGTGGGTGGATCACCTGAGGTCAGGAGTTCAAGATCAGCCTGGCCAACAGGGGGAAACCCTATCTCTACTACAAATACAAAAATTAGCTGGGTGGGGTGGCATGCACCTATAATCCCAGCTGCTCAGGAGGCTGAGGCAGGAGAATCACCTGAACCCAGGAGGTGGAGGTTGCAGTGAACTGAAATTGTGCCAATGCACTCCAGCCTGGGCGACATAGCAAGATTCTGTCTTGAAAAAAAAAAAAAAAAAAAGCAGAGGAGTTGAGCCTTGCTCTTAGACCTCTTCGACATGAGAGCTGGCTGGGGGCCCATGGACCTCTATGTCTGCAGACTCCATGGGAATTGGGGAGCTGCTGGGATCAGTGCTCTGTCCTGTCGTCACCAACATTTCTACAATCTGCACAGACATCAGAAAGCCACTCCTTCAACCTGCAATCAACACAATCTGGGAGGGGTGCCCAATGACGAGATGGTGCTATCAAAATTTCCTACATACTCCTAGATGAGATGAATAGGACTATGGAGCTCTGAACTGAAGTTTGTCAAAATCAACTGCACTGCCATGAGGTATGTGGTAATTGCTGCTAAAACAGGAAATGATGAAGTACTTAGAGGGATATCACAGAGCCATGTTTATTCCAGTGAATCACCCTTTGGCCATCACTGATTGGACAAGGAGTGGACACCTGACCCAAGTAGACCAATCACCTTCTACCCTGAGACTTTGGAATTGGTTGCAGGAACAAGAGCCGGGACATAGTCACTCTAGGGCTGTGAGGCCATTTCCTTACATTTCTCCTCATACAGTTGTGAGGCCGTGTGAGTAGCAGAGAAAGCTGGTATCGTGAGGAAAGTGAGGGGAAGTGGACCCGCAGAGAAGAAGAGATAGGGCCCAGAAGAGACAGAAAGAAGCGTCCTTGGCTCCTGCCAACTTTCTGGTTCTTCCTTCCAGTCCCCTGTGATGAGTCGCTACACTCTCTACCTTTGGGGTCAAGGTGATCATTGAGGATTCTCCGAATAACACCCTCTTTACTGCTCAAACTGGGGTGATAAGATCCCCTTCACCTGTAAACAACTGACCCCTGATGAAAATAATTCCAAAATGCAGATGGCATTCAATGAGATGCTCTGCTGGGCGTAAGATTTCTCAGGCTTGCTCTTTCTCTCTTGCTCTCTTTTTTAAAAGAGACCGGATCCTGCTCTGTCTTGATTTTCATAAGTTCCTTACATTATATTGCTTTAATTTTAATTAATTTAATTTATTTAATTTTATGATTTCATTTTTTGAGACAGAGTCTCATTCTGTCGCCCAGGCTGAAGTGCAGTGGTGTGATCTCGGCTTACTCCAACCTCCACCTCCCGAGTTCAAGCGATTCTCATGCCTCAGCCTCCTGAGTAGCTGGGATTACAGGTGTGCGCCAAAACACCTGGCTAATTTTTCTATTTTTAGTAGAGAGAGTGTTTTGCCATGTTAATCAGGCTGGTCTCGAATTCTTGACCTCAGATGATCTTCCCGCCTCGGCCTCCCAAAGTGCTGCGATTACAGGCAAGAGTCACTGTGCCCAGCCCAATTTTCGTTTTTTCAGAGACAGGGTCTCGCTCTGTCACCCAGGCTGGAGTGCTGTGGTGTGATCATGGCTGACTGCAGCCTTGACCTCCAGACTTGAACTGCAGACTTTGTTTCACTTTAATTTCTTTTCAGGCATTTCAGTCCCTGGGTTCAAGGGATCCTCCTGCCTCAGCCTCCCGAATAGCTGGGACTACAGACACACACAACCACACCCAGCTTTTTTTTTTTTTTTTAACTTTTGTAGAGATGGGGTCTTATTATATTGCCGAGGCTGGTCTTGAACTCCTGGCCTCAAGAAATCTTCCCACCTTGGCCTCCCAAAGTGCTGGGTTTACAGATGTGAGACAGTGCACCCAGTACCCAGGCTCTTATACTGGCAACAAAATTCCAATCCCAGAACAGAACTTGGGCAGTCATTCATTCCGCCAGCATTCTTGGTGGGCTGGCCTGTACCTTTCTGGAAGGGCATGGCTATGGGATTTGGTGCTAGGTAATGGATAATTTAAAATTTCTAAGCAACTTTCCTTTTTAGCATGACTGGCTTAACAAGCATGAAATCTCAGGGGCTTGGTTCTTAATGTGCCGTTGAGCCAAGCACCGAAATGCTTGGAAAGAAATTAAAGTGAAACAGAATCTCCTGAACTTGGGCAAGTTAGAGTAACACCGTTACCTCAGAACTCCCGGAGGCTTTGCACGACTGTTTGCTGGGAAAGCTTGGAATGCCTGGCCTTCCCGGGGCAGTTGGGTGATGATGGCTGTGACCATAGGCTGTGACTACTATAGGGTAGTGTTTGGAAACATGTATGGTAGAGCTGATCTGTCTGGGTTCGAGTCCTGCTTTAACCCTAACTGTCTATGTGACCTGAAAAACGTTACTTCCATCTCACGTTCTCTTTATCTGTAAAATGAGTCTGTCAGGAGGTTATTTGGGTAACACGCCTGGACCAGAGCCTGGCTTACCGCAAGCATGCTGTGCACCCGGTCACTGCAGTTCTTTCTTACAACGGCCCTCCCACACTGTGAAAGACCTGCCATGAGCCAGGCGCCTGCCCTCAGAGAGCTCCTCAACTCTTTCCTTCCACCTTACCCTCCTCCTGATGCTGACTGAACCTATGTTAAGTCTCAGAAGGGGTGAGCAGCAAAAATCTGTAAGGTTGGGGAATCAGAGGAGGCAGCTCTGCCCATGATGACACTTGGAGTCTGAGGAACTTGTTCCTGCACCCTAAGTGACATGTCAGGGGTATATCTGCTAGACACTCCCTAATAGAGAAACGCTGATTTGAATCATTAAGAAATGCATGCATTAAGACATGGAATTAACCCAAATGCCCATCAATGATGGACTGGATAAAGAAAATGTGGCACATATACACCATGGAATACTATACAGCCATAAAAAGGAACGAGATCATGTCCTTTGCAGGGACATGGATGTAGCCAGAAGCCGTTATCCTCAGTAAACTAATGCAGGAACAGAAAACCAAACACCACATGTTCTTACTTATAAGTGGGAGCTGAACTATGAGAACACATGGACACAGGGAAGGGAACATCACACACTGTGGCCTGTTGGGGGGTACAGTGAGGGAGGGAGAGCATTAGGAAAAATAGCTAATGCATGCTGGCCTGAATACCTGGGTGATGGGTTGACAGGTGCTGCAAACCACCACGGCACACATTTACCTATGTAACCTGCACATCCTGCATGTGTACCCCAGAACTTAAAATAAAAATTTTAAAAAAGAAAATAAGAAAATAAAACTGGAAAACAAAATGCATGCCTTGCCGTTGCATAGATATTTCACCCAGAGGCAGCATCACAGAGAAGGTGATGATGATGACAGAATAGCTAATCTCTCTTGGGGGCTCCTGTGTGCCAGGCACTGTGTTAAATGCTCCACAAGTATGATCTCATTTGATCCTCCCAGCACCCTATGTATTATTAGTGCCATTTTACAGATGAGGAAACTGAGACTCAGCAGGGTTTCAGAACCTGCCCGGGGTGTGGGTTGGAGGTGATGGAGCCAGCATATATGCTCAGGCAGCCTGGCCCCAGGGTTTTGCTTCCACGTGGTATAGGGTGGGGTTAAATTCAGAGGCTCTAGGGGTGAGCCCTGGCATGGCAGGCCTGAATGCTCTGTGGATGGAAAAGGACCTCGTCCAAGCTAGTGTTGAAATAACGGCTACTACTCGCCGAGCACTCATCATGTGACAGGTTCGGTGTTGCTATTTGGAAGCCATCATCTCATTCCTTCCTTGCCACACTGGGTGGGGAAGTCATTACCATTTTACAGATGAAAACACTGAGGCCCAGGCTAGAGGTCTCAGGCCTGTAAGCCGCCAAGTTTAGATTCAATGGTTTGACTCCTAGCTGCTATCCGTACTCCTTCCCAGGAGCCAAATCTGAGTGCAAATATTGAGACTCCCTGCCTTGGTGGGCTCTCCGTTCATAATCAGGAATGCCCTTGAAGATCATCTAATCATCTACTGCAAAGTTCACAAAGCTCTCAGGGCGAGTCCTGCCAACAGATGTTTTTTTTTTGTTTGTTTTTTGTTTTTTGACACATATAGTGGTTTAAAAATAATCTCAATCAGTTGCCAAAGTTAAAAAATAAGAAACATTTCTGGTTTCTCTTGAAAAAGGTAAAAGGGAGGTCTGGTACAGTGGCCTTGCATTCATTATTATTATTATTTTTTTTTGAGATGGAGTTTTGCTCTGTTGCCCAGGCTGGAGTGCAGTGGCACAATCTCAGCTCACTGTAGCCTCCACCTCCTGGGTTCAAGTGATCCTCTTGCCTCAGGCTCCCAAGTAGCTGGGATTACAGGCACACACCACCATACCTGGCTAATTTTTGTATTTTCAGTAGAGTCAGGGTTTTACCATGTTAGCTAGGCTGGTCTTGAACTCCTGGCCTCAGGTTATCTGCCTGTCTCAGCCTCCCAAAGTGCTGGGATTACAGGTGTGAGCCATTGCGCCCGGCCTGGCCTTGCATTCCTAAAGGCTGACTAGAAACCTGAGTGGAGTGGCAGCCGCCCTGTGGGTGGGTTTATGGTCTCCAAAGTGCCGAAGTCCTCACTATTCCCTGTGCCACTTCCAACACCCAGGCAGTGTCAATTGCTATGCATCATCACACTTGTGTTACTATTTTTTCTTTTTTTTCTTGAGACAGAGTCTCGCTGTGTCACCTAGGCTGGAGTGCAGTGGCACAATCATGGCTCACTGTAGCCTTGACCTCCTGGGCCAAAGCGATCTTCCCGCCTCAGCCTCCTAAAGTGCTGGGATTTCAGGCCTGGCCACTGTAGTCACCTATTTTTCTAACAGTTGGAGAAAGTGAAGTGATTAGAGACCAATGTCTCTATGAAAGGTAGGAGAACAAAGTAGTCTTTTGGAAAATGGCTTGGAAAAGTCATGTGTTGCAAGAAAAATGGGCAAAGGGACATACTTTGGTGGCAATGACAAACACATCTATGAATTTGTCATGCAAAATGTGTCTTGCCCATTTCACTCATTTATGTACCTCTTTGGCCCCTGAGACAGTGATTTTGTGACCCTTAGTTGAGAACCACCACCTTGTTTTACAGATAAGGAAACTGAGGTCCAGGGAGTAACTGGCTTCATGCCAATTAGAGGCACTGGGATGATGGTGCCCAAGTCAGGCTGCTTTTTGGAGCTTACCTCTGCTGGCTGACTGGTCGTCCCCATGACTACTGCTGCCAGCATCCTTCCTTGAGCCCCTCCTCCCACTAGCAGGGCGCTCTCTGTTGGGGGGCTGGTTAAAGATGTCTGAGTCATCACTGTGGACTTTGGGGGTTGTCCTCTGGGGTCTCTCCTTGGTGTTGGCACTCCGGCTGGTCCCCCGCCCTGGCTCACGCCGGGGGCCTTTATCCCCAGCCTCGGTCTCTCTGGGACCCTCACCGATGACATCGTCTGACGGGAGCCTGCCCTTCCAGGCCAGTGGCTTCTCGGGACTAAGCCAGAGGGGTTTTGACTTCCTGCCTTCCTGCTTCCTGTCCTTCCCGGTGGGAGAAGGTTGTAACCAGGACGGGGTTTTGCCGGGTGGCTCACAGATTTTTCTGCCCATGAGGTTTTCCAGTTGTTGGATGAGAGAGGGCTCCTCGTGGACAGGAGGGCATCTGACAGGTGGGGAGGTGGCAGGAGCACTGGGCATGTCACCTATCAAAGCGGGGGCTGCCGACAGTCTCAAATATTCCTCTAACTGGGACAAACTGTCTTTCCCGCAATTAGTTGAATTCTTCCTTTCGCCAGACACATCTCCTTGTGAAGATAGCTTTGCATCCACTAATGTTTCAGCTGGCTGTGGGCAACCGAGACCGAGCTCCTTGTCCCCGCTGGCGCCAGCCATCTCGTGGGCGCCTCTGCTT
The DNA here is from genome assembly GCF_049350105.2 of Macaca mulatta. Taxonomy (NCBI): domain Eukaryota; kingdom Metazoa; phylum Chordata; class Mammalia; order Primates; family Cercopithecidae; genus Macaca; species Macaca mulatta. Next base: position 27,286,796 of record NC_133425.1, on the reverse strand, counting down.
TCTTCCGAGTGAATGTTCATGGTGTTCTCCAGTCGCTCGCTCTTCTCGTTCTTCTGGTCAACCAGGATGCTGTGGTCAGCTGGGGCCTCCCTGTCTCCTTTGTCTAACTTGCCATTGAAGATAAGGTTTCTGTTGACGTAAAGCTTCACGTTCTTGGCACCAATGTCAAGATCCTGAAACCACAAGATTTAACAAAGTGAAGATGCATAGCATCAGACTGATGTATGAAATTTTGGAAGTCGGAGATACCAAAAAAAGAAAAGAAAATGTGAAATGCTAGAAACGCGAGCTTTTGAAAACGACAGTGCTGGGGGTGTGAAACTAGGCTTGGTCTCATTTCCGTGCGAACCGTTACATACTCTATAAATCAAAGGACTTTCACAAAGAGACGGACTCAATCGCTGCCTTCGTCATCATTACCTCCTGTTGGGACATTTGTAATAGCCTACTAATTGGTCCCCCTGCTTCCCGTCTCTTGCTACTTTAACTTGGACTTCACATTGCCACCAGAGTTAATTTTCTACCAGAGCAAATCTGTCCAGTCATTCTCCTGTGTGAAATCCTTCATGTTTTTTTCACAGCCTATAGCAGTGTTCTTTAAAGTCCAGTTCCTGAGACCATCTGCGTCAAAAAGCCTGAAGTGCTTATAAAACACAGCCTTCCTGGCCTCGGCAGGCATCATAATTGGGAGACCGTAAAAACAGAGGCTGAGACAAGGACTTGGGTGCAAGTCGAGTATTTGGCAGGTGAGTCCAAGAGGTAACGGGGAAAGTAAGATAGGGCAGGAAAAAGGAAACACTCAATTTTTTTTGAGCTGGTCACTGCTGTGGCTGACTGGTGCTCCTTCCCATGGGGGCCCTCTGTGGAACTCCAAGAACTCACTTTCCCCAACCCCAGTCTTCACCTATCTTAAAAATGGCTCCATCCTTGAAGCAGTTGCCAAAAACCTCGTGGCCCCCTTGATCCCTCTCTTTCTCACTTGCCCATCCGATCTGCCAGCTGTCCCTCGCCTCTCTCTTCAGAACACTTCCTGGGTCTGACCTCTCTGCCTGGAATGTGCTGCTGCCTTCCTTGCCCAGGCCACCAGGGCCTCTGACAGAGACACTACTGCCGCCTCCTAATTGGTCTCTCTGCTTCCACTCTGCGGTGTCTCCTCCAAATCCTGCACTCACACTTCATTTTCTATGCAGCAGTGAGTCTTTTTTTTTTTTTTTTTTAACTGAAATCAGATCATGGGAATCTTCTGCTTAAACGCATGTTGCAAGTGTCTCTCCAAGACTGGGACATTTATCCACTGCTAGTTCAAGGCTGCCCTCGGGGCACTGATGCACCCACACACGCACGAGCTGAGTGTGCTCCCACGGCAGAGCACCCCAAGAGCACCTGAGGCAGGGCGCTGTCCACATGCGGGGACTGTCCCACGTCCACAGCAGCTGCAGTCGGAAGGGAGCCAGGAGGATGCCGTGTGACGACCACTGCCTCAAGGGCAGCCTGTAGGTAACTACTGGACTCAAAACAAGTTCTCCAGGTGATTTCTTCACACGACAGGGTGCAGAACCATGCTGCTGATGGGATAAATTCCAAAGCCCTCCACGTGACATGCAGTAACCTTCACAAAGGGTCCCCACCTCGCTCTCCTCTCTCACTGCCAGCCTAAATGCCCCCATGTCACACAGGTTCAGCTCTATTCCTTCTATGCTTAAGATAAAATCACACCTCCTGCTACTGTTCCACTTGTCTCATCCTCTTTACAGCAAAACTCTTTTCCCAGCTTTATCAAGGAGTAGAATACACATCCCATACAATAAATTGTGCATATTTAATGGATGCAGCTTGATAAGTTTTAACATGTGTCTACGCCAATGAAACCACCACACTCGAGAGAACAAACGTACCTATCACCCCTAAGGTTTCCTCGTGCCCCTTGGTAACCCCTGTCTCCCCTTCCTCCTTTCCCAGCCCCAGGCAACCACCTAGCTGTGGTCCCTCCCTATACACTGATCGTCCTTTCTGGAATGTTTACAGAAAGGAATCATGTTGCATGTAGTCTTTTTTGCCCGGCTCTTTCAGTCATCGTAACTGCTCTGAGATTCACCTGTGTTATGGGAACTGATAGTTCCTTTCCTTTCTACTGCTAAGGAATATTCCATTGCAGGGGTCCCCCATGATCTGTCCATCACCCTATAAGTGAATCTCTGAGTGTCACTGTCCCTGTGGCTCCTCCTCCCATTGGGTTTCCGCCTCCACCTCCACGTGGAACCCACCTGACCTGGGCACTGATAACTAGGGTGACGGTCCATCCTTGTCTGTCCGGGACAATTCTGATTTATACCTGTTGTCCTGGTGCCATTATTAATGACTCTCAGAAGTGTCTGGTTCCTAAATTACAGGGTCCAGCCGACTGCCACAGGCAATGGGAATTTCTCAGTTCTGGGGGGCGGGGAGCGGGTGGGTGTGGCGGCTCGGCAGTACTCAGCAGCTTCTCCTCCTTTGCAATGGCTTTCCTCCCTGGGGCTTGTGTGGCTCTGTGCCCACCTGGCTTTCTTCCTGCCTCGCTGGCTGAGTCTGCCTGACTCCTGGGCTACTTCCTCTTCTTCGGCTGCACCTTGAAGGACTGGGCTGCCCGGGGCTCAGTCCAAGGCCTCCTGAGTGCTCTTCCCTCGCTCTCCAGGTGGTCTCACTCAGGCCCCAGGCTCCCAGTTATTTTCATCTCCAACCCTGACCTTTCCACCAAGACCCAAGTGACTGCTTGGCCTCTCTTCCTGGATATCTGACAGGTATTCCAATATTAAAACGCCCAAACAGAATGCTCTCTTTTTTTTTTAAGAGACAGGGTCTTGCTCTGTTGCCCAGGCTGGGGTTCAGTGGCTTGATCAGGGTTCACTGCAACCTGAATTTCTGGGCTCAAGTGACCCTCCCGTCTCAGCCTCTTGGATAGCCAGGACTACAGGTGCACGTCACTATGGCCAGCTAATTAAAAGAAATTATTTTTTTGTAGAGATGGGGTCTCACTTTGTTGCCCAGGCTGGTCTTGAGCTCCAGGGCTCAAGGGATCCTCCTGCCTTGGCCTCCCAAAGCGCTGGGATTACAGGTGTGAATCACTGTGCCTGGTGTGCCCGAAACAGAATTCTGAAATCACCTTCTCCAAACCCAGTCTTCAACTATCTTAAAAATGGGTCCATCATTCGAGCGGTTGCTAAAAAGCTCACCGTCCCCTCGACCCCTCTCACTTTCTCACTCACATCCAGCGTGTCGGCACGTCCCTCGGCTCTCTCTCCGGAACACAGCCTGGAGCTGACCTCCTCGCCCGAGTGTGCTACTGCCTGGGCCACCAGGGTCTCCCCCAGAGACACCACCGTTGCCTCCCAATTGGTCTCTCTGCCTCCACTCGGGGCTGTCTCCCCAAAACGCTGCGCTCACTTCATTTTCCACACAGCAGTGAGTCTTTTTTTAACAACTGAAATCAGATCCTGGGAGCCTCCTGCTTAAAGCTGCCCAGTGACTTCCTATGGCACTGACAATAAATCCTACGCCCCTTCAGGGGTGCCCACTGACCTCTCTGACTCCGGCTCCTGGCACCTGCCTCGGTTCCTTGACGTGGCTCAGCCTGTTCCTGCCTTAGAGCCTGCACACTTGCCTGGCATGCTTTGCCCCAGACGCCCACAGCCTCGCTCCTTCTTCTGTTCAGGGCCTTCTGTGACCATCCCTCTAGAGCAGCCCCATCTCATCGGTCCCCTCTCTATCTTATTGCCCTGTTTGGTTTCCTTTTAGTCTCTGAATGGTCTTGCTTATCAGTTTTTAACTTATTTATTGTTTTTCCCACTCAAAGTTAGGCTCCAAGACAGCCGAGGCCCTGCCCGTCTTGTCCAAGGGCACATTGTAGCCACCCAGCAATTATTTTTGGGCTGGGTGCGGTAGCTCACGTCTGTAATCTCAATACTTTGGGAGGCCAAGGTGGATGGATCACCTGAGGTCAGGAGTTCGAGACCGGTCTGGCCAACATGGTGAAACCCCATCTCTACTAAAAATACAAAAATTAGCCTGGCGTGATGGTGTGAACCTGTAATCCCAGCTACTCGGGAGGCTGAGGCAGGAGAATCACTTGAACCTGGGAGGCGGAGGTTGCAGTGAGCTGAGATCGTGCCATTGCACTCCAGCCTGGGTGACGACAGTGAAGGTCTGTCTCTAAATAAATAAATATAAATAAATAAATAAATAAATAAATAATTTACTTTGGAATAGCAAATGAATAAACACAGTATTCTCTCCTGGACAGCACTGCTCTCTCAACAGTGTTCTAAGAACGAACCTGATCAGAAAAGCGGCGGTCTGTGGGTTTCACCTCCAGATCATTTATTTCCCACATTGCCTTGGCTTCTGATTTGCTCTTGGGAGATGGCATCCGAGACCCCGGAGATGTTCACCTATACTAACCTCCTGCTTAGCCTTCCCGAAAGCTAGGTGAGTAGGAGCTAACAAATTTCAGGATCACTGAGTTACAGGGGTTTCTTCAGCAATTTAGAAGGAGAACTTCCAGCCTGCGTTACGCCACAGGAACTCGGCTTCAATTATCCAATTGCGGATGGCAGGCTACTCTTTGCCGACTGTCAGAAAAGTCGATTCTCAAAGCACTCTTTTACATGTTTATATGGATGGATTCTCTGTTTAGCAGAGGCACAGAGCAAGTGCATGCTGTGAATTCATTGGGAAACAGCTATTTGAGACGGACAGCATGGGCAGTTTTCAATGACTGGCCGTGCAAAATTACTACCATAGGGACATCTGGTGAGACAGAAACGCCTTCCTTTAAAGAGGTGGTGGGTGATGGGGAAACCACCTAGTCCAGCACAGTCACAAGGTGGGCATCCTAGCTTTCCTAATAGGGTGCCCGACTTCTTTGACATGGCCACCCATCTTCCTTCCCCAGTCCAGAGCCCATCTGACCCCGAGCCATCAGCTGCCCTGTCCCCACCAAGATGTCTGGTGGAGAGGGAACTGAGAGAGGGAAGCAGGCGCAGGCAGGGGTCAGGCAGGTAAGAGAGAGGAGTGGGCTCAGATGGAAACCAGTGGTAGGCAGGGGTCACGGGGGAGGCGGGAGGGTCATGCCCTGCCTGGCAGCTCTGAGCTCTGAAATGTTTCCAGCACTCTGCAGGCCAAACAAGCCACATTCATGGGCAGATGTGGCCCAAGGATCACCAGAGTAGGGTCCCTGTAGGGAATGAATATTAGTCACTTCTCTGGATATTCTGTTTAAAGGATAACAGACTGCCTTGTCCTACACCATCCTCAGAACAATCCTGCAAGGGAAGCATTAGGGCCCCATCTTATGGATGGAGAAACTGAGGCACATGCCTTCCCCAAGGTCACATGGCTGGTGTGTGGTGAGCCACTATGGCTGGCATGCTAAGGTCTTAACTACCATCTTTCTGTGGGTCAAGCTAGAGTCCAAGAAAGCCACAGTCCTGGCCCATGCTAGCCTAGCCACTGTCAGGAGCACCTGTACCAGTGGAGCTCTGAGCCTCCACCCTTTTTAAACATTTTATTTTTATTTTTTGAGACGGCATCTCTCTCTGTCACCCAGGCTGGAGTGCAGTGGTGTGATCTCAGCTTACTGCAATCTTTGCCTCCCGGGTTCAAGCGATTCTCGCGCCTCAGTCTCCCGAGTAGCTGGGATTACAGGCACGCCACTATGTCCGGCTATTTTTTGTATTTTTAGTAGACACGGGGTTTCACCATGTTGGCCAGACTGGTCTCGAACTCCTGACCTAAGGTGATCCGTCTGCCTAGGCCTCCCAAAGTGCTGGGATTACAGGTGTGAACCACTGCGCCTGGCCTTTTTTTTTTTTTTTTTTTTTGGTAATAAGTCCCTGTGGGCCAGGCGCAGTGGCTTACACCTGTAATCCCAACACTTTCGGAGGCTGAGGCGGGCAGATCATGAGGTCCAGAGTTCGAGACCAGCCTGAGCAACATGGTGAAACCCCGTCTGTACTGAAAATACAAAAATTAGCCAGGCGTGGTGGCAGGCGCCTGTAATCTCAGCTACTCGAGAGGCTGAGGCAGGAGAATTACTTGAAACCAGAAGGTGGAGGTTGCAGTGAGCCGAGACTGTGCCACTGCACTCCAGCCTGGGCAAAAGAGGGAAACTCGGTCTCAAAAATAAAATAAAAAAAAAAAAAGAAAAGAAGTCCCTATGGACGAACTGTCTCCTACCCCACCCCAGCCCCCACCTCCACCTCCACTGGGTGGCGGGCGTGTGTATGTACGTGGGTTCCAGTCCTTCGAGACATTTTTCTACATATTTACGTATATACTGCATAAGTGTCATTATACCACAAGGGTGTGCTTAGCGGCTGTATGAGAGCCACATCTGCCCCAGGAAGAACGCAGGATGGAAGATTCTGTGAGTCTGGATTCCTCCACACCCCCCCAGTGCAGTTGTGTATAAAGGACATCTTTAGGAAAGGATCCAGGGGCAAAATCCTCTCCTCATGAACCAGCCTGCTTCCTCCCCCTCCAGTCGTCGGAGCTTTAACCTCAGGCTCTTTCTCCCTTGTTCTGTCTTCTTCCAGGAAGTGCACGATGAAATTCCTTCCTGCCAGAATGTCTTAACCTTTAGAACCTTGTGTCTCTCTCTCTGCGTGCGCGCGCGCGTGTGTGTGCGTGCCTTGTTTCTTTGGTGTGAATATTTTTTTTCTTTCCTTAACTAGAGTTATTTTTATGCCTTTTGTTCTTGCTGCCTCAAACCCCCTTTGCAATGGATTTTGAAAAGGATACTTTGAAACTCTGTGGCTGGTGTGTAGTTAATGGGAACACCTTTCCTGGCCCACATTTTGTCCTTCTCTTCCTTCTTTACAGTTGGCAAGAATCAACTGTGCTGAAACTGTAAAGCACTTTTAATACAATATTAATATTATTTCAATCTAAGTAATTAACTCAGCAAGGCCACTTTCCTCCCTGGCCCCAGGGTAGAATGGCATGTCTTTTGCAATGAACACACAACTGCCCAACAAAGATTCATGGTGGCACGTTTCCACTGTGACAACAGTGAAGCACAGCTGTGGGCTTTAGCATCTTAAGTCACTTTCTCTGGAGAGGTGCACCTGCCTTTGGCGCAGCCAGTACAACCTGAGAACAAACCTCTGGAACGAAACATTGGCTAGGCCCAAATACTACATGCCAAGGTGGGTCCGTTAAGGTAAATGGCGCCTTGGCATGGCGACACAACTGAATTTGGCCCAGACGTGCACTGGCTGGACTTCAGGCACAGCCCAGGGAGCCCACACTGCAGGAGTCCCACACTCTGGGAGTTGTGTCATTGGCTGGGAACACTCACTGGCACCTCTGCAGAGCAAAAGCATGGGCTGCTGTCCTTCCTAGCTCTTTACCCGGAAGTGCTAGCTCCAGAACAGGAAGGTGTCAGGGGTTCTGGGCCAGGGGTTTAGGGTTTGTCTCCCGGACTCACTGCTTTTATCCCAACTGTAGGTCTATCGAGGTATGGAGGGCTATGGGGGCGGTGAGGTGCTGTCTCCCAGAGCGCTGCCACGCACACGTCAGGACCTGGCTCAAGGACTGACTCCTCCAGGGAGCCCTTGGCCCTCCCTGTCTTCCCCTCCTCCCCGACTCTGGTTGACTTGAGTCTTCCTCTGAGGTTTCAGTGTTGGGCTTGCAACCTGGTTCTCTGCACCTACTGCTTAGCCGAGTGTCCACAGATACACGCTTGTCCTCCCCAGGAGGCAAGACCTTCAAGGACAGGGGAAAGGGCTATTCCTATCTGTCCTGAGGTCTTGCTTTGGGGAATAAACTTTCAGGGAGTTCTGGTTTCATTGGGGAGTGACCTTCATGGTCTTTTACATGTCCCTTGGGAGGAAGGCCAGTGAAAACCATTCTTTGTGATGTGAAATTTAATTTCCTAGAAGGGACAGAAGAAGATGGTAAGACACTGAGACATTTAACAAACACCTACTATATGCCACACTCTGGGAAGACCATGCCATGCCCCACCTGGCATCACAGACTCAGGATAACGAACGTGGATGGGATCCGATTAGTTCACACACTGGTGGTCCTCTGGCTGAAACCATGCTCGTTTAGCTCACCAAGCATTTAAGAATTTTAGAATTATTAGTAATATCTACAAATTGCGAGCTTTCACATAACAAGGTGCATTTCTGGCCTCTGTTGAAAAACTTAGGCTGTGTGGCAACACCGGGTCGGCGCTAACATGAGGAGTAATGGCTGCCCTCCTGCAGGGCCTGGCTCTCCAGTGACAATGGTCGCTCTATAGAAAGGCAGGGCTGTGCCGTGTGCGGTAACTCATGCCTGTAATCCCAGCACTTTGGGAGGCTGAGGTGGGCGGATAATCTGAGGTCAGGAGTTCGAGTCCAGCCTGGCCAACATGGCGAAACTCCATCTCTACTAAAAATACAAAAAAATTAGCCAGGTATAGGGCCACACACGTGTAATCTCAGCTACTCAGGACGCTGCGGCAGGAGAATCGCTTGAACCCAGGAGGCAGAGGTTGCAGTGAGCCGAGATCATGCCACTGTACTTCAGCTGGGGAACAGAGTGAGACTCTGTCTCAAAAAAAAAAAAAAAAAAAAGAAAAGAAAAGAAAAAGAAAAGCAGGGCTGTGAAGTGGGCACCAGAATGCCTGGTAGTCATGTGATCGTCAGCAAGTTGCTCTGCCTTTCTGTACCTCAGTTTCCCCATCTGTAAAATGGAGCCGGTAACTGCAGTACCTGCCTCATAGGACTGTTGTGCAGAATAAATGAGCTGATTTACATCAAGTGCTTTAAATGCTGCTTGCCACATATGCAAGACACAGGAGTTACCCTCATGTCTTGTACCTAATGTACCACACTTAAATGTATAGACCCATCAAGGCTGGCTGCTCGGGTTGGCATGGCTCAGAGACAATGCTTTGCAGGGCCCAGTGCAGCAATCCCCCTGTTTCTGGCAGAGGTTGGCAGCAGCCATAGGAGGAGCCCCATGCACTCTGAGGTCAAGACTCAACTAAGTTTGGGTTGAGGCCCTGGCATGCAAATCTTGTAATTTTATTCAATGCAGCCCATACTGTATGGGAGTCTTTTGGTGTTGGGGGGCAGGGGTGGTAGGGGAGGGTCCTGGCCTGTGTGGGATGCAAAGGAAGCAAGCCAGGGTCCTCGCTTTGAAGAGCTCACAACCAGCTATAGGTGAAGCGGTCACATGCTCAAATGCTAGTTGCACTGCAGCCATGGGGGTCTGTGAGCTGAACAACGCATACCCTCAAGTCCAGAGGAAGCAGGGAGCATTCCGCTCCAGCCAGTGGATGAAAGAGAGGGAATATTGCCAGGTCATCAAAAGCCAATTTCCAAATGTTGTCATTAAACAATTCATAAGCTGTAAACACCGTGAGGACCAAACCGAACGCATCACAGGGCAGATTTGGCTGGGGGTGCCTGTTTGTATGTCAGAAACTCAGGACCCTAAGGAACACCCTCAGGAAGCAGGGACTTGGTGCCAGGAAGGGTGTGGCTGGAGACCCCCGGAAGGGGCCTGAGGCAGGCTAGGGGTACGGGGAGGCTTGTCTGTGAAGTCAGGCTCAAGCTGAACCTCAGTGTTTTGAAAGGCAGGCTTGTAACAAGACGGGTCCAGTGTTCCAGGCTCTGGGGATGGCAGGAGCTAAGGCAGAGGGGAGAGAAGAGTTTTATGAGGGCCAGTGGGAGGTCAAAGCTATCTAAGCATGAAAGAGCCAGAGAGTCAGATTTTGGGGTCAGGGAGTGGCGGAAGTCACCAATGCAAACGCATTCAGGGTCCAGGCAAGTACCGCAAATGAGACAGGCAATGGGGTATAAGGACAACAGTGTCGCTGTGACTCAGCTCCACTCAAGTTTCCAGGTATAAATGTGGGATCTTCTAGTTTCTCAAAAAATGCAAAAAACTTCATATTTTCATGCAAAACCTCCCAATTTAAAAATGTTGGCTATTAATTCAAATAATTTTGAAAACATGTGATCCAGCGGAAGTCTACCTGTGAGCTGCATCTGGTGACCGGTGCACAGCCTCTGTGTCCAGCCTTCTTCCCAGGATGCTCTGGGAGGCATGTGACAGCAGTGGGTCATGGTTGCTCCCCTGAGGCATTCTGCAGCTGGGAGGCCCTGGGCTCATCCCCTTCATTGCAGGGCCCCTGGGCCTCCCCTGCCTGGGCACGAGCTTGCAGGGGCAGGCAGCGTATCAGTGCTGATTCCCAGCACAACGCCTGGGCTTGGGGCAATTGACAAACCTCTGCTGATGAGAGGAGGGGCTGAGCCCATGAGCAGTGGAGGGGAGGATGGGGATACACGGGAATAAGGCTTCACACAGCAACAGGAAGAAGGGAAGGGATGAGCTGGATTGGGAAGGAGACTGGTTTTGGAAATCGAACTGGTAGGACTTAGAGATGCCTGACAGTGAGGGGCAAAGGGAAGTCAGAGGATCAAAGTTGTGAGCCAGGAGCTGGCGCAGACCGAAAAAGGAAGTGGAGAAGGAAGCCTGGCATGGGTGGACAGACGGGCAGGGTTTGGGTGTGCCAAGTGGGAGTAGTGTGCATTCACAGTAAGAAAGGCCAGAAATAGCGATCCAGTGGTCAGGCCTGCAGCTTTGATATGTGGTTAAGTGTCAAGGAAGGTTTAAGTTTGGGAGCTGATGAATAAATTCAACAGCATGTGACTCCTATGTTCTTAGAGAAAAAGAAAAAGTACCTAGGTCGGGTATGATTTTCTATCTTCCCTGGTGATTTTTCCCTCTTTCAGAGGCAGAACTTCAATTTCCCATTGAAAATCCAGCCTTCTCTTCATTTCACCTCATGTGGATAATGTGGGCCCACCCCAGGTAGCAATGCAGGTCTGACCAATAATAAGCGCTAGATTGCAGCTTTCATGAGGACAGTCTCTTTCTGCGGGGGCTGCTGAAATAAACATGAACCTGATGCCACTGGGGGCTACCACGTGGAACCTGAAGATGAGGCCAGCACAGAGGGGAAGAGAGCTGAGTGATGGAGGGAGGCAGATTCCTGATGACATCATGTGAAATCCTGGATGCCGCCATACCTAAAGCCAGCCACCCAGCGTCTTCTCTTACATGAGCCAAAGACTTCTATTTTGTGCTTAACCCAGTTTTAATTGGGTTTTCTGTCTTTTGCTACCAAGAGAATCCTGGCTGATAAAACAGCCCTTCTACTGAGAACTCCAATCAACAGGCTCAGCTACTGAGTCAGTCCTGGCCAAGGCTGGCAGGAGGCAGGTGGGAAGCTCCACCCTCCAGGCGATCTGTGATTTCTCCTGCTGTGCCAGTCAGCACCTACACCTGGGTGAGCAGCCCTCCCCTGCCCAGACATCTGCCTACTTCCAGTTGCAGCCTGCCCACCTGGTCTGCACAGCACAGGACATGGGTCTCAGCTTCCATGCTGGCTCTGCATCCACTTTCATTCTCTCTAGGAGCAGAGCCTGGCTCTGAATCCCCATGTTCTTGTGGGGCTGCTCTCTTTAAAGGCTGAATGTGGCTGGGCCCAGTGGTTCCTGCCTGTAAATCCTAGCATTTTGGGAGGCTGAGGCAAGTGGTCACTTGAGGTCAGGAGTTCGAGACCAGCCTGGCCAACATGGCAAAACCCGTCTCTACTGAAAATATGAAAATTAGCTGGGCATGGTGGCGCGTGCCTGTAGTCCCAGCTACTCAGGAGGTTGAGGCAGGAGAACTGCTTGAACCCAGGGGGTGGAGTTTGCAGCGAACTGAGATCGGGCCACTGCACTCCAGCCTGGGTGACAAAGCGAGACTCTGCCTCTAAATAAATAAACAAATAAATACATAAAGGCTGAATTCTCTGTTCACTTCTCCTTCCCCTGCTGGCTGGGGACCCACTTTAAGGCTGACCCTCTTGGAAGTCTCATGGCTACCATGTCTGTACCTACCTGAGTGAGGACTCTGCCCACAGACTGTACTCACTGCATCCCACCCAACGGAAAGCACCCTCTGGCCATTGGCAGTGGCCTAGACCAAGCCTGAGGTCCACAGCTCAGGAAGCTTCCCACGCAATGGGGTCAGTCCCCTTTTCACCAGTTGCCCTGCTAAGATCCCCAGCATACTTCCTGGACCCCACAGTGCCCAAACCCTGTCATGGGGCAGAGCCATCAGGCCACACTGACTCGGGTGACCAAATGAAGGTGACATCTTTGACTTCCGAGTCATTGCAATGCTTGGTCTTGGTTTGTATCAGATCCAAACAAACCAAGTGTAAAAGAAACAATTTTGAGAGAATTAGGAATGTTTAAACATGAAGTGGGTATCAGAGCATGATAATTAATTATGGCCATGCACGATAGTGCCATCAAGGTTACAGAAAAATAAACAAACAAATGTCTTTTTCTGTTAGAGATGTATACTGAAGGATTTATGAGTGAAATAGTGTGATAACTACAATTTGCTTTCAAATGTTAGGGGGATACGTGAAACAACAATAGCAGAATGTTGGTAATTATTGAAGCAGGTGATGGATACACTCCTCATTACTAAACTAATCCCTTCACTTTTACATTCATTCAAAAACTTCTTCCCAGAAAAAGGCATTGCTGAAAATGCAAATAGTCATAGGATGAGTTGAGTCTACCCAAAGGGTACCCCAAGAGCACTGACACCCTCATCCAAGCCACCACCATCTTCAGCTAGGCTGTTCTTAGCTAGACTATGTCTTGAGCCTCCTCTCTCTGGGCTCCCTCTGCCCCCTGATCCATTCTCCAAATCAACCAGAGTAGTCTTTTAAATTCCTCAATCAGGACCAGGCGCGGTGGCTCACACCTGTAATCCCAGCACTTTGGGAAGCTGAGGCGGGAGGATGACTTGAGGCCAAGAGTTTGAGACCTGCCTATCTCTGCAAAAAATAAAAAAAAACTAGCTGTGGTGGTGTGCACACCTGGGGTCCCAGCTACTTGGGAGGCTGAGGTGGGAGGAACACTTGAACCCAGGAGGTCAAGGCTGCAGTGAGCCATGATCACGCCACTGCGCTCCAGCCTGGGCAACAGAGAGAGACTATCTAGAAAAACAAACAAACAAACAAACAAACATCATCCATCAGATCATGTCACCCTGCTCACAAGCCTCCGGCAATGACACTAACAACTGACCCTTGTACAGAGGGCGGGAGGCCAGGAACGACTCGAGCACTTTACATGCATTCACTGGACATTTTCTAGATAACGCTGAGGCATAGAGATGTGAGGTAACCTGCCCCAGGCCACATGGTCTCAGATGGGCTGGCTCTGACCATACTATATTCTGCCTGTCTCCGAATCAGATCCAAACCTGCTGGCCCACAGGATCTTGTCCCCACCTCCCTCTGGGACCTCCCATGACACTCCTTGTTCCCCATGCTCCAGCCACTTGGCGAAACCACAGTCCTTGAACTCCTGCCGCAGGGCCTTTGCTCCTGCTATGCCCTGCGGGGAATGCCCTTCCCACAGATGCCCCATGGATGCTCCTGGTCATCACTGAGCTCGGGGAAGGACTCTGGCCACCTGGCTCTAAGCAGCCCAGCCTCCTCCTCCCTGTGGCCCTCATTCACTGTCCTGTGTTATTGTCATGGATGGTGGCAGGGGTGGGGATGGTACTGGGATGAAACTGTTCCATTTCAGATCATCAGACATTAGATTCTCATAAGGAGCGTACAGCATAGACCCTTCACATGTGCAGTTCCCAATAGGGTTTCCATGCCTGTGAGAATCTCATGCCACTGCCGATCTGACAGGAGGCAGAGCCCAGGTGGTCATGCTGGCTCATCCGGGGCTTACCTCCTGCTATGCGGCCTGGTTCCTAACAGGCCTCAGACTGGTACTGGTTTGTGGCCCGGGAGCTGGGGACCCCTGGCCTAGACCACATTACATGTCACAGAAATATGCCCCTGGAGAAATGTAGCATTTATTTTTCAAAAACAATTTAACGAGTGCCTTTCTGTATATGAAATATACCCTGGGTGCCCGTCCTGCCTGGATGCTCACTGCTGTCCCACTTCCTGGTGTGACCAGGCTGGAGGCGGCACTTGCGTGGTGACGCTGTGGGTGATGATGGGGATGGTGTGCTTATCTGTACTGTCACACATAACTAATATGACTATTATAAAGGCAAACAGATGGAGCACGGAGAGCTGCTGGAAGCCCACTTTTTGGATGAGTTATTACCTACTATAGAAGGGAGACTATCGGTTTCTTCCTCCCAACAGATGCCACTCTGCAGGAGAACCAGTGCCGTGAAAAACCAGAGAAAGACAAAGTGGACCTCAAATTCCCCTCCCCGGCTTTGTCTCTTACCACCTGCTAGCTGGGCAAGTCACTTAATCTGGGGAACACCAGAAGATATGACACACATAGTAGCACATCCTCCTGAGCCCACGGCAGACGTGGCTGATCAATCATCGCACCCTTTCCTCGATGAACCAGAAAGAAGGTTCCAGATCTTTCTCAGGACGGCACTCCAGCAAGCTGTTTCCCATCAGCGTTGGCAAAAGAGACACAGCCTATTTGCCATCTGGGATCTCACTGTCCTAAGTTCTGGCTTCTTCGTCTGTAAGATGGGAAATACCACTACCTGCCTCATAGGATCACTGGGGGTTAATTGAGATGATTCATTTGTTCAGTTATTCATTCATGCATTGAATATTTACTGAGTGCCCACAGGGTGCCTATACGTGCCTGATACCTACGGCACTGAATAAATGGCAGCTGTCACAAGTAGAGGCATCTGTTTGCTGCCTTCTGTGCACTGCTGCGGCGGCAGTGCAGCCTCCACGTCCTCACTTCGCCTCTCCCATCCCTCTCCTCTGGCCCAGCTGACGCTTACAGCATCACCAAGTGAGGGGGGAAGGAGCCCGTAAATGCTAGCGTGAGGATTTCACAGGCAGCACATTTCCCAATAAAAGAGACTCCCCTTTTTCTAATCCCTTCCTTTCTTCCGTTCTAAATAAGCCCTGGTTGGATTAGCTGCCCACATTTAACTTTTCTTCTTCAGATTCCCATACACAAAACACTGTATTAACAAGCCACGTCTACCAGGCCAAGCTATATTTCCTCTAAACTCTCATTTTATCTCCTCTAAAACACACAGTAATAGCATCCTCTGGAGAATATTAAATCAAACCAACCTGCAGCTGCATTTGTTTGCGCTTTTCTGCTCCTGGTAAATTCTGGCAACAGATGGGTGTGTGTTACATAAGTGGTGCCCGGCAGGAGCCGCAGTCCTCCACACTCCAGCCTGGGTGCGGAAAGACCTCGGCTCTCAAATCCCTGCAGCCAACAGCTCCCCCACGCACCCGTGACGACACCCCAAGCTCCTGAGGGACTCTTAAGACCCTATGCCATTTTAGACAATTCTATAAGCACAAGGAAGGCTGAGCATAGGTTAAAGAACAAAGGCAGGCCCTGGCCAAAAGGGATGAAGCTTATCTTTGTTGTAATCCTGCACATAAAATCTGCTTTCCTTGCCCTGAGATATATATTCAGTGACAGGGCCGAGCTGCAGGGCACAGGCCTGGGCAGCTGGCATTGTTCCATTGCCCATTCCAGAAGAGGGTGCTGATGGCCACCAGCCAGGAAGCACTGAGTGGGACTTGGAATGAGAGGACCCGGCCCCAGATGCTCGCAGTGTGCAGTGACTATGTGGGCTGGGGCTGCATTCCGGGGTCTGAGGGCCAGCCTCTGAGCACACAAGAGGCCAGGGCTGGCAAGTGGAGAAGGCGGGTCTGACAAGCCCAGAGAAATTTCCACAAGTTCCCAATGGCTTGGCCTTCTTTTTTTCAAGTTTAAACTTCAGGTGTTTGTTTAAAAACAAACAAGCAAACAAACAACCTCAAAGATCAGAAATGAGAGAAAGCTCTGGGCAGCACTGTGTGTACACACAGCTGGCCGGGGCTGCCTGTCCTGTTAGTTTCCTGAAGCGCGGTGCCTCACAACTGACAGGTGCTCGGGACGTGATCACTAGGTGGATGGACAGCTGGTGGGTGGCAGAACTAGCAAGAAGCAGCTCAGGAAGGGAGGATCGGAAGGAGGGAAGGAGGGAAGGAGGGAGGGAAGAGGGGAGGACTGCCTCTCTAGGACTAGGTTCCCAGCTCTGCCTCCAACCTGCCATGTGGTCTTGTGCAAGCCACCTAGACTCTCCTATCCTCTCATCTGGATATCAGTAAGGATAACACAGCTGCTTATGGATTATTAGGAACATGAGCTCATTCATTCATTCATTCATTCATCCATTCATTCATTCATCCATCAACCACGTATTTCTCCTTTCACTAGGGCGGGAGTGGAAATGACTCGGGGTGGAGACGTCTCTTAAGGGGTCCATGGTGGCCTGGGAAAGTAGCCATAAATTCCGGTCAGGAGATGGTGGAACATGTTCATGAGGTCCCAGAGAAGTGCAAGGGGCAGGGGGCAGGGGGCAGGGTCGGCTTCCTGGAGAAAGTGACGTCTGGGTTTCCAGGAATATGAGGCAGAGATGGGCATTCTGAGTTGAGTGAGATGTGGGTGTGAGGGGCAGGGATAAAGGTATCACTGCCATGGTCAGGGGGTGGAAAGCCAGGGCAGCCTACATTCTGACAGGAGAGAGGCAGGGCCCAGCGTGAGGGGATTAGGAGGCTCTGATGTCACACTCAGGGGGTTGACCTTGATCCTCTGGGCCAAGGGGAGGCTCTGAGGGTTTGAAGCAGCAATGATGTGTGACTGGATCTCCCTGGAGGCTGCTGGAGACAGACTGGGTTGGGCCTAGGACCAGTGAGAGCGATTAGGAGGCTATGTTCTTTCACACCTCCATGCCTGTGAACAGGCAGGGCCCTCCATCCAGGATACACTTTCTCCTTTCCTGCCTCGGCTGACTGCCATTGTCCTTTGCCACCACAGCTCAGGCGTGTGTTCCTTCAAGAACCTTCCCTGATCTCTCCCAGCCTGAGGCGGGCTCCTTTCTCCACACTACGCACAGTCTGGGGCAGGCTAGCTCAAAAAGAAGAGTTTTGTTTGAATTGCATGGTGGTTTAAAAAGAACTTAAATTAGCTACTGACATTTACAAATAAGGAAGGCTCATGTCAAAACTCAAGATATCCAGCTCTCTGGGCATGTTGGGAAGATCTGGCAGAACTGGCTGGTATTCTACAAAGCAACCCTTAGTTGAAGCTGAAAAGTACCCTTCCCTTTCCCTAGGGTATGGGCTTGCCAGTCTGCCAGAGTCCTCACCACTCCCTAATGTCTCTAGCAAGACTGAAGGTGACGCTCCATTCCTATTTATAATCTCACTTGAACGATTGCTTCCCTTACAGATTTGAAAGGAAAGTACAACTCTTGCCCCTATGTCTACCATAAGAGGGGCAGATAGGCCAAGAGAATTCCTGTCCTTCCTCACTATTTAGTTCCCTGATGGAACTATGAGTGCATGAAAAACAGCCCAGAGAAGGAAGGAAAGGGTGTGGGCACAGGCAGCAGCATGAGGGTAGATAGTGTGAGGTTAGAAAGGAGGGTGTGGATCCTGCAACCGGAGGTGGTAGGTCCAAAGGTAGCAAGTTATCTCAATTGATCACAGTCAGTTACAGAACTAACTCCTTTTTCCATTCTATCGCCGCTTCTCATTACTGTACTTGACTAGTCTTTAAAAAAATAAAAAATAGAACCAGAGGGGCACAACAGCCAGAGGTCAAGGGCCTGGCTAGTCACAGTGAGATCCACAGAACAGGAAGACTGGGATGCCTGGGAGCTGGCTGGACCTGCAGAATCTCAGGCCCTGCCCCAGACCTGCTGAATTAGAACCTGCATTTTAGCAAGATCCCACGGATGAGTCAGTGCAAGTTAACATTTGAGAAGTGAAGGCTACGAGAAAGGGCCTGGAGTCCGAATGCAGGCGTTCACATTCTCACTCTGACACTGACTGGCTATGTGACTTGGGGCAAGTTACATAATCTCTCTGTGTCTGTGTTTCCTTATCTGTAAAACTGAGTCTCAGCTTGTATTTTTCCAGTTCCCCCAAGGGTGGCCTGATACCACCTCCCAACGCCAGCAGCCGGAAGCTCTGTCCCTGGGGGCTATGAGAATGCAGTGTGAACCTGCCACCAGGCTCCTGCTGCACACGCAAGGCCAGCAGGGCCTCCATGTATCCATTTTGCAACTTTAGGAACCAGGCTATTGGCAAACTGCTAAGCGTTTCCATCAACCCAGTGCCCAGTGGGGAACCAGCGCCTGTTACTTACGCCATCAGCAGTCCAGTAATTCTGAACCTTGATCTTGGCCAGACTGAAGTCCCCCAGCTGTCTTGTGTTTCGAATAACAAAAAACAGCTGGAGAGGCGGGCGGAAGGGGCAGGTCCACGGGGAGGAGTCTTTCTCGTCCTAGAAGGCCAGCAAGAGAGGGAAATCATTAGGCACATTTCTGCCTCTCCCCAAAGTAAAATGGCAGTGGCTCTTTGGCTCACGAAAACCAGGAGAGGCCTGGTGAGGGCTTAGGGCAGGCAGCCAGGCCACCCCATTGCCATCACCCAGGCTGGGGACTCAGATCACCCTGTCTGGACGGCACTTCACAGCAGGCTACTGACCCCGTCCCACCCCCTGCACAAAGCTGCCACACGGACCCCTCTGATCTGCCAACCAGATGGAATTTAAAATGCAGCGGGCTTTATTTTAATCAACTTAATCGGCTTTGAGGAGAGCTCTGGGGGAGGGGAAAGACGCTAGAGAGAAGGACAGGACACTATTTGATTAACCTGGCAAACAGAGCCTTTGATTTTCTTTTGTAAAACACTGCCGAATTTTAAAATTTTTTAAATAGAAAAGAAAGAAAGCCACTGGCTCAGGCGTTGGCTGGGCCAGGGCCAGGGCACTGAGCCCTGGGATTTATTCTGTTCCTTTCTGGGTTTCCAAGCTTGGAGGCTTCAGTTTGCAGACTCCCCCTGACGGAGGCCCCAGGGGCAGGTGAACAGGGACGCCTTGCTGTCATTCTCATTCGCACTGACAAAATTGCATGTCATGAGTGCTTTGGGTGCCGATGGAAAAAGCTAAACTGGGGGACTTTTCTCAGCCCCAGCCACCTTTTCTTGGCTTTCTGCAATACCTATTCACTCTCCATTGGGACAAAACTCACAGCTGCTCCCAAACGTGTCCACGCTGGCTTGACCTGGTGCCTTGGCACAGGGTGGGCCTCTGCTTGCTTGCAATTCTCGCAATTCTCTTCCTAACCTTCTCAATCTGGGGAATTCAGCAAATCCAAGTGCCCTTGGCTCCTTGCAGTCCCCGAGCTTGGTGCCTACCTCGGGGTCCCACGATCATCTTTTTTCACATCCATGTCATGCCCTCATTCAGCCGTGAGCTCAAGGGAAGGGGTCGTGTCTAGTTATTCCAGAACCCTAGGCTTTTAGCAGTTTCTTGGCACATGGAAGATGCCAAAAAAAAAGAAAACACACATCTTTGTGTAATAAATAAATGACTAAGTGAATGCATAAATGGAGTGTGCCTCCTAACATCTGCCCTTTCATTAAAGCTTTAGGGAGGAGACTGTAGGCCAGGCGCGATGGCTCACATCTCTAATCCCAGCACTTTGGGAAGCAGATGGATCACCTGAGGTCAGGAGTTCAAGACCAGCCTCTCCAACTTGACAAAACCCTGTTCTCTACTAATAATACAAAAATTAGTTGGGCGTGGTGGGGCATGCCTGTAATCCCAGCAACTCAGGAGGCTGAGGCAGGAGAACAGCTTGAACTCGTGAGGTGGATGTTGCAGTGAGCCGAGATTGTGTCACTGAACTCCAAACTCCATCTCCAAAAAAAACCCAAAAAACAAACAAACAGAGAACAGACTGTAAGCTTTGTTTGGTTCATGCAATGTTAAAAAAAAACAAACAAACAAACACACACAAATTCATTGCCAACATTTAAAAATGGGGAGATTCAGAGAGGTGCAGTGGCTCATACCTTTAATCCCAGTGATCTGGGAGGCTGAGGCAGGAGGATCGTTTGAGGCCAGGAGTTAGAGACCTGTCTAAGTAATATAGAGAGACCTTGTCTCTACAAAAAAAATTTTTTTAATTAGCAGGGTATGGCAGTATTTGCCTATAGTTCTGGCTACTCGGGAGACTGAAGTGGGCGGATCGCTTGAGCCCAGGAGTTTGGTACCACTGCACTCTAGCCTGGGCAACACAGTGAGACCTTGTCTCTAAGAAAAAAGGAAAAATATGAGGGCCGGGTGCAGTGGCTCACACCTGTAATCCCAGCACTTTGGGAGGCCGAGGCGGGTGGATCATTTGAGGTCAGGAGTTCAAGACTAGCCTGGCCAATGTAGTGAAACCCTGTCTCTACTAAAAGAAAAAAAAAAATACAAAATTTAGCCGGGCATGGTGGCGGGCCTGTAATTCCAGCTACTGGAGAGGCTGAGGCAGGGGAATCACTTGAACCTGGAAGGTGGAGGTTGCAGGAAGCCAAGATCGCACCACTGCACTCCAGCCTGGGTGATGGAGTGAGACTCTGTCTCAAAAATAGGTGGTGGTGGAATGGGGAGATTTCTCCAAACAGCCAGATTTCCGGCGCCTCTGCAGACTCAGAAAACATGGCAGCTCAGGAGCCCTGATGGCCGTTTCCTGGAGCCAAGAGTGTGCAGCCCCTGAAGCCCGCCATTCCCCAGGGCTCCACGGTCCCCACCACTCCCTACTGCTTCACATCCACCTCGCTTCCCTCTTCTGCCTCTGCCTGGCCCCTGTAGGCATTGAGTCTGTGGTCCTTGTTTAGGGCAGCAGCAGCAAGTCCCATCTGCCAATAAGCAACCTCCGCGGGCCTGACACTGGCTGACTTGTCCCTTTTATCTCAAAGGGGCATCGCCCTGCATTTGAGAACATCTCGACAGACTCCCCGCCACCAGGAACGTGCCTGCTACTTGACAGAGCCAGGGAGGGAGGATTGGCTGATCTGGGGTTTGATCAGCCCCCAGGAGATGGGAGGCCCAGGCTCCAGCTGCGGTGGAGGACAAAGGGGGCTTGTTTCGGTGACAATGGTGCCTTTCAGGAGGGAGGAGGTGGCTTTTGTTAAGGGGGAACGATGAGTTCAAGGGGTTCTGACTTATTCTGGCAAGTTTCTCCAGCTCTACAAGAACTTCTAGTGCTCTGGGCAGCTGCGAGGGGTCAAGAAACCACATCCCCAAATCCAGCGGGTGAGTCTCATTCCTTTGCTGAGTGGGGGCCTAAAATGGGTCACTGTGGCTGCCTGACAAAGGAAGAGACTGATGGCTGACCCTTAGATGTGGGCTAGGGGACTGTAATTGATTTCCCTTCACATTTCTGTCAGCAGGAGGAGTAACAGGAGGCCTAAGTGGGAATTGTGGTGTTCAAAGTCAAAGAACATTAACCTGAGGATAACTCTGGGCCTCATTAGCACCCCAGCCTTCTGATGTTTTCTCTCCACAGACAGGATCTCAGAGAGAAAGGCTTATGGGAAGCTGCCCAGGACTGACCTGGCACATGCTGGGAAAACCCCTCGGTGCCAGGGCAGGAGGCAGAGCATCTGCGGCTCCTCCCTCCCCATCACAGGGGGTAAGGAATACAGCAGAACGGGAATCGGGCGCCTTCATGCTGCTGTTACTGCCCTTGGTTCTGGCTTCTTTCACTTGGAAACCCCAGGAGGTGGGCATTGCTGTAATGCATGTGCTACTGACCAAAACAGGCCAAAGCTCAGCGAGGGGTGGGATCGCCTAAGGTTGCTCAATGCCTACGTGGTGGAGTGAGGATCTGAACCTCCATCTTTCATGCATTAATTCATTCTGTCTCTGGATTCCCCTGAGGCAGACCCTGAGGCAAGGATCCATGTGTAAGTAGCTTATTTAGACAGAGCAGAAAATATCAATGGGAGAGTGAAGAAGTGAGACAAGGCAGGGAAGGTGGCTCATAAAGGGTATGTTATGAAGACAGCTGCTCCTGTGGGCAACTAGAGCTTAATCCCCCCAGGGAATCTGGAAGCCAGGGTGGAACAGGCGTCAGAGTGACTGCACCAACAGGGCCAGGGAGCTGGGGTATTTATACCCCAACTTCCACCAATGTTGGTTGAGTGCTGCTCCTGGGGGTTCTCTATTTCTCTCTGTATGGGTGGTAAAGTAGGCCCTGGAGGCCAAAAAAAGAATCCTCCAGGAAAGAAATCTCAATGCTGCCATTCAGAAAAGCAGTCAGCATGCCCTGAAGTGCTAGGGCAAAAGGGTGGAAGCAGGCACGGACACATCTACTCCATAACTTGTCCAACAAACACTGTACAGGGTCCCTCCTGGGGGACCGATGCTGAGCCAGACACGGGGCATGTGCAAGGGAACCTGACCCACCAGGTCCTAGTAGCTCTGTGCTATGAGGGAAGGCAAACAGGTAATGTTTCCAAGAAAAAAAAAAATCAAGCAGGGACACATTCTAGGAAAAAAATAAGAGAGAATTATTCATGGCCCATGGAACAGCTATTTTAGAAGGGATGGTTAGAGAAGGCTTCTCTGAGGAGGTAACTTTCTAACTCCTAAACCAAACGTGCCTTTTTAACTCCAGCATTAACATAACACTGAATAGTAACCCGCAGGGAGATAGCGTGCTGCCCTCAGAAGTAGCTCCAATTTAATAAATTATTGCATTAAAAAGGAACAAACTATTGACACACACAACAATATGGAAGGATGTCAAGGGCATTACACTGAGTAAAAAAACCTCAGAAAGGTTACCGACTTTAGTAATGATATAAATGCTATATAAACGGTATGATTCCATTTACATAGCATTCTTGAAATGACAAAATGTATGTAGAGGAACAAATCAGTGGTTTCCATTGTCAGGACTGGGCTTGGGGAAGTAGGGCTGTACAGGAGGAGCCCAAGGGAACTCCTCGGTGGTGATGGAACTGGTCTGAATCTCGATGTCTGTATCTTTAGAAAGAAATCTATATATGTGATAAAATTGCATAGAACCATATACATGTACACACAAGTGAGTGTATGAAGGTCTGTACATTATACCAATGTCAAGGTCCTGGTTTTGATTATGTACTACAGTTACATAGGATTTACCACTGGGGGAAACTGGGTAAAGGTGTATAAGATTTCTCTGTTCTTTTTTTTCAAAATGGAGATATAATTCACATAGCATAAAATTCGCCATTTTAAAGCGTTCAGTTCAGTGGTGTTCACAAGGTTCAGTACATTCACAAGGTTGTGCAACCATTACCATTCTCTTCTTCTAGTACATTTTCACCACCCTCAAAAGATACCCATGTTCATTAGCAGTCTCTCCCCATTCCTGCCTCTCCCAGCCCCTGGCAATGACTAATCTACTTTCTGTCTTCAGATTTGCCTATTCTGGACATTTCACATAAATGAAATTATACAACACAGCCTTCTGTGTCTGGCTTCTTTCACTTGGCATAATGTTTTCAAGATTCATCCAGGTTGTAGCATGTAGCAATACTTCTTTCCTTTTTAGGGCTGAATAATATTCCATTTTGTGGAAATACTACATTTTCTTTATTCATTCATTGATGGACATCTGGCTGTTTCTACTACTTTTTGGCTATTCTGAATAATGCTGCTATGAACATGCATGTACAAGTTTTTTGTTGTTTTTTTTTAAATAAACGTATGTTTTTAGTTATCTTGGGTATATACCTAGGAATGGAATCGCTAGGTCATGGGTAACCCTACATTTACCTTTTTGAGAAACTGTTAAGTTGTTTTCCACAGGGGCTGAGCCATTTTACATTTCCACAAGCAAAGAATGAAGGTTCCAATTTCTCCACATGCTCATCAATACTTATTTTCTCTCTCTTTTTTTTTTTTTTTTAAAAAATACAGCTATCCTAGTGTTTGTGAAGTGATATCTCATTGTGGTTTTGATTTGCATTTCCCTAACAACTTATGATGTTAAGTATCTTTAATGTGCTCACCAGCCATTTGTACATCTTTTTTGGAGAAATGTCTATTCAAAGTCATTTGGCCATATTTTAATTGGGTTGTTCATCTTTTTGTCATTAGGGTTTTTTTTTCTTTGTATATTCTGAATATTAGACCCTTATCAGATATACGATTTGCAGATATTTTCTCCTTTTTGTAGGCTGTATTTTTACTTTCTTGATAGTGTCATCTGAGGGAAAAATGTTTTTAATTTTGATGAAGTCTGATTTATCTTTTTCCTTTTTTTGGTTGCTTGTGCTTTGGATGTCATAGCTAATACTTCATTGACAAATTCAAGGCTATCAAGATTTACACCTTTGTCTTCTAAGAGTTTCAAAGTTTTAGCTCTTACATTCAGGTCATTGATCCATTGAGTTAGTTTTGCATAAGGCATATGGTGGAAATCTACCTTCATCTTTTCGCATGTGGAAATGCATTTGTCCCAAGGCCATTTTTTGAATGACTATGCTTTTCCCATCGAACTGTCTTGGTATCCTTGTTGGAATCAATTGACTATAAATCCATGGGTTTACTTCTGGATGCTCAATTCTATTTCATTGATCTATATGTCTATCCTATGCCAGTACCATGCAGTCTTTATCACTGTAGAGTTGGTAGTATGCTTTGAAATTGAAGTGTGAGTTCTACTTTATTCTTTTTCAATAATATTTCAGCGCTCTGAGTCCTCTGAAATTCCCTATAAATTGTAGAATCAACTTGTCAACTTGTACAAAGAAGTCAGCTGAGATTCTGATAGCAATTTTGCTGAATCTGTAGGTCATTTTGGGAAAGTATTACCATCTTGACAATGTTAAGTCTTCTGATCCATGAACATGGGATGCTTTTCCAGTTTCTTAGATCTTAGATTTCTTTCAACAATGTTTTGTAGTTTTCAGAGTATACATTTTGTACTTCTTTTGTTAAATGTATTCCTAAGTATTTTATTCTTTTGATGCTATTGTAAACATAATTGTTTCTTAATTTCATTTTCCCTTGTAATCCTTTTTACTTCTGTAAGGTCAATAGCAATGTTCTCTCTATCATTCTTGATTTTAGTAATTTTAATCTTCTCCCCCATCATTTTTTGGTTAGTCTAGCTAAAGGTTTGCCAATTTGCTAATCCTCTCAAAGAACCAACTTCTGATTTCATTGACTTTCTCTATTGTTCTTCTGTTTTCTGTACTATTTTACAACTTCCTGTGAGTCTAAAATTATCTCCAAATAAAAAGTTTAAAAATTGTAAGCTTAAACAACAACAACAAAAAAAACTGTAAGCTATGTTTCCGTTTAAAAAAACAAAAATAATATGTATGGCACATTTTTATGTATTGGGGATATAGTGTAAACAGGACAGACAAGAATTTTCAGCTAAACTGGGGAGACATAATATACATGTAAACAAGATCATTTCTTACAGTGAGATGTGCTCTGAAGAAATGAAAAATGGTGATGTGATAGTGACCAGGGTGTGAGGGAACAGGACTCCTCCAGATCGTTGGGTGAGGGAAAGTCTTGCTGAGAACGTGATATTAGGGCTGAAATCTGAATGTGGAGAAGCAACGTGAAAAGCTGGAGGAAGAGGGTTTTGGAGAGGTAGGAATGAGGTTGGTGGGTTGGAAGAAGAGAGGGCAGGCCCAAGGCTGCTGGAGCCTGGGTGTGAAGCAGGGGTGTGTGAAGCAGGCAGAGGGGGAAGTGGAGGCCTGTTCACAGAGAGTCTCTAGGCCATGGGAAAGCACCTGGGCTTTATTTCCAAGGGTAACCAGAAGTCACAGTGGACATGTTTTAAGTAGGAGAAGGGCACAATCATATATATATATACACACACACACACATACACACACACACACACACACTCACATATATATATATATATACACATACACATAAATATACATACACATACATGTTAATTTTTTTTAATTAATTTTTTTTTGGTAGAGGTAGGGTCTCACTATGTTGCCCAGGCTGGTGTCAAACTCCTGGCCTCAAATGATCTTCCTGCTTTGACTTCCCAAAGTGCTGGGATTATAGGTGTGAGCCACTGTGCCCAAATGTACCATCCCCATGATTCAATTATCTCCACCTGGCCCTGCCTTTGACAAGTGGGTATTTTTACAATTCAAGATGAGATTTGGGTGGGGACACAGTCAAACCACATCAATCCCCAATACATGAAAAGTGTAATATGTATGTGTATGTATACACACACACACACACACATACATATTATTATTATTATTATTTTTACTTTTTATTTGGAAATAATTCTAGACTCATAGGAAATCCATAATATCCTAGGGCAGTCAAGGAAGATTGTGGTACATCTAAGCCAACAGCAATGCTGGTTACTGAACAAGAAATACTGGAGGAAGAAGTGATGTGGGGAAGAGGGCAGGGGAATCAAAACTTAAGTTTTAAATCTCTAAACTTAAGTTTTAAATGGGCTGGGTATGGTGGCTGATGCCTGTAATCCCAGTGCTTTGGAAGGCCAAGGCAGGAGGATTGCTTGAGGTCAGGAGATCGAGATTAGCCTGGGCCACATAGTGAGACCCTATCTCTACAAAAAATATAAAAAATTAACCAAGTGTGGTAGTGTGTGCCTGTAGTTCCAGCTTCTTGAGAGGCTGAAGTGGGAGGGTGGCTGAGCCCAGGAGGTCGAGGCTGCAGTGAGCAATGACTGCACCACTGCTCTCCAGCCTGCGCGACAGAACAAGGCCCTGTCTCTAAAAATAAGAATAATAATAACGAAGTCTGAGATGGCCAGGAGAGATCCAAGAGATGTCAAGCAGGAAGTTGACATTCACGTCAGAAACTCAGAGGGGCAGGCAGGGCTGGGTGTCTAAATCTGGAGTCATCTTGAGGCCTTGGGCTGGGATGCAGCCAGTAAGAGACACGGTGCGGGCACAGAAGGGAGGAGTTTCCATAGAGGCTGGGGCACTCCCACATTTTTTGAATGCCCCAATTCACCTCCACTGAAGCCTTTTCTCTTTCAAGCCCAGCCTCTGCTTCTAGGTACCTCGGCTGTCGGGTGGGCTCCATTAGCCATGCTCTACGGCCTGAGGCAAGTGCGTCTTCCTCACTGCATCTTGTTTTTTCTCATTGATGAAATGGGGAGAGTCATCCCAAGGTTCATGTGAGGGTTAAACGAGGCGATGCACCAGGCTATGGCTGCCACACGCTGGTGCAATTAGATGGTTCTGAGAGGCAGTGTGCTCCGGTAGCCCCGGGCCTGGGACCCAGGATGCAGGGAAGCCCCGCATCAGGGAAGAAGGGGGAATCCAGCGTTCCTGCAGATGAGCCCAGAGACCCAGCAGCCCAGGGTGACACAGCTGCCTCATGTCCCAATCGCAGGGCCAAAAAACAAAAACCTCAAATCCACCAAAACTGTGGGTCATCACATGGCAAAGCGCCCCGGTCTCTGCTAAACAGAAGAAAGGGAGAGCAATCATCAGAATTGGTCCCCATCAAATCCAACGATGCTTTTTATTGTCCCTAGTGTGCTCTGTTCTGGAGAGCAGGCTTCCAAAATGCCACTGCTTTCCGCAAGAGCGGGGTAGGGGAGGGGTGGCGAGGGCTGGCCCAAGTCCCAGCAGCAAGCATGGGAGCCTAAAGACTTGAATCTGGAGGCAGCACAGGGATAGGCCAGGCCACAGCGCCCAGGCGGCCGTTATCCACAGCTCAGGGACTGCATCTTTCGAGGGCTGAGATCACAGAGCTGCTGATCTAGAAGGGGACTCAGACCTACCCAGTCCAAGCCTGGGGACAGCTGTTGCTTCTTAGCTCTGTAGCATCCAGCTTTCTTTTAGTGGCGATCTTGAATTTCTTAATTTTTATTTTTATTTGTGACATACATTACACATTTTCTAAGCAATCTTGAACTCCTTCAGGGAGAATCCCCTCCTGGGATTGGTGGAACAGGTTTGTCCATCAGCCTTCCTTTCCTGAGACTATTTCCAGCAGAGGCTGGTGAGGACAAACCAACCAGCCAACCGACACTGCCGAGGCATCTCAATCACGGTTGTTGTATGAACTAAGGGATTGCGGCTTTATCCTTTTCTCCATCTCCCCTTCTCATTTTGTTCCCTTCTCTGAAAGCAGCCCCCAACCTTGAGTTATGACCCAGTTTAGGATGTAAGTTAGTCATGGTTTTGGATGCCATGGAAGTGACCACTCACACAAAGGCCAAAACAGTCAACTCTCTAAGTAGGACAGCACAGTCTCCCCCAGAACCTCAAGTCCAAAGAGAAGAATCTTTCCAGAAGAATCTCACATCCTCCTGTTTATCTCCCACCCCCAAAAGAAGACCACACCCGTGGTGGCCAGCATTCCAGGATGCTCCCTAAAACCCCAACTTTCCCACAAAGCCCATCCTCTCCCGGCCTGCATGGCAGTGAGTACACTAGCTACTCAAAAGACTTGAAACACACTTACTTTTTAAACATGTGCTAACTGAGCTGGACTTGGTTTCTGCTGCTGGAAATCTAAGAATCCTAAAAGATGATTGACCCAATCTCCCATTTTTCAGCAGGCAGAAAAATCCACTCTCAGAGAAGGCAGGTAAGTTGCCGAGGCCAGAGTCAAGACCAGAATCTGGGTCTCTAGAACCAGACATTTCAAACACCCCTTTTCTTGTTTCCTCTTCTTTAAAATGGGAATAACACTAACTACTTTTCCCAGTGGTATTAATACTATTAATAATAATAACAATAACAGCAAAGGCTGGGCATGCTGGCTCATGTCCGTAATCCCAGCACTTTGGGAGGCCGAGGTGGGAGGATCACTGGAGGCCAGGGAAACCAGCCCAGGCAACATAGTGAGACCCCGTCTCTATAAAAAATTTTACAAAATTAGCCAGATGTGGTGTTGTGTGCCTCTAGTCCCAGCTATTTAGGAGGCTGAGGCAGGAGGACAGTTTGAAACCAGGAGTTCGAGGCTGCAGTGAGCTATGATCACGCAATAACAACATCTTCTCAGGTCTCTGAGGAGATAATTATGAACAAAGCTGAGGCCCAGCATAGCAAAGATGATGTGGCTGGCTACTCTGGCTCAGTTTAGCTCACAGTCTCTTGTGTCCAACTTGCAAGTTGCAGGAAGAAAAAAATGCCAGTACCCTGCCCCATCTTTCTTTTTGTAAATTCTGTTGTTTGTTTGTTTGTTTGTTTGTTTATCGAGACAGAGTCCTGCTCTGTCGCTCAGGCTGGAGTGTAATGGCACGATCATGGCTCACTGCAACCTCCCCTCCCAGGTTCAAGCGACTCTCCTGCCTCAGCTCAAGTAGCTGGGACTACAGGTGTGTGCCCCAACGCCTGGCTAATTTTTGTATTTTTCGTAGAGACAGGATTTCGCCATGTTGGCCAGGCTGGTCTTGAACTCCAGGCCTCAGGTGATCCGCCCACCTCAGCCTCCGAAAGTGCTGGGATTACAGGTGTTGGCCACTGTACCTAGTACAGTGTACAGGTGTTGGATATTTAAAGGAAAGAAACATTTAACGTTTGTGGAGTGTGCACCTCACGACCTAGGGCAGCAGGGTCCTGAGGGAGTGTGGGCAAGGGTCCTGGCCCAGGCTGCCCGATATGAACTTGGCTCCACTACCTTCCAGCTGCATGACCTTGGCCAAGTCAATGCCCTTCTCCAAGCTGTAGTTTCTTCAACTACAAAGAACAACCATTAACCTTAATGACTCCTGAGGTCCAGTGTTTGATGGTGACTGGAAAACTGCAAGGTGGATAAAAGAAGGTGAATTGGCTCCCCCAAGAAATACCCACAGAGCAGGGGCTGGGAAACAGCTTAGGGAGAGAGTGTCTGGGGCCTCTGCCAGCACCGCTCCCTCAGGCTCCTCTCCAACTTTGCCCAAATGAATAACTCTGGTAGATTTATTTAATTTTTTGTTTTTTGAGACAGTCTCATTCTGTCACCCAGAGTGCAGTGGTGCAATCTTGGCTTACTGCAATCTCGGCTTACTGCAACCTCTGCCTCCTGGGTTTAAGTGATTCCCCTGCCTCAGCCTCCAGAAGTAGCTGGGATTACAGGCATGTGCCACCACGCCTGGCTAATTTTTGTATTATTAGTAGAGATGGAGTTTCACCATGTTGGCCAGGCTGGTCTCGAACTCCTGACTTCAAGTGATCCACCCGCCTCGGCCTCCCAAAGTGCTGGGATTACGGGTGTGAGCCACCATACCCGGCCTATTTTTGGTTGTTTTTAGAGACAGGGTCTCACCCTGTTGCTCAGGTTGGAGTGCAGTGGTACAATCACAGCTCACTGCAGCCTCAATCTCCCTGTGCTCAGGAGATCCTCCCACCTCAGCCTTCCAAGTAGCTGGAACTACAGGCATGAGCTATGATGCCTGGCTAATGTTTTGTGTTTTTTGTAGAGACAGAATTTTGCCTTGTTGCCCAGGCTTCTTGTTGTCTTGAACTCCTGACCTCAAATGATCCGCCTGCCTCAGCCTCCCAAAGTGCTGGGATTACAGGTGTGAGCCTCCGTACCTGGCCAGATTTTGTTGTTCTTCTCCTCCCTCCACTCATACCCTTAACACAGATTTATCAAGGGCAGAGAAAATGCATGGGAATACACAGCCAAGAAGCAATCCAGTGTCCCCTCTACTCACAGCTAAGTTCCTGTTGACGAGGCGGCCCAGCTCCCCAGGTGTGGCTGTGTTCCGGATATCCACATCGTGGGGGGACACATAAAGCTTTGTGTCATTCAGGTCAAAGAACTCGACTTCTGTGAGACCCACCCACCACGAGTTGCCCCAGTTGGACAGGATCTCCATGGTCACGTAGATGGCATCTTTGATCTCGTCTGCCCTTGTTCTCTGTTTGTCCTTAAAGAAGAGAAAAATAACACCAAAGGATTAAGTCATGACAGGCTTGAATTTGGCTCTACCTCTGCTACCACTGCCTTCAAAAAGTTAGTTAACCTTCAGTGTCTCAGTCTCTCCATCTGTACAATGAGGATAAGAATAGCACCCACTACCTATGGTTATTCCCATGATCAAATGAATTCATACTGTAAAGCATTCAAAAGAGAGTCGCTGTGTAACTGGCACTCTGTGAGCATTCTGTTTGAGAGTTTAGAAATACATAAAAATGTCTAAAAAGCATTGAATTCTGCCTAAGCACGCACATCTCTCCCCCACTACTCAGTGTTCGGTACCCAGAAGCTTGTCACGACATCTGCTCAACTGAGTAGGTGTTACAGGCTGAGGCTGGGCATGGGGGCTCACGCCTGTAATCCCAGCACTTTGAGAGGCCAAATTGGGAGGATTCCTTGAGGCCAGGAGTTCAAGATCAGCCTGAGCAACAAAGTGAGATCCTGTCTTTACAAAATTTTTTTTTTTTTTAAATGAGCTGGGCACAGCAGCACATGCCTGTAGTCCCAGCTACATAGGAGGCTGAGGCAGGAGGATTGTTTGAGCCCAGGTGGTTGAGGCTGCAGTGAGCTGTGTTCGCACCACTTCACTCCTGGGTGAAAGACCTAGTCTCAAAAAAACCAAAAAAACAAAAAAAAGGTTATAGGCTGAATTTAGCCCTTTCAAATTCATCTGTTGAAACCCTAATCCCCAGTACCTCAGAATATGACTGTATTGGAAATAAGGCCTTTAAATAGGTGATTAAATTGAAATGAGGCTGGGGGGAGGGTGGGCAGGCACTAATCCAATCTAGCTGGTGTCCTTGTAAGAGGAAAGTTGGACAAACAGAGAGACACATCAAGGATGCACACACAGAAAAAGGCCATATGAGGGCAAAGCAAGAAGACAGCTGTCTGTAAGCCAAAGAGAGAGGCCTCAGAACAAACCAAACCTGCCAACACCTTGATCTCGGACTTCCAGCCTCCGAAATTGTGAGAAAAGAAATCTCTGTTGTTGAAGCCACCCCATGTATGGTATTTTGTTATGGCGGCCCTAGAGGACTGATATAGTAGGAAACATGGCCCCCTGGCCTTGGACAAGTCACTTGACATCCCTCGGCCTGGCTGGGGAAGATGACATGACACCATCTATGTGATAATCCTGTCACAGACGTTAAACAGGATATCAATACCTAAGAAGGCCCTATCATGAGCCCCGGCCCTGGGTGCGCTCCGTAAGTGTCTGTTTCTTTCTGTTTCTCTCCTTCATTGGTTTTAATGCCTGCCTCCTTCCTGCGTCGGCTGTCTGCTCTGAGAGCCTGCGTGAATGCCATCAATAAACGGCCACCCTTCGGAATGGCTTCCTGAGGCCCTCCGGGGCTGACTGCAGCACTGGTCGCCACGGATCAGTCACTCACAAAATGGTGCATTCCCCGCGTGCACATGCCCTCTGTTAATTAGCACGGGTAATCTGCAATGGTTCTGTGAGCAGGGAGCCGAGCAAATGAACAGCAACTGTTCCCCACTTACTTTTTTAATTAATAGCCAGCGAGACGTGCTATCACTCTCAGTGTGTGTTTGGAGGGGCCTTGATTGCCACATGGTGGGAACGTGGATAGGGAGGAGGGAGAGAGGTCAGCTCACAGCTCCCGGATGAAAGACAGGGCCTGTTTTGATCAGCCGGCTCCTCGGAACCCACAGCTTCCTCCTTCTGCTTCACAGCCATGTGGCGTCCTGGCCAAGCCCTCTGCTGCCCTGGGTCTGAGTCCCAGGCACGCAGGACCCTGATAAAGCTAAACTGGCCTAGCTGACTCCACGGGACTGGGAGGTTAATAAGCTTGTGCTTGTGTGGAGCGATCCAGGACCAGGTAAGCGGTCAGTCTGGGGGCTGCTGAAGAAGTAGCACTGGTCACCTTGCTTGCTGGTGGGAGGCAGGAGGGCCAGATGGGAGGAAGGCCAGATGGGAGGCAGGCTGCCTTTCGGAGGGGCTGCTAGAACTCCCACCCAGTGCAATCTGAAATGTGCAAATTCCTCAGCTGTGTTGGTAAATGAAAAAGCTGAAGAATCTATTAACTAAGCAAGTGTCACAACTTGTCTGTTGCTACTCAGTGGCTCCTCCTGCTTCTGTACTGCCCAATTTGGGATCCTGCTTGGCGGTGGGAGGGGGACACTGGCTGGGCAGCTCCTGGCCCCTGTCATTCATTGTCCCTGCTCTTGCTGAGACCACTTGATTTTCCTTGGGGGGAAGGCACGGCGTCTCTTTTCTCAGCCATAAAGAATAGGGGGACTGACCCTTTCCCACTCCAGGGAGGGGCCTGACTGGTCCAAGGAAGCACAGGCAAGCACGCTGGCACAGGTCAGTGCAAGCACGCCAATCACAGACTTACATGGTGAGAAACGGGCTTCCCTCCTGACAGTGCAGTCTGATGACACAGGGGTGCAAGGTAGAACCATTCTAGCTATTTGGGAACCATGAGGAGGGAGCAGAGATGGGACTGAGCTGCAGGTGGTGGGACTGAGCTTTCCACTGTGCAGACAGAGGGGAAAGACACAGTGGGAGCTGCTGGATCAGGCCCCACCTGGCCCTCCCTGTGTCATTTTCAATGAGAAGAGTCTGTCATTTTTCTTCTCTTTGTTGTATAAGTCAGTTTGCCCTGGATTTTCTGTCTCCCGTAATATAAGGAGACTTAGCCGGGTATGGTGACTCACAGCTGCAATCCCAGCACTTTGGGATGCTGAGGCAGGAGGACTGCTTGGGCCCAGAAGTTCAAGACCAGCCTGGGAAACACAGCAAGGATTCATCTCTACAAAAAAATTTGTTAAAAGTAGCCAGGTGTGCTGGGGGGCCACTGTAGTCCCAGCTACTCAGGAGGTCGAGGCGGGAGGATCGATTGAGCAAGGAGTTCAAGGCTGCATTGAGCTGTGATCACACCCACTGCACTCCAGCCTGGGAGAAACAGCAAGGCCCTATCTCTAAAATTAACTAATTAATTAATTAAAATAATACAAATGAAGAAACTATTCCATGCAGTGGGGACCCCAGCTTTGATTTTTCTCGGTGAACTCTCAGCGGATATTTGCTGGTCTCTCCCTGCACTGAGCTGCATGCTCTCAGAGACCTTTCCTGTTTCATCCTCACAGTGGCCTGTGGGGCATGGATTATTGACCCTATTTGACAGCCAGGACCAGACAGCTTAAGAGGCTTGTCTAAGGTCACACAATCTCTCAATGAATGCCACAGATTCAAAGCTGGAACTCTAGTCCAGACCAGGCCAGCTCAGGGGCCTTTCTGCTCTCACAGGATTTTATATGTGGCTTTGGGAGGACTTCGCATTAAGTCCTCACTGGCCAGTAGTAACATTGGTGACCACCATACCAAATAATACTAAGAATGGCTTGGGTGAAGGTAGGGGCAGAAGGATGTGCTGGGACACACACCTTTCAGCACGAAAGAAAATGGAGGCCGGGTGTGGTGGCCCGTAATCTCAGCACTTTGGGAGGCCGGGTGTGGTGGCTAGTAATCCCAGCACTTTGGGAGGCCGGGTGTGGTGGCCTATAATCCCAGCACTTTGTGAGGCCAAGGTGGGTGGATCACTTGAGACCAGGAATTAGAGACCAGCCTGGCCCACATGGCAAAAACCCATCTCTACTAAAAATACAAAAATTAGCTGGGCATGGTGGCGCATGCCTGTAATCCCAGCTACTCAGGCGGCTGAGGCAGGAGAATAGCTTGAACCTGGGAGGCAAAAGTTGCCATGAGCCAAGATGGCGCCACTACACTCCGGCCTGGGCGACAGGGCAAGGCTCTGTCTAAAAAAAAGAAAAGAAAAGAAAAAAAATTGAATCGCCGTTAATCCTACCACTCTGATGCCCCAGTTCCCTTTTGTATTTTGTGTCCTAGCTCCATCAGCACACTCATATGGCCACATCTTTGTGTGGTTGTTGCAATCCTATTGGACTTAAAGATTAACATCACCTTTTACAGTTAGGCTGATATCGCTAACGTTTCTTGTCTGCATCGTCTCGTAATGACAGCTTCCATCCTTTTATACTACTGCATCGTGCTGATGTATCATACTTTTCCTGATTAACTCCATTGTTATAAGACATTTAGGTTTTTAAAAAATGTCTTCCCTACTTCCAATAATTCTGTAATAGACATCTGTGTGCCTCTAGCTTCTTAGTTCTGTGGGGTGATTTCCTTACATAAGGAAGCGGGATTGTGGGGCTGAAACACTCTGAGAAGTGTTTCTCAGGCTCTTCCTAAGGTCAAGCATTCTGTTTTCCAAGAGGGTTTTACCTGTTTATACAGCTGCCTGCCACATATGTGTGGCTGCCACAGCTTTATTGTAACCTTGCTAGCACTAGAGGTTATCCTCAGAAATAATTTGTCAATTCAGAGAGCAAATGGGACATTTAGGTTGTTGTAATTTGCGTTTCTTGATTGCCAGCGAAGTTGGACATTTTCCTATGGGCTTTCATGCTATTTATGTTTCCTCTTGTGCAGACCGGCTTCTCTCTGCTGAAACTTCTGGCCCACATCTTCCTTTCTCTGCTCCTGCTCTTCATCATATATACCTCTGTGTGTCAGGGATGGGGGGAGATGGAGACACAGGCAGAGAGATGCTCATTTAACCACTGTCAGAGCAATCCCCACCGATGCGAAATGACTGTTCTGAGGGAACCATCCTGAATGTAGAACTGAAAATCAAGTCAAGGCTCTCACCTCTGCGTCTGATACTTGCTCCTTGGTTGGTGAAACCACCCTGCCGAGATGGGCAGAGTCACTTTCGACGGCCTGGAGGACTTTCAGAAGCTTCTGCTGTTGTCTGAAATGGGATTTGGTTTTAGCAAACAGGTAGTAGTAAATGATACACAAAAGAGAACATTCCCATTAAAAGTGCCACACTGACATTTCCTTCTCGGGAATAGGAAATGAAGAGGAAGTATGCACTCTGTATCCAGTTCAAAGGCAAGGGCAGGCTTGCTGTTTTTCTCCCTTTATAAATGGCTATACAATTAGCGATGGAATCAGAGCCCAGCTGGGGACACACTGCTTGGGGCAAGGCGGCCAGCTGACCTCCCTAAGCTTTGAACTTGAGAGTCAAGAGCAGTGGTCAGCCGAACTAAGGCCTACGGGTCAAATCCAGCCCACGGCCTGTTTTTGTACAGCCTGTGAGCTAAGAACGGTTTACATTTTTAAAAGGTTGTACAAAGAAACAACTATCACAACAACAAAACCAACTGCAAAGCATATTTACTATCTGGCCCTTTACAGCAACAATTTGCTGACTCCTGGGCTGGAGATCTGCTCTGCTCCTCTTGTTCCTGAGGACATGGCATTCTAAACCCAGCAGAGCATGCCTTCATCATTTGCAAACATGCCCACATGTGCAGTTTAAGGCTGGGTACCCCCAAGACCCTGAAGCACAAAGGATCTTGATGCCGAGGAAAGAAGCATTTGGCGGAGTGCATGCTGCTTGTAATAAAACTGCATCAGATGTAAAATATCCTCATGGCCCAGCCTTTTCTTTCTTTCTTTCTTTTTTTTAATTTTTTTTTTTTTTTTTTTTTTGAGACGGAGTCTAGCTCTGTTGCCCAGGCTGGAGTGCAGTGGCCAGATCTCAGCTCACTGCAAGCCCCGCCTCCCGGGTTCACGCCATTCTCCTGCCTCAGCCTCCCGAGTAGCTGGGAGTACAGGCGCCCGCCACCTCGCCCGGCTAATTTTTTTGTATTTTAGTAGAGACGGGGTTTCACCGTGTTAGCCAGGATGGTCTCGATCTCCTGAACTCGTGATCCGCCCGTCTCGGCCTCCCAAAGTGCTGGGATTACAGGCTTGAGCCACCGCGCCCGGCCTTTTTTAATTTTTTTTTTGAGACGGAGTTTTACTCTTGTCGCCCAGGCTGGAGAGCAAAGGCACAGTCTCGGCTCACTACAACCTCCCTCTCCGGGGTTCAAGCAATTCTCCTTCCTCAGCTTCCTGAGTAGCTGGGATTACAGGCACGTGCCACCACACCCAGCTAATTTTTGTATTTTTAGTAGAGATGGGTTTTCGCCATGTTGGCCAGGCTGGTCTCGAACTCCTGACCTCAGGTGATTTGCCCTCCCCGGCCTCCCTAAATGCTCGGATTACAGGTGTGAGCACCGCGCCTGCCTGCAGCCTTTTCACGTGCAGGGGAAACTGCGAGTTCTTATTATGGCCACGATGGTACACAGCCCTGATTTCTATTTGGGGCCTGGAGAGTCTTAAAGGAATGGATGGCGGTGCCTTTAGCCTATTCAGTTTCCCTGTAAGTTATAACAAAGGGCTCCCTCTAGGTGGACGCGGACCTGGAGGGCACACAGCTTGGCTAGTGAATTCCTTCTTCATGCAGAAAAGCCACCACCCCCTTTCTGGGCTGATGCAGCCCCAGGCCAGGCCCTCAGCTTAGTAACCAGCACACAGGCTGGGTTTCAGCCCCTTCTCGCCCCTCAGCCAGGCACTTTGCACAGTGCCCAGCATGCACAGCTGCCTGTGCACAGCGGCCCTCGGAGTGTGCCTGTGTGCCATGGCATGCCAGAAACTACAGGCTCAGCCTGGCACATCTTTCTGAAGATCTATTTTGTCTGAAGACTAGAGGGAAGGCTTTATTTTGATAATAAAACCTGACAGTTCCAATAACTGCTGCTACACATTAATGGAACAGAATGCTGAGTTTGGACAAACTTTTAATAGAGAAAAGGAGCTTCGAAGGACGCTGCTGTGGGCCAGCCTCGCCCCCTAGACCGGCAGGGGAACAAGTTTAACGCCCTGTGCTGCATGGGGTATTCTACTGGAAACCTGGAGAAGGTTCAAGTTCTACACAGATTGGGGCCAAACTGACCAAGATAAGAGCTATATGCCTAAAAGAAATCAAGTCAATTTGAATGCTTTAGAACTGGAGGGGGAGACAGAGTATAGTCTAAAGGAATCATTTAACAGATTTGGGGCCAGGCGTGGTGGCTCACGCCTGTTTGGGAGGCCGAGGTGGGTAGATTGCTTGAGCCCAGGAGTTGGAGACCAACCTGGGCAACATTGTGAGACCCTATCTCTACAAAAAAGTACACAAATTAGCTGGGTGCAGCGGCACATACCTGTGATCCCAGATACTCAGGAGGCTGAGGCTGGAGGATCACTTTAACCCAGGAGTTTGAGGCTGCAGTGAGCTGTTTGTGCCACTGCACTCCAGCCTGGGCAACAGAGCGAGACCCCATCTTAAAGAAAGAAATAGGGGGTTTGAAAAAACATAGGAAAAGCAAAGAACCCTCATGAAGAAGATCCCTATGGCTGCACTCCTAAGGAGTTTTGGGTTTGGCTTCACCCTTGGTAGTACCTGCTTCCCAGAAGTCCAATTCTGTCCATGGCCTGGTTGATGGCTCTGGCTCCCCCTGCTGCCCCGGCCGGCTCCTGAGTGGTGGTCGCCGTGGTGATGGGAAGCAACTGAGGATGGGAAAGGTTTATTAAACAGATGTCTCAGGCAACACTCCTGGCCTAAGACACAGCAGGGTCATGGTCAAGGGCAGGCATGCTTAGGCTGACAGTCCCTTTGTATAAAACAGGAACAGGAATGTGAGGGTGACAGCAACTGCCTGAAGCTTCTATCTAGAACCCCTCACACCATCTCAGTTTCTGATGACCAGGGTGCTCCTAGGAAACAATCCACTTCGATGAGCTACTGGAAACCTTCTCTTATCAAAAAGCTTCACTGGCCGGATGCAATGGTGCATGCTTGTAACCGTAGCATTTTGGGAGGCTGTGGGAGGAGGATCACTTGAGCCCAGGAGTTTGAGGCTGCAGTAAGCTATGGTCGTGCCACTGCACTCCAGCCGGGGTGACAGAGTGAGACACTGTCTCAAAAAATAAAAAAAAAAATCCTCTCGCCATCTCAACTGAGCCCCTGTTCTGGTTGTACAAAGCAAGCAGACTCCATGAAGAATTCCAGTAACAGCATTAGGCCCTTTCATTTTTAATTCTCTGAGCCTTTTCCCCTTCTTTTTCATTTATCATTGACACTAGAAATGTGCCCTGCTGTCTATCTGCAGAAGATTTTAGTCCCCGGAATCTCTGTGGGTCAGGAATTAGGTCATCCAGAAATTCCGGACCTAGGCAGTTACTGCAGGCCTGTCAGAAACACAGGCTAGCAGCAGACGAGGATGATGGGAACTGGCAGGACGAGTGGCAGCAATGCAAACGACAAACAACTCTGGCACTCTGGGGTGCGACATGCACACCCTGTGCCGCTTGGGCTCTGTCTCCCTCTGCTTCTCCCATCCCCTCTTCCCTGCCTCACAAAGGGCTTCTTCCCAATCCTTGATCAGGCTGGGCTCATTCTCACCTCAAAGCTTTTCCCCTGTTCCTTCCACCTGGAATGCCGTTCCCTGTTGTTGGTGCCTTCTGAACAGGCAGGGCTCAGCTCAGATGGGACATGCCTTCCAAGGGGCACCCATGACCACCCTGTCAGAGGCAGCCACTGCCCTATACCCTGTCATTCTCTCACATATTGGCAGCTGTGATTGTCATCGCTCTCTGATGTCACCCTGTTTATGAATGGTTTTATTTGCTGCTGCCTGTAAGCTGCATGGGGCCAGGGCTCATCTGTCTCAGCTGCCTCTGTATTCTAAGCACATGGCACAGACCTGTGTATGACCAAGCAAAGACAGTCCTGGGCATTTTATTAATTCACGTCCTTATTTGTTGGGACCAAATTTGCTGAGATATACTTAACTGACCTAGATAGATACAGATTTAAAAATGTATTTATTCAAGGTACTAAGATCTGTTTTTCATTGTCTTGTCAATAAATAGAAATATAGGCTGGGCGTGGTGGCTCACACCTGTAATCCTAGCAATTTGGGGGACTGAAGCGGGTGGATCACTTGAGGTCAGGAGTTCGAGACCAGTCTGATCAACATGGTGAAACCCCGTCTCTAGTAAAAATACAAAAAATTAGCTGGGCATGGTGGCAGGTGCCTGTAATCCCAGCTACTTGGGAGGCTGAGGTGGGAGAATCACTTGAACCCAGGAGGCAGAGGTTGTAGTGAGCCGAGATTGCACCACTGCACTCTTGCCTGGGCAACAGAGTAAGACTCTGTCTCAAAAAATAATAATAATAACATAAATAAATAAATAGAAATATAACAACAGTTTGAGTCAGCAGGCCTGGGTGAGTTCTGGCTTCGACTCGTGACTTTGGGTAAGCCACGCCAGCCCTGGTCTCCCTATCTGTGAAATGGGCAGCATGACACCAGTGCTCAGGGCACACAGTGAGGACCTGGTGGGACAGCGTGAAGGAAAGCGCCCTGGAGGCCATCAGGTGCTATGCACATGCATGGGGCTTTGTCATTCATCTCTGCCTGGCACTGACCTCAGGGGTCTTTTCCTTCTCCTCCAGCAGACTGGTCCATGGTTTTGCTGGTGGTCCCTCTGCATCCTGTAAGGATGTGATCACATGATGTGACGTTGGAACAAAGCCTTCACTCCATGCTGTTCACAGAAAGATGAGGGCACAGAAAAGGGCAGGGACCTTCTCAAGCTACCATAGACGTAAAGTTCAGGGGCAAGGTCAGAGGTCTGGGAACACACACAATAGGTGCTGCTTGATGGATGCCCCAAAGAGCAGCCCCAAGATAGAGCCTGGGGAACAACTGGTGCTGGTGACAGGGCCCTGGGCTTGCAGGCGGGCAGACCTCGGCCACTTCCAAAGATGTGATCACCCTGTCCTTGAGAGAAGCAGGCCACCTTGCTTCTCTGTACCAGTGGCCACATCTGTGAAGTGAGGCAATGAAACCAGCCTGCCTATTTCAGGGCTACAGAGAGCATCGAGGGGGACAAACTACAAAAAAGGCTTTCAACAGGCGAGTCACACACCAAGCTTCTGGGAAAGAATGTGTACCCCAAGCTATACCCAACGCCTCCAGCTCCCCAAGGTCCCTGCTCCACCCACCATTTATCCTCCTATTGGCTGCTCAAAGCTGAAGGCAGCAGCTGGAAACTCAAATCCCTGTAGGTCCAGAGAGGCTCTGTGAACAAATGAAGTGGGCCAGGGGCAGGACAATAGGAAGCAGTGAGGACTATGGATGCCTGAAGGGTCCATGCTTGGGAATGAGACCTTTCCTGGGGAGCCAGAGCTTGTCGTTGACTCCATTCTTCACTGACCCACCTGTTTGCAACCCTGCTCTAAGGTATCCAGGGTTTGCAGGGAAATCAGTGAGGATTGGAGGCTGATTAGCACCCAGTTTAGGCTTTGTGAAATAGAGTCAAAAGAAGGCGGAAGTAATGGGAGCCATAGCAGGTCAGTGGGTGACTGTCTGTGAACAGTGGAAACACGGATGAATCTGGGGTCAGCGATACCCACTACACCTCTCTCTTCTGCCCACCTGCTCTTCTTAACTGCAGCTTAGACACTGCCTAGTCCAGGGAGCATCCCCTGGTTCCTCGCCCCGCCCGGAGCGCACCTGCAGTGGGCTGGCCGGCTGCTCAGCCTTTCTGCTGAGGGGCGCCCTCTGCAGGGCCGCGTTCTCCACCTGGATGGCTCGGAGCACAGCAGAGGCTTCTTCCTCTGGGTCCTCAGCCTCGCAAAGAGTTTTGCGGGTTGCAGACAGGGGTCTCTCTCGCCGGCTTCCAGGTCCTGAGGGCAGAAGACAGGGGGACGTTCCTTTAGATTATATTCTCGGAGTGCAGCTCAAAATCTATTAGACCCCAATTGAGGAACATTCTATAAAACAACTGGCCTGTAATCTCCAAAAATGTCAAGGTCATAAAAGACAAAGAAAATGGTCCCAGATTACAGGAGACTAGGCAGACACGGCTGAATGCAGTGGTGGCCCTGGGGGCACTTGGTCCTGGGGAGGGAGCAGCGCTGTAAAGAACACTATTGTGGCAACTGGGAAAATTCAAATACAGTCTGTGGCTTAGACAGTGGTATTCTATTAATACTAAATATCCTGAATTTCATTAGTGTAATGTGCTTATGTAAAATGCCCTTGTTTTTAGGAGATACATACCACAGTGTTGAGGGGTAAAGGGGAATGATGTCTGCCACTTAATTCCAAATAGCTTACACACACATACACACACACACACACGCGCACATACGCATGCACAGGAGTGAAGGGGAATGGTGTCTGCAACTTCATCTCAAATGGTTTACACACATACATGCACACACACACATGTGCATGCACACACACAGTTCGGGGTAAAGGGAAATGATGTCTGCAACTTCATCTCAAATATTTACACACATACGCGCCCTCTATCGATCGATCTAGCTATCGTTATGTAATTTAATTTACAGATCAATACATGATAGCGGGCATACACATAAGTGTGTGCATAATATTTCTGTATATATAAATATATAATTTTTGTATAATTATATATCTTTGTATAATTATATATAATTTTTATATAATTATATATATATAGAGAGAGAGAGAATAAAAAGCAAAAGCAATTGGAGTAAAATGTTAACTGGTGAATC
The DNA here is from genome assembly GCF_049350105.2 of Macaca mulatta. Taxonomy (NCBI): domain Eukaryota; kingdom Metazoa; phylum Chordata; class Mammalia; order Primates; family Cercopithecidae; genus Macaca; species Macaca mulatta. Next base: position 27,244,522 of record NC_133425.1, on the reverse strand, counting down.
TGGGTGTGTGGGTGAAGGGTGGAAGTGTCAGTGTACTATCCTTACAATGTTTCTTTAAGTTTAAAATTGTATCAAGACATGCAGCCAACAATCACATGAAAAAATACTTGACATCACTAATCATTAGAGAAAAGCAAATCAAAAATCACAAGGAGATACCATCTCACACCAATCAGAATGGCTATTGAAAAGTAAAAAACTAACAGATGCTGGCAAGGTTGAGGATTAAAGGGAACGCTTACACACTGCTGGTGGGAGTGTAAATTAGTTCGGCCATTGTGGAAAGCAGCATGGCGATTCCTCAAGGAACTAAAAACAGAATTACCATTTGACCCAGCAATCTCATTACTGGGTACATACCCAAAGGAATATAAATCATCCTACCATAAAGACACATGCACATGTATGTTCATCTAGCACTATTCACAACTGCAAAGACATGGAATCAACCTAAATGCCCATCAACAGTAGACTGGATAAAGAAAATGTGGAGGACAGGTATGGTGGCTCATGCCTGTAATCTCAGCACTTTTGGAGGTCGAGGTGGGTGGATCACCTGAAGTCAGGAGTTCGAGATCAGCCTGGTCAACATGGTGAAACCCTGTCTCTAATAAAAATACAAAAATTAGCTGGGTGTAGTGGCAGGCACCCGTAATTCCAGCTACTTGGGAGGCTGAGGCAGGAGAATCGCTTGAACTCAGGAGGCAGAGGTTGTAGTGAGCCGAGATCATACCATTGCACTCCAGCCTGGGCAACAGGAGTGAAACTCTGTCTCGAAAAAAAAAAAAAAAAAATAGAGAGAGAAGAAGAAGAAAATGTGGAATACTATGGAATACACCATGGAATACTATACAGCCATAAAAAAGAATGAGATCATGTCCTTTGCAGCAACATGGATGAAACTGGAGGCCATTATCCTGAACAAACTAACATGGGAACAGAAAACCAAATATCGCGTGTTCTCACTTATAAGCTAAACAATGAGAACACATGGATACTAGCACGGGAACAACAGACACTGGGGTCTATTGAGGGTAGAGGGTGGGAGGAGGGAGAGGACCAGAAAAATTACCTATCCGGTACTATGCTTATTAGCTGGGTGATGAAATTATCCGTATGCCAAATCCCTGTGAAATGCAGTTGACCTACAGAACAAACTGCACACCTATTCCTGAAACTCAAAGTTAAAAAAATTGCATCAAAACAAAAAGTTATTTAAAAAATTAACTGTCTTACAGAATACCTGTAAAGAATAATATATAATGTTAGGAAGAGGGATGGGTATTTTGCAATATCATTGCTCTTTTCTGTTTTGCTTTTGCGCAGGTTAACAAGAATTACAAAGTAATAACACCTCAATTTAAGAAAACAAGTATTGCAAAGTTGCAGTTGATTCTGGAAGTTCCCATGAATGGAAAATTGGTTTTATAAAATACACAGTGATATAAAAGAAGCACCTAATAAGACTAAGCATCTAATAAAATAAATTATGGTACACCCACCCAACAGAGTACAATGAAGCTCTAAAAAGAAAAGAATACTAAAATATCTGCAGATAAAATTATATGAAGGCTTTGATTTGCTTCCTAAAAATCTGGGGAATGGGTAGGGGTGATGATGAAATGAACTTGGCTGCAAATTGATTATTGCCAAGGGTGGGTAATGGATGGATACATTGGGGCGGGGAGGGGAGGTCACTGTAACATCCTCTCAATTATTTATGTTTGGATTTTTTTCATACTAAAACATACTCCATTAAAATATAGAACTGCTCCAAATATTTCTTTGGGGTGCTTAAAGAGAGTTTACCTACTGAATCTCAACCCTTGGGGAAATATTTATCTGTGCCAGGCTCTGTTCTTGGCACTGGTGACACAGTAGTGACCAGAGAAACCAAGTCCCTCACTCACACAGTGAGAGACCATAAGCTGGAGAAATAATAAATTTAAAACACAGTGTTTGACGTGGAAACTGACATGAAAAACCACGCAAAGCAGATCGGGGTCAGGGAGATCTGGAGTGCGGGTATCAGGCGCAGAGAGAGCCTCGCAGATGACCAGGGAAGTGTGCTCCAGGCACCAGCGCAAAGATGGGAGGCATGTGATGTGTTCTCGGAGCAGCCAGGTACCCACGGGGCTGGAGCGGAGCCAGCAGGGGTATAGGCTGACAGAAGGACTGAGAGGGGTTGGCGGAGGGCAGGTCATGCAGGGCCTTGGAGGGCACTGGAAGGCCCATGCTCTGAGGGAAATGGGGAGCCACTGAGGAATTCAGAGCAGAGGAAGACCAGATCTGATGTAGGTACAGAGTGGAGAAAAGACTGAAAGGAGGTAGGGGCGAAAGCAGGGAGATGGTCAGGGGCTACTGCAGTTGTCCAGGCGACAGGAGGCAACAGTGGTGGACAGGACACAGAATGTGGTCAGATTACGGGCATCTGCCAGAGACAGACCAACAGGACTTCCAGCTGTGGATGGGACAGGAAGAGAGGAGTTATGGGTGACTCCATGGGTGACGGCTTGAAGTGGAAGACGTGACTGCTTTCTGCTGAGCTGTGGAAGGCTGTGGGTGGAGGAAGTCTGGGAGGAGCAGAGGGCTCAGTTTGGGACAAACTGGGTTCAGGATGTGAGTGTGGCACCAGAACAGAGCTGTTGAATTGACCTGTGCACACAGGAATCCAGAGTTTGAGAGAGGGCCTAGGCTAGAGATGTAAATTAATTAATTAGTTAATTAATTTATTTACTGTGGCAGGGTCTCCCTTGTTGCCCAGGCTGGAGTGCAATGGCACAATCTCGGCTCACTGCATCCTCCACCTCCCAGGTTCAAGCAATTCTTGAGCCTCAGCCTCCCAAGTAGCTGGGACTACAAGAACATGTCACCACGCCCGGCTAATTTTTGCATTTTTTGTAGAGATGGGGTTTCACCATGTTACCTAGGCGGGTCTCAAACTCCTGGACTCAAGTGATCCACCTGCCTCAGCCTCCCAAAGTGCTGGGATTACAGGCATGAGCTATCATGCCTGGCCTGGAGATGTAAATTTAACATAGGCAACTGGATTGGATCATTTAAGGGTACCAAAGATTGGTATTCATGCTGGCCTATAACAAACTAATGAAATTTACAGGTATGACGTCTTGGGGGATCTGTGTATACTTGTGACCTGGTGCAAGGCTGGCTGAAAAACAGCATGCTTCCCTTCTCAGGACCTTAGCAAACCATCGGCTGTTGATTATTAAGGGTTCCTGTTGAAGCACTTGACTTTCTTGCTACGCCCCATTAGAATGCTGTGTCTGAATGTTCGGGTAGCAACATCAAGAATGTCACTGGCAGGAGAGGGCAGGAGACACCCGGAGGCTCTACTGGGCTGCTTTCTAGTACAGCCAGGCACTGGGCTGATGGGGATGGCGGGTTTTATGGGAATGCTAACCTAAAACGAAGGGATAGCAAGTTCTGCCAGGCACCCAAGAAAGGGGCTGTGAGTGCAAATGCCCCAGGGACCATCTTAGTGTCACTGAATGCCAGGGGCCGAGTGCCACTGAATAGAAGCCACCTCCCAGCTCCAGCCAATGTTTGCCTTGTAGGACTGCACTCCTAGTGTTACCAAATGCTTTTTTTTCCCCCTAAGAAAAGCTAGCATCTGAAATTTATGTGAAATCCCCTGAATTTTATTTGTTCATAACGTCTTCCAGTTTTTAAGAAATGTCGTGAGGGCCAACACCGGCTGTTCTAGTACAGGCCAGGGCACGTCCCAGCTGCTCCCTGAGAAGGGTCAAGGCACCTGGAGGAACCTCCACAGCACCTGTGGATGGCTGCTCTGTGCAATAAACATCAAATGGGGCAGGGCGCAGTGGCTCACGTCTGTAGTCCCAGCACTTTGGGAGGCTGAGGCTGGTGGATCACCTGAGGTCAGGAGTTCAAGACCAGCCTGGTCAACATGGTAAAACCCCATCTCTACTAAAAATACAAAAATTAGCCAGGCGTGGTGGCGGGTGCCTGTAATCCCAGCTACTCGGGAGGCTAAGGCAGGAGAATTGCTTGAACCCGGGAGGCAGAGGTTGCAGTGAGCCGAGATCGTGCCACTGCACTCCAGCCTGGGCCACAGAGCAAGACTCCATCTCAAAAAAAAAAAAAAAAAAAAAAATCAAGTGGGCCATTTTCAGACTTTGATGTACAGTCTCTTGTCATCATCCCTGATGCTGCTCCCGAGGACAGAGAGGTAAGGAGCTGCCAGACACGTGAGCCAGGGATTCTGCTCGCCCACTGGAGGCTGCTTTGCCCTTCTCATCTATCACTTGGCCTGCTGGGCAACAGGAGAGATGAGAAAGTAAAACAAACATGGGCTGAGAATGAGGTTTGGAAGAAGCTCTGTTTAGCAAGCTGTGTTGCACGTTCTTATTGTTATGGAAACAAGCAACAGGTAAAAGGATGGGGAAGACCTCACCAGTATCTTCCTCAGTGCAAAAAGGATCAGGTCCCTGAAATAGCTAGAAGGACCAGAAAAAGGAGTGAAGGAAGCTGAAGGATGTGGTTTTGAGCTATACTGGAGCTGAAGCCAAAACACCCCAAGGTATAGACGCACCCTCGCCCCTACTGCGGAAATGGGTTATCCACAAAGTCAAAGGTACTTTGTTACCAGGCTTGCGACCTGCACTATGCAGTGAGCTTCTTTGGTTGAGTGAGATGCTGCTCTTGGTGTGGGGGTACAGGGGTTGGAGGAACAGGCACACTTCTGCCCTCATTGACTTCGTAGTCACAAAGCAGAGACAGACACGGGTCAGGAATATGCAGAGGGTAAGGGGCTGCTCGTGACGGGAGGGGACACACAGGGGTTATTTGAGATGTACCATTTGGGAAGAGGATATCTGAGTAGGGACATGAAGGCAGTGAGCCCTGGGAATACCCTGCTGTTCCCTCCGCCTGGAACAGCAGGTGCCAAGGCCCTGGTGGGCCAAGCTCAGCACACTGAGGCGTGGCAAGGAGGCTGGAATGGGGGGCAAGGGGAAGGATGGTTAGCAATGAGGGTGGAGAGGTTGTGGGCTCAGTTCTTGTAGAGCCTCACCTACTTCATGAGATCATACCCATCTTGTTTACTGTTATATCCCTGATGCCTGGCATTATAATTTTTGCTGAATGGATGGATGAAAAATGACTTCAACCCCAAACCTTGTAAATCTAAGTATTTGTGAATATCACCAAACCACATGGTTCTCTCCATCATCTGCAGTAAAGCACAGTTGAAAAACTCAAGCTCCCTTTAGACCCTATAGACAATTCCATAAATAAGGGACCAAGATTGTGTGCAAAGCTAAACAAATAAGCCAGCACCTGACACGTGGGGTGCAAACACCAGCGTTGGTAGAAGGCTTGGGCAGCACCAGGACAAGCAGAACCTGAAATTCACAAGCTCCTTCGCCATTTCTCGCATAGAGCACTTATAAAATTTGTCTAAAAAGAACCATGTGATGACCCTTATCTTTTTATTGCCAATCTTTGGGCAAGAGCCTGTTCCTCTTGTGCCTCATCAGTCTGGGGCTGGGATGGAACAATGGGCCTCTGAGGTAGCCTGGAAGCTCGTCTCATGACCTGTGAGCAGGTGGGACGATCTGTCCTTGGCCGCTGCAGCCCTATGCTCACTTCCTCTTAGACAAGGAGATTCACAAAGGCATCTTTCTTCAGTAGAGACCAGTTTTATCTGCACAGACCCTGTTGCCCCTGAGCAAATCTTTCATTCGGGAGGAAATGCTCCTCCAGCAGCAGCATGATCACCAGGAGCTGCCTGTGCCCTTTGAGTCATATTATGCTAAGAAGGTGCCTTTTAAAATTACATCACCCTGTCTCCAAGTGAAAGTCAACGCTGCCGCTCCACTACCAGAGCTTTTCCCATCCTGGCTTTCCAGAACCGTCCTACACGGTGCCCGCGTTCTCCAAAATCACATTCCCTCTGGACACTCCCTCACACTGCATGCACGCACGCACGAGGTAACCACCTTTTAATTCTTTTTGATGCTCTCATCGCTCACTTGGGTGAATGCTAGCCTGAACACCCCATGATGGTGGATTTATTCCCATCACAGATCTAGAGGATGGTGGATCTATTCACACAGTCAATTTGTGCCACCAGCAAAAGCCAAATAGAACATTTTAACTTCTCCCAAACTGCTCTTTTCTGGTTGAGAACCATTCCTCTTCCGATAACTTCGCTTTCTCTTCGCTTCACCACTGTTTGGCTTTCTTCTCTCTCACAGACAAACAAAAGGTGTATCAATTCAGGAAATTTACCATGAATGCAACACATGTCACAAAGAAGATGTGAGGGCACGAGGCCACTGGTTGGCTCACCAGCCACCAGCTGTGACTTGAAAAGCTCAAATTCAGAGTCTCAGCAAAATTACCCCTTACTACAAGCAAGGGGCCTTGGAGGTCACCTCGGAAGCCACCGAAACGGTGAATATGAAATTTAAGGACAAGGGTCTATTATAGCAATCATAAACCAGCAGCCCACAGGCATAACCTGCTTACAGAGATGTATTGTGTCACTTTCACTTTTTTAGAAAAATTGAAAATAGATGCCAAGTTCAAAAAAAAAAAAAAGGAAATCCACCTGAAAATTGGGATTCCTGGCATCTCCTGAAAAAGTAATACCATCTGGCAATGGCAACCCTGGAACAGTATTCACACATGGGAACCATTGGCTGGAGCTGGGTGATGGCGCCCCCTTTCGACGGGGCCGAAGTGCTCCAGTTTCCACAGTGCACCCCACTCCCTGTGGTCACATGCCTGGTAGGCCTTGAAGCTGTACACTATGTTGTGTGGCAAAAAGTGCAGGGAAATGGTAGACGTAGCCCTGTTTTGTCTTCAGATGTCCACACTCACTTCTAAAAGCCAAGAGGGAGGTGGGGAAGGGAGAGTGTGCCCTGGGACAATGTTCTAAGCCTGAGTGCTCCAAATCCTCCATGCATTTCAAAATGGGCCAATGTTATCAGGCTACCTACTTCCTATGGCATCGGAAACGGCAGCAAGTGACCACGAATTCCCCCATCCCTGTATGTGGACTGCTGCGATGTGATTTTGTAGCATTTTCCATTAGGAGGTGGTGTCTGTTTCTCTACCTGGGCTTGGCCTGGTGGCTTTCATTTTATTTTTATTTATTTTTCTATCTATCTATCTATCTATCTATCTATCTATCTATCTATCTAAGATGGGGTCTCACTCTGTCACCCAGGCTGGAGTGCCATGGAATGAGTATGGCTCACTGTAGCCTTGACTTCCCTGTGCTCAAGTCATCCTCCTGCCTCAGCCTCCTGTGTAGCTGGGACCATAGGCATGCACCACATCACCCAGCTAACTTTATTATTATTATTATTATTGTTTGTAGAGATGAGGTCTCACTTTGTTGCCCAGGCTGGTCTTGAACTCCCAGTTTCAAGTGATCCTCTCGCCTCGGCCTCCCAAACTGCTAGGCTTACAGGCATGAGGCATGGCAGCCAGCCTTGCCTGGTGACTTTCTTTGGCTAACAGGACATTAGTAATCATGACCAAGCAGTCTTTAAAAAGTACCCAGGCATGGGCTTGTCCTCTCTTGCTGCCCTGAAATCACCAGTGCTAGAGAATAAGACTCTATGGGACCAAGATGGGCTGTCCTAGCCAAGGTCCTCAGGACAAACAAAACTGCCAGACATGTGAGTAAGGCTGTCCTAGACCATCTGGCCTAGCCACCTGCTAGCTCACTAGAGAACAGCCCAGTCCACCCACAGACTCATGAGCAATCATAAAACGGTTGCTGTTTTAAGCCACTACATTTTGGGGTGGGTTGTCAGGCAGTAATAGTTAGCCGACAGACTTGGCTTGTCAAGGCCTGTGCTCTTCTCATCTCTAAAGCTTCTTTTGGGACTTGTCTTGATGGCAGGTGCTGTCTGCAGCCCTAACTGTCTTCATTCTGCCATTGTCTCTCCTTGAGCCCAGGAGTGTAGGTGATTTTCAAGGACAGCAATCAAGGCCCCCAGACTAAATGACTTCTACTCTTGGATATTATAGTCCGTTGCTCTACACTGCCTCTGTAGAATCTGTGGCAAAATGTCCTATGTGGCTGACTTCTTTTTTGAGATGGAGTCTCACTCTGTCATCCAGGCTGGAGTCCAGTGGCGTGATCTCAGCTCACTGCAACCTCCACTTCCCAGGTTCAAGTGATTCTCCAACCTCAGCCTCCTGAGTAGCCGGGACAACAGGCACATGCCACCGCACCCAGCTAATTTTCATACTTTTAGTACAGACGGGGTTCTGACATGTTGGCCAGGCTTGTCTCAAACTCCTGACCTCAAGTGATCCGCCTGCCTCGGCCTCCCAAAATGCTGGCATTACAGACATGATCTACCATGCCTGGCCAGATATGAAATGGATAGCAGTGGCTTTTGTCTGTCTGGCACCATGATCTTCACAGTACCCATGGCTTCCTCCAGGGAACCATTCTTTCCTCACCTTTCTCAGCCTTTTGGGTGGATATGACCCCACTCCTGGCCCTGACTGGAGTGGATCTGTACAGATCTGACCCCACTGCTGGCTCAACCTGGACCATGCCAGACTGCCTCTCCCTGACCGTGGAGGAGGGAGGCTGGTTCAGGAGAGAGCTGGTTCTCGAACTAGGAAAAGAACTGTCTCTCTCACCTGAGGATTGCAAAGCAGATAGTAAAGGAAGCCTGGAGCCACTGGGGGCCATCTCTGGGCCACAAATGAAATGGCTGCCTGGTAGTAACTAGAGATGTGGGTCTCAAAGTGTGTTCTCTGAACCAGTAATGTCAGGATCACCTGGGAACTTGCTAGGAATTAAAACACTTACCTCTACCTCAGAGACACTGAAGCAGAAATTCTAGGATTGGGGCCCAATAATCTGATTTATTTTATTTTATTTATTTATTGAGACGGAGTCTTGCTCTGTTGCCCAGGCTGGAGCACGGTGGCGCGATCTTGGGTGACTGCAACCTCTGCCTCCTGGGTTCAAGCAATTCTCCTATCTCAGCCTCCTGAGTAGCTAGGACCACAGGTGCCCGCCACTATGCCTGGCTAACTTATGTATTTTTAGTAGAGATGGGGTTTCACCATATTGGTCAGGCTGGTCTTGAACTCCTGACCTTAGGTGATCCACCCTCCTCAGCCTCCCAAAGTGCTGGGATTACAGGTGAGAGTCACCATGTCCGGCCAATCTGATTATTTAAATTATTATTTTATTTAAGAACAAAATAGAGACAAGGTCTCACTACACTGCCCAGGCTGGTCTTGAACTCCTGGGCTCAAATGAACCTCCTGCCTCAGCCTCCCAAAGTGCTAGGATTACAGGTATGAGCCACCATGCTTGGCCAATAATCTATGTTTTAATTGGCTTTGCAAAAGTAATTCTGATGCATGTCCAAGTTTGAGAACCTGTGGACTAGAGAAGTGTAAAGCTAAGTGATGGAACAGCTTCCCAAGAGACCATCTGAGCACCAGGATCCCACCATCCCTGGGGCCAAATCTACCCTTCTGGAATTTTCAGGTCTGTGAGCAAGACATTCTCCTTTGTTGCTTAGGCCGATTAGGGTTTCTGCCACTTGCTGTTAATGGGCGCTGGCTAATATATTAGGAGTCTCTGGACTTTGGCAGAATGGTCTTGCTGTTGTGGGTTTTCCTGACAGGAACGTGAAGTACAGGGCTGTCGAGTTCCTCTAATTCACTCGCACTGAGGGGTGTTGCTTTATTTCTGTGCTTGGCAGCTTGTCTGGGAAAAGTGGTTTAGATATATCACTTTCCTGGAGCACTCTGACAACTTGGACGGTAAACTTTCTGCATTAAAGACTAATGTTCTTTCATCCTCAAGAAGACAACAGGTTTCTGGAAGGAGATTATATTAGCTTTTTTGGAAGGCTTATGGATTGAGGCTGGAGTCACACAGGACATGAGGCCCTTTCATTAGAGCTAGGGACAGTTGCAGTGATAGAAAGGAATGAAGCTCTCTTGGAGTTGCATCACACGCACATTTAATTGACACAAGTTCAATTTTATGGGCTTAGCCTAAGAAAAAGGGGCAAGGGGAGAAATAACTCTTTATGGGGTACAAGCAAAAGGTTACACTTCTGGAATAGCAGACTACCTAATTCGGACCAACCTCTCTCTGGAACACAACTAGGAAACCTAGAAAATATTTTTAAATATTTAAAACATCTATTTGAAGAAAAGAGATCTGTTTGAAGGCATGGAGAGTGAACAGGGCTGTGAAGAATTATAGGGGTAATAGTACACTGGAGAAAGAAACTCAGAGACGTAGATCCAACCTCTTGGAGGCCTTTCCTTTTACGGTGCTACTGATTCTGATGAGAGCTGCCACAAGGCTGAGAAGTTGAGCAGAGCTTGCAACAAGCTCAGAGGCTACAGTCTGGGAGTGAGGGTGACCTGGAAGTAGCCAGGAGTGAAGGGCACAGAAAGGTTAACAATGTGGGCGAATCCAAATTACTACTGATTATATAAAATAGTAATAACGTCTAGTAATAAGAATCAGTAGTAATAATCACTAGAAAAATGTTTAGTGGTGTTTAAAAGCTAGAGAGAGTTAAAATGCATGACAATAGTATTTAAGTTGGGAAAGGAGAAAATGGAGCTAGAGTTTGTAAGATACTTCCACTAAATGAGAAGTGGTAAACTTGCTAATTTAAAGTAAACCCTAATAAGTCAAGAATGCATGTTGTAATCTTTGGTAATGACTAGAATAATAATAAAAAAAGAATGTATAACTAACAAGCTAATAGAGAGGAAAAAAGAGAAATAATACAAAGCAATCAGTTCAGAGGAAGGCAAGAAAGGAGAGAAAGAGAAACATAAAACAGGAAGAACAAATAAAAAGCAAACAATAAGATAGTAGATGTAAACTCACAAATATCAGCAATTACATTAAACATAAATGGACTAAATGCCCCCATTAAAACGCATAGATTGTTAGAAGATAAAACTAAATACCAGTTACATGCTGCTTGTAAGACAAACCTTAATATAAAGATACAGAAAGTTTGAAAGTGAAAGGATAAAAAACAGTACACCATATAAACACTAACCAAAAGACAGCTGGAAGTAGCTTTATGTCAGACAAAGTAGACTTTAAGGCAAAAAGCATTACTAGAGAGACAACACATAATGATAAAAGGTTCAATTCCCTTAGAAGATACAAAAAGTCAAATTCTGTGTGTACCAAAAATGACATCCCTCCCTGGCCCCAGATACAGAGTAAAGCATATAAGCAGCCCACCCTCCAGATGTCGTCTGAAGGAGAGTGACTTGGTTTGTGATTCTGCCGCACGTTTAGGAAGTTTCAGGTTCCTTGTGCCTCTGGTGGTGTGAACATCCCAGTGCCCTGCGCCTAATGCCGGTGTCTAAAAACACACATTTCCCCTACAACCTTGACGTTAAACAAGGCCAACTGCTTCTTCTGGGGCTCAGCCAAGAAGCTGTGATTTTTCCCACACTGGAGGAGAGACTGACTGTCTTGGGCTTACTGAGAGCTGATATATCTGTATGAGGTCATCTATATAAACCCTACATGCTGCACTTACTCATCAATTTCAGGGATTTCTAAGGGTAACTCTGGTCTCCTGCACTTTACAGCCTTTACAGCCTAATATCTAGGTGAGATGTGGCTCTACCACAATCCCATTTCAGTGTGAGAGTAGTGACAATGCCAGGCTTTTCAGCTTTCCTCTTAGCCACAGAACTCTTTCTTCAAATTTGACTTATGTTAGAGCCAAGTATATTGAAGAAGGAAAGGCTGAGCTCCAAACCTTTCAAAATAAGAATTCCACTACCTAAAATAGTATCCTCTTTAAGAGTAATGATGGAACAAACCGCCCTAGGAAATAAATACCAGGGACAGCTGGTAATGTGATCTGTATTAAATGGACCCAGTGACATGTGTTTTTTATATGAACGCATGCTGCTTTGCCACGGTGGCCAGGAAGCTCAGTGTTACAACTGTGACTACTTTAGGCATTCATTTGTTCACCCCCTGGTTTCATCTTATTTTTCTACTCTTGTTTTCTCTCCGATTTCATTTCCTCAATTTATTTATTTATTTATTTATTTATTTTATTTATTTTTTAGACAGAGTCTCGCTCTGTTGCCCAGGCTGGAGTACAGTGGTGCAATCTCAGCTCACTACAACCTCTGCCCCTCGGGTTCAAGCCATTCTCCTGCCTCAGCCTCCCGAGTAGCTGGGATTACAGGTGTGTGCCACCATGCCCAGGTTATTTTTTGTGTGTTTTTAGTAGAGATGGGGTTTTGCCACGCTGCCCAGGCTGGTCTCGAACTCCTGGGGTCAAGCGATCCATCGACCTTTGCCTCCCAAAGTGCGCGGATTAGAGGCGTGAGCCACTGCGCCCGACCTCGTGAAAGACTTTTCAAAGTCTTGCACTACCTACTGTATATAAAATTTGTTAGTCCATGTCAGAACTTTTTGGAGAAAGGCAGATCATAAATTAATTAAGCTCTGTTTCTCAAAGTGCTGGACATGAAAGCATATATTATGGGTTGAACTGTGTCCCCTAAAAAGGTCACTGAGGCCCTAACCCTTAGTACCTGTGACTGTGACCTTATTTGGAAATAGGGCGTTTGCAGATGATCAAGTTAAGATGAAGCCATTAGGTTGGGCTTTTCTCTGTCTTTATAAAAATGGCAAATTTGGACACAGAGACAGAGACATACATGGAGAATACCATGTACAGATTGGAGTTATGTTGCCACAAGCCAAGGAACTGTCAGAAGTTAGGAGAGAGGCCTGGAATGGACCACTCCCCAGTGCCTTCAGAAAATGACCCTTGCCAACACCTTGAATTTAGGCTTGGAGCCTTGAGAACTGTGAGATGATACGTCTCCATTGCTTGAGCCACTCTGATTGTGGTACTTCGTTATGGCTGCCCTAGCAAACTAACGCACTATGCCAGATGATTTTAGTTGATACCCGATTCAACTTTTAAAATACTAATAGTAATATATTTATATTGATGAGCATGAGAAAAAAGTATAACAAGTGACTCAAACCTCCGATTTTCAGGCATGTTACTGCTTAGGACTAGGCTGATGTGGGTATTAAGTAAGTGGTAACTAATGTGGGTAATTAAGCAAATAATAGTTCAGTTGGCACACGAGGGGCTTATAGTGGAGTAGTTAAGAGCAGAGATTCTGCAGTCCAGGTTCTCAAATACTGGCTTCATCACTTACAGGCTGTGTGACCTTGGACAGATTCCTTAACCTCTCTGTGCCTCCATCTCCTCTGTACAATAATATTGATAATAGCAGTATCTATTGCATGGGGCTGTGTGGATAATTAAATGCAAGATTACATATGTGGTCCTACACACAGCTTGGGAGCTAGTTCAGTGCTTTGTAAGTATTGACTCTTAATTTTGTTACTTGAATATGGAAAAAAAAGCAAACTTGGCACATATACAAAAGAGGGAAGTCCCGGCTAGCTTAGTAGGATGCTGGGAAAGGTACACGACCACCACTGAGCCATCCCTGCCCTACTAGGGGTTCTAGGGGGGTTCGTGCAGTGGCATACTTTTTTACCAACTTGTTTTGGAGGAACTTCTGAAAACCCATTTAGATTGGCTCAGATAGTGAAGACAGTACCAGCAGCATAGACTGGAGACTTGTCAACCTGAACAGCAGTCGGTGAGGCCAATCCAGGAGATGCAGAAGGAACAATAGCACCTGGGACTGCCACCCCCACTCCCCACCTGCTGAGGGAGCTCCAAGAGCGGACTCAGGCCTTCATCTCGCCCCATGCCTCCTTCTCCTCTCTATCCCCTTCCCGGCTCCCATCTCACCAAAGCTGACAGAACCAAAATTTGTCAGACTTTTCTGACATCTTACATGTTCTATTTGGCTCTTGACCCCTACAGATCATTTCTCCGTTATCTATTGAACAATGCGAGCGTGACGCTCTGTGACGCTATCGGCTGCAGGAACCTTGACATGCCACAGGGTTGCCTCCCACTCCTACCTTCCTCGGGCCCCAGGCAGGCCTCTTTCCAGGCTCTGGGTCCCACCAAAAGGTCCCCAGCAACCAGTCTGGGGCTAGCTCTGCCCCATTGGAGTCTGGCTCCTCCAACACCTTGAATTTAGACTTCCAGCCTCGAGAACTGTGAGATGATACATTTCCATTGTTTGAGCCACTGCTTGTGGGACTTTGAAGGCCCCACTGGGATGCAGGTTCCAGTTGGCCACAGTTCTTCCTGGTTGTTACAGAGACCTAGGACAGGGGTCTTGGCACTGCATGGCTTGTGCACGCACAGATCCCAGCTCCGGGACCTGGGTTGCCTCAGTCTCCTTTGCTAGTGACACAGACTCAGATCCTACCCCAGTGTCTTAGTCTGTTTTCTGTTGTTTACAACAGAATAACTGAAACTAGGTAATACCAAAAGGAAAGGAATTTCTTTCTTATAGAAGCCGAGAAGTCCAAGGTCAAGGGTGCTGCCTCTGATGAGGGCCTTCTTGCTGGTGGGGACTCTGCAGAGTCCCGAGGCAGTGCATGGTGAGGGGATGAGTGTGCTAGCTCAGGTCTCTCTTCCTCTTCCTATAAAGCCACCAGTCCTACTCCCATGATAACCCTTTAATCCATTAATCCATCAATGCATTAATCCACTGGACAAGCTTCATGACCTCTTCACCTCTTGAAGGGCCCACCTCTCAATACTGCCACATTAGGGATTAAATTTCAACATGAGTCTTGGAGGGGGCAAATATTCAAACCATAGCACTCAGCCACATGAGAAGCCATGGCCCCCCATCACTGCAGTCTCCCCAACACCCAGGTTCTTACCCTAGGTTGTTTAAGATAGAAAGTCACAACTAATCTCATACCTACAACTGGCTCCCTAGCAAGCCCAATGACTGTCTGGATCCATCCCCTGGTAACATCGAGACTGAGCCCCCACCCTCTACATCTTGAACCACCTGGTCTCTTCCTTGGTCACCTCGCATCCTCCCCAGCTCCCTATAGGCCAGGCTTCACGTGGCAGCCAGAGGAATCTTGTTGAAATGTAAACCAACATGGCAGCCCCTGCTACAAAGACTCAGCTGCCACTTGCCTGCCGTGTGCCTCAGTTCCTCATCTGTGAAATGGGGACAATTGCAGAACCTACCTTAAAGGCTAGTTATAAGGATTATATGAGATGATAGAAGTAAAAGCTTATAATAGTGGCTGGTTCATCCTAAGTAGTGAATAAATGTAACCTCTCATGTCATTAGAACGTAGACAAAGCTGGTCTTTTCACCATCAACTCTTTTGTACCTTCAGAATTGTGTGCCATTTGTACACATTATTACTCATCTGAAGTAAGCAAGTTCATTTAAGAGTAAAATAAATAAATAAATAAAAGAAATTTTCAATGATAACCACATCTTGGTGGTGGAATCAGAAAGTCGCTCTCATGGTTACTTTTATGCGTTGACTTGACTGGGCCACAGGGAACCCAGATAACTGGTCAAAGATTATTCTGAGTGTTTCTGAAAGAGCATTTTTGGATGACATTAACATATTCATCAGGAGAGTAAGGCAGATTGCCCTCCACCATCTGAGTGGGCCTCGGCCAATCAGGTGACGGCCTGAATCAAACAAAAAGACCAGCCCTCCCCCAAGTGAGGGCGACTTCTCCAGTCAACTGCCTTGGACTTCACCTCCGACATAGGCTCCTCCTGCACGGTGGCCCCTGAACTAGAGGACTCGCTCCTCCACAGCTGCATGAGCCAGTTCCTTATCCTAAGCTCTCTCTCTCACTCTCCCTCCATATCCTTTCCATTCTGTTGCTCTGCAGACCCCTGACTAATACATTTGCTAAAGGGCAGCTCAGCCCTCTGCAAGGAGGGTAATGAAGTGCAACCTCCCATCACGGCACCCCAGAGAGTGACCCAGCCCCAGCCCTGCTCCCCTGCTCAGGGGCCCCCAGAACTCTTACCGGAGCATATCCTCTCCTGGTCTGGGAGCACAGCAGGGGCTCGGGGAGTCAGGTTTGGCTCAGATTTGGTGGGAATGAAAACCTCAGCATTGTCCTTCCGCTTTGCAGACAAATTCCTTTCCCTTTTATGACCTGTAGGAAAACAAATGTTTCATGTAAGACACCGAGCGCAAGCAAGTTGGGCATTCTGTTCAGGCGTTTGTTCATTATTCATTCACTTACTCATTCAACAAATGTCTATGGAACTACTCTGTGTAGTTTGGGATTAGAGATGTGAATAATGCAGGCGATGAAACAAGTTTGCCGAGAGCCATGGTGTGCCCAGCACCACATTTTGGTAAGTACATAAAAGATTTTAGGACATGCACAGGTTTTCAAATTTTAATGTTTCTTGGCTAGGCGGCCAGGCAGTGGCTCACACCTGTAATCCTGGTGCTTTGGGAGGCCGTGGTGGGGGAATTGCTTGAGCCCAGGAGTTAAAGACCAGCCTAGGTAACATAGTGAGACCCTGTCTCTAAAAAAAAAAAAAAAAATGAAAAATGAAAAAAATCGGCTGGGCACAGTGGCTCACGCCTGTAACCCCAGCACTTTAGGAGGCCAAGACAGGTGGACCACCTGAAGTCAGGAGTTTGAGACCAGCCTGGTCAACATGGTGAAACCCCATCTCTACTAAAAATACAAAAATTAGCTGGGCATGGTGGCAGGCGCCTGTAATCCCAGCTACTTGGGAGGCTGAGGCATGAGAATTGCTTGAACCCAGAAGGTGGAGGTTGCAGTGAGCTGAGATTGTGCCACTGGACTCCAGCCTGGGGGACAGAGCAAGACTCCGTCCCCACCCCCTACCAAAAAAAAAAAGTCAGGGGTGTTGGCACGTGCTTGTAGTCCCAGCTGCTCTGGAGGCTGTGGCAGGAGGATCACTTCCAGGAATTTGAGGCTACAGTGAGTTATGATCGTGCCACTGCACTTCGGCCTGGGTGACAGGGCAAGACCTTATCTCAGAAAAAACCAACAAAACAAAACATGCACAATGTCAAGAAATTCAAATTCTCTCTTTTCACTTTATGCCCCAGCATCACTCGAACTGTACCTGGCATCAACTGTTCTGTGGCCTGGCCCTTCACACCCAGGAATGGCTGTCAGGTCCCCTGCTTTTCCAGGGTGGAGACTCACTCACCTCTTTAGAGCTCCGTCCCCTCCCTCCCCGTCTCCCCTGCAGCCATGCCATCTGCAGGCCCAGTGGGCCCCACATGGGACCATTATTAACACTGCCCTGACCACTTGCTGCTCCCGCAGGTGCGCCTAACACCTTTGTTCCTTTGGCAAAGGTTCCCTGAGGGGCTGCAATGTGCCAGGCGTGTGCTGCATGCTGGGGAAGCGGAGGGTAAGAGCCGGCCTGTGTCTACAGGCTGGTGGATGGGGAGGTGTGGTGGGTGGAGAGAAAGACAACTGGGACCAGTGAACCCAGCGCCATGATGACGCTACGGGAGCACAGGGGAGAGCTGGCCTAAGTGGATGCGGTGGGAGTGTGAAGAAGGCTTTGTGCGAGAAGCAACTTCTGAGTACAGTCTGGAGGGAAAAGCAGAGAGCCAGGTTTCAGGGTTCTGAGTGGAGAGGAAAGGGACTGTGGTCATCCAGGCAGAGGGAACAGCCCAAGCAGGGTCTGGGGTGAGAACAAACATGGTGACAGCATGTCTGATGGACAAATGTCTTCTCTGGAGATGTCCATTATTGGGTGTGGATTTTCCAGGGCTGAACTGTGTCCCCTTCAAACTCTTTTTTTTTTTTTTTTGACAGGGTCTCACTCTGTCACCCAGGCTGGAGTGCAGTGGCACAATCATGGCTCATTGCAGCCTCAACCTCTCAGATTTAAGTGATCCTCCTGCCTCAGCCTCTCAAGTGGCTAGGACTAAAGGTATGCACTACTACGTCTGGGTAATTTTTTAAAAAATTTTTTTGTAGAGATGGGGTCTTGCCATGTTTCCCAGGCTGATCTGGAACTCAACTGATCCTCCCGCCTTGGCTGCCAAAACTGTTGGGATTACAGACATGAGCCACTGTGCCCAGCCCCCTCCAAACTCATACACTGAAATCCTAGCTGTCAGTATCCCTGACTGTATTTGGGCACAAGGTCTTTAAAGAGGTAATTAAGTAAAAACAAGGTCAAATGGGTGGGCTCTAAGCCAATATAACTTCTCCCAAGAAGAGGAGATTAGGACACAGACACACGCAGAGGGAAGATCACGGGAAGACACAGGAAGATGGCCGTCTACAAGCCGCAAAGAAAGGCCTCAGAAGAAACTGACTCTTGATCTCAAGCTTCCAGTCTCCAGAACTATGAGACAGTAAATTCCTGCTGCTTAAGCCACCAGTCTGTGGTACTTAGTCATGGCAACCCTCACAAACTGACATAGCGTCTGATTCCAAACATTCCCTCATTTCTCTTTCCTTAGGTTTACCATGGTTCAGAAAAGATTGTCTTCTCTTGGCACACCCAGCTTTGAGAGTGCACATGAATAGGACACAGAGGTGCAGGCAGAGGCCAGACCAGCCCGAGTCAAAGCTTAGGAACAGAGGATGGAGACGGTTGCAAGTAGGCCTCTCTTCACCTCCCAAGTCCTCCTCTCTCCTCCCTGCCCCTCACCAACCGTTTTGCTTGTTCTACTTTCCAAGATCTTTCTTGACAAACCTCCTCCATTGGACGCTGCTGTTTCTGCGTGTCAGCATCCTCCCTCCTTCAGGTTCACCTTGAGTTTCTTTTGGAAATGAGGGCTTTACTGTACTATCGTGTGACTGGGTGGTGATAACCACACCCCTTAGTCCTATTGGTTGGCCCTGGCCAATCAGAGCCACGGTGATCCAATCAGAGACAGCATGTGACCCTGTGTGTGCCAGCATCCTCCCTCCTTCAGGTTCACCTTGAGTTTCTTTTGGAGATAAGAGCTTTACTGCACTATCATGTGGCTGGGTGGTGATAACCACACCCCTTAGTCCTATTGGCTGGACCTGGCCAATCAGACCCATGGTGATCCAATCCAAGACAGCATGTGACCCCCTGTGGGTTAGAGAACCAGGTCCGGGACTTTTGCTGGGGCCTTTGGGGAAAGAAAAATTCACTTTCTGAGAGGTTGCAAAGTCAGTGTCTTATTTAAAGGCAATTCTGCCTTTGTATGTTGGATAGTCTACTAAGAATGGAAGCAAGACCCAGGAAAGCAGAGAAGGAGAAGGAGAGCAAGAGGGAGACAGAGATGGGAGAAGAGAGAGGGAAGAGGCCAGAAGGGAAAAGGGAGTGGGAAGAGAGGAGATGGGAGAGAGATGGAGAGGCAGAGGGAAAGGGAGAGGAAGAGGGAGAGGGGAGAAAATGAGTCTTGCTACATCTCAGAACCTTTCAGTTACTCAAGTCAATAAATAGTCTCTTAGCTTAAGCTACTGTGTATTAGCCAACTGGTATGTAGATGCTGCAAAACATCTTACAATGTACAGAACAGACACCTCCAACTATCTGCCAGGAATTTACCATCTGGAATTTCAGGGCCCTGAGGAAGCCTTTGGGAAGCTCTGCATCTTGCAATCAACAGAGACCTGACTGATATACCCCCCTGGCCTGTGAGACACTCTAACCAAAGTGGAATTCAAAGGACCACTGGAAGTTTAAGTCCTGCTATTAGATGCAGAGACACCAATGGCAAAGAAATGATACACAAGACAGAGCTCACTTTTGGAAGCTGGGTTAAATTCCAGCACCACGAGGGTGTCTGGGCCCAGGGCAGAGCGTCCTTCTGTCTCCTGTTCCCCGGGAACATCTTTCTGTGTTGAAACCCCACTGGAAGGAGGGCGGTCATCTCTGGGATGGCCCACCAGCGCCGGGTCCTCTGGCTCAGGCTCGGAGAGTATGTCTTCCTCGATAGAGTCATACTCATCGCTGGAACAATCCTTTTGTTTCCTTTGTAGATTTACACTAAGTTCCAGGCTTTTTCTCAGCTCCTGCAAAAAGCCCAGAAGAGAGACGAGAGATAAATATGGTACCTTGAGAAAAACTTATTTGAAAATAGATCATTTGAACCGAGGAATTATTCTCCCCAAACTAACATTTAACAATATTATCTCAACCCTTGTGTTGTCGCTGCTTTGAAGATGAGAAAACAAAGGGCAGGGGAAAATGAGCAACTCCCTGGACAGAGCAGTGTTGTTAATATTAACTGTGGTGTTTGTATCCTGGAGATGCTGGGGGAAGGTGGGGTGGGGGAGGGGGGAGTGCACATGTGAAGGAGAGGGAGAGAGAAACAGACAATATGGCTTGTTAAAATCTGGGGCTTGTTCAAACAGATTGTAGAGTCCCACCCACTGATTCAGCGGGTCTGGGATGGGGCCTGAGGAAATGCATTTCTAATAAGGTGATCCTGATACTGCTGGTCCAGGGACCATGCTTTGACTATGAACTCCCAAAGGCCTCCAAATGACCCTCAAATCCCAGATGGTAAAATGTCTGGCCGGTAGTCGTTGGGGGCTGTCCTGCATATTGTAGGGTGTTGAGCAGCATCTAAATGTCATACTATTTAGCACTTAACTACAACTGCTTGACAATTTTTTTCATGTTTCTTTTGTCTACATGAAATTGTAGATTCCTTACGGCTAAGCATTAAGATCTATACTTAGAGTGACCAGGACATGAATCACCCAAACCAAGATATTTCAGAGAGAAAGCGAGCACTACTATATTTACACTGGGACAAAAAAAGTATAAACGGAGCTGGGACAGTGGCTCATGTTTGTAATCCCATCACTTTGGGAGGCCGAGGCAAAAGGACTGCTCGAGACCAGGAGTTCAAGACCAGCCTGGGCAACATAGTGAGACTCTGTTTGGGCAAACCAGTATGTTTGGTCAGCCTAGCTATACTACCCCTTGTAGCCTGTATAGTATCTATCCAATGTAGTTCTAAAAAAATGAGAAGCAATCAATAAAGGTTTGATAATTGACCAATAAACATAACAGTTATCGCGGTAGGCTGAATAAGGGCTCCCCAAAGATGTTCATGTCCTAATCCCTGGAACCTGTGAATTCCTGAGGGCTCAGGAGGAAGTGAGGAACACCGTATAGAACACTTTTACCATCTTAGAGAAATCATCCTACACAGACCCATGATAGAAATATAGATGTTACAGACACCACTGGTGAGGACTCAGGAAATGAACATGTAACTGAAAACTGGAGCCCAGGGAATCCTGTTATGTAGCAGTAGAATCTTAGCTGAATTGTGTCCTACAGTGTTGTGGAAAGCAGAACATGTAAGAGATGAACTTGGATATTTAACTCAGGAGATTTCCAAGCAAAGTGCTGAAGATTCAGTCTGTTTTTCTCCTGCTGCTTAAAGCAAAATGTGAGAGGAAAGAGACAGACTGAGGGAAGAACTGTTAAGGAAAAGGGAACCAGGACTTGGCGATTTGGATGATTTTTAGCCTATCCAGATTGCAGAAGATTCTAAAATTAGGAGATTCACTGTCAGGAAAGTATGCTATGGAGAGAAAACTAAAGGTGTGGCTGGACAACCTTTTTTCTTGTACCTCAGAAGGATGCAAAGTGCAAAATATTCAGTCGTATGGAGGGCTCTTTCAGGAGATTAGACATGTGGCTCATGGATCCCCTTAGACATCTCAGCGGAAGCCAGGACAGAGGGGGGATTTTCCAGGAAAGATTTGCAGAGGAGTCCCTTGTCTAAAGGAGCAAATCCTAGAGACATACATGGGAGTCCCACATGACTTCTGAGAATGTCATACCAGGAGAAACACTGCCAGCTTGGACTGAATGGCAGAAAGAAAGAACAGAACGAAAGAAGGTTGTCAGACTCCCCAAAATTCTACGGGCAGGAAATTGGCTGATGAAATGGCTCATCTACAAACACAGGCTGCTCTTCCTGAAAAAGGAAGAATGACTCCAAGGATGAAGCTGTGGGCCAAGAGAACAGAGCCCTGAACCACAGAGAATTATTTCCAGGCCTTGAAAGCTAATGGAGTTTGCCCATTGGGCTTTAAAATTGCCTGGGTTTGGTGATTCCTCTTTTTTCCCTTTTACTTGCCCTCCTTTTAAATGGGAATTTTGATATGATTTGATTGTGTTCCCACCCAAATCTCACCGTGAAATGTAATAATCCCCATGTGTCAAGGGCGGGGCCAGGTGGAGATAACTGAATCATGGGGGCAGTTTCCCCATACTGTTCTCGTGGTAGAGAACAGTCTCACGAGATCTGCTGATTTTATAAAGGGGAGTTCCCCTGCACAAGCTCTCTTGCCTGCCACCATGTAAGCTGTGACTTTGCTCCTTCTTTGCCTTCTGCCATGACTGTGAGGCCCCCCCAGTCATGTGGAACTGTGAGTCCATTAAACCTCTTTCCCTTATAAATTACCCAGTCTCAGGTATGTCTTTATTAGCAGTGTGAGAACAGACTCATACAGGAATGTTGTTAATTGTTATCCTATGCCTGATCCACCATTATATTTGGGAACAGATAACTTGTTTTCTAGTTTCACTCATCTATAGATGAGAAAAAGTTTTGCCCCAAGATAGGTCATACCCAGGGTCTTACCCATAACCAATTTAGATGATGAGATTTTGGGCTGATGAGACTTAGATGATATTCTGGACTTGAGTTGATATGGTAATGGATTCAGAGTTTTGGAAAACTTGGGATGGGATGGATGGATTTTGCATGTGGGATGGAGATGAATCTTTGGGGGCCAGAGGGTAGTCTGTGGTAGGCTGGATAAATGGTCCCCAAAGATGTCCATATCCTAGCCCCTGGGAGCTGTGGAGATGCTGCCTTACAGGGCAAAGGGACTTTGAAGATGTGATCAGGTGAAGAATCTCCAGATGGGGAGAGGAGCCTGGATTATCCAGGTGAGTCCAATGTAATCACAGGGGTCCTATGAGAGAGAAGCAGGAAGATCAAAGTCAAATAGAGAATATGTAAGAATGGAAGCAGAGGTCAGGGAGGAGCGAGCTATAGTGCTGGATTTGAAACAGGAGGACATGCCGGGCGCGGTGGCTCATGCCTGTAATCCCAGCACTTTGGGAGGCCGAGGCGGGCGGATCACAAGGTCAGGAGATCGAGACCACGGTGAAACCCCGTCTCTACTAAAAATACAAAAAATTAGCCGGGCGCGGTGGCGGGCGCCTGTAGTCCCAGCTACTCAGGAGGCTGAGGCAGGAGAATGGCGTAAACCCAGGAGGCGGAGCTTGCAGTGAGCCGAGATCGCGCCACTGCGCTCCAGCCTGGGCGACAGAGCGAGACTCCGTCTCAAAAAACAAAAACAAAACAAAACAAAACAAAACAAAACAAACAAAAAAAAAGAAACAGGAGGACGTGACCACAAGGCAAGGGATGTAGGTGGCCTCTACAGTCTGAAAAAGGCAAGGGGATGAGCTTTCCTCTCAAGCCTCCAGAAGGAATGCAGTTCTGCCAATGCCTTGATTTTAGACCAGTGAAACTGATTTTGGATTTCTGACCTCCAGAACTAAGCCACCAAGTTTACAGCAAGTTGTTACAGCAGCAAATAAGAAACAAATACAGCTGTCTCTTTTTAGAGTTCTCCCCTTCCATCCCTTGATATCAAGTATTGGTGATACACATTTAATAAAATTAATTATCTCTGTTGCCCACTGCAGTGGTGTGATCACAACTCACTGCAGCCTCAACCTCCTGGGCTCGAGTGAGCCTCCCATCTCAGCCTCCTGTGTAGCTGGGACTACAGGTATGAGCCACCACACCCAGATACCAGTGATATTTACTGGGCAACTAGAACACTGCCTGGCACATAGTAGGTGCTCGACCAATATCTGCTGAATGACTGAATAGATTCCATTGATGACTGGGTGGTGGCTGTGGGCAGACGCAGAGTGCCCTCACGTACCTTGGAGGTGACATCGGTGACAGGACCCTTAGCAAGTTACTTACCTCCTTTGACTTGCATCCTGACATCCATAAAAATAGATTAACAAATCCCTACTTTGCAGAACTGCTTTAAAGCAGAGGTCTGAACTGGGAGTAATTTTGTCCCCCCACCCAACTCCAGGGGACATCCGGTAGTGACTTGAGATATTTTTGATCAGAACTCGGGGAGAGTCGTCCTATTGGCATCTATTACATGGACACCAGGGATGCTGCTAAACATAACAGAATGTCCAGGACAGCCCCATAACAAAAAATGATCTGGCCAAAATGTCAAGGTTGAGAAACGATTAAAGCAAGTGCGGGTTCACTGCTGGTGTTTAAAAAAATAACACCAGGTCTCCTAATTGAGTGTATTGAGATGGTTCATGCAACCTTCATGCAAACCAGACTGAGGTCATGACTTATGTCTTCAAAGTCTGACAGTGGTGGGCAGTTGGAGGGGTAACAGATTCACTGCTCCTCCCCAGGGCAACGCGAGTTCCTAGGTGACCTGCTGTTTAACAGCAATTTTGGCAGCTGTAAAACTAGTAATCCTTTACAGTAGAATAATGCTGTGTACTCTATAAAACATTTTCAACCCTTTCTCTCCTTTGATCCTCAGAAAAAACCTGTAAGACAGATAGGTAGAGTAAAACCCTGGGATAACATGAATTCAGTTAAAACAAGATAGCCTATTGGCTCTTATGCTTGGCCCAACTCCCATTCTCAAGTGAGGTCAACTTAGGTTCTGTTCTGCTGGGGTGGGGGCAAGGCTGGGTGAGAAAACAATGGGCACGTCCCTCTCTCTGCAGCCCCTACTCTTGTCCAGTCACTGTGGATTACATTCCTAGCTGGGAGACTGCTGTCACTGTCCCGGAAATCTCAGTCCCAGGGCCCCGCATCGTCCCCACTGATGTCTAAGGCCAAGTGCAGCCACCAAAGATGGCCAGTTTCAGGAAGAATTGGGATGGGGCATTAGGACCCTTGAACCCATGGTCAGCTGAGCAGACTTCCTCTGGCCTCTTCATGACCTTCACTATGTTGCAACCCCACATTTTGAGTGATTGAATTGTGAGGATACCCCCAAATTTGAGGAACTGTGACCAGCCTTTATGCTGGTCCAACTTCTCACAGTGATTAAGTGGCATAGCTGTGACTTCTGCACTCTGCCACGCCTCCTTGCTCCTTCTAGATTATCCATGCATGACAGACTCTCTTGCATCTGTCATGGCCCAGCCAGTGGGGAAGACAATATGGCAACCACCATTCATTAAGGCTTCATGCATGCACATGTGCTTAGGTGCTGTGTTAAGAGCGGAGGTAGCAGTGGCGAGCAAGATGGCAAACCTCTGGCCTTATAGAAGCATATAGTGTGGGGCAGGAGGAGACAGGCAGGCGACGCAAAAATATAAACAGGGGCATTTCAGAGGTGGCCAGGACTATGAAGGAAGCCCTTGTCTGGATGATGCGACAGGGCGACTGGCCTGAGGGGGCCCTGATGAATGGTGGTCAGGGAAGGCTGAGTGCTGAAGAACCACCCGGTAGTGTCTGGGGCACAAGGCTGTCTGGGGGTAGGAAGAGCAGAGGCAAAGGCCAGGAGGCAGGAACGGCTGGAGGGCATATGCTCCCTAGAGGAAGGCAGTGGTCACGGGGGACAGGGCTTTGTGGGCCTCAGGGAAGTGTGGATTTTGCTCTATGCAGTATGAGAAGCTGCAGAAGGGTTCTAAGCAGAGATACAATGTTATCTGATTTCTGCTTTTATTTTTTATTAATTTATTTTTTTGAGATGGATTTTCGCTCTTGTTGCCCAGGCTGGAGTGCGGTGACAGGATCTCGGCTCACTGCAACCTCCGCCTCCCAGGTTCAAGTAATTCTCCTGCCTCAGCTTCCCAAGTAGCTGGGATTACAGGTGTCCGCCACCACGCCCGGCTGATTTTTGTATTTTTAGTAGAGACACAGTTTCACCATGCTGGCCAGGCTGGTCTCGAACTCCTGACCTCAAGTGATCCAATCACCTCGGCCTCCCAGAGTGTTGGGATTACAGGCGTGAGCCACTGCACCTGGCCTGACTTCTGCTTTTAAAAGATCTCTATGGCTCCTGGATACCAACTGGATTTTAGGAGGTGGGACAAGGGTGGAAACAGGCCTACCAGCTTTGCTGCAGTTGCAGGTGAAAGAGGAAGGTGGCAGTAGAGGTGGGGACAGGGAGGAGGCCTTGAGATCTATTTTGGAGGCAGAGATGACAGAAATGACTGACTAGAAATGAATCAGATGCATACCCTCTGACCTAGCCCTTCCGGGAATGTATCCTTTAGTCCTAAGTACACAAAGATTGTTGAGGCATCTTTTATAATAAAGAATGGTCCACATGGTTATCAATGAGAGATGGATTAAATAACTAATACAGCAGGTGTTCACTGAACCCCAGGCAGCTCTTACAAAGAACGAGATAGCTCTACTTTTGCACTTCTTTGGGCAGATATCAAGATATACATTTAAGTAAAAAGAAGCATGTTGAAAAATGTACATATAAGATGAACTCAATTTTTAAAATCATTGTTAATTTCTATACATGTAGGTATGCATATATGCATAGAAAAAGTCTGGAAAAATAGGCACCTAACTTTTTTTTTTTTTTGAGATGGAGTCTTGCTCTGTTGCCCAGGCTGGAGTACAGTGGCGCGATCTCGGCTCACTACAACCTCTGCCTCCTGGGTTCAAGCGATTCTCCTGCCTCAGCCTCCCGAGCAGCTGGGCTTACAGGCACACACCACCACGCCTGGGTAATTTTTTGTATTTTTAGTAGAGATGGAGTTTCACCATGTTGGCCAGGCTGGTCTTGAACTCTTGACCTCAAGACTCTTGACCTCAGGTGACCCACCTGCCTTGGCCTCCCAAAGTGCTTGGATTACAGGTGTGAGCCACTGTGCCCGGCCAGCACCCAACTATTAACAATGATCTCTCTGAGAGCCTTTCCAGAACTTTCCTTTTCTTATTTGTTCTTAAAAGAAGTATTTAGTATTAGCATGTATCCAATTTTGTAATTAAAAAAAAAAATGATATATTTACTTTTATGTTTAAATCTTGTCCCTCCTTCTTACAAATAAACAAATTCCCTAGAGGAGTGGCAAGGAATGGTGGAGTGGAGGACCCTGGATAGCCAGCTGCCTGGAAAAATCATCTCTATCCCTGGAACATGTTTGGTTCCCAAAAGCCAATGACAAACGGCAGCACTCGATGCCGGAAGACAACGGAGCAGCATCTGTCTAACTCGAGAATAAAGTATCCAGCCAAGAGGTCCAGACTGGAAAGTAACAGACCATCCATCTCAAACAGCCAGAAACCCAGGGAATACAGATGGCATTCATGAGCTCTTCTCGGAAAATATCACCCAGGTGACAAAATCCAGACCAATGAAAGAGGAAATCAAAATAAAGATAGAGGCATGGAGAAGCTGTGATCAAAGGTCTAATGGTAAGCGCTGTAGCCACTTAAAGTTTGAATAAATACTAGGCGTTTATGCACATTAGGGAGATGGACCAGAATGCAATGCTATAAACCTAAGCCCTTAGCTTAGCTAACAAAAATCAGCAGAGGGCAGGCAATGCGGGTGGCCTCATTTTCCACACCAGAAAGTCAACCCAAATGCATCTCAAATGGAAACCAGAGTTTTTAAAAAATGGCACCTCTAACCTCTTATTTCATGATGTATTAAACTGATGGCTATTTTAAGAAATAATGTTTCCTGTGATAAAGAAATTTGAATTTCAATAATTCCTCCTGTTTCAATTTGGTTTCTTTTTCTTCTTTTAAATTAATGGAAATTTAAATGCCATGATTGTATTTGCGAAATATATACAGGCCAGGTGCAGTGGCTCATGCCTGTAATCTTGGTACTTTGGGAAGCAGAGGTGGGAGGACTGCTTGAGCCCAGGAATTTGAGACCAGCCTGGGCAATAAAGTGAGACCCCCAACTCTATTTTTAAAAAAATAAAAAATAAAACAACAAAAAAAATCCCTCTCCGCAAAGAAAATATCTATAAAAGAGCTGCCTAGATTCGGTGTGGCTGGCAGCTTCTTCGCAAAGGAAGCAAATACATTTGCTCACACTGGATGAACCTAGGCCCTTATAATGCTCACGTGATCTAAACCATCTGTCCCGGGGCAGAGGGGAGACAAACTGAGGAGCAACATTCCCTGGAGGAAGCCGTTCAAAACCTTTCCATCTGGAAAGATGAGGACCTTGGGCTGGTTGCTTTGAAAGCCAATCTGCCCGTACTTCAAAGAGATACCATGCTGTGGGATCTACCAGGTGCTTTGAAGCCATCATCCAGAAATTTCTCTGAAAAAAACATACTTTATAGTTTTGCTTCAAAACCTTGTTATATTTGATTTCAGTGTTCAGCGTTTAAAATGTTAAGTTCAAGCCCTTTCAACGGAAAGCCCTCTGCATGGAGGCCAGGCTGCCAACACCTCAGGTGGAGATTGGATGACAGGGACTGCATGCAAATGGGTCTCCTCACTGGGGATCCAGGGAGGAGGTGGAGGGACAGACGCTGATACAAAGACTTAAAGGTAGTTTCTAGAAGAACCACTGACTGAAATGCAGCAGGGGTTTGATGGTCAGTGAATTAATGCCTTCTATGCCTGAGCTTCCTCTTTCTGCTGAACTAGGAAAGAGTGACATCAGGCGACCATCAAACATGAAGTTTTTGCAATCATAGTATCAGTACTGTGACATCAAAAACAACAGCTACTAATTGCTAAGCTTCTGTTACATTATCAGGCACGAAGCTGACTTATCCATGCACCTTATCTCATTTCTTTTCCTTTTCCTTTTTTGAGGCAGGGTCTTGCTCTGTCACCCAGGCTGGGGTGCAGTAATACCACCTTGGCTCACTGCAACCTCCACCTCCTGGGTTCAAGCGATGCTCCCACCTCAGTCTCCAGAACAGCTGGGATTACAGGTGCATATCACCACAACTGGCTAATTTTTAATTTTTTTGTAGAGATGAGGTCTTACTCTGTTGCCCAAGCTGGTCTCAAACTCTTGGGCTCAAGCAATCCTCCCGCTTCAGACTCCCAAAGTGCTGGGATTGTAGGCATAAACTACCACACCCAGCCACCTTATTTCATTTCAACCTCCTAACACGCCAGTGCAGTAGGTGTCCTCATCTTACAGGCTTGGAGGACTTAAATACAAGTTCAAGGTCACATGGCCAGTAATGGCAGAGCCAGGGTATGGAGGAATGAGCATCTGCCTCTGTATAAGTCCGTTTTCATGCTGCTGATAAAGAGATATCCACGACTGGGAAGAAAAAGAGGTTTACTTGACTTACAGTTCCACATGGCTGGGGAGGCCTCACAATCATGGCAGAAGACAAGGAGGAGCAAGTCACGTCTTACATGGATGGCAGTAGGCAAAGAGAGAGAGCTTGGACAGGGAAACTCCCACTTTAAAAACCATCAGATCTACTGAGACTCATTCACTATCACAAGAACAGCGCAGAAAAGACTTGCCCCATAATTCAATCACCTCCCACCTGGATCCTCCTACGACATGTGGGAATTATGGGAGCTACAATTCAAGATGAGATTTGGGTGGGGACACAGCCAAACCATATCAGACTCTAAAGTCCAGACTCTTAACCACGTGACTATGTTTATTCCCTGCCTGGTACCAACTTGGAAGCAACTGGTCTGTAGAGAGGGATGAAAGTCAGGTGCTCAGTGATTGTCCACTGACTTGCACAAAATTGATGAAACCTGCCAGTAAGAGCTTTAGACACAAAGCTGCCTTGAGGCCACTAAACGTGTTCATGTATGTGTTAAGTGTGAGCAGATGAAGCACTAAACTCCTAACTCTACTTACAAAGGCAAATGATCTGGGTCTAAATTCTGGGTCTGAGTCAGTTTACTCTGTGTCCCCAGGTGAGTTGCTGAGCTTCAAGCCCTCATCTTTGCTATGGGAAAATGTGCCCTGATTAGCTCACAAAAAAAAGGGCTGCTGAGGGGACAAAATGAAATTAACAGCTAGGAATCAGTGTTTTGTGATTGCTTTAATAGGGTTCTAGTTTTTGCAGAAAATTTAAAATTTTGATGATGGCATCTTTTATTATTTCTCAGATGCTACTGAATCTGCCTATTAGAAGCTTGGATGCTTAGACCATAAAGCCACAGTGGAAACTTTAAGACAGCCCTCAAGAGCTAGCAGCAGTCTCGGGGGTAGAGGTCACTGACATACAGGCAGAAAGGCCAGACCTCCCCAACCAACCCCCTGCCCCTGGAACCCCAATAATGTCTCTCATTTGGTTGGCAGTTTTGTAAAACCGGGATTTGAATGTCTTGAGTCTGGCATGCACTGTTAGTTGCGGTAATTCCCATTAACTTCTTTCGCACTATATGAGGCATTTTACACATTCATATTATTAATCTGCCTGGACCATGAATGCTTTTTGCCCAGCACTGAAGAGTTTGTTGATTAATTTGTTCTTTTTTCTCGTTCATCCATTTATTCAACACTTTTTTTTTTTTTTTTGAGACAGTGTCTCACTCTGTCACCCAAACTGGAGTGCAGCGGCATGATCATGGCTCACTGCAATCTCGACCTCCTGGGTTCAGGAGATTCTCCCACTTTTGAGTAGCTAAGACTACAGGTGTACACCATCATGCTCAGCTAATTTTTGTATTTTTTGTTGAGATGGGGTCTTTCCATGTTGCCCAGGCTGGTCTCGAACTGCTGGGCTCAAGCGATCCTCCTGCCTCGGCCTCCAAAAGTACTGGGTTTATAGGTATAAACCACCACACATGGCAATAAATATTTTTTGTTGAGTATACATGTCCCCCATAAGCAGCTGTGACTAGTAGGTGCTAGGGATAGAGTGAATGACAAGACAGACTTATGGAATCTACAATCTGGCAACATCTCTTAGTAATCCATAACAGATTACCAGAGTAATGAGTGCCAAAAACCCAAATTTAGGGCTTGCCAGTCAACGTCCATAATAAAGTGGCTTGTGCCCTAACTTTAGGGTCAACTCTGAGTCTTTTGTTTCTGTTTTTGTTTTTGTTTTAAGAGACAGGGTCTTGCTTTGTTTCCCAGGCTGGAATGCAGTGGTACAATCATAGCTCACTAATTCCTGGGCTCAAGTGATCCTACCACCTCAGCTTCCTGAATAGCTGGGACTACAGGTATGTGCCACTGCACTTGGCTGATTTTGTACGATTTTTGTAGAGACAGGGTCTCACTATGTTGCCTAAACTGGTCTTGAGCTCCAGGCCTCAAGTGATCCTCCCACCTTGGCTTCCCAAAGTACTGGGATTACAGGCGTGAACCACCGTGCCTGGCCTAACTCTGCATATTTTAAAAATCGCATTCCCGACCGACCGGGCATGGTGGCTCACACCTGTAATCCCAACACTTTGGCAGGCTGAGGTCACTTGAGGTCAGGAGTTCGAGACCAGCCTGGCCAACGTGGTGAAACCCCATCTCTACTAAAAATACAAAAATTAGCTGGGTGTGGTGGTGGACGCCTGTAATCCCAGTTACTCAGGAGGCTGAGGCAGGAGAATCACTTGAACCCGGGAGGCAGAGGTTGCACTGAATCAAGACTGCACCACTGTACTTCAGCCTGGGTGACAGAGTGAGAGTCTATCAAAAAAAACAAAAAACAAAAAAACAAAAACAAAACAAAACAAAAAAACCTCATTCCCCTATATCAATTTTGATAGAACTAAGGCTAGGAAAATTTGAATTATACATGTGTTTTAAATACCTGGGCAATATTTTTAGTTTTCTGACACCTTCTTACTGCCCCTATTCAACCTTTGATTTTCTTTTCATGAATTTTCATTCAAGCTAAGTGTATTTATAAAGTACCCTGGAGTTCAGCCTCTAAAGTGCATCACTGGAGAAAAACCAAAACAATCTTTGTCTTGGGGAAGAGAGTGACAGAAGAGAAAATGAACTCAGGAAGTAGAAGGGCCTGGGAGACTGCCCAATGCTTTACTGCTTTGGGGGCCCCTGGCCAAACCCTCAGCATCAACCTGGCTGAGCAATCAATAAGGAGATTGGATAGGGATAGCAGGATAGAGACCAAATATCAAGGAATGCCACTGGCTGACTAGAAAATTTCAGGAATTCCTGAAAGATAGAGGGGAGAGATCACATCCACAAAGAACTAAAGGAAGAGGAAATGGCAGATTAAAACATACATGATGGGTTGGGCACAGTGGCTCATACCTGTAATCCCAGCACTTTGCCAGGCCAAGGCGGGTGGATCACCTGAGGCCAGGAGTTCAAGACCAGCCTGGCCAACATGGTGAAACCCCATCTCTACTAAAAATACAAAAATTATCCGGGCGTGGTGGCACACACCTGTAGTCCCAGTTACTTGGGAAGCTGAGACAGAAGAATCGCTTGAACCTGGGAGGCGGAGGTTGCAGTGAGCCGAGATCATACCACTGCACTCCAGCCTGGGTGACAGAGTGTCCTGTCTCAAAAAAAATAAAAATAAAAACACAGACATGGTATATTAGTCTGTTCTCACGCTGCTATGAAGAAATACCTGAGACTGGGTAATTTACAAAGAAAAGAGGTTTAGTTGACTCAAAGTTCTCCATGGCTGGGGAGGCCTCAGGCAACTTCCTATCATGGCGGAAAGCACCTCTTCACAGGGCGACAGGAGAGAGAAATGAGTAAAGGGGGAAGCATGCTGGGCACGATGGCTCACGCCTATAATCCCAGCACTTTGGGAGGCTGAGGTGGGCGGATTGTTTGAGGATTAGGAGTTTGTGACTAGCATGGCCAACATGGTGAAACCCCGTCTCTACTAAAAATATAAAAAATTAGCCAGGCGTGGTGGTGGATGCCTGTAATCCCAGCTACTCATGAGGCTGAGGCAGGAGAATTGCTTGAACCCAGGAGGCAGAGGTTGCAGTGAGCCAAGATTGCGCCACTGCATACCAACCTGGGTGACAGATTGAGACCCCGTCTCAAAGAAAAAAAAAAAAATTCCAGAGAACAGAACAGAAACAATGAAAGAGAATGATAATAACAATAGTAATAATACATGAAAATTTTCCAGTGCTAAAGAAAGACAAGCGGGCAGACGCCCCTGGCTTCAGCTTACAGGTGAGCCTCTCTGCTACCCCTTACTTAATATAGCTGGGGACGGGCTGCAGCCCTAAATGTGGCCCCCAACTCTAGCCTCAGGGCTCCCTCTCACTCATCTTGATGCTGGACTCACTTACACATGCACATGCACATACTCCTCCTTCTGTGGAAGTTTTTATGGCCCAGAAATTTCTGTTGAAAAGGCTCACTTCGTGTTTTCAATGGGACAAAGATTTTGAGACAGATATATTCACATGGATGAAAGGTACACTCTCTCAAAAACCATTTTGACTCTATATGCAAACAATGACAGATATTTGAAATATACAAAGCAAAAACAAATGCAGGGGAAAATTGACAAGTTCACAGAAATCAACCAGATCAAACAGACAAAAAGTAAGTAGTGGTTGGTTTGCTAATGAGTATAAGAGTTTCCAGAGAAGCTTATTAAAAATGCAGGCTCTGAGCACTCCATGCCTCCTCCAGATCCAATTATATACCTATGGGTGTGGTGTGAGAATTCACGGCTTTAATAAGCAGCCCAGATGATGCTAATATAGGTAGTCTGGGACCATACTTTAAGAATCACCCAGTTAAGTGTTATAACTAATCGTGTGTGATTTAACAGATATATTGAGAACTTTGTACCAAAAAGAGAATGATTATTCTTTTGAAATATCATAGAACATTCATAAAAATCACCTGGTAGGCCACAAACAAAAAACCTCAGTAACTTTCAAATCCCAGAAATTAAACCATCTTTAATTTTAGGCCATTTTTAATCATAATGTGGCCAAATTAGAAACTAACACAAAACGATAGCAAAAACAAAACAAAACAAAAAAAACTAGATAAACAAAAAAAAATAGTTTACTTAGAACGTTTGGAAAAACTCTCCTAAATAAAGAAGAGAGACTGGGCGAGGTGGCTTGTGCCTGTAATCCCAGCACTTTGGGAAGGCGAGGTGGGAGGACTGCTTGAGGCCAGGAGTTCAAGACCAGTCTGGACAACATAGCAAGTCCCTGTCTCTACGATTAGCCGGGCATCGTGGCGCAGGCCTGTAGTCTCAGCTGCTTGCAAGGTTGAGGCAGGTGCATCGCTTAACCCCAGAAGGTTGAGGCTGCAGTAACCCATGATCACGCCCTGCATTCCAGGCGGGGTGACAGAACAGGACCCTGTCTTAAATGAAGAAATAAACATACACAAGGGAAGAAAAACCACCCTAAAGTAATAAGCCAATAGAAATAAATGGCTGGGCACAGTGGCTCATGCCTGTAATCCCAGCACTTTAGGAGGCCAAGGCGGGCGGATCACCTGAGGTCAGGAGTTTGAGACCAGCCTGGCCAACATGGTGAAACCCCATCTCTACAAAAAAAAAAAAAAAAAAAAAAAAAAAATTAGCCAGGTATGGTGACACATGCCTGTAGTTCTAACTACTTGGGACGATGAGATAGGAGAATTGCTTGAACCTGGGAGACGGAGGTTGCAGTGAGCCGAACGAGACTCTGTTGCACTGCACTCCAGCCTGAGTGATGGAGCGAGACTGTCTCAAAATAAACAAATAAATAAATGACAAAGAAACTATTACATAGTACTGCATGGTAAAATTTGCAGAAAAAATACAAAGCAATATTCAGAAGAAAACTTACAGCCTAAAGGTATAGCCTAATTGATATATTAGAAAACAGTATGAAAATTACATGGGCTAGGTGCGGTGGGTCACACCTGTAATCCTAGCACTTTGGGAGGCCACACGGGAGGATTACTTGAGCCTAGGAGTTTGAGACCAGCCTGGGCAACATGGTGAGACATCATCTCTATCTTTAAAAAAAAAAAGAGAAAGAAAAAAGAAATTAAACATTTAACTTAAGGCAGGTTACAGTGGTGGAGGTCAGGGAGAACCAATGTGATAAATTAAACCAAAAAGTTTAAGAGAGGAATTAAGATGAAAGCAGAAATAAGCTGAAAAGAATAATAAATAAATGAGTAAATGAATGAATGGATAACTAAATGAATAAAGTATATTTGCTCAATAAAAGTAAAAGCTGGAGATGGTTTGGCTGGGTAGATATAGACAGCTTTTCATATTATACTCAATTTACTTCTGAACTGTTTGAATCTTTTTAAATGAGAAGGCACCCACATATTAGGTGTTAGATAAAATGATACAAAATAATGTAAAAATTGTTTCATATCATACCTAAGAAATTCTAAGTCGGCTATAAATGCAAGATATTAAAGTTATTCTAATATTGATTCAGAAGTTATTCTTTATTTTCATTAAGATTGAAAAATATGCTTTATTAAGTTCAATTCATCTGGCACCTTCATTTGCAGAAACACCCTACTGAGGGATGGGATGACTGCATCTCTTACTCCTGGACCTGTAATTCATGGGCATTTAGTGCTTGTTCAGCATCATTTCACATCATTCATGCTCATCACCAAATTATTCCTGCTCAGCTGGCCCTGTGCTGCCTGACCCACCTGCCCAGGGCCCTTCTAATGCCATAAGCCAGCTGTCTTTTGGTCTGAGCTGTCCAGTTGGTCATCCCTGGGGGCCTTTGATGTTTCTGGGTAACAGATGGGCTAGGTCAAGAGCCACTGTCAAGGAGAAAGACCTCTTCCTCCTATCTCATCAGGAACTGACAAAGCTTTCATTAGCTAAACCAGAAGTTGCAAGTTGGTAGTCTAAAGGCCACATCTGGCCAGCAGGTATATTTTGTTTGGTCCACAGGAAATTGTGAATTAGGCTGGGCATGGTGGCTCATGCCTGTAATCCCAATGCTTTGGGAAGCCTACACAGGCAGATTACTTGAGCTCAAGAGTTCAAGACCAGCCAGGGCAACATAGTGAAACCCCATTTCTACTATATATATATATATATATTAGCCAGGCACAGTGACTTGTGCCTGTAATCCCAGCTACCTGGGAGGCTGAGGCAGCAGGAAAGCTTGAGCTCAGGAGGTTGAGGCTGCAGTGAGCTATGATTACGCCACTGCACTCCAGCCTAGGTGACAGGGCAAAACCCTGTCTGAAAAACAAACAAACTGTAAATTAGTTTCCAACATAAAAACAATTGGGAGAAATCAAACATAAAGAAACCCAGGCGGGGCACAGTGGCTCACTCCTGTAATCCCAGCACTTTGGGAGGCCTAGGTGGGTGGAGGGTGGATCACCTGAGGTCAGGAGTTTGAGACCAGCCTGGCCAACATGGTGAAACCCCGTCTCTACTAAAAATACAAAAATTAGCTGGGCGTGGTGGTGCACGCCTGTAGTCCCAGCTACTTGGGAGGCTGAGGAAGGAGAATCACTTGAACCTGGGAGGCAGACGTTGCAGTGAGCCGAGACCGTGCCATTGCACTCCAGCCTGGGCTAATGAGTGAGACTCCGTTTCAAAAAAAAAAAAAAAAGAAAAGAAAACAAGGAAACACAGAAACCCAGATACCTGGCTTCTCTTAAACCTAGAAAGCCTGGCACCTCTAGGCCCATATTTCTACATGATGACAGTCCACTGTGATTGTCTGCTACCAACCCCATCATTCCCTGCATGCCCCGGCTGACCCACCTGCCTCACTCAGGTGATTTAAAATACTCTCTCACATTAAGAACATGTGCCAGAAATCCCAGTATTTCAGGACCCAAACTACATCTCAAACTGACTCTTCTACCCCAAGCAACACAAAAATTCCTTGTCAGATTATGTGTCCTGATTCACAGCTTGGAAAACATTGTCACTGTAATCATAACTCAGTGATGTGATGACTGAAGTTCCTTGTGTGGGCTGGCCAGGGTGCCTAGTCAACAGCCATACCACTCACTCACTGATTCAATCATTCAATCCACTTGCTCAATGAAGATTTATTTGCAGACTAACTCTATGCCAGGCACTTTTCTAGGGACCAGAGACACAGCAGGCAATGAGACAGAGTACATGTCTGCTATCATGAAGCTTAGATCTGGGATGGGGGAAGGTGTTTGAAGCCCTAAATACCGAACTTGCAAAAGACCTACAGCAATCGCTTGCGGTGGTGTGTGCCTGTAGTCCGAGCTACTTGGGGGGATGGCTTGGGGCCAGGTATTTGAGGCTGTAGTACACTATAATTGCACTTGTGAATAGCCACTGCACTATAGTCTGGGCAATGTAGTGAGACCCCATCTCTTAAAAAAACAAAAAAGTACTGATACGAGCCAGAGCTCCACAAACTATTATGTATCGTCTACTCCCATCCACTCATTTGTTGTTGCTGTTGTTGTTTTGTTTTGTTTTTTGAGATAGAGTCTCGCTCTGTTGCCAAGGCTGGAGTGCAGTGGTGCAATCTTGGCTCACTGCAACCTCCACCTCCCTCTTGGGCTCAAGCGATTCTCCTGCCTCAGCGTCCCGAGTAGCTGGGATTATAGGCATGTACCACCATGCCTGGCTAATTTTTGTATTTTTAATAGAGATGGGATTTCACCATGTTGGCCAGGCTGGTCTCTAACTCCTGACCTCAGGTGATCTTCCCAAAGTGCTGGGATTACAGGGATTACAGGTTTGAGCCACTGCCGGCCAATCCATGGATTTTGTACTATGGAAACAGAAGTTCTTATAAACTGCACCTAGGATTTATGATTTCAGAGCTGGCAGGGGCAGGAGACATTTAATTCACCCCTTCTTGTTAAAGGAGGAAATGGGGGCTCCAAAGGAGTGTGACTTAGCCAAGGCCCCACAGAGAATTTATGGAAAAACCCGAGCTACCTTCCCAGGCTTGCGGAATCTATCACTTGGTCTTTCTTCTACCAAAAACAAGACTCGCAAACTCTGACATCCTCAGGAGGTGTAATGTAATATAAACTATCAAGTAAACCACAGTGTCGTAGAATAGGGAGTGGGGACCAGGTCAAACTGGGGGTGCATGCTCAGAAGAAAAGTTTTCTAAGCCCAGGTCAAACAGCAACAATAACCATGGTGCACCACCAAGCCGACCAACAGCACATGCCTGTGAGCTGAAGCTGGCCCTTCTAGTCACGAATCTGAGCCCTCAATTTGGCCACACTCCTTCCCATTCCTCGGTGTATTTCTATCCTTATCCTGCATTTTAGCATATTTTTTCAAGTCATACCTAATCAGAAAGCCTCTCCTACATGCCTCTATTTTCTCTGCATTGTGTTTTCTCAAGTTTGAGCCACATTTTGAAATGTAACCAAAGTGAGAAAAACCAAACAGGATGGGTGCATCTTTATTTTCACAATATAGTACTGTCTTAATATAATAACAAAGCAAAATTATTTTCTATTGATCTAAAATTCACTTTTTTGTATACAGGAAAAAAAAAAGTCTTGGTCCCCCAGGCTGGAGCATAGTGCTCGGTCCCCCAGGCTGGAGTGTGGCGCTCGGTCCCCCAGGCTGGAGTGTGGCGCTCGGTTCCCCAGGCTGGAGTGTGGTGCTCGGTCCCCCAGGCTGGAGTGTATGGAGTGTAGTGCTCGGTCCCCAGGCTGGAGTGTGGTGCTCGGTCCCCCAGGCTGGAGTGTGGCGCTCGGTCCCCCAGGCTGGAGTGTATGGAGTGTAGTGCTCAGTCCCCAGGCTGGAGTTTGGTGCTCGGTCCCCCAGGCTGGAGTGTGGTGCTCGGTCCCCCAGGCTGGAGTGTGGTGCTCGGTCCCCCAGGCTGGAGTGTGGTGCTCGGTCCCCCAGGCTGGAGTGTGGTGCTCGGTCCCCCAGGCTGGAGTGTATGGAGTGTAGTGCTCAGTCCCCCAGGCTGGAGTGTGGTGCTCGGTCCCCCAGGCTGGAGTGTATGGAGTGTAGTGCTCGGTCCCCCAGGCTGGAGTGTGGTGCTCGGTCCCCCAGGCTGGAGTGTGGCGCTCGGTCCCCCAGGCTGGAGTGCATGGAGTGTAGTGCTCGGTCCCCCAGGCTGGAGTGTGGTGCTCGGTCCCCCAGGCTGGAGTGTGGTGCTCCGTCCCCCAGGCTGGAGTGTGGTGCTCGGTCCCCCAGGCTGGAGTGTAGTGGTGTGATCACGGCTTAGTGGAGCCTCACACTCCTGGCCTCATGTGATCTTCCCACCTCAGCCTCCCGAGCAGCTGGGACTAGAGGTGCACATTAGCATGCCCAGCTAATTTTAATTTTTTTATAGAGATGAGGTCTCACTATGTTGCCTAGGTTAGCCTGCAACTTCTGGCCTCAAGTGATCCTCCTGTCTCGGCCTCCCAAGCACCAGGATCAGAGGCATGAGCCACTGAGCCCAGTCAAATTTACCCCTTCAAATAGTAAAACACCTAAACAAATTATTCTGTATGTAAATATTTTGAAAATATATGAATACGTCCTTGTCTTCTTAAAAGAGTATGCTGAACATAATTCAGTCTCTTCTTGATATTAATGGTTAATATTTTGGATACAAATTGACACACAGGCCAGGCACGGTAGCTCATGCCTGTAATCCCAGCACTTTGGGAGACCGAGGCAGGTGGATCACCTAAGGTTAGAAGTTTGAGACCAGCCTGGCCGAAATGGTGAAACCCCGTCTCTACTAAAAATACAAAAATACAAAAAAAAAATTAGCCGGGTGTGCTGGCACACATCTATAATCCCAGCTACTTGGGAGGCTGAGGCATGAGAATTGCCTTAACCCACAAGGCAGAGGTTGCAGTGACTGAGATCATGCCACTGCACTCCAGCCTGGGCAGCAGAGCGAGACTCTGAAAAAACAAACAAACAAACAACAACAACAAACAAACAAATGTACTCCTCTATAGCACAGGAGATATTTTTAGGAGCTATTCTGCTTCTGTATCTTTCATCTGTTATTTTTTTAAGGGACATCGTCTCCCCGCCAGGTTTCCAGAAGTATATGGTTTCAAAGAGAAGGTCAGACCCTACCTTCCATCCTGTACCTTTCTGACGTTGGTGAAACTCTGTATTTTTGTTGCTTTTTCACTGGTTGGTCATCTTAGCTTTGTACAATGTAGAAGAGCTTTTAATTTTTATTTTTTTAAATGTCCCTCTTTTACAGTCCTCAAATCTAAGCCACAAAGTCCAAAGTATCTTAAAAGATGTTCCTTCCATTGGAGGTGTGCTCTAATCTCCAGGCCTCTGCTTCAGAATCACTGGGAGTTCTTTTGTTAAAAATGTGCTACCTCCTATCTACAAATTCTATTAGCTTAAAAGTTCAGACCTAAAATATGCATCTTAAACAAATATCCTAAGCGATTCTTATGCATATCCAACTTTGAGAACTGCAGCTCTATCTTTTCCTTATAACTATGGTTCTCAAACATTGCAACAAATTATAGGCACATAAGGACCTTAAAAAAGGGAACAGTGGCTGAGCCCAAATCCAGAATCAGATCCTCTGAGTGGTAAGACCCGGGCATTGGTGTTTTTATTTAATTTTTACTCTTTATGTTGAGCTAATTATAGATTTCCCATGCCATTTGTAAGGAAAAATAAAGAGAGAGCCCATGTACCCTTCACCCAGTTTCCCCCAATGGTGATACCTTGCATAACTACAGCATAACATCACAATTAGGAAACTACATTGATACAATCCTACTATGCTGGATTTTTCCCCCCCTGAGATGGAGTCTTGCTCTGTCACCCAGGCTGGAGTGCTGTGGCATGATCTCGGCTTACTGCAACCTCCGACTCCCGGGATCAAGCAATTCTCCTGCCTCAGCCTCCCAAGTAGCTGGGATTACAGGCACACACCACCACGCCCGGCCAATTTTTGTATTTTTAGTAGAGATGGGGTTTTACCATGTTGGCCAGGCTGGTCTTGAACTCCTGACCTTGGTGATCCACCCACCTCATCCACCCAATGTGCTAGGATTACAGGTGTGAGCCACTGTGCCAGGCCATTTTTCTCTATTTCTTCTTTGGTGATGCTTAGTTCTACTGAAGTAGCTTCTCTCCTCTTTAACGTGCTAGCTTTTTCTATTTTGAAAAAATGTAAAACCTACAGAAAACTTACCATGCTAGTATAATGAACACCCAAATACCCTTCACATATATTTACCAGTTGTTAACATTTTGCCACATTTCTCTCCTCTCCCCTCCCACTTTCTCCTTCTCAATATGTACACACATATTCTTGATCCTGACCCATTTATGCATAGCCCCTCATGCCTGCACACTTCAGCATGCGTCTCCAGAGAACAAGGACGTTCTCTTACATGGCCACAATGCAACTGTCAAACTCAGAAAATTTAACATCAATACAACATTATCTAATATAATATAGTTCATTTCAAATTTCATTCATTTTCCAAAACTCTCTTTATATATAGCAATTCCTCTCCCTCACACCCCTAGGATCTCATCACACTGCCTTATTGTGTTATTTCTTTACTCTCCTTTAATCTGAAACAACACCCTTTGTCTCTCATGCTAATGACTTTTTTTTTTTTTTTGAGACAGGGTCTCATTCTGTTGCCCAGGCTGGAGTGCAGTGCCATGATCATAGCTCACTGCAGCCTCGACCTCCCGGGCTCAAGTGATCCTCTCACCTCAGCCTCCCAAGCACCACCACACCCAGCTGATTATTTGTAGAGATGGAGTCTCCCTATGTTGCCCAGGCTGGTCTGGAACTCCTGGCTTCAAGCATTCCTCCCACCTCAGCCTCCTAAAGTGCTGGGATGATAGGTATCAGCTACCGCACCTGGCTGCCACTGACATTTTTGAAGACTCCGGGCCAGTTGTATTGTAGAGTATCCCCCTCAATTTGGGTTTGTCTGGCTGTTTCCTCATTGGATTTCGCTTTTGAAAAACATTTTTCATCCACATTTTCAGTTATGGATTCGCTGAGGAGACATTTGGCTAAGGAGAGCTTCTCTCTATCATTGTTTAAAACATTATTAAGCATAACTGATAGATGGTCACCTCTGAACACCTTGCTCCCAGGCATAACATCAGTAATATTCACAACAGACTGTGGCACATTCTGAGCAAAACCAGGTGAGTGCAATTCCCCACTTGTGACTGTGAACTATAAGGAACAAGAAGTCATGAGCCTGGGCTTCCAGCAGGGCCTTCCCTGAGGCCTGGGTGAGCAACATTATTTCTTTATTCCTCAGTCTCCTCAAACCATAACATGGGAATGAAAATCCCTAGAACTTAACTCACATGGTTAATGTGGTCACGGATGTTACATGCTCAACATGGTGCTTGGCACTCGGTAAGTGCTCATTTAATGTGAGCTCTTATTATCATTTAAAAGTAACGTCATTAAGTC
Organism: Macaca mulatta; assembly: GCF_049350105.2. Lineage (NCBI taxonomy): Eukaryota > Metazoa > Chordata > Mammalia > Primates > Cercopithecidae > Macaca > Macaca mulatta. Next base: position 27,202,320 of record NC_133425.1, on the reverse strand, counting down.
AAAGTTCTTGCGGATTGTTTTACATCTGGCCAGGCACGGCGGCTCATGCCTGTAATGGCAGCACTTTGGGAGGTTGAGGCAGGAGGATCACTTGAGCCCAGGAGTTTGAAACCAGCCTGGGCAATAAAGCAAGACCTTGTCTCTCAAAAAAAAAAAAAAAAAAAAAAAAAAATTAAAAAAATAAAAAAAGAATTAGCTGGGCATGGTGGCACATGCCTATAACCCCAGCTACTTGGGAGGCTGAGGTGGGAGGATTACTTGAGCCCAGGAGTTGCAGTGAGCCATGATTGCACCACTGTATTCTAGCTTGGGAGACAGAGCAAGATTCTATCTCTTTAAACAAGCAAATAAACAAACAAAAAATATATATCCATTCTAGGGGGTAGCAGCCCAGAGGTTTTGTTTGTATGTTTGTTTTGAGACAGGTTCTCTCTCTGTCATCCAGGCAGACTTGCAATAGCACAATCATAGCTCACTGCAACCTTGAATTCCTGGACTCAAGTGATCCTCCAGCCTCAGTTTCTCAAGTAGCTGGGACTGCAGGCACACGCCATCACACCCAGCAAATTTTTTAAACTTTTAGTCAAGACAAGGTCTTGCTATGTTTCCCAGGCTGGTCTCTAACTCCTGAGCCCAAGCCATCCTCCCGCCTCAGCCTCCCAAAGTGCTGGGATTACAGGCCACCGTGCCTGCCCTGCGGTTCGCTTAGATTCTCTCATGGAGTCCATCTTATGGCAGGCACAGCTGCTTGGCTATGGAAAAGATCCCCAGCCCTCAGGAGTTAGGATGCTGAAAACTGATCTTACCATCACATCCTGAATAGTTAAGAGGATCCTTTCTTTGTCCACGCTGCTTGAAGGGTCAGAATGTCCACATGCATTCAGAAGGGAGATGTTAAAACCACAGGGCTTGCTGCTGGTGGGAGATTTGGTATCCTACGAATAAGCACAGGGAACTGGGCATGGTAAAAGCAACTTCCTGTCCCTGAAGATGTGCTGGGGCCTCGGTCTTCTGTTGGTCTCCCTGCCTCCCATCCCTTTCCTCACTGAATCACCCTCTGCTCTTGCTCCTGAAGTGGATCTGATCGCTCTCATTTCTGCTACATCAACACCATTGCTGGCACACAGCCAGTCAATGCACCAGGATCCAAACTCAGGCCACCAACTCCCAAAACAGTGCTCTAACCCATGGAGCTGTATGGCAGTTGAGTGAGCACCAGTGTAGAAAGATGGCCAAGGTATATTGTTGAGTTTTTTAAAAAATGGGAGGCCGGGCACAGTGGCTCACATCGGTAATCCTAGCACTTTGGGAGGCTGAGGCAGGCCGATCACCTGAGGTCAGGATTCGAGACTAGCCTGGTCAACATGGTGAAATCCCATCTCTACTAAAAATACAAAAATTAGACATGTGTGGTGGCGCCTGCCTATAGTCCCAGCTACGTGGGAGGATAAGGCAGGATAATTGCTTGAACCCAGGAGGCAGAGGATGCAGTGAGCCGAGATCTCGCCACTGCATTCCAGCCAGGGCGACAGAGCAAGACTCCGTCTTTAAATAAACAAATAAGTAAGTAAGTAAATGGGGCTGGGCATGGTGGCTTAGCCCTGTAATAACTGAAACTTTGGGAGGCTGAGGCGGGAAGATTGCTTGAGCCCAGGAGTTCAAGACCAGCCAGGGCAACATAGTGGGATATGAGACCCTCTCTCTACCAAAAAACCCCCCAACAATTAGCTAGATGTGGTGGTGAGTGCCTGTTGTCTCAGCTATCAGGGAGGCTGATGCAGGATGACTGCTTTAACTCGGGAGGTAGAGGTTGCAGTGAACTGTGATTGTACTACTGCACTCCAGCCTGGGTGGCAGAGCGAGACTTTGTCTGAAAAAAAAAAAAAAAAAAAAAAAAAAAAAAAAAAAAAAGGGGCTAATCAAATAGCATGGACGGTATAATCCTATTTATGTGAAAATAACCACCAAAAATGTTAAAAAGGCACCCACTCAGAGGTCATTTATATGGTAACCCCAAACCGCAGGAACTGCCCTGAGTTCCTGCTATGGTAACCCCACGCATTGAAATTGCCCTAGGTCTCATCACTGGAATGAAGGAAGACTGAACGGATGTGCTGCGGAGCCTGGCTGGGGGTGGGGTTGGGGTGGGCTGGCCAAGGATGGTGGCCTTTAGTTGTTTATAAATGTCAGCAATAACAATGACTTTAAGACAGTGAACTGGCCGGGCGCGGTGGCTCAAGCCTGTAATCCCAGCACTTTGGGAGGCCGAGACGGGCGGATCACGAGGTCAGGAGATCAAGACCATCCTGGCTAACACGGTGAAACCCCGTCTCTACCAAAAAAGACAAAAAACTAGCCGGGCGAGGTGGCGGGCGCCTGTAGTCCCAGCTACCCGGGAGGCTGAGGCAGGAGAATGGCGGGAACCCGGGAGGCAGAGCTTGCAGTGAGCTGAGATCCGGCCACTGTACTCCAGCCTTGGCGACAGAGCGAGACTCCCGTCTCAAAAAAAAAAAAAAAAAAAAAAAGACAGTGAACTGTTATTGTGGGAAAAAACCCGACTCACCCCATGCCACCATCCACCCAGTGGAAAGAACGCTCAGAAGGCATTCCAGAAGACGTCAGGGTGGCCCTGTGTTCCTGTCACCTATCATGCTCTCAGAGACTTCAGAGGTAACTAGACGTGGGAGACACCACTCACGGGGAACGAGACAGGTCCGGGATATTCTGGATCAATGATCTCTTCTTGGATATAATGAAATATGCTATTTTTAGTCCAGATGGTTATCTACCCATCTACTCACAATAATTATCTCTGGGGCAGTGGGATTATGAAAGGACTTTTGTTTTCTTTGTATCATTTGATTTTTTTTCCTTTTAGAGACGGGATCTTGCTCTGTCACCCAGGCTGGAGTGCAGTGGCATAATCATTGCTTACGGTAGCCTTGTGGGATTTGAATTTTTTATATCAATTATGCATTATCAGGAAAATAAGTACCATAATTTTTTAACATGCACACTTTGCTTCATTCCTGATACATCAATGGAGACAATTTTTTTTTTTTTTGAGATGGAGTTTCACTCTGTCCCCCAAGCTGGAGTACTGTGGCTCAATCTTGATTCGCTGTAACTTCTGCCTCCTAGGTTCAAGTGATTCTCCTGTCTCAGCCTCCTGAGTAGCTGGGATTACAGATGTGTGCCACCACGCCTGCTTATTTTTGTATTTTTAGTAGAGATGGGGTTTCACCATGTTGGTCAGGCTGGTCTCAAACCCCTGATCTTAAGCGACCCTTCGCCTCCCGAAGAGCTGGCATTACAGATGTGAGCCATGGCGCCCGGCCAGAGACGATACCACTGAAATGGCAAACATATCATCCATTGCAGCGTACAGCCATGTCCCCAGGAAAGCCAACATAACTAAGACTTGGCACTTTGGCGGAACTCTCTGGAAAGCAGTGTCTTCCTTTCACCAGAGATGTAAAACAGTTTAAACCCTATGATGGTTTCCCCTCAAACTTAAGGAGAATCCCATATCTTTATTTTTGCCCTCAAGCCCCGTGCAACTGACCCGTGGCTGCTTCTCTGACCTCACCTCTACTTAAGTATCACCTCATCAAGGGGAGCCCCTGCACCCTCCATATAAAATAGCAGTCCCTAGCTATTTTTCTCTTCCCCTTCCTATTTTATTTTTCTTATCAGCCCTGTTGTCTCCTTACACATTATATACTTATCTTCTGCCTTATCCTCAGTGTCTGGAATGGTACCCAGGATGGTGGCACACTGGAGCACACACACCTAAGTAAGGGGACAGCTGTTTCTCAGCTCTGGTCATTATTGGTGTATAAGAATGTGGACCCCTTGCCTGGGTGTGGTAGCTCATGCCTGTAATCCCAGCACTTTGGGCAGGTGAGGCAGGCAAATCACCTGAGGTCAGGAGTTCGAGACCAGTCTGGCCAACATGGTGAAACCCCATCTCTACTGAAAATGCAAAAATTAGCCAGGCGTGGTGGTCAGCACCTGTAATCCCAACTACTCAAGAATCGCTTGAACCTAGGAGGCAGAGGTTGCGGTGAGCTGAGATCGCACCACTGCACTCCAGCCTGGGTGACAGAGTGAGACAATGTCTCAAAAAAATAAATAAATTAATTAAAATGTCAGCTAGTAATTCACATCTTTTAAAAGCAATGTACAAGTCAACGAGGTGGAGGGCAACAGAACATGTCTGCAGCAAGCCAGTCTGTGAACTCAGAGAAGCTATGAAATTGAAGTTCACGGAAGATGTGATTAAAGGCAAGAGGCTGGTGTGTTTCAACAGTGAAGGTCAGATGAAAAGTACATATGCGGACATGCATTTCCTCTTGCTCCATTTCAGGCTGCGCTTGCAAACGGTGTGAGGTGGCTGAGTATACTTAGCCACGTGCCTCTTTTTTTCCCCTGTTCAGATTGCATCTCTTAAGGCTTCTGCCTTTGCTGAAAACTGGCATTGCCATTTCATTCTTTCACTTTGCAGGAAAATAACTCCAAGAGGAAATTGACTGTGAAGCCTTATGGAGTGCCCCCTCAAGATGGGGAAAAAGAAGAGAGAGAAATATAATCAAGCACTCAGAGTGGAGAAAATTAAGTGCTGGCGGAGCAGCAGGAATGCCTATGCGGAGCACGTGCACAAAAGGATGCTAATGGGACTTAATGCTGCTGCCTCACGTTGTAGGGAGCTTGGGAGCTCGCAAAGGAAGGGCTGTATGTTAATTTAATGAGAGGTGCCCAATGCTTGACCAAAGGCAAACTACCACGGCCTCTTGTTTGAAGGGCACACACACATCTGGGGCTGGGACTGTAACAGACTGTGCTTGGCTAAAAACCAGCCTCCCAATTAAGAGAAATTGATGGCTGTTTTGCACAGACTGATCCTGAGCAGGGGGCGGTTTGGTTCAAAAGCAAATTGTCTGTGTTGTTTGGGATTTGAGTTTTAAAGGTAATAAAGTCCACAATTTTGCCTACTGTTTAACCCCACTTTAATGGACTGGGCAGAGAAACAAAGTCGTTGGATCGTTCCATAGAAAAGGACTTTTATGTTCTGTTTCAGGGAAACAAAAATTTCCAACATACTGGGGTTTTTTGCAACCAGGATGTGAAACGAAGTGATCCTTGCTCTTTATCTGTCTTTCCTTTATCAGCAAATAAGGAAGCGCAAGCATGCAACCAAAATCAGAGGAACATTTCCTGGACAGCATTCCCATCTCCTGTAAGAGTGCTTCTCACTTCATAAAAGTGACACGCAGAAGCAAGACTCTGCCTTTGTGGTGACGTCACTGAATCTGCAGCTGGGACCCAGAGTTGAACAAACGCCGCTCTGGCAAACAGGGCAGGGTCTGGCTTAGCAACTTGACTTTGACCTACCACCTCTGGATAATTTTGCTTCTACATAACTATGGAGATGATCTACTCATGCTATTTATAAAAATAATGCCCTTGGAGTAAACCCCAACAATCCACTCCTACTTCCACCCTGGCCCAGGTCTGTTCTGCCCCAGTGCACCTAATCTTCCTTTGTTCTTTATCCCCCTCGTTCACACTGTGCCCGCATCCTGCTCCTTGAACAAGCCTGACCTCAAGCTATTGTACTTGCTGCTTCCTCTATCTGGAATGCCTTTCTCATTGGTCCTTGCTGAGACACTCCTTTTTTTTTTTTGACACAGTTTCACTCTATCGCCCAGGCTGAAATGCAGTGGCGCAGTCTTGGCTCACTGCAACCCCCGCCTCCCGGGTCCAAGTGATTCTCCTGTCTCAGCCTCCCAAGCAGCTGGGATTATAGGCACATACCACCACGCCCAGCTAATTTTTGTATTACAAGTAGAGATGGGGTTTCAACATGTTGGCCAGGCTGGTCTTGAACTCCTGACCTCAGGTGATCTGCCCACCTTGGCCTCCCAAAGTGCTGGGATTACAGGCGTGAGCCACAGCACCTGGCCCCAGGTCACTCCTAATCCATCAGGCTTCAACTGAAATGTCATCCTGGAAAGAGGCCTTCCTTCTCTCTCTCTCCTGGCTAACACTGCCTTCTCTCCCACAGCATCTTGCTGTCCCATCTTTCTCTTCTGTTTTCTTCAGAGAACTTATTGATACCTGAAAGGATCTCATCATTTATTTCTCGCTTTTTTCTTCATTGTCTGTCTCCCCTTTGGAACATAAGTTGCTTAAAAACAGGCACCTCACTGGGTGCGGCCCATGCCTGTAATGCCAGCTACTCAGGAAGCTGGGGTAAGAGGATGGCTTGAGCCCAGGAGTTCAAGGCTGCAGTGAGCTATGATCATACCAGTGCGCTCCAGCCTGGATGACAGAGCACAATTCCGTCTTTAAAAAAATAATACAAAAATAAAAAAGTATAGGCACCTCTTCAGTTTTGTTCATTTCTGAATCTCTGGTGCCTAGGACAGAGCCTGATGGTCAGTGAGAGGTGCTTAACAAATGCTTGTGGAAGGAAGGACTGGGATATACTTTTGCAGTTCAAAGGATTTCAGGAATGAAATGGCAATCTGAGGAAGGGGAGTAAAATGTCCTGTTGTCAACCTTGTAAGCTGCTAAACCGACATGGACTCCAAGCTAAAGCTGTGTAGGCCTCTAGGCTTTTAAACCTGTGGCTCCTGCTGCCCTGGGGGTGGTATTTGAAACATTCATCAGGTGCATGTATACACGTGTGGACAGGCTGAGCATCAGCAATTCCTGTCTGCCCTCACCAACTTGCCCCTCAAACTCTTACCCAGCTTTTAGGACCCAAGACAAAAGTCACTCCCTCTAGGAAGCCTTCCGGGATCCTCTCCCTCCTCTGTCTGCACCATGCTCTACCCCAACCTCTGCATTCTCTCGCTGTACAGGGACTATGTGCTGGTGACCCTTAGAGGTCAGACCCTGGCCTCACCGACCCCTGGTCACTGGGTGCCTCTGAATGCTGACCTCTAGCCCAAGGTCTGCTCATCGAACTGTGTGAAAGGAACGCAAGAGTGAAGGAACACAGTGGCGAGTGAAGGACAGAATAAATAAACGTCAGAAAGTGCCCCGAGAGGCCACTGCAGCACTGAGCCTCACCGTCCTTCAGGTGCCCCGAGCGCAAGGCCAAGGTCATCCCTACCTGCGGACGATCCTCAGAAGTGTTGTTTGCCTGGACAGTCACATCCCCACACAGCTCAAAATCATCAGAATAGTCCACAGGAGGTTCGATGTGGAGCCGCGGGCCAGCTTCTGTTCTGATCTGCACAGATTTCTGTACAAAAATACAGACCGTCTCAGATAAGGTGGAATGAGGTCTATTCCTCTGCGGTGCAAGGACTGGCGCTGGAGAGGTGCAGCCAGGATCTACGGGCTTAGATACCAAGGGTGGTGTGCCTGCACACAACAGCAGTGGTGTCACGATGGGCATGGGCCACAGACCTCCTTCTCATCCAGGCCAGCACTGGATGGCCATGCCACCTCGCTCAACAGTCTACTGCTTCCTGCTATCCAAAGAACGTGTAGGAGAATTTTTTAAAATAACTTTTTGGTTGGAAATTCTGGTTTTTTTTTTGGTTTGTTTTGTTTTTTGGTTTTTTACTTCTCACTCTGTTGTGCAAGCTGGAGTGCAATGGTGCAGTCTTGGTTCTGCAACCTCTACCCCCCAGGTTCAAGCAATTCTCCTGCCTCAGCCTCCTGAGTAGGTGGAATGACAGACAACGGCCACCACGCGGCGAATTTTTGTATTTTTAGTAGAGACGGGGTTTTGCCACGTTGGCCAGGCTGGTGTTGAACTCTTGGCCTTAAGTGATCTGCTTACCTCGGCCTCCCCAACTGCTGAGATTACAAGCATGAGCCACTACGCCCAGCCAGTTGGAAATTCTTTATCAGGAGACTTTTAGTAGGTGTTAAACTTCTCAAAAAGGGCTTTGTGGTCAAGGCATGGTAGCTCATGCCTGTAATCTCAGGATTTTGGAAGGCCGAGGCAGGAGGATCACTTGAGGCCAAGAGTTGGAGCCCAGCCTAGGCAACATAGTGAGACTCCCATCTCTACAAAAAATTAAAAAATTAACCAGGTGGCAGGGCCTGGTGCCTCACACCCGTAATCCCAGCACTTTGGATGGCTGATGTGGGCGGATCACCTGAGGTCAGGAGTTTGAGACTAACCTGACCAAGATGGAGAAACCCCGTCTCTACTAAAAATACAGAATTAGTCGGGTGTGGTGGCGCTTGCCTGTAATCCCAGCTACTCAGGAGGCTGAGGCAGGAGAATCGCTTGAACCCGGGAGGCAGAGGTTGCAGTGAGCCGAGATCATGCCATTGCACTCCAGCCTGGGCAACAAGAGCAAAACTCCATTTCAAAAAAAAAAAAAAAAAATTAGCCAGGTTGGTGGTGTGTGCCTGTAGTCCTAGCTACTCCAGAGGCTGAGGTGGGAGGATCGCTTGAGCCCAGCAGTTCGAGGCTGCAGTGAGCCAAGATCGCACTACTGCACTCTAGCCTGGATGACAATGTGACACCCTGTCTTCAAATAAAAGAAAGGGGGGGGCTTTGTGATTAGACTTGTTTGGGAAACCCTGGCCTACACACGCACACTGCAGATATCCTAAAATGAAACACAGCATGGGACATTTCCCAAACTTTCTGGACTGCGGACACTTCGGACTGGGGCCTCTCTTTTTTCTAGTATTCCTTGGATCGTTCTTTGGGAAGGAAACTCATTGTGTGATCGGTGTGCCCGATTACAGAATCCCCTCCAACGTCCACTTTCCCGTTCTTCTATTGCTTGGAGTTCCAGATGTGCATATGGAGTCCCAGCCTCCCCTGCAGCTAAGAGGAACCGCGTGAACACATTCTGACTCATGAGCTGTGGGTGGGAGGGAGGGATGTGAATTGCATCTTCCAGGTGTCTCCTTAAAGGGCAGGGACCAGCCTCCCCAGGCCCTGCAGCTTCTCCTGCCAGCTGCAATGGGGAGGTAGGAGTGAGCTGACTGGTGCTGGGGGAAGGAAAGCAACATCTGGAGGATGGTCAGAGTAACAGGGGTTCCTCGGTGACCGCATGGAGCAGGGCGACTGCTCCCATCTAAGCAGTGTTGTGTCAGAGACAACAGCTTTCATGCTGTTCAAGCCACTGGTATTTGTGTCTCCCTGCTGGAGCAGCCAAACCTGTACTTTAACTGATATACCTGGCATGCAAGGTTCCCTACAATGTGGCCACAGCCCACCTTCCTGCCCTGGTTGCTGCACAGACAACCACACACCTGATAATTAGGCCAAACAAAAGGGCTTCTGGGGCTTTTGGATCTGCAGCTCCATCAGTCCAGCTTCCAGGCTGTGTCCTTCGGGAAACACCTCCCTTGTTTTCCTCTGGGACCCAATTTCCTCCCAACTCTCAGTCCACAGGTGGCCCCACGGTGGGGATTTGAGGCAGGCCTGGGCCAATCTGCCCATTCCACCCTCACAACACACTATGGCCAGCCAGTTCAGGGATAGAAACAGACCTAAGGCAGCAATGAGAACAGCCCTGGATTCCTGTTAGAGCCATGGGAAAGAGGTGCTCTCTTCCTGCGGGATGTGAAGCTAGAGGGACGTCTATCAGGAGCTGCTGGGGACCATCCTATCCCTAACAAAGAGCAAAGAGAGCTGAAAGGCTGAAGCAGAATCCTGATGGGTTTTAGAACCCCTGGATCCAGCTGCACCTGAAGCAAGCCCCACTGAAACATTCTCCTTTTTTGCTTAAACCAGTGTGAAGATGATAAAGGTATTTGTGACAGTCTTGGCCCTCCCTTGTACCCTAAACTCTCCCACCTTTGTGCCTCTGCTCACGCTGTTCTCCCAATCCGAATGCCATCCTCCCAAATCTGTTCCATGCATCCAAACCCTAACTAGCTTTGGAGACAATGCTCTCTGCCTACCCAGTATCTGTCGGCTGCCTGACTCTACTGAGGTGGCCCTGTGCCCCACTAAGATGGTCACATTGCTGGGGGCCTTTGCAGCTAGGGATGACCATGAGTTCCAGGTGTGGCAATGCTAGTGGTTAGAAGTCTACAAGGCAGAGCTTCAGAGAAAACTCTGTCTTCCTGGTAATCAGTAGAGACTCAGTGCAGACAGGACTTCTGCCCTTTACCCTTCTACCCTTCTTCCTGACTGGAATGTGGATGGGATGTTTGGGAACACAGCAGTCATCTCGTGAGAATGAGGAAGAAAGCCACACACCAAAGAAGGCCCAGTGCAACAGAGGAGCTGGCTTCCTGGTGGCATCACCCACCCATGCCACCAGCCTGCCTCCAAATGCATTGTTCACAAGTGAGGAAAACAGCAGCTGTGGTCTCTAAGCTGCAGCATTCTAGTTTCTGTGGCAAGCAGCTCAACTCCATCCCACTTGCTAACCCACGCTGGCCACTTGTTACTTTTGTGTTTCTGTTACTGTGGCTCCTGTGTGGTGAAGGGCCTGGGTTCTAGACTCAGGCAGGCTACGCAATTCCTGGAACTCTGATGCTTACTCCCTGTGTGACCTTCAGCAAGTCACCTAGCCTCCCTGAGCACCGGTTTCCAAATCTGTTAAGACGGCACTCGTGAATCTTCATTAGAGGGCTGCCACAAGGATGACACGCAACGACGCAGGTGAGCCCTCGGCTGGCGCTTTGGCACACAGCACCTCAGGGCTGCACCTATTTACATGGCATCAACTCTGCACAGGTCACCAGACTGCCTCTCAGGTGTATGTTTCATTTGGCATAGCCCCCAAAAGCCAGCCAACCATGTCCTTTGGTAGTGAACCAGAGAAACTGCCACCTGCTCTAAGGCTGGAGGTAAAGCTGATTGTGTTGGACTCAGTAAGCAGGGCCGGGGCTGGCTTGAGGGAAGCAAGGTGCTCAGGGTGTGATATTGAAGGGGGTCTCACTCTCAGGCACCGACCCGCCCATGCACAAATCTGAGCATGAGGCCTCCTTTAATATTCCGCTCCAGGTGCCTTACTTACTTCACCCTGTCCTGGCCCTATTGCTGAAAGATAGAACAGGATACAGAGTATGTGCATGAACTCTAAGACTCACATAAGGGGTACTCAAGGGTAATGGGGCTGGGCAAGGTGACTCATGCCTGTAATCCCAGCACTTTGGGAGGCTGAGATGGGAGGACTGCTTGAGTCCTGGAGTTTGAAACCAGTCTGGGCAATATAGTGAGACCCCATCGCTAAAAAAATAAATAGATAAATTAGCCGGGTGTGGTGATACGTGCCTGTAGTCCCAACTACTTGGGAGGCCAAGGCAAGAGGATCACTTGAGCCCAGGAGTTCGAGGCTGCAGTGAGCTATGATCACATCACTATGCTACAGCCTGGGTGACAAAGCGAGATCCTGTCTCTAAAGAAAAAGTGCGCAAAGAAGGGCTCAGAGAAGGATAAGTGACTAAAAGAAAAATGACGCAGGGGGAAATTGAAAGAGAAGCCCTCTGTGGGAGCCTGTGAATGGGGGTGGCACCCAGCCAGATGCCCACTAGGGCTGTTATCATAGAAGGCTCTGGAGTTAGGAGGGGCTGGGGAAAGCATGATCAAGATTATGTCTTTGGCCGGGTACAGTGGTTCACACCTGTAATCCCAGCACTTTGGGAGGCTGAGGCGGGCAGATGACTTGAGGTTAGGAGTTCGAGACCAGCCTGGCCAACATGGTGAAACCCTGTATCTACCAAAAATACAAAAATTAGCCAGGTGTGGTGGTATGTGCCTATAGTCCCTGGTACTTGGGAGCCTGAGGCAGGAGAATCGCTTGAGCCTGGCAGGTGGAGGTTGCTGTGAGCCAAGATCTTGCTACTGCACTCCAGCCTGGGCAACAGAGTGAAACTCTGTAAAAAAAAAAAAAAAAAAAAAAAAGATTATGTCTCTGGAAGATGGACTAGGGAGAAATTGGCCCTAGAAAAAGCAATTTCCTAGAACTGTCCTAGAAGCAGCAAAAAAATAAAAATAAAAAAGAAGAAAAATGGGGGGTGGTGTTGGTGGTAATTAGGACATGCATTTCCCTTGAAGCCCTGGAGTTAGAATCCTTCGCCCCCTGTAATATTCAATCCCCTGCAGGTTTAGTAAACCTAAGGATTATCTAGATGATGAAGAAAATGATGTCAGAGTCTTACTGACCTACCGGATTCTAGTAGTTTAGACAGAACTCCTTTCAGATCCAAGTTCACAATGCCCCGCTCCCCCATCAATGCTTTCACACTATGTGCCATGTCACTGGGTGCCACTCCAAGCACTCAGGTGCATTCACTCATTTAGTTTCTTTTTTTTTTTTTTGAGACAGTCTCACTCTAACTGTTACCCAGCCTGGAGTGCAGCGGGGCAATCTTGACTCACTGCAACGTCTGCCTCCTGGGTTCAAGCAATTCTCCTGCCTCAGCCTCCTGAGTAGCTGGGATTACAGATGCCCGCCACTGGGCCCAGATAATTTTTGTATTTTTAGTAGAGACAGGGTTTTGCCAAGTTGGACAGGCTGGTCTCAAACTCCTGACCTCAGGTGATCCACCCGCCTTGGCCTCCCAAAGTGTTGGGATTACAGGCGTGAGCCACAGCGCCTGGCTGCTCATTTAGTTCTCAAAGCAACCCAAGGAGGAAACTGAGTCACAAGGGTGTAGGCCACAGCGAGGAAGTTGCACAGCCTAATCACAGACCTGACACTAAACCAAAGATGGGCCGATACTTCCTATAAGGGGCCAGAGAGTATTTTAGACTTTGCAAGCTATATGGTCTCTGTTAGGATACTCAGCAATCCTACTGCAGCTCAAAAGCAGCCACGGGCAGTGACTAAAGAAATGGGCATGGCTGTGTTCCAATAACACTTTATTTACAAATATGGGCTGAGGCTAGATTTGGCCCAAGGGCTATAGTTGTGGATGAACCCTTGTTCTAAATCACCATGTTGTACTGCCCCCAGCAGGCATGTTGAAGAATAAATGTGCCCTACCTGGGCTGGGTGTGGTGGCTCACACCTCTAATCTCAGCTCTTTGGAAGGCTGAGGCGGAAGGATTGTTTGAGGACAGGATTTTGAGAGCAGCCTGGGCAACATGGTGAGACTTTGTCTCTAAAAAATAAAAAAAAAAAAAAATTAAGAAACAGTGTGTCCAGCCTGGGCTACAGTGGCCTTTGGACTGGCATTGGAGAATTTCCCTGGCTGGGTGCGGTGGCTCACACCTGTAATCCCAGAACTTTGGGAAGCCGAGGCAGGCAGGCTACCTGAGGCCCCGGGAGTTTGAGACCAGCCTGGCCAGCATGGCGAAACCCTGTCTCCACTAAAAATGCAAAAAGTTAGCTGACATGGTGGCACACATCTGTAATCCCAGCTACTCAGGAGGCTGAGGCAGCAGAATCGCTTGAACCCAGGAGGCAGAGGGTGCGGTGAGCCGAGATCACACCACTTCATTCCAGCCTGGGCAACAGAGCGAGATCTAAAAAAAAAAAAAAAAAAAAAAAAAACACACACACACACAAAAGAAAAAGAAAAAAAAAAAAAGAGGAGGAATTTCCCGAGCATATCTAACACAAAAAAGGAGGCAGGGGCTGAGTTACAGACCATTTGAAGAAAAGATCTTAGAGAAATGGTGGAAAGAGCTGAAGAAAAGCAGCTAGGGATTCTCCCTGGGAGAACAGGGAGGAGGCGGGGGGCAGCACGACCCCGCCTTCCTATAGAAGACAGGTTGCTTGCAGATGCCCCTCCGGACTCCCAGTGGCCCCTGCTGTTTCCACTTTCTCCGCTCCTCGGCTTGACCATCTGTCCCATGTTGCCCTGGGCTCCAGCTCCACATATGGCGCAGCTTCCTCCCAGGCCCCATCAACTCGCTCTTAGCACATGCGTTAGCCTCGGCGCTAGGGCCCGTGGAAGGAAAGCACTACCCGAACATATAACCAACACCGACCGTTTCCAGGCCCGGAGATTCCTGGAGGTCTTCCTGCCTCGACTGAGATGAAGCTGTAAAGGCTTTGAAGTTCATCATTGATTTGAATTTTCCACCATACCTCCCAGAACGCTCCTCCCTCCTCCCCAGAAACTACTCAATTAACATCCAAATACTAGGAGGCCTTCCAGCTGGGGAAGAGATGGCTTGAGTGGGGGCAAGGAGAAGGGACCACGGGGCACGGGGCCCAGGCCTGAATAGCTGCCTGACTCACCAGCACTGGCCAGGGCCTGGGGTGTTGCCTGGCCTCCCCATGGGTTTCTAGTCCTTTGTCCAGAGAAAGGGGGCCTGGACTAGGACCCTGCTACTCTAAGTGTGGTCCACCGACCAGCAGCACTGGTTATCTCCTGGGAATTTGTGAGAAATGCAGAATTCCAGGCTCCTCCTTTGCCCTGGGAATCAGAATGTGAATCTGAGCAAGATCCCAGGTAATTTATACGCACGCACATTCAATTTCCAATAGCATATCAGGAGATTGACGGGGCTTTGTTGTGGAAGCCGTTGTTTCTGCCTGTCCAGCACACACTCCCCTGTGTTTGGTAAAAGCACCCTATTTTTGCTTTTTGAGATGGTGTCTTGCTCCCCACTTCCTGCCCGGGCCCCAAGAGGTTCACATGGCACTGAGTCCTCCCCAGGGGTGGATGAGCACGTGACCCAGGTCTAGCCAATCAGAGTATGCGATTCCCCTGGCCCCCAGTGATTGGGTGACTGGTTCTGGGGCGTGGAAGAGATGTGGTAGCAGAGCGGCGGAACCTAAGTGGGCAGCTGCTGGTGGCCTGTCTTGCTACCACATGGGGCACAGGGGAGTTGAGAGATGAAGAATAGGCCATTACATCGTTTGAGCTCCTGGACCCTAGATAACAAGAATCGGGATGAACAACTCTGCTAGCCTTGGATTTGAATTGAAAGCATGAAAGAGAGCTCTAATGTTCAAGGAAAGCCCTGGCCTCTCTCTCTTCTTTTTTTTGAGACAGAGTCTCACTCTGTTGCCCAGGCTGGAGTGCAATGGCGCTATCTCAGCTCACTGCAACCTCTGCCTCCCGGGTTTAGGCAATTATCCTGCCTCAGCCTCCCGAGTAGCTGGGATTACAGACATTCACCACCACGTCCGGCTGATTTTTTTGTATTTTTAGTAGAGACAGGGTTTCACCACGTTGGCCAGGCTGGTATCGAACTCCTGACCTCAGGTGATCCACCCGCCTCGGTCGCCGAAAGTACTCTAAGTGTGGTCTAAGAGTACTAAGTGGGATTACAGGCGTGAGCCACCGCGCTTGGCCTCTTTCTCTTCTACGGTTTTCCCATCTTCCCTTTAGCACCACTGCTCACCTCGCGGAGGTGTCAGGACCCAGGTTTGCAGTCGGCATTAAGGCACTGAATCAGCAAGCTCTTACTGAGCACCGACTGCATACAAGGTTTTAAAAACACAGGAAGATACAAAAAAGAAAAAAAAAAATGTTTTAAAACCAATGCCCTGCCCTCAAGGAGGTCACACAGCACACATAATGGGAGAATGTGTTTATGAAGCAACATGTGACAAAATTAATGTGGTCCAGAAAGAGTTTCTAATGCTGAGTGGGTGCTGGAGAGGGGAATAAATAGTCCCTCCATCTGGCCTGCTCTCCCGCCCCCAGCCCCAGGGAGGCTCCTCTGCCACCACTGGGAGGAGATTGAAAGCAGCCCTGCCCACACGGAAGGCTCACCTCCAGTGAGCAGCCTGGGCTGGCAGGTTCCAACCCAGCCCCCCAGGCCGTGCATGGCTCCCTGCCTCCCACCTCCACGCCCTTGCAAGGGATGATGACTGTGCACCTGGCTGGCTCCCCGCTTGGCACGCTGCTGTACCTGAGTGGGTGTTTCGAAGCGGCTGCTCTTTTCCTGCCTACTTGCAGCACCCAGACCTGGGTAGACCCTCGCAGTATCACTCATATGCAGGAGGAGGATTTAAAAGCCCTGACACTCCAAAATCCACGTTCCTTTTTGCCAGCCCAAGGCCAGCTTATTTCATACCCGGCCCACACTCAGCCCAGTTCATGCCCAGAGTTACTTGTTCATATCTGCCATCCCTCTTCGCAAAGTGTTCTAAAAGGTGTGCATTAAAGCTTATTGTCAAGTAGAAAAAAAGAGCAAGGCTGGGGGCTGCCCCACATGGTTGTGCAGGTTGTGCAGTATGCAAATGGCTCCCTCTAGAGGTAGGAGAGCTCTAAAACACTGACAAAGGCAGGTCTAGGGTGGGAAGGTCTGGCTGACTTGATGTGTTCATCCCCGGTTTGTCTGATCTGTTAGAAATAGCAGCGCTCCCCACTCTGACAGTCTGTGTTGTGCAAGGTCACTGGAAAGGCCAATGCTTTATGGCTTGTTTCATTTGTTGTCCTCACTGCAGGGGTTTCAGAACTCAGAAGGAAGATAACAAGAGACAGGGCCCCCAACACTTCCCATTTTCACTTGTGAGATTTTCTGAAGGTGCTGAAGCTGCACAGGCCACAACAGGACACGGGATATGGTGGCTGAGTGAGAGCAAAGCCTCTGCTTTAACAATTGCAATAAACTTGCTTTAGAGACCTTTAAGGAAAGCCCACCCCACAGTAAATTGCTGGAAGGCCAATCCCTTCACTAGCAATTTAATGCTAAGAGCCGATGACGTTCATCAAATCTGACAGCATTTTGGTAAACGACGGCTCTGTTGATTAGGCTGCTGTCCACCCAAGTATTACAAGGCTGAGGAAGCCATAAATCTTAATCCACAGATAGCAGCAGAAAGATCTAAGGCCCAGAAGTGGTGGGGGGAAAAGGACAGTATGAACAAGAGGCCATATATCACCACCAGCCCATTCCACAGGGAAGGCGGCAGCTCGGGAGCCCAACACAGCCATCACCATGATCTTCCCCAAACCCCCAGGAATCGGAGGGGTTCGGGAAGCGTTTTTACAGGTGGAGGTCATCAGCGTCTTAGCCAGCAGGCAGCGTTGGGATGACTCGGTAACCTTCTGACCAAAGGATCTGGAGGCCAGTACACCTGACGCAGCCCCTCCTGTCAGGGCAGCTCTACCCCAATGTGCTTTCTTACTGTTGTTCATAAGAGATCATAAGAAGAGAAACCTGTTCTCCTGGAGGCAGTGAATGGATTGGGCTTGGTCAGTAGAAACAGGGTGTGTGATTCAAGAGAGTTTCAGGGCTGGGTGCAGTGGTTCACGCTTGTAATCCCAGCACTTTGGGAGGTCAAGGTGGGTGGATCGCATGAGCCTGGGAGTTCAAGACCAGTGTGGGCTATATAGCAAGAACCTGTCTAAAAAAAAAAAAAAAAAAGAAGAAGAAGAAGAAGAAAAAGAAAAAAAAAATCCAGCAAGACAGCCAGGAAGCCAGGAGGAGAGTTTAGAGGGTGAATGGGGAGGCAAGGGGGCTGTGCGGACTGTGAATAAAGCTGCGACTGCAGGCGCTCACTGTGCACTGGGACCACTGCATCCCACCACGGTGTCCCCAGATGACCGACGTGAATACACAAGGCGACCGTGTGGCCCTGCTGCTCTCCCGGTTGGCACCGCCCTACAAGAGAAACCCCAAGACTGGGAGGGGACAGTGGTCCCTCTCTTGGTGGAGTAGCTTTTGAGAACTGGCCACTGGCCACTGGGGACTTGGCTGCCTTGACCACTCTGCCTACCCTCGGCTACCTCTAAGCATGGCAGGAGCCCATCCAAAAGGGTTAGGATAGAAAGACTGTCTTCCTCTCCATGCCGTGGACCCAAGACTCTGTCTCCATGGACTGTCTACCATGGAGAAACTTTGGACTTAACTCCACTTCTTGGAGCCAGAGCAAACCAATCCAGCCCGTCTTCCTCATGACGGTAATAATAGTATAGCTGGCATGCCCAGCCTATTCACTGTTCTGCCTCCAGCCTTCTTGACAAGAAGCTACAGGACTCATGGTTCCTGCTCATGCGGCCACAGCAGGCAGGGTTTACATCAAATGACCTGGTGTCTGAGGGGCTCCAGTCATAGCCGACTGAGGTAGGAGGGGGTGCCTCGTCCAGGCTAAGCAGGAGCAGCCCAAGCCATGCCCTGAGAAAGAGATGACCTGAGAGATTCAGACTGTCTCTGTCTTGGAAACTTTCAACTAACAAATATGGAGGGAGTGCAAAACCACACGTGGAGAAGGCACAATGGATCAGGGGAACACTGAAGCTATGAGTTGGCGGCAGCTCAGGGACAGGGAACAGAGGTGCAAGGACGGGGGCTGGGGAAGGTTGGTGGAGAGAGAGGGAGCCCTGCTTCAAAGGCTTCCTGCTCCTCCTGTAGCCCCTTGCCCCCGTGGGCGGTCCTTTCTGCACACATGAACCCAAAACATGAACCCAAACATGGCGCTCTACTGTTTCAACCCTCTTGGAAATTCCTCACATTTAGATTGAAATCCAAACTTCCTCCTGTGGTCTTCTAGGCCCCGCATGGCTGGTTCTTCCTACCTGCAACCCTGACACCCTCATCTCCACTCTTTCTGCCAGCCTGTCCTGATCACCCCGCCTTCTTTTAGCCTGTGCCCAGTGCCCACTGCCTTCACTGTCCCCTCACCTGAAACACTCTCCCAGCCACAGATCTTTCCGGGGCTGGCTCCAGGTAACTCTCAGGCCCTGGCTGCGATGGGGTCCCTTGGGAGGCTGTGCTGCACACCCTCACTGAAAAAACGCTTCCCTGACACCTTCTCTTTCAGGCTGCTGTCCTCTGTCCTTCCTTCGTAGCACTGTCTCCCGACTCACTTGCTTGCCTTTGGTCCTTTGCCTTCCCAACCTCCCCACCTGCTCCCCATCAATACGAGCTCCAGGAAGTCAGGGCTGGCCTCACTGCTCGGAACCCGGCAGCTGTAAGTGCCAAAACTGAGTATGTGCTCAATACATGAGCACAGAATGAATGAAGTAAAGTATGAGTGAGCAAAGGAACATACTAGAGTGAAGGGCCCTGAGGCCTCCAGGCCCAGCTGCCCTCCCCATCTGCCCCGCCACTGATTAAAACAACAACAGTCAGTACCATTCACTGACTATTTCTCCTGTGCCAGGCACTGCTTCAGCCTCTCTCCAAACATGGGCCCATCTGATCCTCATTAATTGCCCTCATTAATTACCATTACCAACCCCACATGACAAATGAGAGAGCAGGCACCAAGGGGTTAAGCATCTTAGCCACTGTGCAGCTGGCAGGAGGTGGAGCCAAGACTTTGCACTGGGGCTGCTGGAAGGTTCCAGGGTCTGTGCTCTTAGCCATTCCTCTGGACATGTCTGTCACCTGTTCCCACCTGAAGCAGCAGGCATCCCCTGCTGATGGACCACCTGTAATGCACGCTGCACACGCTCCACTCCAGCAGCCCCGGGAGGTTTCACTGATGATGAAATCGAAGCTCAGACTGGTTACATGGCCAGCTCCAGAGCACACAGCTCACAGAAGTCACATGGCCAGATCTGGCGCACATAGCTTAGAGAGGTTACCTGGCCAGCTCCGGGGCACACAGCTCAGAGAGGTTACACAGCCAGCTCCAGGGCACACAGCTCACAGAGGCTACACAGCCAGCTCCGGGGCACACAGCTCAGAGAGGTTACTCAGCCAGCTCTGGGGCACACAGCTCAGAGAGGTTACTCAGCCAGCTCCGGGGCACACAGCTCAGAGAGGTTACTCAGCCAGCTCCAAGACACATAGCTCACGGAGGTTACACGGCCAGCTCCAAGACACACAGCTCACTGAGGTTACATAGCCAGTTCCGGGGCACACAGCTCAGAGAGGTTACTCAGCCAGCTCCAAGACACATAGCTCACGGAGGTTACACGGCCAGCTCCAAGACACACAGCTCACTGAGGTTACACAGCCAGCTCCAGGGCACATAGCCAGTGAGCAGTCTAATGCCTATTCCTTCCATTCTCCGGGGGCCACAAATTCAAATGCCCCAAAGAGCCAGGTGGGAAATGGAAACACAAGATAAGAGAAACCACAGCCTAAATCTGATAATAAACCACAGCTACCACTCAGCCTCACCACTGAAGCTCTGGGGAGTGGTGGGGACTTTGGCAAACAGGAAGGCTCGTGTCCTGTCCAAAGAAAAGCTGCTGGACACGGCTCCTGCTGCTGGCTGCCTAGTGGGGAGGAGGATGGCCCAGCGTGGGGGCCAGACTTTTCCATTTTTTCCAGGGAAGAAGAAATCTAGATTTTTGATTTTGAGATAGGGTCTTGCTCTGTCCCCCAGGCTGGAGTGCAGTCGTGCGGTCATGGCTCATTGCACCCTTGAACTTCTGGCCTCGAGCGATCCTAACTGTCTCAGCCTCCTCAGTAGCTGGGACTAGAAGTGTGCGCTACTATGCCTGGCTAATTTTTTTATTTTTAGTAGAGATGGGACTTGCTATGTTGCCTGGGATGGTCTTGAACTCCTGAGCTCAGGTGATCCTCCTTCCTCGGCCTCCTAAAGTGCTAGGATTACAGGCATGAGCCATCGTGCCTGGCTAGATATATTTTTAATATAAAATCTGGTGAATTGAAATGTTGGCAAGCTTCTAAAAGTCTTTTTAAAACTTTGTGAGTCTAACAACCATTATCTGGGGGCAAGTTTGACCCACAGGCTTCAAGTGGTTAACTTCTGGACCCCACAGGCCCGCCCTCCGTGTGTTTGAAGTCAGGTGTCACACCCTCCGCCTAGTTAAGCAGTCCCATGTTTGCACAGCCCAAGCTTCAAAGGCAGGAACTGAGCCTTCCTGGATTTTTTGAACCCTAGAGCCTTGCACAGTGCCTGGGCCCTGCTGGGTGCCAATGCCTGTCTGTTACATTAACAGATGATTTCATTCATGACACATGTTGTAGTTCATTCACCACTTCTGAATGCTCCCTGGTTTGTCTCTATTTTTAAGGGTGGTCCCCAAAGGCCTGGGCGTGTGGAGCAGAGTCCATGCTTTGGACTGGAGGAGGCTGGCACTCGGTACCCATCCCACACTCCTCCTGGGGAGCCTTTCTGTGGGGGAGAGGCCAGAAAGCCAAATACTGCATTTCCCAGACTCCCTTGCTGAAGCTGTCCTCACAGGGTTAACAAGAATTCTCACAGAATATAGCTATAATTCAGCATTAATCACTGCACTTTGACCCACTTCCTTGTAACTGAAATTCACTGGATACTGACCATTAGCATTCCCATTATTCCATATAGATTTCTGACTGTAGAATCATTAAAGCTTTTGTTTAAGAATTGCTTAAGATGTTTTCCAGATCTTAAATTCCAGCAAAACAATTGATGCTAGCCAGTTTGAAGGCCCCCACAGAAGAACGGGATCTGTGTGAGAACACAGTTTCTTCATCTCCCTGTCCCGTGACTTCACCCTGCACTCTTCCACCAATCAATGATCTCCACACATCAGCCCACACCGAAACCCTTAAAAACACTGGCCCCAAACTCCTCCAGGAGACAGATTTGAGGTTTCCTCCCATCTCATTTGGCGGCCCTACAATTAAACATCTCTCTCTGCTGAAACCCGGTGTCTACGTGTATAGGCTTGCCAGTATCGTGCAATGTACCTATTATGGTTAAATTTTGGCTTGGGTTCTGGGTGTGCTTTAGGTTCAGCCAATCAGATGGCATCACACGAGCCAGGGAAAGCAGAAGTGAGGTGAGGAGAGGAGGGGGATGGATGTTGGCTGTTTCAATGCTAAGCACAGTCCTGGTGGCATAGAGCTCTACCACAATGTTCCTGGCTGGCTAGCCACACTGCGGGGCAGGGTCTTCATAGCGTTGTCCTAGCAGGCATGGGGTCACTCTGAGGCCAACAGCTGGGGCAGTAACTCCCTGATTCCTGGATTGCAGCTAAGGTGACACCTTCCTGATGCTGATCCCCTGCCTTCCCAAGGGTGTCCTAGGCAGCTGCTCTCCTGGCGGGCCCAGGCTAAGTGGTCATGCTTTTGAGGCACCATTCCTAGAAGCCCAGCCCAGAGTCCACTCCTCATGCTAGCCCAAGGACTTTGTAAGCACCCGACTCCCTGCACTGCATTTGTTTCTGCTTAAAATAGCCTGAGTGGTCTCTGTTGTTAGGCACTGACTGACCCCTGACTGCTACAGTGTAGAAGGACAATTACAGCCCTCGAGGCATCAGGAAATCAGGAAATTAGCTATGATTAGGCCCTGTGAAGTGTGGGACCACAAGGAGAGACTGAGGAGGATGCTAATTAATCTTAGGCCAAGTTTTTTAAATTGCACAGACTCTAGGGCCAGCTCTTAAGCCACAGTCTAAGACACAAATATGGCTCCTGATAATAGAAGGCTCTCAAAACGACTAGAAGAACTGTCTTAAGTGAGAAGTGGAGAAAGGCCTCATTAGCAACAAATTAATATTCATTGCAGGGGACAAAAGGAGGCCTCCAGGCTGTGTGTCCTCCAGGCCTTGCTCCTCAGCACTGAGATCTGGCAGGGACACCCTTCCCCAATTAATCAATGACTTGAAGATGCCCCTGTGGGGAGGCAGAAAGACCACTGGGTTTGTAAGCACAGGCCCAGAGTTCAACTTCCAGTCTGCCTTCCTCCTTAGTAGCTATGCGACTCTGAGAAAGTCACTTTACCTCTCTTGGTCTTGATTTCTTCAGTAGCACAATGAGGACATTTTCTGACCTATAGGGTTATTGTGGGTGGGCTGACAAAGGGTATGTGAAAGCATTTAACTATAGTCCCATACATTTAGTACAGTGTGAAATGGTATGTGGTAGTAGTTCCCAATCTTGGTGAACACAAAGTTAAAAAAATAACAACAGGCCTGGCGTGGTGGCTCATGCCTGAAATCTCAGCACTTTGGGAGGCCGGGGCAGGAGGATCACTTGAGGCCAAAAGTTCAAGCCTGGGTAATATAGTGAATAAAAATAAATAAAAAATATATAAAAATAAATAATATATTTAAATTTTATTTTATTTTATATAAAAAATAAAAATATAGTAAAAAAATAAATAAATTGTAAAGAGAAAAAATTACAGTAATTTAAAAAATAACACTGCTTAAGCCTCAGCAAGTCAGAATCTCCGGGGGTGGGGCCTGAGCATCTATATTTTAAAACCTCCCTAGGCCATTTAAATGCACAGTCGGGGCTGAGAAATAAAATCTCAAGATCCCAGCCAACTGAATGAACCCCTTCTTGGCCAAGGGGACCCCAGAGAAACCTTAAAACTGAGTTCCCAGCCATGATAGGATGGGAGGTCAGACATGCCTCATTATATCCCCTCCCTCATTACCCGCCAGGAGGTTTTCTTTTCTAAGGGTTAAAAACAAACCAGCCCTTTCCGGCTGGGTGCGGTGGTTTACGCCTGTAATGCCAGCACTTTGGGAGGCTGAGGCAGGCAGATCACCTGAGGTCAGGAGTTTGAGACCAGTTTGGCCAACATGGTGAAACCCCATCTCTATTAAAAATACAAAATTAGGTGAGTGTGGTGGCAGGCACCTGTAATCCCAGCTACTTGGGAGGTTGAAGCAGGAAAATCGCTTGAAACCGGGAGGTGGAGGTTGCAGTGAGCCAAGATCATACCACTGCACTCCACCCAGGGTGACAGAGTGAGACTCTGTCTCAAACAAAAAAAAAAGAAAGAAAGAAACAAGCCCTTTTCAAAGACTCCACCACTGATAGCAACCAACAGCCTGCCTGCTGCCCCTCCCTTCTGTGGTTACTACACAACTGACCAGCATTTCTTCCTGGTAAGAGACCACTGACCATGGAGTGGTTCTGACCCCTCTATGGAGGATGCACAATGAGGGTCTCCGTGTCTCCTGATTCGCCTTTTGACAGAAGGCCAAAACCTCCACTCTCAGATCCTGCTAATGCCGCCATTTTTTGACGATGGATCCATGGAGAGGCATGAAGCTCAACTGCACATGTGCATATGTCTCTGTTTATAAATATTCATAACTCCTCCTACAGCTTACTGAATATGTATATTGGGCCACCTATTCAGCATAAATCCCTGTCTTATCCCTCTGAACTTCAAAGTGCAGGTTTCTGGCTTCTGGCCTGAGGCTGTGTTTCCTAGCCTGCCGGAATGGCCACCCGGGAGGGAGGCTGCCACCCTTTTTGAGAAATAAAGCTTTCCTTTCCAAGTTTGTGTACCTCGTCATGCTTCATTTGACGGGGCTGGGACCTGCTGGTCCCCAGTAAGGTGTGAGTGACTACGAGGTAAAATATCAAGAACTATATGAGCAAGAACACAGAATTTGGGGCAAAGGATCTAAGATTGACTCTTGATTCTGCCACTTCTTAGCTGTTGACCTTGGAAAACTCACTGAACTTTTCTGAACCTCCATCTCTTCAGCTCCTTATAAAGAGGGACGATGTTGGAACGTACTCTACAGTTCTGCTGGGAGGGCAAAGGAGACAAGTTACATGGGAGCTGAGCCTATGCCTGGTCACTGAGGTAGATGTTCCGAAATGCAAGCTCCTGACACCAGCACACCAGCTGCAACCCAAAATGGCATCTCGGTTATATGGGGCAGGGGCTTTGTCATATGCACCCACTGTATCCCTGGCATCCAGGACTGTGCCTGGCACATAGGGGATACTTAATAAAAAAAAAAAAAAAAAAAAAAAAAAAAAGAGCTGAATGAATGAGTCATCATGATGGGACTGTGAGTCTGACCTTTTCTACACCCCCCTGTGGGGCTGGAGTGGCCACATCCAAAGGGGAGGGCCATGCAGCGGAGAGGTCTCTCCAGAGGTCAGTTCCACATGCAGAAAGGGAACACGACTGTGCCTGGCTAGACCCACCTACTCCCCATAGGGTGTTTTTTTTTTGTTTGTTTGTTTGTTTTGTTTTGTTTTGACAGGCTCTTTCTCTGTTGCCCAGGCTGGAGTGCAGTGGTGCGACTGTAGCTCACCGCAGCCTTAAACTTCTAGGCTCATGCAATCCTCGCACCTCAGCCTCCTGAGCAGCTGGGACTAGAGGTATATGCTACCACACCTGGCGAATTTTTTATTTTTATTTTTAATAGAGATGAGGTCTCGCTTTGTTGCCCAAGCTGGTCTCGAACTCCTGGGCTCAAAGTGATCCTCCCACCTCACCCTCCCAAAATGCTGGGATTGCATAAAAGAGCCACTGCGCCTGGCCCATGGGGGTTTTAAATGCTCTGATTGCATTTCTGTTCCCACAGCCACCCACACTCTGTATTCTAAAGCATGGGCTGGGGCCACAATCTCCAGACCTGGTGCCATCCTCGGCGCTGGACTTTACTGGGGGCTGTCCGTGAACCGCGTCTTAAGCCTTCTTCAGCTTCTCGAAACAGAGTTCTTCGTCCATAATCTGCACCAGAGACGAGGGAAGGAGACTTGGTGAGGCACTGATGACAAGCTCACAGTACTGGGTTGGTGTGTAACTCATGTCTAAAATACGTATCAGTGTGCCCAAAGTCTTGTGTATGAGGACATTGACTACAGCACTGTTTGTGGCAACAAGACATTAGAAAACAAGCTAAATGTTGAGCAAAAAAGGAATGGGTAAATAAGTTCCAGTATATCCATGCCATGGAATAATATGTATAGTACATACTCAGATCAGACAGATCTATACATACAGAGAAGAGTCTCTAAGCTACACAGACAAGGTTCAGGACAGCCGGTACAAGAGGTCATCATTTGTGTAAAAGAGGGTAGAGGGTGAATCTCTTTGCTGAATGAATGAATGAAGGTACTGCTGGTGTTCCAAGTACACAGATTCCTGTTATCTCTTCCTCCCTGAAACCTGGACCAGGAAAAGCTGAATTCTCCTTACTAGCAGCAGGTCTGCCTCCACCATGAAAACTAGGAGAGCCACTGGTTTCCCTCTTTGCCCTGGGGGCTGGGGAGCTCAAGCTACACTTTGAGATCAATTGCAGTGGCTCTCCTAGGAAAACATTTCAGGAATCACTTTCTCCTCTTGCCCTTTTGTTGTTGTTTTGACTTTTACTATATATATTAATGGCTTGGGATCTTACCATGTCTGTGAGGCCATAGATTAGAATAACACAAATCAAAGTTACTGTGTGCCAGAGAACTTACATTTCTTACATCATTTTATCTTCCCAGCAAGCCTGCAAGGCAGGCATAATTATTCCCATTTTATGCAAGAGGTAACTGAGGGTCAGAGAGGTCCTAACTGCCTAAGGTCTCAAAGCCAGAAAGTGGCAGAACAGGGTTCATTCAAGTCCAGTCTGCCTCATTTCAGATCCTCTTGTAACTTGCTTGGTAGCACACTGGCCTCTCCAACAAGGCAGCCTACCTTGAAAGGCATTCTGACAACTACTTGGGATAAGCAGTCTCGCCAGACCCATTTTATTTTATTTTTTAAATATTTATTTATTTATTTTGAAACAGGGTCTCACTCTGTCACCCAGGCTGGAGTATGGTGGCATGGTCATAGCTCACTGCAACCTTGACTTCCTGGGCTCAATGAATCCTCCTGCCTCAGTCTCCTGAGTAGCTGAGACTACAGGCATGCACCACCATGCCCGGCTACTTTTTGTATTTTTTGCAGAGACAGGGTCTCACAATGTTGCCCAGGCTAGCCTCTAACTCCTGAGCTCAAACGATCTGCCCACTTCGGCCTCCCAAAGTGCTGGGATTACAGGCAGAAGCCACCATGCCTCGCTGAGTCCCATTTTAGAGATGAGCAAACAAAGGCACAGAGAGACTAAGTGGCTTCCCCATGGTATCCTGACTCCACGTGCTCTGCTGTTTCATTCATTCAACTGTCCAATCATTTTTGGTGTCTATGCTAGGCTGGGTTGGGTATTTTTCTATTATACACAAGCTTCCTGCGGTTTTCTTATAGGGCACACGAAATCCATTTAAAGTAGGCACGGTATGGATTAACTAAATGCAGAAATAAGAAGTGGAATCAAATATTACACAGGGGTTAGGTACTAAAGTTAAGACATATCAAGTGAAAAATCAGATATAATCCAAAATTTCCCTAGACATTTCCTTAAAGTACTGACTTAAGACCCAGGAAATGTAAAAGCTAGAAATTAACTGCTTTGACCGCCTTTGCTCTGGGGTAGTAGAGGCCAAGACTAGTTTAAAAAGGAATAAAACAGGATTTCTCTTTCTCATTCTTATGCTCTTTCAGGCCATGCAGATGCAGTTAACTTGTGTTCATTGTTCACATGCCCAGGATGTGGTTCCACAGTCCCAATTTTTTTTTTTTTTTTTTGACAGAGTTTCGCTCTGTCACCCATGCTGGAGTGCAGTGGCACGATTTCGGCTCACTGCAACTCCGCCTCTCAGATTTAAGTGATTCTTGTGCCTCAGCCTCCTCAGTAGCTGGGACTACCGGTACATGCCATGCCATCATGCATGGCTAATTTTCATGTTTTTAGTAGAGACAGGGTTTCACCATGTTGCCCGGGCTGGTCTGGAACTCTTGGCCTCAAGTGATCCACCTGCCTCAGCCTCCCAAAGTGCTGTGATTACAGGTGTGAGCCACTGTACCCAGCCCCTAATTAATTTTGATTAACAGAGCTGTGACTCAGCCTGGAGGGCCTGTGCTCACCGTGTGTCCCCTCCGTGTGGGAGGCACTTCTGGAGAAGTCAGAGTGAATGGCTTTCCGCGGTGACGATTTCAGCTCCGAATTGGCACCGTTGACATAGACAGAGAAACCTTGCTCCAAGTGCTCCAGCCTCAATTGCACGGGGTCCTTGCTTTTCAAATGCTTTAATATCCTGAAAGAGAAACAGTGGCTGTTCCTCCTCATCATTTGAGAGTCTGGGCTGCTGAACCCCCAAGCCAGGAGCAAACTGCTGTTCCCATAGTGAAGCGTCTCTAATCAGAGCCCAGGGGGCATGTGCCCAGCTGTGTGTCTACAAACAGCCTCCAACAGGCCCATTACCCACTTAGAGAAGCCACGAGGGGGAGACAGTTTGGGGCCCTACAGGGAAGTTTCTGCAGCTCTCATTCTGAGGTTCAAATACACATTAGCGAAACAGAACACACCCAGTTCATGCCCTGTGCTGGCCAAGGCAGAGAGGAGGCGTGTGTGTACACACTGCTATCATACAGCCTGGGCTTCCTGAAAATATCCCGATTTTATGCGATTTCATTTTGTGTGAAACTTCGTTTGATGTGTAACAAAAAGTGGTTTTTAGGCTCTCAGGCTTTGTGAGAGCGATTTCACACCATCCATTTACAAATCAGAAAACATCTTTCGTCAGACCAGGTGGGCTAATGCTTTGCTTCAGTGAATAGATGTGTTCTCGAAACACTCACCCCTGACATTTCAAAGGCCATCATTTCATATTCTAATGCAGTTAAAAAATATATCAATGCGGGCGTTGGTTCAAGGTTAACAATAGGATTATCATGTCTTTTGGCTAAAAGGCAGGAGTGTGGCCAGGTCCCTAACTTAGCTTTCACTGAAGACCATCCTTACACCTTGAGCCTGGTCCTTTACCCAATCCTGATGTCACACTGCCACAGGCAGGGTACAGTGTCCTCTTCGGCCCCCAGAGAACTGCTTCCATTGGATGCCAGACTCGCCTGCATTTTATACACAGCTTTAGACGCCCCTCCATCAACTACATTTATACAGACAACCAGCCAACCTAGCAACAAGTGTGCATCTTCTTCAGTAATTAAATAAGTGCCGATCAAATTAGCACAATTTAAATTTTAAAAAATAATAGCAATCACATAAAAGGCGCACACTGTATGCTCAACTCTGTTCTAAAAACCTAAAGTTGATTCTCATTATTCGCAGTACAAGTGGTCTAGAAAGTCACCGTGAATTCTGAATTAGCCAATTTGGAACTACTGCTCCTAGAGGAAATACAGGGTTAGGTGCCTGTGAGTCTCTGGTCACATTTTCATGAACCAATCAACACAGAACCTTGTGTATGTGTGTTTCTGTTTAAAGATGCCTTATTACATTGTTGATTCATTCACACCAAACTCACAGCCAAAAGCACTATCACTCAAGCCTGAACAAAGCTTCCCAACATATGTATTTTCTTCATAAGGCACATCACAGCCTCATGCCTAGGAACACTGAACAGCATTTCTGCACTATGTCTGAGGCCAGTTTAAGCGACGAAATCACCAGTAGAAAGCACAAAAATGTGAAAAACATGGCACTATGTACACTGCAAAAAGGACACTTGCTTATAGTATGAGAGGCAGAGAATTGCCTTGTTCTATATCGGCTGGGAACGTGTGTATCGGGGGACTAAAAATGTTGCCTCTCTGCATGTGTCTGCAAGTGACTGCAAAAATACACAAGTATCGACTGTGGGGTTACAGATCAGTTTTAGTGATGACACAGACTCACAGACAGAGAGTCAGAGAATAATGATGATCAACTATATGAAGATGTTCCTCTTCACAATAATCCTACAGGGTAATCCCCTTTTTTTTTTTTTTTTTTTTTTTTTTTGAGACGGAGTCTCGCACTGTCGCCCAGGCTGGAGTGCAGTGGTGCGATCTCGGCTCACTGCAACCTCCGCCTCCCGGGGTTCAAGCAATTCTGATTCTCCTACCTCAGCCTCCCAGCTGAGGTAGCTTGGACTACAGGCATGTGCCACCACATCTGGCTAATTTTTTTTGCCTGTGTTGTTAGTAGCGACAGGGTTTCACCACGTTGTCCAGGCTGGTCTTGAACTCCTGACCATCTGCCCACTTTGGTCTCCCAGAGTGTTGGGATTACGGGCATGAGCCACTGCGCCTGGCCGTAATCACTTTTATTACCTCCATTTAGTAGATAAGCAGTATAAGGCATAGAAAGGTTAAAGAACTCGCCCAAGGTCGCATAGCTATTATAGTATGCGGCAGGGGTAGAATGCAAACTTAGGCAATTTGGCTCCAGAGTCTACACCGAAACGAAGACAACGTGTAAAGCTGGCAAGATGATGTTGAAACTGGCAAACTTAGACACTGCTGGTAATTCATAGAACCTTCTCAGAAGTAGTATGAAAATATAGAAAATGCCATATGTTTGGTCTTTGCCCAGTAAGCACATTCCGGCAAATTGTTCCTGAGCATATGAACTCTGGGCAAGAAGATAATCAGTGTTCAGTAATAACAAAACCCTGGAAGCAACCCAAATGTCCGACACCAGAGAAGTGGAAGCTGCTATTACACAGATGCTATCATTACGAAGACTCTATAGAAACATGGGGGACTGTGATCTGTTCAGTGGGGGGCGGGGGAGTGGTGATGAAAAAGGCAGAATAAAAATGATACATAGGCCAGGGCACAGTGGCTCATGCCTGTAATCCCAGCACTTTGGGAGGCTGGGGCAGGCAGACTGAACTCTTGAGCTCAGGCGTTCTGAGATTAGCCTGGGCAACATGGTGAAACCCTGTCTCTATAAAAAATATTAAAATTAGCTGGGTGTGGTGGCGTGCACCTGTGGTTCTAGCTACTTGGGAGGCTGGGGCAGGAGGATGGCTTGAACTGGGGAGGTTGAGACTGCAGTGAGCTGTGATCATGCCACTGCACTCCAGCCTGGGTGACAGACAGAGACCCTGTCTCCAAAAAAAAAGAAAAAAAAGAAAGAAAGAAAAAAGAAAAGAAATGAAATGAAAAGAAAAAGAAGGCATATGTAGCAAAGGTAAAGTTGGAAAACTGTGTGTTTGCGGACCCAGCGTGGAAGGTGATGTGGAAGGTGATAAATGTAAAATGAAATAGGTTGTTGAGGGAAGGTGGTGGCATTGTGGGTGACTTCTTTGTTTATTTTTTAAATGTTTCTTTAGCGGCTGATACATTCATCTTTTCACCAATTGTGGCAGGAACATTTATTACAGGCTGCTTATCTCTTGCCAGCCTTGGAAGCCTGGGAGATGCCTGATTGTTGGGCAACAACATAAAACAGAAGAAAAACACAAGTAACTAAGAGACGATTTCCAAACACAGCAATAGCTACGCTTGCAGGAGCAAACAACCAAGGGACAATGTAGGCACCGTCAATCTCTGGGGAGCAAGCGGGAGCCTAGGTCCCGGGAGGCCTGTGGCGGGACAGGGCGGGGAATCTGATCACCCAGGCAGACAGCCTGCCTCAACTTCTCTCCCCGCCTTCTGATGCCACATTAACAGTCATGGCATCCAGTTACCCAGGCTCTGAGGCTGGCAGTCCATGGGTGCCCCTCCTTAAGCAGAATGATTTATGAAAATGTAGATTTATGAAACTGATAAATTAGGAGATAATTATTCAGACTGTGAAAGGAATTGCTAAAGGAACTCCCCTACTGCAGCGGAGTGCATCAGTAATATTCAGGTGGCATCAAAGAAAAGTGTTTCTTTAAAAATTGATAGCCTACTTTGCATAAAAAGCTGTCCTGGGCGCAGATAAATCAGATTCCACTCCTGCCCTATCTAAAATCGAGTTCTTCCCTCCTGCTGCCCTGCCACCCTCCACTGGCTTGCTGGTTCAACTTTTTCCATGGCACGCTATCACTGGTTAACATTATATTATGGATGTATCTGTGTATTTGTTTATTCTTCCTCCCCCGCACTGGACTCTGAGCCTCTGTCCTATGGACCATGGTGCCTGCTGAATGAGGAAAGCTCTCAATGGCTATTTCTTTCTTTTCTTTTTTTTCCGGGTCTTGCTCTCTTGCCCAGGCTGGAGTGCAGTGGTGTGATCACAGCTCACTGCAGCCTTGATCTTCCAGGCTCAAGCAATCCTCCCACCTCAGCCTCCTGAGTAGCAGGGACTACAGGTGCGTGCCACCACACCTGGCTAATTTTTGTACTTTTTTTTAAAGACAGGGTCTTCCTGTGTTGTCCAGGCTGGCCTCGAACTCCTGGGCTCAGTGGATCCACCCACCTTGGCCTCCCAAAGTCCTGGGATTACAGGCATGAGCCACTGCGTCTGGCCTCAATGCCTATTTCTGGAACAAGTGAGCCCAAGGATCTCAAGTGGGGGCAGGGGACATGGATGAATACCCTAGTGCTCACAGCTACCATTCATGTGATGCACATCACACCTACCATTTCCATTTTATGCCCATGTTGGCCTTTGGAATCACCTTCACAGATGAGGAAGTGAAGGCACAGTGAGTGGGGAGTACAGGGTGTGATGAGGCAGAGTCTAGGGACCTGACATGGCTGGGGCTGGTGTGGTCGGGGAGGATTCTCCTCCTCGTGGGCCACCGGGGCAGGGACGTAGATGGCAAGGAGGACCCAGTGAACACAAAGGGCAGGTCATCGTGTTCTCAGGGGGCAGCAGCCTAATTGTGACTAGGCTTATGACTGAGTGGTCTCTGAGCAGTGTGGCTGCCATGGCACTACAGATGAGCCACATGGTTCCTCCAGATCTCGGTCATCTCAGGTCGCCTGAGGGGGTTCTCCAAGGATCAGTCATTCAATAATTACCTGGATGTCCATTTGGGGAGAAGGTTTTTATATCGAAAGGATGATAATCATAATAAACATTACAACAATTAGCTGGATGTCGTGGCCCACACCTGTAGGCCCAGTTACGAGGGAATCTGAGGCAAGAGGATCACTTGAACCCAGGGGTTGGAGAGTGCAGTGAGCTACGATCGCACCAATGCACTCCAGCCTAGGCAACAACAGAGTGAGACCCCCATCTCAATCAATCAATCAGTCAATAACTGAACGATGATGATAATGATGTTGATGATGATGATGAACGCTGGGTTGGGTAGGGGGCTTGCTATGGGCCTTCAAGAGCCTTGTCTCACTTCACCCTTCAGTGATCCTGGGATTGAGGTTATGTTGGCCTATTTTAGAAATGAACTTGCCCAAGGCTAGAGAGTCAAGGAAACCTCCAACCTGGATTTGAGTTCTGGCCCGTGGGGCTGCAGTACTTGTGCTCTCCCCTGCTCCTTCCTGCTGTTCCTTGACTTTAGCACCAGACATCACAGAGGCTCTGAGCAAGAAGAGGTCACAGGAGGGAGCACTGGCTCGCAACTGGGGGCTCCTTGGAGGGGGTGGCATTTGAGTCCAGTCTTAAAGGGTGACGACAGGGAAGGCAGGGGTGCAGAAAGCCTGCCATTCCTCCCCAGAACCTGTAGGTCCCCTAGGATGCTCCACAGAGCTGCACATAAGAGCATCTGTGCAGGTGGAGGAGGTGAGTGTGGAGGACGGAGCTCAGTGCCGGAGGCTCTGCCATTTCCCCAGCCTGCGTGACCTTGAGCAAGTCTCTAAACCTCCCTGGGGTCTGTTTCCTCTTCTGTAACAGGAGACTAAAGATGCTGGCACCTCCCTGGGCTGCTATGAGGACAAAAGGACAGACTGGGTTAAAGCTCTGGCTCAGATAAAGGCCCAGGCGAGAGAACCAGATGCTGGTTCTCTCCTTCCTTCTTTCTGCCTGGATCTTCTCCTGGGGCTGCAGGCACTTTTGTGGGCAAGTTTTCCTGTAAGTTTCCCTTGAATGACCTTTCTCAAGGACCAAATGATCACAGCATTGCTGGATTCTTGGACCTGGAGAGCAAATCTGGGTCTACTCCCTACAGTCCAGGGGTGGGTATATATTACAGCCCCTGTCTGCCGTCACCTCTTCAGATACAAGGGCCCTCATCTTCTCAGTCCATCCTCATTACTCAGACCTTTGATCACGCCGCCTGCTCTTTCATGAATCCTGTCGGGCGTGATTACCTCTTTCATAAGGCTGAGTGACAAGAATCACTTAGAGTCCACTGGGACAGGCAGCTGGGAGGGTTTCTGCAGGGGTAAGGCAGGGCTGTCACGTCTCCAGATTCTGTCCTCCTACTCCCTGCCCCCAGTCCTCTCCTGAAGCACACAATCACCTTCTGCTTCTTTTGTCATAGTTATAGGTGGCCTTGTGCTCGCCCTGCCACTACCTGGGGAGTTCTTCAAGGATAAGAGCTGTGTGGTGGACACCTGCTCTCTCTGCCCGGCCAGAATCTCCCCCATCTCAGATCTGTGGGTACAGCACCATTCCTTCTTTCACTCCATGAAACTGACTCCACTGGGTGAAACTGACTCCACTGCACAATTTAGTGGGGTGGCCAAGGAATGGCCACTAGACTGTGCGGGACACAGGGAGTGACTGGCTTGTATATAGTTAGAATGTAGGTCCCCTCTAAATCTCATGTTGGATTGTAATCCCCAGTGTCGAGGTAGGACCTGGTGGGAGGTGACTGAATCATGGGGGCAGAGTTCTCATGAATGGTTTAGCACCATCCCCTTGATGCTATCCTTGCGATAGTGAGTTCTCCCAAGATCTGGCTATTTAAAAGTGTGTGCCACCTCCCCCCACCCTCTCTCTCCTACTCTCACCATGTGATGTGCCTGCTTCCACTTTGCTTTGCCTTCTGCCATGAATACAAGCTCCCTGAGGCCTCCCCACAAGCCAAGCAGATGGCGGCACCATGCTTCCTGTACAGCCTGCAGAATCGTGAGCCAATGAAACCTTTTTTCTTTATAAATTACCCAGTCTTAGCTGTTTCTTTATAGTAATGCAAAAATGGCCTAACATAGCTTGGGATGGAATTGGGCCTACACCAGGCCAATGGGAACCTTCCTCAGCACTTTCGCTGGAAGCATTAGGAAAGATCCCTAATACTTCCAGGTAGGATGTACGTAGGGGCTTTTCCTGGCTGTCTTGGCCACTGCAAGTGAAGTACCTGCCTGAGAATGGCTCTAATATGGGAAAACGAGGGTATAGAAAATGGAGAATAGTTGATTTTGATTACATCATCTAAGCACTTGGATCTACCTATGCCTGAGGCCAAGAGTATCATGATGAATTTCTTTTTTTTCAGAGACAGTGTCTTACTCTGTCACCCAGACTGGAGTGCAGTGGCATGATCATAACTCACTGCAGCCTTGAACTCCTCCTCACCTCAGCCTCCTAAGTAGTGAGTAGCTACAACTATAGGTGGGTGCCACCACACCTGGCTATTTAAAAAAAATATTTTGGAGACAGGGTCTTGAACTTCTGGGCTCAAGTGATCCTCCTGCCTTCGCCTCCTGTATAGTTGGGATTACAAGGAGAAGCCACCGTGCCCAGCTCGATGTTGGATTTCTTAATTTAATGAGCCAGTGTTTCCTAGCTGCTTAAGTCCATTTACCTTCGGTTTCTGTCTCTAACAGCCAAAAAACACTAACTAATACAGTGTGTGTCTTCCTTATCACAATGCTTCCCTTTGCATTAATGGCAATACCAGGCACTTAGAAGGTACTCGGTGAAATCCTGCTGAATGAATAAAAGAAAAATGCTGCCCTGCTTCTTATGGGCAGCTGTGTTCTAGGTAGATCTCTGTTCAGAACTCACTCCAACGATTACATTCCCCCTTCTCAGGTTACAGACAATCCAGATAAGCAGCCTGGGTTTTCATCTCCCTCAATGTCCAGGGTAAAGCTCAGAGGCTAGTTTTCTATCAGGTCCTACAACTAGATTTCCAAGTAAATTGCGGCTCTTCCCACAAAATCCCTCCTCACTTAACTTAGGGCCACTGGAAATCCAGCAGGTTTTTTCTCCTCTTGATTATTTATGACAACATTAAGCAAAAGGTAGAGTCCAGCCCGGCTCCACCGCTTTCTGGCTGTGAGATCTCGGGCAAGTCGCTCACTGCTCGGAGCCTCCACTTCCTTGCCTGTAAAATGGGTGCGGTAACTCTGTCCCATTGGGTAGTGTGCAGATAAAGTAAAATGATGGGGTGAGGTGCCTGGCATATGGCTGGCACTCTGCAAAAGGTGCCTTTGAGATTTCACCGACGATGGCTCACAGGGATTCCCATTCTTCACAAGTCTCCACTGGAAAGTGTTTCTTTCCAGCTCTACCTTCTAATTTCCTGTCATCGTGACAGCTCCCTCTTGGTGACAACACATCCCCCCAAATTTTATGGCAACTCAGTTTTGATATAGCTTTTAATTGTCTTTGTGCTATAACCTTGTCTCTGGAAATTCTCATTTATACTATGGGCCAGTGCCTCTTTGATTGCACACTTATTGATCCCCCAATTAATGAGAAACAATTTGTTCATAAGGAACTGTGACAGCCTCTCCCCAGACAAGTCACATGCAGATGATTAAACGATCACCCAGGTGTTCAGTGGTACCATCCAGTCCGCCAGAGATTGAATAAAAACATCCTGCTCCGTGGCATTAATGATGATGGAAACTCACGTCGGTCTAATCAGCACAAGCCTTCGCTGTTCTAGTTTGAGGCTGATGTGGGGATGGAGGTGGATGAGCGCAGAGCTGCTGGGCACAGAGGACACTGTTGTGGTGTTTCTGGCTGGCCCTGGAGAGACTGTCTGTTCAGAAGATCTCCACCAGGGGTGGTGCTGCCTCAGTGGGTGGGTGTCTGGAAAGCGGGTGGGTGCTGTCATAGGTGGAATTTAGGGTCTTAATGAAATGAAGTAAAGGGGCTGGTGGGTAGGGACGCTAAACTCCTGCAATTCATAAGATTACAAAAACTTGTCCCATGCAACATGCCACCAGAGCCCCTATTGATAACACCGAGTCCAGTCAGTGAGACCAGAGCTGAAGTCACATGCAGGATGACACCTCCCTATCCCAGACTCTGTTGTCTTCGAGACCCTAAGCCCACTCCCATAACACAGAGACCTACATTCATACCCATCCCCCTTTCTTCCCCCTCCTCCCACCAGTTCTGTGGGCCTGCATTGTTTTTCTGTTTGCTTTGTGCTTTAATTTGAATTCATTACCAACATTTTAAAAGTCAGGAGATTTCACAGGCCAAATCCAGATCTCCAGCTTCTCTGGCAGACTTGGGAGGATCAGGACCTGGGGGAACTGTGGTCTCACAAACAGCTGGCCTGGGCTGAGCAGCTTGGAGACAGGAGCTCCAGGTACCCACTGGCCCACTGAGCCGGCTCCACTCACTGCCTGGCCATCCCTAGAATCTGAATTCGCAAATCCCCAGCTTATCGCAAGGTTTGAGGCCTGAAGACAAACTGCGGTGAACTGAAAATGAACTTCCTCAGCCCTACGAAAGAACCGAGGAATGATGCCTCTTTCAAACCAGACCATGATGCTTTGACCTTGATCACTACACACTGGACCTACTGCAAGCTTTTTTAAGAACCAGCACTCCAGAGACAAAATCAGTCCTACTTTAACTTCAAATGACTTATCGACCAACTTCAAACACCAATGTAAAATGACTCCATTTTTGCATAACACGACATGATTATAGGCTCAGATTTCAGGGATTGTCAAAGCCTGTGCGATCACAGACTGGGCTCTTCAGGTGGTTCTTGCACAAGCCCTGCCAAATTCGAGCTTTTTTTGACAACTTTATCTTCTCCCAGAACAGGAGCTGGGAGGGAAGAGGCGGTACTTACACATCGAACAGTTTGCTACAGCTCAGTCAAAAGATGCAATTAAATCAGTGAATGGAGAAATAGGAGCTGGGGTTGCAGATAATATTCTAAGCCTCTGAGTGGAGGGGGACTCTGCATCCCATTCCTATGTGAGGCAGGGCCTGCCTGCTGTTAATAAATCTAAATAGATTTTTACTTGGCTAATATCAAGGGCTGCCGTCGAGCGGCTTCTCTTACCGGTTCCTCTGCTGAAGCAATATTAAATACTCATCATGTTTCTCATCAAAGTCTGTCACCATGTCCTTAGCGTGACCCTGAAATGAAGAAACAGAGCAGTGTGATATCGGAATGCAGGGAATCGCTGACTGAGAGCGCAGGTGCGGCACACACCGGCACAGGAGGCTGAGAGGCGGAGGCTGACCTTGACGAAGGCCCAGCTCCCCCGGCGCATCGCTCCAGCGACCCAGAGCCCCAGAGATTGTCTGATGGTCCCATGGGTCTTAGGCGTACACACCTTTAATTGTCTATGAAAAGGAGAAGGTCAATTCTCGCCTCTCACTGCTCTTCATTCCTCCCATGCCCTCTAAGATCAAGGGCTCTGACATGATTTGGGCTGTACTGTTTTCTCAACACTCATTATTTAGTTATCTTAATTGTCATAACCAGATGCAACCCAAATCAGTTGTTTAAAAGGGGATCTTGGACAGGCACAGTGGCTCATGCCTGTAAAACTAGCACTTTGGGAGGCTGAGGTGAGACGATTGCTTGAGCCCAGGAGTTCCAGACTAGCCTGGGTAACCTAGGGAGACCTTATTTCTACAAATAATTTAAAAATTAGCCAGGCATCGGTGGTGCATGCCTGTGGTCCTAGCTACTTGGGGGGCTGAAGAGGGAGGACTGCCTGAGTCTGGGAAGTTAGAGCTGCAGTGAGCCATGATTGCACCACTGCACTCCGGCCTGGGCAACAGAGTGTCTCAAAGAACAAAAAGGGGAGGGGAATCTTATTTTCCCCTTGTCATTTCAAGAGAAATATATGTTAATTATAAACAATGCAGTCGTTACAGAAATCTATGACCCAGACCGGAGTCCCTCTTGGAGTGGACATCTGTGGTTCTGTGTCTCCTCTTCTGCCAATGGGACCCTGGGTTTCCTTTGGGGAACTGCTCAGCCCCTTCCTGCACTTCACTGGCTTCCTTAGATGACCTTGAAAGTGACTTTGTTCTTCTCTTGGTTCACATGACCTTGGCCTTGCCAATCAACATAGGGCTTCCCCCAGTCACAGTGATTTACCACTTTAGGGGTGAACCAAGACCCGAGTCAGCCTCGGGACTTTGCTGATACCCTTGGAAAAAGAGCTGCTCTCTTCCCATTTGAATGCTGTGCCAGTGAGATGCAGGCCTGGACCTGCCTGAGAGTGAAGCTGATAAAAAAGACAGCAGATCCAAGAGATGCAGAGGCAGATTCTTAATGACATAATTTGAGTCCCTGGATTCACCTATGCCTAAAGAAGTATCTGGACAATTCAGTTATTGCCTTAGAAGTTTCAACTGAGTTTCTGTCATTTGCAGACAAAAGAATTTTAAGTAACACACTATAATCTGACCATCAGAGATAATCCCTGGTATAATTTATTACGGCTGGGGGAGAGTAATGTATAATAAACTACACATATTTAAAGTGATGTATGCAGGCACCAGTAAAACTGCTATTGTAATTTGATATGTATATCTTCCTCCGGGTGCTTTTCTTTGTTCATAATATACAAAGATACATTATCTACATATACACTCTTTAAAAAGCTTTTTCTTGTTTTTTTTTTTTAGTAGAGATGGCATCTCACTATGTTGCACACGCTGGTCTCTAACTCCTGGGCTCAAGTGATCCTCCTGCCTTGGCCTCTCAAAGTGCTGGGATTACAGGCATGAGCCACTGCCCCCAGCCCCATATACTCTTCTATTTCTTTTGTTTGTTTTTTTGCTGGGTTTTTTTTTTTTTTCTTGGTTTTTTTTTCGAGACAGAGTCCTACTCTGTCACCCAGGCTGGAGTGCAGTGGCATGATCTCAGCTCACTGAAACCTCCATCTCCCAGGTTCAAGCAATTCTCCTGCCTCAGACTCCCAAGTAGCTGGGACTACAGTCACCTGCCACCATGCCCAGCTAATTTTTGTATTTTTAGTAGAGACAGGGTTTCACCATGTTGGCCAGGCTGGTCTCTTAACTCCTGGTCTCATGTAATCTGCCTGCCTTGGCCTCCCAAAATGCTGGGATTACGAGCATTAGCCACTACGCCAGACCTCATATACTCTTTAAAACAAAAATGGGATCATACAATAAACAATTCTTTGCCATTTGCTGTTTCTTTTTCCTTTCCTTTTTTTCTTTGAAATGGAGCCTTGCTCTGTGGCCCAGACTGAAGTGCACTGGCACAATCTTGGCTCACTGCAACCTCTGCCTCCCAGATTCTCCTGCCTCAGCCTCCTGAGTAGCTGACATCACAGGTGTGCGCCACCACACCCAGCTAATTTTTGTATTTTTAGTACAGACAGGGTTTTGCCATGTTGGCCAGTCTGGTCTTGAACTCCTGACTTCAGGTGGTCCTCCCGCCTTGGCCTCTCAAAGTGTTGGGACTACAGGCGCGAGCCACCGCACCTGGCCAATTTGCTGTTTTTTAACTTTGTTGTCAAGGGGAGGATTAACAGTACAATATCAGCTTGGCACTGGTCCCAAGTTATAGCAAGTTATGGGGATTAAGTTTTAAATGGCAAGTAGGGCATTTGTATCAGAAATGCAGTTTGTGTGGGAACCTTAATGCTTCTCCTGGGAAGGAAAGAGAGAGAAAAATAGAAATCTCTGTCATTCTCTTCTTAACTTTTCAAAATCTGGCTTTAGCCCCATTATTTTGTTAGAATTCTACCCAAGAGAGACCCAGGACCACCTTAACTTAATGTAATAGGTCTTCTCTCCATCCTTTCCAATCGCTCTGAGGCACGGGAAACTAATCACCCATCATGCCGTCCCAAGTTGAGAATGACGGGCATTCCTTTCCTCTCGCTCTCATCCTCATGATAATCATTAAGATTCCCACTCCAGGCCGGGCACAGTGGCCCACGCCTGTAATCCCAGCACTTTGGGAGCCTGAGGCAGGCGGATCACGAGGTCAGGAGATCAAGACCATCTGGTTAACATGGTGAAACCCCCTCTCTACTAAAAATACAAAAAATTAGTCAGGTGTGGTGGTGTGCATCTGTAGTCCCAGCCATTTGGGAGGATGAGGCAGGAGAATCGCTTGAACCCAGGAGGTGGAGGTTGCAGTGAGCTGAGATCGTGCCATTGCATTCCAGCCTGGGCAACAGAATGAGACTGTCTCAAAAAATAAATAAATAAATAAATAAATAAATAAATAAATAATAAAAAAGATTCCCACTCCATTTCTTTAAAAAAAAAAAAAAAAAATAGCTGGGTGTGGTGGCAAGCCTGTAGTCCCGGCTGCTCGGGAGGCTGAGGCAGGAGAGGATGGTTTGAGTCTAGGAGTTCAAGATTACAGTCAGCTATGATTGCACTACTGCACTGCAGCCTGGGCAAGAGAGTGAGACCCCGTTTCTAAAAAATGTCCTACTTGCCAAATTCTCTTCCTCTGCATCTGTAGTGCTGAATGAGCTGCTCTTCCCATGCAGCTTTCTGCCTGTGCCTTCTCTAGCTAGCCTTCACCCTGTGCCCTCAATTGTGGAAGGTCAGTGTCTGCCTGCATCTCCATTTCACCAGTCTTGGGTTTTTCTCCCTCCCGTCTTCACTTCTCCCTCCAATTTCGAGGAAAAGAGCCGGATGTGCAGCCCAGTCATGCCTAGTCCAGGGCTAACACCCTGATGCCCTTTCTCCTCCTGCTTCCTGTAGGGCCCCAGGGTGTTGCCATCTGCTTCCCTCTTGCTCCGGAGCCTCTACTTTCCCTTCCTGACTTCCCTCTCTCTAGACCCACCCAGGAACAGGATGCTGTACCCTCATGTTCTCTCCTATTCTGACATCTCTACAACCTCTGAGTTTCACTAGGGCTTTCCTTCTGGCTAAGTTGGCCAATCACGAAGTAAGCAATAATAAGAAAGGGTGATACAATGAAATTATAAGAAATAAAAAACAAAAACAAAAACAAAAAACAAGGCTGGGCATGCCCACACGTGTAATCCCAGTGCTCTGGGTGGCTGATGCGGGAAGATTGCTTTAGGCCAGGAGTTTGAGACCAGTCTGGGCAACATAGCAAGACCCTGTCTCTTAAAAATAAAAAATAAAAAATAGCAGGGTATGGCCAGGCATGGTGGCTGACACTTGTAATCCCAGCACTTTGGGAGGCTGAGGTGGGTGGATCACCTGAGGTCAGGAGTGCAAGACCGGCCTGGTCAACATGGTAAAACCCCATCTCAACTAAAAATACAACAAATTAGCCAGGTGAGGTGGCGGGCACTTGTAATTCCAGCTACTTCGGAGGCTGAGGCAGGAGAATCACTTGAACCCGGGGGTCGGAGGCTGCAGTGAGCTGAGATAGCGCCACTGTACTCCAGCCTGGGCAACAGAGCAAGACTCTGTCTTGGAAAAAAAAAAAAAATAGCTGGTGTGGTGGTGCATGCCTGTAGTCCTAGCTATGTGGAAGGCTGAGGTGGGAGGGGTGCTTGAGTCCAGGAGTTCAAGGTTACAGTGAGCTATGACTGTGTCACTGCACTGCAGCTGGTGCAACAGGGTGAGACCCTGTCTCTCTAAAACACCCGAGAAACAACAAAAAACAAACTAGCTTTCCTGGCTTCCGGAGGTGCCTACAGACACTACTCTGTCCTCCCCTGGGCCTGAGTACTGCCTCATCCTGAGTGCAAGAAAAGCACAGGAGGCCTCAGCCCTTGGGAGAACTGGGTTTTTATGAGAGTGGGTCTGGGGAGGATTCTCGCCTTCTTCCAGAATAATAACACATAAATCGCGCAAACAGTTTATCCAGCATTTCCATATACACGATTCTCCTTTGATCTTCACAGAAGCCCTTGAAGTAGTGATTATTACCCCATTTAAGATACAAGGAAACCCTCCCATGCATCTTCCCAGAACACAGATGCTGCTCCATGGCAATTTACATAACCATTTTGAAACATTAAAATGACCGTGGATATATTATGGGTATGGAATGAAACAGTGGATGACATTTTTAGATGAAATATGGGACTTCAAAGAAATCTCAGCTTTTGCTGGCTGCCCTGGGCTTTCACCTCAAACTCTCCAGGGAATGCATCGATCCTCCTTTGCCAGGAGGGAGATGTCATCAGAAAGATTCGAGGAACTGGAACATCCATCCATCTCCACTTCTTAAATGCTGATGTGCCTACAAATCACCTAGGGATCGTGGTGAAATGCAGATTTTTTTTTTTTTTTTCTTTTTGAGACAGGGTCTCACTCTGTCTCCCAGGCTGGAGTGCAGAGCAATTTCAGCTTACCGCAGCCTCAACTTCCTGGGCTCAAGCCTCCTGAGTAGCTGGGACTACAGGCAGGTGACAACACATGGCTGGCTAATGTTTTTTTCTTTTTTTTCTTTTGTATTTTTTGTAGAGACGTGGTTTTGTCATGTTGCCCAGGCTGGTCTCCGACTCCTGAGCTCCAGTGATCCACTTGCCTCAGCCTCCCAAAGTTCTTAGATTACAGGCGTGTGCCTGTGTGCCACCATGCCCCAGATTCTTTTTTTTTTTTTTTTTTTTTTTGGAGACAGGGTCTCACTATGCTGCCCAGGCTAGTCTCAAACTCCTGGCCTCAAGTGATCCTCCCACTTCAGCCTCCTGAGTAGCTGGGACTACAGGCATGTAGCACCATGCCTGCTTTGAAATGCAGATTCAGTAGGACTGGGAAGTACCCAAGTCTGCATTTCCTTTTTTCTTTCTTTTTGAGAAGGAATCTTGTTCTGTCGCCCAGGCTGGAGTTCGGTGGTGTGATCTTGGCTCACTGAAACCTCCGCCTCCTGGCTTCAAGCGATTCTTCTGTCTTGGCCTCCCAACTAGCTGGGATTACAGGCACGCACCACCATGCCTGGATAATTTTTGTATTTTTAGTAGAGACGGGGTTTCACCATGTTGGCCAGGCTGGTCTCAAACTCCTGACCTCAGGTGATCCACCCACCTCGGCCTCCCAAAGTACTGGGATTACAGGCGTGAGCCACCACACCTGGCCCCAAGTCTGCACTTCTAATGAGCTCCCAGGTAATGCCCATGGCCCATACTTTGGGTAGCAAGGCCCTAAACTAGCCAACTTTATTTCCCACCATTCACAACACCCCCGCCTCCAGTCAGATGGTCTCTGAACTCGAGCTGGGAGGTACCAGGGCTCTGGAGTCCAGCCTGTTCCATGACACAAGGTTGCCACTTAGTTTCTTTACCTATAAGATGGAGGGATGCTTGTACCTGTTGTCTGGTGGAACTTTTCTTTCCCTCACAGAGTTAAGTGAATTGGATGCAATAACAGTGGAAAGGATTTAGCACAGTACCTGGCACTTACAAAATTCTCAATGAACATTAGTTATAAGTGCATTGATGGAACTCCATTTCTAAAACAGAACCATCCGAGTCCCACCCCGCCCCATTCTCACTCCTAACTTGATGTCTTAATCATTCTATTTCCTTTTCCAGAAACCCACCCCAGCACCCTCCAGCCTCCACTCCGACTCTCCAAGGGCCAGCTCAGTTCCCAAAGTCCCCATGAAGGCTTCCCTTGCCATTCTCCCCACCCCACTCACTTCAGTTCCTTCTGAAAGCCTGAAATTAGTATTAAATTATATTCAATACAGTGTGAAATCTGATATAATTAAGTGCTAAGGTGTTAGCATTTAACTATATATACTACTCACTAATTATCAGGGGATTTGGAGACCTGGGTGTGAGCCCTGAACTCTGTTGTTTATCTCATCTGAGCCTCAGTTTCCTTGTCTGCAAACGGGGGATACTGATAAGGTCTACCTCACAGGACTGCTATGTGGATAAACTAGGATTAAAGTGGAAGTAATTTGGGATTATTTTCTTTCTCGCTCATCTTGGCTCCCCAATCAGATTATAAATTCCTGGAGGGCACACCCATGGAACAGGGAAGGAGATGGAGTTTCGCCTGAGTGCCTGGAGGCCTGGGCTCCAATCCTG
The DNA here is from genome assembly GCF_049350105.2 of Macaca mulatta. Classification (NCBI taxonomy): domain Eukaryota; kingdom Metazoa; phylum Chordata; class Mammalia; order Primates; family Cercopithecidae; genus Macaca; species Macaca mulatta. Next base: position 27,158,029 of record NC_133425.1, on the reverse strand, counting down.
GCTTCACCGCTGTCCAGCTCTATGACGACAATTGCTAAGGTTGACTTAGCACTTACTATGCGCCAGGCAAGATTCTACCCCTTTTCGTGCCTAAGTCAGTTAACCCTCGTTGTGCTGAGGCTTTACTTCCTTGCCTACAAAAGGCGTGTATGAATACTTAAGGCATCCAGCAAAGGTGTGAGAACCCTGAAAAAACGCCAAGTTCCTCTTCAGTTTTTCAGCAAACATTTTTCAAGGGCTTACTGTGTGGCTGGCCCCTTTGCATATGCAATCAGGGCTTAACAAAAGCTCTGACCCAGTGTAGATTCAGATACCAACTTGCCTGTGTAGACTCTGTGAACCCCCAATAGCTGAGATAGGTCTCAGTTAATTGAGAAAGTTTATTTTGCCAAGGTTGAGGATGCGCACCCGTGACGCAGTCTCAGGAGGTCCTGACGACAGTTGCCCAAGGTGGCCAGAGCACAGTTTGGTTTCGTACATTTTAGGGAGACGTGAGATGTCAATCAACATATGTAAGATGAACATTGGTTCCGTCCGAAAAAGGCGGGACAACTTGAAGCAAAGGTGGGATGACTGGAAGCAGAGAGAGGGCTTCCGGGTCACAGGTAGATAAGAGACAAATGGTTGCATTCTTTTGAGTTTCTGATTAGCCTCTCCAAAGGAGGCAATCAGATATGCATGCATCTCAGTGAGCAGAGGGGTGACTTTGAGGAGAATGGGAGGCAGGTTTGCTCTAAGCAGTTCCCAGGTTAACTTTTCCCTCTAGTTTAGTGATTTGGGGGCCTCAAGATTTATTTTCCTTTCACAACTGTAATCAACTGCTGGTTGTTGGTTAGGGCTGCTGGACTGAACAGCCCCCAATCACAATGTGCAGTGTGAATCGTGCCCCCTGACGTTGTACAAAAGTGGGCTGCAACTGCAGCCAGTCAAGCAACCACACACTGTCTAGGGATCCCTGCAGGGGTCCTGAGAACACCCATTTAATTGCATGCACAAGGGTGTTCTTGGAAAAACCCATAACTTTCATCAGACTATCAAAGGCACCTGGGCCCCTCCCAAAGGAGAGAATTCTAATAAAATACACAAAATGCAATGCCAAGTGTCTGAATTAGATCCCCAGGAAGGTCTCTCCAATCCTCGCAGTCATCTTCAAAGCCCCACTCTGTGTCCCATCCCACACACATCTAACCCATCAGCTCCACAGGAAAACTACTGCGTATCCAAAATCCGACCCCTTCTCCCTGCTCTCCCCTCCCAGGCTGGTCTGGGCCCAGACTGGACTCCTGCGCCTGCCTCCTCCCTGCCTTCTGTTCTCCCTGCTGTCACCCATGGGGCCTGATGAGAGGTGAGTGGAATCATGTCACTCTTCTGCTAGGACCCCAAGGGGGCTCCTGTCCCACTCAGAGTCAAGGGCAAGGCCATCCCAGTGGCCACAAGGCCCTGCACTCTAGGTCTCGACCCCCATCTCTGAGCCATCTCTCACCACTGCACTCCTCCTTCTCACTCCAGTGTCCTCAACACCCCCCATTCCTCAGGCCCCATTCCTTCCATGTGGAATGCTCTTCTCTCAGGAAAATGCCCACATTCCTCACCTCCTTCAAGACTTAACCCACTGGCCAACATGGTGAAACCTCATCTCTACTAAAAATACAAAAATTAGCTGGGCATGGTGGTGCATGCTTGTAATCCCAGCTACGCAGGAGGCTGAGGCAGGAGAATCACTTGAACCTGGGAGGTGGAGGTTGCAGTGAGCCGAGATCACGCCACTGTACTCCAGCCTGGGCGACAGAGCAAGACTCCATCTCAAAAAAAAAAAAAAAAAAAAGACTTAACACAGATCCTCCCTTCTCAGTGACGTCTCCCCTGACCATCATAGTGAAACTTGCAAACTGTGCACACACTGCACGCCCCATCTCCTGCATCCCTCCCTGCACTAACACACGTCTAATTTATCTTACTTATTATACCTTTTATGTATTGGGGTGTCCTTGCACTAGAATGAGAATTCTATGAAGGCGGAGAGCTTTGTCTATTTTGTTCATTGTGCATTCCAATGAAACTGTTGAGTGAATGAATCCACGAGGACACATTGAAGCGGGGATCTGAAAGTTGAAACGTTACCTGGGCAACAAGAAAAGGGAAAGGCCTTCCAAGCAGCAGGACCAGCATGAACAGAGGTTTGGGGGTGTGAAGAAACATGAAATGTTCACGCACGGGCCAGAGGATGCCTGAAAAGCTGCACCCCAGTCACCCGAAGCATTGGCTTGTCACCCGTAAATGATCCCTTGGTTAGGATGTGGAGGTTGCAGGGGGTTAAGGGGGAATCAAGAATTGGCTAGAGTGTTGGGTGCTGAGAAGGCACAAGTGACCTACAGCAGAGGGTCCAAGGAGTTTGGATGTGACACAAAAGCAGAGTCTCAATGTCCTTATTGGTATCCTTATCTTTATCCCCAGTGCTGGCCCTGGAGAAGGCACAGAATTTTGTCAAGGGCTGTCTCTACAAAAATGTTTTTTAAAAATTAGCTGGGTGTGGTGGTGTGAGGCTGTAGTCCCAGCTACTTGGGAGGCTGAGGTGGGAGGATAGTTTGAGCCCAGGACCTTGAGGCTACAGTGAGCTATGGCCGTGCCACCACACTCCAGCCTGGGCAACAGAGTGAGACCCTTTCTCTAAGGAAAAAAAAAAAATCCTACCAAGAGTTAGGCACTGTAGAGATAAGGGAGAAGTTAGGACTGTGGTTTGAGAGCAGCCTGGGCAACACAGCAGGACCCCATCTCTATAAAAATATTTAAAAAAAAAGATTAACCAGGCATGGTGGCGTGTACCTGTAGTCCCAGCTACTTGGGAGGCTGAGGTGGGAGGATGGCTTGAGTCCAGGGGGTTGAAGCTGCAGTGAGCTATGACTACACCACAGCACTCCAGCTTGGGTGACAGAGCAACACGCTGTCTCAGGGAAAAAAAAAAAAAAAGGGAATTTTACCAACGGCCATGTTATTCATTTTCTCTAGGGGAAAAAAAAACTGGAACTGGAATGAAATGCCAAGAATCAGTTATACTTAAAGACAGAGTCCATATTTCAAGGATCACGTATTCCTCTGAGGCCAGTACACTGGAATTCTCCTCAACGGGGCTGATTTAGTGAATACAGAAGCCTGAGCTGCATTCAGGAGCAGCTGAGAGTGCAGTGTTGGTTTCTAGGGCTTGAGAATGTCAGATACCCAACCTTGCTGACTGCAGATCCCACCAGAAAACCATCACTTAGATAGGATAACACTGAGACCATGAAGCCACTGTTTGTGGCTAGGCATGGTGGCTCATGCCTATAATCCCAGTACTTTGGGAGGCGAGTGGACTACTTGAGGCCAGGAGTTCAAGGCCAGTCTGGCCAACGTGGTGAAACCCTCTCTCTACTGAAAATATAAAAATTAGCCGGGCATGGTGGTTAGCGCCATGCAGGACTATAATCCCAGCTATTTGGGAGGCTGAGGCAGGAGAATGGCTTGAACCCAGGAGACCGAGGTTGTGGTGAGCCAAGATCGTGCCACTGCACTGCAGCCTGGATGACAGAGCGAGATTCCATCTCAAAAAATAATAAAAATTAAAAAAAAGAAGACACTGACTGTCTGGGGTCACAGAGCTCTTCCACACCCCCAAGTCACTTGATCCCCTGCTGCCTCCCTGTAGGCTCCACATCCTAACTAAGGGATGAGTTATGGGTGACAAGCTGATGCTTGAAGTTACCGGGGTCCAGCTTTTCAGGCATCCTTTACTGCCGTTTATCAATGCTGTCTGTGGGTGCTTATTTAACGCATGCAGCAATCCTATGCTCTAAGATCATTATGCCCATTTTACAGAGGAGGAAACGGAGGCCTTGAAAGCTGAAGCAAATTGTCTGAAGTTCTCAGAGTCTCTAAGTGGAGCTAGCAGACAACCCTTGTTTATGTGGGGCCAGCATCCATTCCTGTTCTGGGTATAACACCTTGATTCTCCTCTAGGAAACCGCCTTTCGTCCACTCTCAGTCCACGTGGTGTGGGTGGAAATAACACTCCCAATGCTGCAAGGGAAAGCACGTGCCGCAGGCCTGGCCAGTGCATTCCATCTCCCCGGCCATGTGATGGTTCAGGGCTAGGTGTGCTTCCCAAGCTATGCCTCCCAAGGACCCTCCTGGAAAAGTCCTTATCTCTCCTCCTTCACAATTATTAGTTGATATGAGCCAGGGCTACTAAGGAAGGAAGGAAGATGTCATTTCTTCACACACAAAGGAAGGAGTCATTTTACCAACTTCTTAGGTTCACCATTATGAGCATCCTTAAATGTTCCATGAAAAAATCTGCCCAAGATGCCAGGCATGGTGGCTTATGCCTATAATCCCAGCACTTTGGGAGGCTGAGGTGGGAGGATCACTTGAGCCCAGGAGTTTGAGGCCAGCCAGGGCAACATAGTGAGATCCCACTTCTACAAAAATAAAAAAAGTTAGAAAAATCTGTCCAAGAGTGATGACACCAACGTAGAGACAGCAGAATGGAGGACAGTGAGAGGCAGGCCAGACAGCAACCAGATCCTTTAATGGTGGTTAATCCACCATATCCAGCCATGCCCGAAGCCAGCACTAACCTTTTAGTCACTTGAGTGAATACATCCCTTTCTTTCCTTGGGTCAGTTTGAAGTGTGTGTATGTGTATGTGTATGAGAGAGATTTATACCCAAGTAGGTACTGGGAGGTACAGTGGTAGAACAAATACTAGACAGTGTCTGAATCCAAAGTCCCTGCCATGTCTAAGGGCTCAGAGAAGCATTTCATAGAGGACTAAATGATACCTTGATGCATGCTCCAGTGGCCCTAAGCCCACAAGAAGAGATGATTCAAATGTATCTTACAGTACAAAACTCATAGCCTTCTTTCAAAACCCACCCCAAGTGCTCAGACCCACTCACTGGGGGAGTCTGCATGTCCCAGCGCTGTGTAGCCCATCCTCAGTGCATATGAGTTAAATGAGAAAGCATCTGAGCCTGCTGTTTTTTTCTTTTTCTTTTTTTTTTTTGTGAGACAGAGTCTCACTCTGTTGCCCAGGCTGGAGTGCAGTGGCTTGAATTCAGTTCACTGCAACCTCCACCTCCCAGGTTCAAGCAATTCTCCTGCCTCAGCCTCCCCAGTAGCTGGGACTACAGGCGTCCACCACCACGCCCAGCTAATTTTTGTATTTTTAGTAGAGACAGGGTTTTGTCATGTTGACCAGGCTAGTCTTGAACTCCTGAACTCAAGCGATCCACCCTCCTTGGCCTCCCAAAGTGTTGGGATTACAGGCGTGAGCCACCGCACTGGCCTGAGCCTACTTTTTACTGCATTTGCTAACACATCGGTTATATTCCCATTCTCAAAAAAAGAGCAATAAATACTCTGCAGTCAGTGCTTCCATCACGCCAGCAGAAGCCAAGCAACAAAGACCTAAAGCAACGGTTGATACTGCCCCCTAGAGGTGGAAGGAAACAGCACAAAACACTGCAGTTTCTCACGCCCTGGAGAAGGTGTCCTATCAAAATATTACATCCTATGCACACACCAGATGGATAATCAAAGGGAGCGTTTGGGCTATTTTTCCAATACCTTACAGTTACATTTATTACTATCCTACCTGCTATGTACTATTCTTTATCGCTACCAATACGTACCTTGAGATTTTATACTTAGTCTCAGGTTTTATAGACTATCAAGGCAGATCCAGAATCTACGACCGCAGGACACAGTTATGGTGTATTTTTATAAAAATGTTTTTCTTACATAGCTATCTAAAACATCATTTTCAATCCATGTCCAGCAGAAAACAACGAGCATTTCTTTTTATTCTCAGAAAAGTTTTCTTCTAAAATTGCAAGGTGTTATTTATCAATTATCTTTCAGATTCACAAATATAGAAGACTTAAAAAATCTTGAGGTTGGGTGTGGTGGCTCATGCCTGTAATCCCAGCACTTTGGGAGGCCGAGGCGGGCGGATCACAAGGTCAGGAGATCGAGACCACGGTGAAACCCCGTCTCTACTAAAAATACAAAAAATTAGCCGGGCGCGGTTGTGGGCGCCTGTAGTCCCAGCTACTCGGGAGGCCGAGGCAGGAGAATGGCGTGAACCCGGGAGGCGGAGCTTGCAGTGAGCCGAGATCGCGCCACTGCACTCCAGCCTGGGCGACAGAGCGAGACTCCGTCTCAAAAAAAAAAAAAAAAAAAAAAAGAAACCCTATCTCTATTTAAAACAAAAATACAAAAAAATAGCCGGGCATGGTGGCACATGCCTGTAATTCCAGCTACTCAGGAGGCTGAAGCAGGAGAATTGCTTGAACCCAGGAGGCAGAGGTTGCAGTGAGCTGAGGTCATGCCACTGCACTCCAGCCTGGGTGACAGAACGAGACTCCATCTCAAAAACAAACCAACCAACAAAGAAACAAAAAACTTGAATGAGTTTACATTAAAAAGGAAAGTTTATATTAATGCCATAAATGGAAAATAATTATTGCTTGCCAGAAGGTAACTGTAGACATAAATACAGACCTACTAAAAGAGAAAACGTTTACTTGCCACCTACTACAAGGTGGCACAGGTAGGCAAAATGCACAGTGGAAAACACAGAGCCAGAACTTCCACATTCATACAACCCTGGGAGGTAGGTGGCATTGACTTTATTTCACACAATGATGTGTTTCTTCAGTATTGGCTGAACACTTCCTCTGGCTGGGCCCTGAACTAGCCTCTGGAGATACAACAGTAAGCCCAGCAAAGTCTCTACTACCACAGAGTTCACATTCTAGCAAAAGGAATCAGATGATTTACAAAAAAGTAAAACAGCCAAGTGCGGTGGCTCACACGTGTAATCCCAGCACTTTGGGAGGCTGAGGCAGGAGGATCACTTGCGCTTAGGAGCTCAAGACCAGCCTGGGCAACACAGTGAGACGCTGTCTGTACTAAAAATTTTTTAAAGTAGCTGGGTGTGGTGGTGTGTGCCTGCAGTCCAAGCTACTTCGGAGGCTGAGTTGGGAGGATCGCTTGAGTCCAGCAATTCAAACCAGCCTGGGTAACACAGTGAGACTCTATCTCTACTAACAATTTTAAAAAGTAACCAGGCATGATGGCATGTGCCTGTAGTCCCAGCTACTTGGGAGGCTGAGGCGAGAAGATCACTTGAGCCCAGGAGATTGAGGCTGCAATGAGCTATGACTGCACCATTCTACTCCAGCCTGGATGACAGAGTGAGACCCTGTTTCAATCCATCAATTTTTAAAATTAAAATATATTGTATATCACCTGACAATAAGTGCTATGGAGAATAGAAAGCGGGAAGGGCAGCCAGGCACAGTGGCTCACGCCTATATTCCCCAAAATTTGGGAGGCCAAGGCAGGCAGATCGCCTGAGGTCAGGAGTTTGAGACAAGCCTGGCTAATGTCGTGAAACCCTGTCTTAACTAAAAATACAAAAATTAGCCAGGCGTGGTGGCACGTGCCTATAATCCCAGCTACTCAGGAGTCTGAGGCAGGGGAATTGCTTGAACCTGGGAGGCGGAGGTTGCAGTGAGCCAAGATCGTGCCATTGCACTCCAGCCTAAGCAACAGAGGAACACTCTATCTCAAAAAAAAAAAAAAAAAAAAAAAAAGGAAGTGGGAAACACTGTAATCTCAGAACTTTGGGAGGCCAAGGTGGGAAGATCACTTGAGCCCAAAAGTTGGAGACCAACCTGGGCAACATCATAGTGAGATGCCATCTCTAAAAAAGAAGAAAGTAGGAAGGGGCAGAAGACTGTAGGAGCAAGGGGTGGGGCTCCCTCTTCCCTTCACTGCAGTTGGGGGTGGTGGGGTTCAGGGCTCCAAGAAGGCCTCTCTTGGGAGGTGCACCCTGAGGGTAAAATCACCTTTGTAAAAATTATACTAGAGAGAACATTCTGAACATAACCAATTCTATCTTGCCTTTCACCTCCAAACTGCCCTTGGTCATTCCTGGGCGTGTGCCAAGCTAACTTTGGGAAAATTTAGTTTATCGTTTAAATAATAACAGCCCTTCCCAAAACTAAATCGCCTTTGTAAAACTAATGAAAGGCCACCAGGTGAGGAGGATGAAAGGGGCCTGAATTCTGCTGAAATGTAGGCATAGTTCAACGATCGATCGCCAGCCATCATTCCAGAGGCCACTGGATTTGCAACTTCCCCGAGGACTCCAGCAGATCATGATTGTGGATCCTGACTGGCCTTCTGAGATGTCTTTTCAGGCTTTTGCATTTCTGGCAACCAGATGGCCCAAGCCACACCCCTATGATTGCACCCTCCAACCAATCGAGGGCACCCAGACCCTAGCTCCCTGCTCACCAAACTATCCTTGAAAAGCCCTGGCCTCAGCTGGGTGCAGTGGCTCATGCCTGTAATCCTAGCACTTTGGGAGGCAGAGGTGAGAGGATCACTTTGGGCCCAGGAGTTCAATACCAGCCTGGGCAACAAAGTGAGCCCCTCCTCACACATGCCGTCTCTTTAAAAAAAAAAGGACGGGGGGGGGGGGGGGCTGGGTACAGTGGCTCATGCCTGTAATCCCAGCACTTTGGGAAGCCAAGGTGGGCACATCACTTGGGATCAGGAGTTTGAGACCAGCCTGGCCAACATGGCGAAACCCTGTTTCTACTAAAAATACAAAAAGTAGCCGGGTATGGTGGTGAGCGCCTGTAATCACAGCTACTCGGGAGGCTGAGGCAGGAGAATCACTTGAACCCAGGAGGAGGAGGTTGCAGTGAGCTGAGATCGCGCCACTGCACTCCAACCTGGGCGACAGAGAGAGAAGCCATTTCAAAAAAACAAACAAACAAAAAACTCTAGCCTCCACCTTTTTAGGAAGGCTGATTTGAGTAATCATAAAACTCTGGTCTGCTGTCTATCTGGCTCTACATGTATTAAACTCTATTTCTGTTTAAAGTCCCCTGTTTTGATAAATTGGCTGTATCTGGGCAGCAGGCAGAATGAACCCGTTGGGCAGTTACAAGGGTATCAGGATAAAAGGGGCTTCTAGATGGCAGGAACAATGAGTGCAGAGGCCAGGAGGCTCAGCACATTTGGGGAAGAACTCAGTGGCCAGTGTGGCCAGAACAGAGTGAACAAGGCAGGAGAGTGGGAGGAGATGGGGTGGGACAGACCTTGAGGCTGCCAGGCCTTGCAGACTCTGGCCTGATGCTGAGGTGGCCGGGAAGCTACTGGAGGGCTTGGGGCAGACCTGACATCCTCTCAACTGGATTTTAAGCGAGTCCTGGGTTGGGAAGGGCTGATGGAGGCTCAGAAGGTTTCCACACGGCCTGCAGGTAGAAGGGCTGAGGCTACCCCTACCCTCCTTGCCTGAGGACAGCCCAGGAGGGGGCTCAGGCCTGGGGCAGCATAAACAGCCTCTAATTATTGAGAAGAGAGGCAAGCTGCTTTCGCCCTCCCAGGCTGGTGCTGTTAGTGGAACTGATTTAGGGCCACTTTTACCTGTCAGAGCCTCTCAGTCCTGCAGGACTGGCCACCGGTCCTGATGGGAAGAGAGAGGCAGCCACCCTCTGCCAACCTCTGCCTCCATCCACCTGATTTCCATCCAAGAACTTTTCCTTCTAACGAAATGAACCTCCCAACACAGGGCATCTATCACCACCAGCCCAGCAGGCAGGGCTGTCTGAGCAGATGCTCATTCCCCCACACCCCAGGGCTGCCGCCGGCCCCCTGAAGAAGGGAGGGCACTCCCTTCCTATTGATCCTACACATATTCCTTGTGCTTCTCCTATGGGTTGGGCATCAGGCAAGGGCCACAGATAGACAGACAAGTGTAATCTGGCCTTGCCACCCTCCTTGACCTCATTTCCACCTTCATCCTAATAGCCACGTGGTCCTTCTGGCTGTTTCTCAAGGTCATTGCCGGCCGGGCACAGTGGCTCATGCCTGTAATCCCAGCACTTTGGGAAGCCACAGCGGGAGGATCACTTGAGCCCAGGAGTTCGAGGTCACACTGGCAAATATCGCGAGAGCACCCTCTCCCCTTCCCCTGCCCCATCTCTATAATAAGTAAATAAGTAAGGTCGTTGCCCTTGCTGTTCCCCCTGCCTGCAATGTTTCCCTCCTCGCTCAAGGCTAAGCTTGTTTAGTAGCATCCCTTCTTCTAGGGGCCTCTCCCAACAACCTCTGTCCCTGTCTGCCTTCTCACCCAGTAGCACCTCTCACTCTCTGAAAGCATCTCTGTTCATTTATACATGGCCTCCCTCATCAGGACGCCAGACCCACGAGAGCAGGGGCAATGCCAGCTTGCTCACTGCTTATCTCCCAGTTCCTGGTGTGTACAAGGAGCTTATAAAGGATTTGCAGAAAGGAGAGAATGAGGACGAACAGAAGGAAAGGGAGGAAGACAAAAATCCCTGGCCTCAAGGAACTTGGAGTAGAGAGGTGGAAACGGAACAATTGCTCCAGGGCAGTGCGGCGGGTGCTGTCAAGAGGAGGCACCTGAGGCTGGGTGCGGTGGCTCACTCCTATAATCCCAGCACTTTGGGAGGCTGAGGCGGGTGGATCACCTGAGGTCAGGAGTTCAAGACCAGCCTAGCCAACACGGCAAAACCCTGTCTCTACTTAAAAAAATACAAAAAATTAGCTGGGCGTGGTGGTATGTGCCTGTAATCACAGCTACCCGGGAGGCTGAGGCAGGAGAATCGCTTGAATCCGGGAGGCGGAGGTTGTGGGAAGCCGAGATCGCCCCACTGCACTCCTGCCTGGGCAACAAGAGTGAAACTCCGTCTGAAAAAAAACAAAAAAAAGAGGAGGCACCTGTGCCACAAGGGCAGTGGGTAGAGTGGAGGGGGCCTGGGATTACTGGCGGGGCTGGGGGCGCTTTGCAGAAGAGAAAACAAGACACAGAATTGTAAAAGAGCTCGCCAGGAAAATGGGGGAGGGAGGGTGGAACAGGGGCCAGAAGAGAACAGTGTGTGTAAAAGCAGATGCCAGGGGACTCCAGGAACCTGTCTTCGGCTGGTGTGGAGAGTGATCAGAGCCTGCTGGCTGATCCCAGGGGATGGCTAGAGAGTCTTGGCTTCTGACATCCCAGGCGTGCTTACGAGCAAAGCCTGTCTGTGCTAATGGCAGGTGCTGAAATATCACTGTCATGTGTAGGGCAGTGCAGTGGGGTTCATGGGCCTCAAACTGGATTTACTCTCACATATTGCAGTCAAGATTTTTGCCATGTGAGATAATGTTCATCTAGGAATTTAAAGGTGACAGTAAATGCTCACTCCCTCTGACCACAGTCCCCTCCCTGACCATGCGGAAATGCGTTCCTTTCCCTCCTTCCTCACCCCACTTCTTTCCTACCTTCTTCCAGATTTACTAAACTCCTCCTAATTCATGCCAGGGCATGTCCCCAGCCTCATGGAGCTGGTGGTCTAGTGAGGAAGACAGACTGTAATCAAATGACCTACCAAATATATGACATCAGCGCTCGGAAGGTGGGGGAGGCGGGGGCCCAGGTGGGGGAGGCGGGGGCCGTGAGTGACTTTAAAAGGGGGGCAGGTAAAGCTTGGCTGCAGGGGACAACAGAACCAAAACCTGAAGGATGAACGGGTTAATTGTGGAGGGGAGGGGAGAGTGCTCAAAGCAAAGCGGCGGTGTGCTAAGGCAGCAGACGCACGTGAGCACAGAGCAGAAGGGACAAGGCAGGCGCGTGGGACAGAGACACGGAACTGAGCCGGATGGACCACAAACACCACGTGCCCACAGCAGGAGTTCTGCCCTGAGATCCAGACCACATGGTGCTCCTGGAGCGGACAGCGGAAGTTGGAGTAAGAAAGGGGTTGGATGGCAGGGAATGGGTGCCAGGTTGCAGGTGAGAGGCTCCTGCGGGTGCTCAGATGAAAGGTGTCAGCCACGTGGAGGGTCAGGGAGGAGAGGCTTCCGAGGTGAAGGCACAGGACTTGATAAGAGGCTGGAAAGAAGAAACAAGGGAGAGCATCTATCAAGGATGATTCCAGGCCTGCATCATTGGAGGGACGGGGCACCGTTCATGGAGCAAAGGCTGGAGGGAGAGCAGGTCTGAGTGTGGCCTGGCGCATGAATGTAATCTGCTCTCACCACCCTGCTGACGTCATTCCCACCTTCCCCACCCCCATCTCAATAGCCACTCAGCCCTTCCGGCTGCTTCTCAAGCTCATTGCCCTTGTGTTGACTGCCCTTGCAAGGTCATTGCCTTGCCTTGAGGAGTCTTCGAAGCATCCAGAGGAGCCGTTTCTGGTGTGCAGGTTTGGAGTTTAGGACTTAGAGGCACAGTTAAGGTCTACTTCCTCCCTGCTGGCCTCTATCCCAGGATGGCTTCTCCCCTCCCTCAGCTGTGTTCCTGAAGCATTTTCACACACCCCTTGCTGGAGCATTATCAAAGGCAGTGGCTGTGGGCTTTGCATGGCCAGCAGGTGTTGTGCTGCGGGGCCCAGATCGTTCACATACCCCAGCTGCTGGGAGTGCAGATGGCTGGTGGCTTACAGCCGTATCCCTTCCCAGGAAGAAATTCATCCTTCCCCAGGTTATGCCGGATCTCTGATGTTGGTTGATGCCAAAGGTGCAAAGACCCCAGTTCCTTGTCTCAACTGGGACATCTCTGAAGGGCCACCTGTTTCCACCCAGGATCTGTGGGCTCCCCAAGGCCTGCACTGCACAACTCCTCCTTCTGCCCAAGCCTGCCGCTCTTGCCCCTCACAGGTGTCATCCAAGAGCCCTCCCAATAAACCCCTGCATGTGTATCTCCTGCTCAGAGTCTGCGTCCTGGGAACCCTGAGACAGCACATCGTTCCTCCTTGACCATCAGCTCCCAGGGCAGGCTGAGCCTTGGCATCAAAAGTCACTGATAAATTGTACTGTGAACCGAATGGATGATCCTGATGGCCAGGATTTCCTACAGTGGTCCTGAATTCAAACAGGCCAGGCCCAAATCCCCAAAGTCCAATGAACTCCTCAGGTCACAGGCCCCAATTTTAATTCTGAAATATGGTCACCGTGGTGGCGTGTGACATAAGGCCCTCAACTCCTGGGTCTTCCTTCAGTGGCTGAGCAGCCACATGGGGTGTGGCCGCAACTCTGGGCTGTGAAGCTGGCTTAGGAATGGCAACCAGCTGCCTGGGAAGAAGCCAGGTGTGCAGACGGGAGAGAGATGGTTTTTCATTTGTGCTGCTCTGTTTTCAGGAGGGAAGGAGGGGATTGGGAGAGTCTGGTCAGCCCCCTAAAGTAGCTCATGTTCTCTCCAAATGCACGTTATTATTTACTTATTTATTTTTGAGATGGAGTCTCGCTCCGTCACCCAGGCTGCAGTGCAATGGTGGTGCAATCTCAGTTTACTGCAACCTCCACCTCCCAAGCTCAAGTGAGTTTCCCGCCTCAGCCTCCTGAGTAGCCAGGGCAACAGGCATACGCCACCATGCCCAGCTAATTTTTGTATTTTTTGTAGAGACAGGGTTTCACCATGTTGCCCAGGCTGGTCTTGAACTCCTGAGCTCAGACGATCCACCCACCTTAGCTTCCCAAAGTGCTGGGATTATGGGCCTGAGCCACCATGCCCGGCCCAAATGCATATTCTTAAGAGTGGAACTGCAGCTCACAAAGTCCATGATTTCTTGGCTTCCTGGTCCTACCTTCCAACCCATAAACCCTTCCCTGTGCTTTGCTCTAAAACCCAGATCTCTATGGCTTTCTTCATTCAAAACCTGACGGCTGGGCAGAGAAATAGACAGAGGCACTTTGGGAAGCAACATGGCAGTATCCACTGAGACAAGACATCAAATCCCACAGACCCTTCATCTACTCAGACCCGGCCATTTCCTTTCTGCAATTCAGCCTAGAGAAAGCCACACAGGTGCCTGAGAAGAATGGACAAAATGCTAGTTGAAAGCAATTCTAATGTCCTCCGGCTGGAGAACAGCTGAATACCAGAGAATCCGATGCAACAGGTTAAAAAATAAAAGAGCAGATAACATCAAGCATAGATCTCCAAGACACATAGCCCAGGGACAATAGGCAAGTTACAAGTTACAAAAGCATGTTGCAAAAGAGTACATTCAGTGTGACACCATTTCTGGTTAAAAAAAAAAAAAAAAATTTAAAAATACCACATACATTTTATGGATACACTCAGGTATACAATTGCACAGAGAAAGGCCTGGAAGGATGCATGCCAAGCTCATAGCAACAGCTACTCCAGGATGGGAAGACTGGCCTTAGGGAGGGGTGGGATTAGCAAAATGGATTTTAGCCTTATCTAGAGGGTGACAATGTTTATATTATTTATTAGAGACAGGCTCTCACTCTGTTGCCCAGGCTAGAGTACACCAGTGTGATCATGGCTCACTGCAGCCTTGAACTATTAGGCTCAAGCAATCCTCCTGCCTCAGCCTCCTGAGTAGCTGGGACCACAGCACGCACCATCATGACCAGCTAATTATTTTTATTTACTTATTTTTTTGAGACGTTCTCACTCTGCTGCTCAGGCTGGAGCGCAGTGGTGCGACCTCAGCTCACTGCAACCTCTGTCTCCTGGGTTCAAGTGGTTCTCCTGCCTCAGCCTCCCCAGTAGCTGGGATTGCAGGCACAGGCCACCACTCCCAGCCAATTTTTATATTTTTAGTAGAGACAGGTTTTCACCATGTTGCCCAGGCTGGTCTTGAACTCCTGACATCAAGTGATCCACCTGCCTTGGCCTCCCAGTGCTGGGATTACAGGTGTGAGCCACCGTGACAGGCCTATTTTTATTTTTTGTGGAGATGGGGTCTTGCTATGTTGCCCAGGCTGGTGTCGAACTCCTGGGCTCAGGCAAGTAATGCATGAAAACAGCTTGATGCAAAACAGTGTGAGCTACTATTTTTAAAGAAAGCTGTTTTCATGCATTACTTGCATAACTAATGACCTCAGCCCATTCTACCACTGTGTACAAAAAAGAAAAAAGTTGTCAATGGTTCCACACTCCAGACAGACTCAGCTTAACACAGCTTTTCTCCCTGAGCCCAAGATTCCCATCTCCAGCTGCCTTCAGAGGTCTTCCTAGGTTTTAATTCCTGATGTTCCCCCTAAAGCCTGCTCTCACCCTCTCTCCCTTCTCAGGAGATGAAGCATCCATCATTCTCACTGCTCAGACCAAGACTTAAAGGTCTTGTCTTTTTTCTCTCTCCCACCCATATCTAATCCAACAACAAGTCCAGCTGCCTCTGTCTTTACAATACCCAGGATCAGGCCGCTTCTCAGCACCCCCACAGCTGCTGCCCCAAATCAAGCCACGTCATCTCTCACGGAGATTCTGCAGCAGCCACCACCTGGTCTTCCTCCTTTCGCCTTCGCCTATGGTCATTCTCCCCACATGACCAGGAGGTGCATCCTGTTAAAGCCTGCCAGGTCCCGGTCCTCCTCTGCTCAAAATGCTCCCCTGGCTCCCACTACCCCCAGAGTAAAAGGCCAGGCCCTACAAATGACACAAGGCCCTACACGACCTGGCCTTGACCCCTCTGTCCTTCTCTCCCACCATCCTCGTTCCTCCTCCATCAGCCACACGGATGCCCCTGTCCCCACCACTTTGCCCTTGCTGTTCCCTCTGCAGAAATGCTCCTTTTCCAGAGATCTGCGTGGCTTCCTCTCACTTCCTGTAGTCTCTGCTCACATTCTCAGCGAGGCCCTGCTGAGGGCCCTATTTGATGTCACATCCCTCCCCAGTCCTCCCCAGCCCCCTTCCCTGTTTATTTCTTCTCTGACACCCCTTTATATTTTGCTTATTTATTTGCTTAGTGTCTGCCTGCAGCCACTGGCACATAAACTCTACAGGGGCATGGATTTGTGTCTATTTTGTTCACTGCTGAATCTCCAGGGCCCAGGACAATGTTTGGCACATGGCAGGTGCTTGATAAATATTTGCCAAATAAATGAAAGAATGAGTACACAAAGTTTTTTCTATAGGGCCCCAGTCTACACGACCAGCCTTGGTGATGCTCATTTGCTCCCAATACCTATTCTTTTCTTTGCTTCTATCACAATGAACAACTTGCTGGTCCCCCACACTCCTGTCTATGCTCCTATGTCCACATCTGGTTGTGTGTGTGTGTATGTTTGAGACAGAGTCTCACTCTATTGCCCTGGATGGAGTGCAGGTGTCATCTCAGCTCACTGCAGCCTCGAACTCCCAGGCTTAAGTGATCCTCCCACCTTAGCCTCCCGAGTAGTTGTGACTAGGCCTCCCAAAGTGCTAGGATTACAGGTGTCAGCCACCATGCCTGGCCCACATCTGCTCTTATCTGCTGCCATCATCTATTCAGGCCTCAATGCCAATTCCTCCTGAAACCCTGGCCAGTCCGCTTTCCACTGCGTGTCCTGTTAGCTGAGTAAAGACTTCCTCCTCTGGACTCCCGTTCTTTCCCCATTGTTTCAGAGTTCATAAACTGCTACCATTCAGAGAACTGATTGCTCTGTGCTGAGTAATGGATTTGTGCGGAGTGGTTTGCATGTTTTATCTCATTGACCCATCATAGCAACTGATAAACTGGCTATTATGATTATCTCTATTTTACCGTTAAGGAAACGGAGGCATAGAGAGTCATCCAATGAGAAGTCACAAAGCTAGAATTTAAACCTAGCCTTGGACAGGCACAGTCTCGCACCTGTAATCCCAGCACTTTAGGAGGCCAAGGTGGGAGGACGGCTTGAGGCCAGGCGTTCAAGACCAGCCTGGGCAAGACAGTAAGACCCTGTCTCTACAAAAACAAAATAAACTAAAAAACACCTAGCTTTATTGAACTCCAGTGTCTCTGCTTGTCACCTTTAGTGTCAGGTTCCACCACGAAATTGTGAGATCTGAGACTTTAGCCAGGGCCGAGGTGACTTTCAAGTCACCAAAAAAAAAAAAAAAAAAAAGTAAACCGACCAGGACTCTTAGAGCCTCTAATGGGGACTGGACCATGGTAGATGACACAAGGTGGGTCCCTGGGCTCCCTGGCCTGAGTCACTGGCCAGACGTGAGTCACAGACACCACAACCAAAGCCATCCTGGGACAGTGTGGCCCAGCGTAAGGAGCAGAGCATTAACAACATGAGCTTCAGCATCAGACAGACCTGGAACAAGCCCTGGTTGTTGTTGTTGTTGTTGTTTTTGAGATAGGGTCTCACTCTTGTCATCCACACTGGAGTGCAATGGCATGAACACACCTCACTGCAACCTTGGCTTCCTGGGCTCAAGTGATCCTCCCACTTCAGCCTCCCAAGTAGCTGAGACTACAGGCACACACCACCACGCCCGGTTAATTTTTAATTTTTTTTTTTGTACAGACGAGGTCTTGCCCTGTTGCCCAGGCTGGTCTTGAACAAGCCCTGGTTTCTTTTTAGCTGTGTGACTTAGGGCCTCACTTTTATTTGTAAAATGTGCAGCTGGATTCTGGATGTCACTGTCCCATCAGCCACGAGGTCACAGCACTTAGATTCCTGGACGCCATATCGGGACAGTGTGACCCCACCGCTAACCATAGGTGCCTGAACCAGGAGCAGGTGCCTGACCCAAGGAGGGCCAACAATCCTGAGAGGTTTGGATAAAAGGTTTAGGGTGGGCCAGGTGCCGTGGTTCACACCTGAAGTAATCGTATCCCTTTGGGAGGCCAAGGTAGAAGGATCAATTGAGCTCAGGAGTTTGAGACTCCATTTCTACAAAAAAAATACAATAAAATAAGTTAGCTGGGTGTGGTGGTGCACCTGTGGTCCCAGGTACATGGAAGGCTGAGGTAGGAGGATCACTTGGCCTGGGAGGTCGAGGCTGCAGTGAGCTATGATCATGCCACTGCACTCCAGCCTGGGCAACAGAGGGAGATCTTGTCTTAAAAAAAAGGTTTAGGACAGACAAGGTGGCTCACACCTGTAATCCTAGCACTTTGGGAGGACAAGGTGGGCAGATCACCTGAGGTCAGGAGTTTGATCAACATGGAGAAACTCCATCTCTACTAAAAATATAAATTAAAAATATAAATATAAAATGAGTTGGGCATGGTGGTGCATGCCTATAATCCCAGCTACTTGGGAGGCTGAGGCAGAAGAATTGCTTGAACCCGGGAGGTGGAGGTTGCAGTGAGCCGAGATCATGCCATTGCACTCCAGCCTGGGCAACAACAAAACTCCATCTCAGAAAAAAAAAAAAAAAAAAAAGCGTGGGGGGAGGTTTAGGGCAGATCTGGTTACTCTCTTTAAGTGGGTAAGTGAACTTAGGAGTCATTGGTGGGAACTATTTTCTGCCGGGTGAACTGAGAAAGAGAGTCAATTTGTACCAAGTAAGAAGGACACAGAAGCAGAGACGTAGACAGATAAGAGCTACAGAGACAGGACTTCCCAGGACCCTGGAGAGCTCCATCTGTTCTTAACATCCAGATGATTCTGTGAAGCTCCACTGCTTCAGAGCCTGTGAGAAAGTAATGAAGTTCCCCTTCTGCTCAACTAGACTAAGTTTATTTTTTCAACCAAGTCCTAAGTCATATAAATACTTACCTTGTAGAGCTGCTGTAAGAAATAAAAATAATAGGCCGGGTGCGGTGCCTAACACCTGTAATCCCAACACTTTGGGAGGCCAAAGCGGGTGGATCACCTGAGGTCAGGAGTTTGAGACCAGCCTGGCCAACATGGTGAAACCCATCCCTACTAAAAATACAAAATTAGCCGGGCGTGATGGTGTCTCTATCACAATGAACAACATGCTGGTCCCCCACACTCCTGTATATGCTCCTGTGTCCACATCTGGTTGTGTGTGTGTGTGTGTGTGTGTGTGTGTGTGTGAGTTTGAGACAGGGTCTCACTCTATTGCCCTGGATGGAGTGCAGTGGCATGATCTCAGTTCTCTGCAGTCTCGACATCCTGGGCTCAAGTGATCTTCCCACCTCAGCTTCCTGAGTAGCTGGGACTACAGGTGCGTACCACCACATGCTGCTAATTTTTTTTGTACTTTTCTAGAGACAGGGCTTTACCATGCATGCTTGTAATCCCAGCTTCTTGGGAGGCTGAGGCAGGAGAATTGCTAGAACCCAGGAGGCAGAGGTTGCAGTGAGCCAAGATCAGGCCATTACACTCCAGCCTGGGCAACAAAAGCACATACACACACATACACAAAAGTAATATATGCAAAGCCCTTACCTCAGTACCTGGCCCATGGTAAATAACATGGAATACATGGTTGCTAATATTATAATCAAGCCACAAGGACATATTATTACAGGAAATAGACAAATTAATCATCGTGCCCAGTCATCTAAATTACTGTTCCCTGGAAGGGTGGCATGTTGTGGGGTTCTGTCCTTGGTCCTCTCCCAGGCCATAATTTTATCAATGGCTGGATCTGGCTGTTGGAAGCTGTTTATTATGTTGGCAGATGACATTCAGATGGGAGGCACACAGAATAAACTGGATGACGGAATCTGGCTTCAGATCAATTTCTTCAGATTAGAGATGGAGCAAGAGTAGCTTGATAAAATGCATCATGGCCAAGGTAAAGGTCCTGTACAAGGGGAGGCACTGTGAGGGAAGGGTGGCTTGAGAAAAGTTCAGGAGGCAAAAGACAGGGCTTTTAGCTGATGTCCTCAGTATGAGCTAAGATTATGGTATGGCTGTCAAAACCACCACTACCATGGCACAAAATGAGTGTGTGAGAAATATTTGCTCAGACTAAGACAGATGAAGGGCGCTAACATATTTTAGCAATGTAGATGTGCCAGGCCCCATGCTGAATACCTGACATTTGCTATTTCCATTGACACTCTCATTAACCCTAGGAGGTAGGTATTATTATCATTCCCCCCATTTGACAGGTGAGAATGCTGAGGCTTAAGAGGTGAAGTGACTGGACCAAAGTAGCAGAGAGCAGATATGGTATTTGAACCCAGTTTTCATTAGAAAGTGTAACTCCGGCCAGCACGGTGGCTCACGCCTGTAATCCCAGCTTTGGGAGGCTGAGGCAGGCCGATCACCTGAGGTCAGGAGTTCGAGACTAGCCTGGCCAACATGGTGAAACCCCATCTCTACTACAAATACAAAAATTAGCTGGGCATGGTGGTGTGCGCCTGTAATCCCAGGTACTCGCGAGGCTGAGGCAGGAGAATTGCTTGAACCTGGGAGGCGGAGGCTGCAGTGAGCCAAGACCGCACCATTGCACTCCAGCCCGGCAACAGAGTGAGACGACTCTGTCTCAAAAAAAAAAAAAAGTACAACTCCATTCCTATATTCTATACTGATCAGCTCAAAATTGGAACATCTCATTTGGTTCTGAGTGTATTTTTAGAGAAAGATGAACCTTTCCAGATGAAGGTGAGCAGGCAGGTGAAAACAGGAAGTCTCCTTGAGAATGAATCAAGTTTGGAAAACCAACAGCAAGTCCATATATCAATCTCTCCTACCCGAGTCCACAGAAATGACACCATTTAAAGTCTATGGCAGCATATGCTTATTTCCCAGCACTTTGGGAGGCCAAAGTGGAAAATAAAAAGGGGTGCCACTAAAAAAAAGATTTTTAATCTTTTAGTTAAAGATGTTGAGAAATCCCTGAGAAATGAATGGCAGACAGAATTGAATTAATGAACAAAAATACAGGCCAAAACAGAAGCTAGGAAGGACAGCTGCAAAAGGTGAAGGTGGGCCTGGGCTGCTCCAAACCTAGAGGCAGCACCTTCTCCAGGGACAGGAGAAAGCCCCAGGCCAAGGGTCAAATAGATTGACGGAGAGCTCCCATGGGGATACCAGGAGGCAGCTTGTCAATCTCACCAACCTTCAGGAGTTGTGACTATGGGTCTTCGGGACAGAAAGGCAGGACATAGCCAGAAAGAAAAAAGAGATCCTGCGCTCACAAGACCAAGCATTACATCATACTTCTTGCAGCAAGTTCTGACCCTCTGCCCGTAAGTATTGGCAGCAATCTATAGCATCTACAGAGAAGGAAATGGGAAATCAGTGGCTCATGCCTGTAATCCTAGCACTTGGGAGGCTGAGGCAGGAAGAATGCTTGAGGCCAGGAGTTCAGACCAACCTGGGCAACATGTGAGACACCTTCTCTATAAACAAACAAAGAAAAAAAGAAAGAAAAAGAAAATATGAAACAGGAAATCATACTACACAGAAGAGCACATATCCACAAATCACAAAACATTTCAGGAAAACCAACATCCATGAAAGACAGGGACTTACTTAATAAAAAGAAGAAATAACAATCAAACAGATAATAATGCAAGCAGAGACACTTAAAATATATTTAATATTATCAGAAGAATAAAAGAGGAAGGACATTGCATATATCAAACAAGAACAGCCTACTACAGAAAAAGAATTTAAAAATTACATTGATAGTAACTTGGGAAACATAAAAAAAATCACAAATAAAAGATTTAATCATCAAAATAAATCATTTGTGACCAGCCTGGCCAACATGGTGAAACCATGTCTCTACTAAAAATACAAAATTAGCCAGGAATGGTGGTGGCTGCCTGTAATCCCAGCTACTTGGGAGGCTGAGGCAGGAGGGAGGCAAAGGTTGCAGTGAGTGGAGATCATGCCACTACACTCCAGCCTGGGCCACAGATCGAGACTCTGTCTCAAAATAAATAAATAAATAAATAAATAAATAAATAAATAAAATAAAATAAAAATAAAAGAAATCAAAGCATGCTGAAGGACAGAACAGATACAGATAGAGAGAAAATTAGTGATCTGGAAGATTAAACAGAGGCATTTTTCCAAAACACAGGAATAAAGACAAAAAGGACTGGCAAAAATATAAAAAGCTGTTAATTGCTATTCCATACAATTAGAAAGACAGGCTTTCTCGGATGTTTTTGGTAGAAGTGTAAATTCAGATTTTCTCATGAAGCTATTTCCAGATTTTCCACCACATGAGCCAAACAAATCCCTATTATTTAGGCCAAGGGTAAGCAAATTAATCACATGTCAAATCTGGCCAGCCACCTACTTTTGCAAATAAAGTGATACTGGAACACAGCCATGCTCATTTACATATTGACTGTGGCTGCTTTTGTGCTCAATGGCATAGTAGTTGTGACAAGAGACTGTGTGGCCCACAAAGACTGAAATATTTATTATCTGATCCTTTACAGAAAAAAGTTTGCTGACCCCTGGTTTAGACCATTATTAGTTGGGTATCTTGCTATTTGTGGCCAAAGGTACTCCTAATTGAAATAAATAATAGAGTTGCATAGGCTGGGCGCAGTGGCTCATGCCTGTAATCCCAGCACTCTGGGAGGCCAAGGCAGGCAGATCACTTGAGGCGAGAAGTTTGAAACCATCCTGGCCAACATGGTGAAACCCTGTCTCTACTTAAAAAAAAAAAAAAAAAAAAAAAATTAGCTGGGAGTGGTGGGGCACACCTATAATCCCAGCTACTCAGGAGGCTGAGGCACAAGAACCCCTTGAGTCTGGAAGGCGGAGGTTTCAGTGAGCTGAGATCACACCACTGCACTGCACTGCAGCCTGGGCAACAGAGTGAGACCCTGGTTAAAAAAAAAAAAATAGAGTTGCATAAATAGAAAAAACTCCAGAAAGACGAACATCCAATGTATAACAGCAGTTATTTCTGGGAAGGGGAACGAGATTGAGGGTAAATTTGACGGACTATTTTTATTTAACGTGCAAACTTGAAAATTTTTTAACAACGTACTCAAATTATTTTGCAATTTAATTTTTCCGAGAAGAACTGAAGGTCTTACACCATGATAAAGAACAAACTACTGATGCATTAAAACACGTGGATGGAGCCAGGCATGGTGGCTCAGTTACTTGGGAGGCTGAGGCAGGAGGATTGCTTGAGCCCAGGACTTTGAGGCTACAGTGAGCTGTGACTGCACCACTGCACTCTAGCCTGGGTGACAGAGCAAGGCCCTTCTCCAAAAAAAAAAAAAAGAAGGAGTCAAAATAGTGTTTATCCTTGGAGAGGTATTAACTGGGAGGGGACATGTGAAAACCTCTTAAATATAGATTATTCTACATTTGATGTGAATAACTGATTTTATATATTTATATATAAAAATTCATAAAACTATACACTTAAGCTTGTTTATTTTATTGAACATAAGTTATACCTCAATAAATACATTTTAAAAAGAATAATGCAAAGTAGGCATTTTTCATTGTCCCTTACTATGGTCCTATTTCTGAAATATATGTAGTTGCATGGAAAAAAAATGCTAGAGGCACAGTGGCTCACGGCTGTAATTCCAGCACTTTGGGAGGCAGAGGCAGGAGGATCACTTGAGTTCAGGAGTTCAAGACCAGCCTGGGCAATGTGGTGAGACCCTGTCTCTACAAAAAATACAAAAATTAGCTGGAGATGGTGGCATATGCCCATAGTCCCCAGACACCCGGCAGGCTGAAGTGAGAGGATCGCTTGAGCCATGTTCATGCCACTGCACACCAGCCTGGGTGACAAAGTGAGAAAGTGAGAACCTGCCTCAAAAAAAAAAAAAAAAAGAAAAAAGAAAAAAAAAAGAAGAAAAGAAAAAGGGAAAAGGAAAAAGAAAAAAAAAAGCTAGAAAGAAATATAAAAATAAATACAGACAATCCCAATGGCTCATCTTAGGATTTTTCGACTTTATTGTGGTATGAAAGCAATATACATTCAGTGGAAACCGTATTTCAAGTCCCCATACAACCATTCTGTTTTTCACTTTGAGTACAGTACTCAGTAAATGACATGAGATATTCAACACTTCATGATAAAATATGCATTGTGTTAGATTATTTTGCCCAACTGTAGGCTCATATAAGTGCACTGAGCACATTTAAGGTAGGCTAGGTTAAGCTATGATGTTCAGCAGGTTAAGTATATTAAATGCATTTTCTTTTGATTTACAGTATTTTCAACTTAGGATGGGTTTATTGGGACATTGTATGTTGAGGAGCATCTGTAACAGTGATTATCTAGGTGGTAGGATGACGAATCATTTGTGTACCTTTCTGCATTTTCTAA
The DNA here is from genome assembly GCF_049350105.2 of Macaca mulatta. NCBI lineage: Eukaryota > Metazoa > Chordata > Mammalia > Primates > Cercopithecidae > Macaca > Macaca mulatta. Next base: position 27,134,049 of record NC_133425.1, on the reverse strand, counting down.
TTTCTTGACAATCAGCATGCATTAATTGTGGAATCAGAAATAAATTAAATGTCGAATGCAGGGCCCACCGGGCTGGGTATCTGCAGATGTCAACCACTAACCCTGCCTTCCTACGCCAACCCCAACTACTCCAGCTGATGGAACACGGTGTGGACAGGATCCGACAGAGGGACTCAATGAATGATAAACAGGAAACACTTAAACAGCCCTTACAGATAATGGTTCTAAGTGCTTTGCATGTATTAGTCTTTTAATTCTCTCAACAACCCAGGAGGAGGTACTCTATTTTCAGCTCCATTCTGCAGCTGAGGAAACTGACATGCAGGAAGGTTAGGTAATTGCTGAAAACCATACAGCTAGTGGTAGAGCCAGGATGTGAACCTAGGCTGTCTGTCCCAGCCTCCTGCCCTGCCTGCCTGGGATCGCTCCACCCCTCAGTGCCAAGCCATCTTCCAGGACTTCAATAAAGACTACTGGCCCAAATAATGTATTTTTTAAAGAGTTTAGGTTTCTATATTAAAAAAAAAAAAAGCTGGAAAAGTCCAGAACTTTATCGAATTTCCTTATACTTACTTCAATTTCTGTTTTTGTTTGTTGTTTTGAGACAGGGTCTCGCTTTGTCACCCACGCCCAGGCTGGAGTGCAGTGGCGCAATCTTGGCTCATTGCAGCCTCAATCTCCCAGGCTCAGGCGACCCTCCCACCTCAGCCTCCTAAGTAGCTGGGACTACAGGCACACGACACCATGCCTGGCTCATTTTTGTATTTTTAATAGATATGGGGTTTTGCCATGTTGGCCAGGCTGGTCTCGAACTCCTGGGCTCAAGTGATCCTTCTGCCTTGGCCTCCCAAAGTGCTGGGATTACAGGTGTAAGCCACTGCACTCAACCTTATTTCAGTTTCTGTTTTGAATTATATAGTGGTGGTGGGGAGGAAGGCACAGTTCAGTGGGTTCTTTTTTTATCGGTAATTCTTTTTATTTTTTTTTATTTTTTATTTTTTTTTTTTGAGACGGAGTCTCACTCTGTAGCCCAGGCTGGAGTGCAGTGGCTGGATCTCAGCTCACTGCAAGCTCCGCCTCCCGGGTTCACGCCATTCTCCGGCCTCAGCCTCCCGAGTAGCTGGGACTACAGGCGCCCGCCACCTCGCCCGGCTAGTTTTTTGTATTTCTTAGTAGAGACGGGGTTTCACCGTGTTAGCCAGGATGGTCTCGATCTCCTGACCTCGTGATCCACCCGTCTCGGCCTCCCAAAGTGCTGGGATTACAGGCTTGAGCCACCGTGCCCGGCCGGTAATTCTTTTTAACTGTAATTTTTATTTTTTTGAGGCAGGGTCTCACTATGTTGCCCAGGCTGGCCTCAAATTCCTGGGCTCAAGTGATCCTCCTGCCTAAGCCTCCCAAAATGCTAGGATCACAAGCATGAGCCACCACATCTGACCTTCAGTAGCTTCTTTTTAAAATTTTTAAAATTTATTTTTATTTTTAATTGTTGTGGGCACATAATGGGTGTATATATTTATGAGTTACATGAGCTGTTTTGATACAGGCATGCAATGCATAATAAGCACATCAGGGTAAAAGGGGTATCCATCCCCTTAAGCACTTATCCTTTGTGTTTATAAACAACCCAAATATATTCTTTTAGTTATTATTTTTTTAAGACAGAGTCTCCCTCTTATTGCCCAGGCTGGAGTGCATTGGCATGATCTCGGCTCGCTGCAACCTCTGTTTTCCGGGTTTAAGTGATTCTCCTGCTTCAGCCTCCCCAGTAGCTGGGACTACAGGCATGTGCCACCACACCGGGATAATTTTTGTATTTTTAGTAGAGACGGGGTTGCACCATGTTGGCCAGGCCAGTCACTCCTGGCCTCATGTGATCTGCCCACCTCAGCCTCTCAAAGTGCTGGGATTGCAGGTGTGAGCCACTGCACCTGGCCTCTTTTAATAATTTTTAAATGTACAATTAAATTGTTTTTGCCTATAGTCACCATGTTGGGCTAGCAAATACTAGGTCTTATTCATCCTTTCTAGTTTTTTTTTTTTTTTTTTTTTTTTTTTTGAGACAGAGTCTCACTCTATTGCCCAGGCTGGAGTGCAGTGGCATGATCTTGGCTCACTGCAACCTCCGCCCCCTCCCCAGGGTTCAAGCAATTCTCCTGCCTCAGCTTCCCGAGTTGCTGGGTTCACAAGCATGTGCCACCATGCCCGGCTAATTTTGCATTTTTAGTAGAGATGGGGTTTCACCACGTTGCCTGGGCTGATCTTGAACTCCTGACCTCAAGTGATCCGCCTGCCTTGGCCTCACAAAGTGCTGGGATTACAGGTGTGAGCCACTGCGCCTGCACATTTTTTCTAATTTTTTTGTGCCCATTAACTACCCTCACTTCTCCTGCCACCCTCCGTAGCTTCTGGGACCCATCCTCCTATTCTCTACGTCCATGAGTTTAATTTTTAGCTCCCATAAATGAGAACATGCGAAGTTTGTCTTTCTGTGCCTGGCTTATTTCACGAAACGTAATAACCTCCAGTTCCACCCATGTTGTTGCAAATGACAGGATCTCATTCTTTTTTATGGCTGCATAGGACTCCATTGTGTGTGTGTACCACATCCTCTTCACACATGTGTCTGTTGGACACTGAGGTTGCTTCCGAGTCTTGGCTATTGTGAACAGTGCTGCAAGAAACATGGGAGTGGAAAAATCTCTTCGATATACCCACTTCCTTTCTTCTGGGTATACACTTAGGAGTGGAATTGCTGGATCGTATAGTAGCTCTATTTTGAGTTTTTTGAGGAATCTCCAAACTGTTCTCCATAGTGATTGTACTAATTTACATTCCCCACAAACGTGCACAAGGATTCCCTTTTCTCTGCATCCTCGCCAGTATTTGTTTTTGCCCGTCTTGAATAAAAGCCATTTTAACTGGGATGAGATATCTCACTGCAGTTTTGATTTGTGTCTAGTGGCTTCTAACTGGAATCTGGCTGTAGTTAATTGCATTGAGTTGGGGGCGTTGAGTATCAGACCAGCTCCCTTTGCCAGATGAGGAAACTGAGGCTCACATTAACCAGGCAGTCGTTGCCTCTGCCCGGCCCTGTGGTCACAGGAGTACAGGGTCCTCCTGTCTGGCTGTGAACCAGTAGCAGGGGCCTGCGGGGAGGAGGGGGAGCAGTGTACTCTTGCCACTTTGCCAGGGTACACAGAACACAGGCTGTCGGCTGAGCCCTGTACTTGCTGTGTTACCCAGGGCAGGCTGTCTCACCGCTCTGAGCCTAGACTTTTTCTCATGTAAGTTAATATTGCTTGCCTTCTTGGACATTGTGAAGAGTCAACAAGACAACAGATGTCAATATCACTTTTTTTTTTTTTTTGAGATGCAGTTTCGCTCTTGTCGCCCAAGCTGGAGTGTGGTGGCACAATCTTGGCTCACTGCAACCTCCGCCTCATGGGTTCATGCAATTCTCCTGCCTCAGCCTCCTGAGTAGCTGGGATTACAGGCGCCCACCACCAGGCCCGGCTACTTTTTGTATTTTCAGTAGAGACAGGGTTTTGCCATGTTGGCCAGGCTGGTCTCAAACTCCTGACCTCAGGTGATCCACCTACCTGGGCCTCCAAAGTACTGGGATTACAGGCGTGAGCCACCACGCCTGGCTGTGAACATAATTTTTAACAACTGTGCTGTCAGTTACTATTCCCACCACACAGTGGCCATGAAGGGGAGAGTTGCTGTTTTTTGCCTTTCCCCCTTTTTCTGGCACCACTATCCTGATTTTCCTTTGGGAAAATATCCCTTCCTAACCATGTGCTTAACGTAGGGTTGACCCCACCCAACCTTTGTTTCCAGGACAAGTGCACAACCCTCGATGGGCCAGTGAGTCTCGATCTGGGGCTGTGGTTGCACAGTTAGACTTGGAGAGTGTTCACTCTTTGCTGAAGTTGCTGAGAGAATTCTGATAATGACAAGAAGGAGAAGGGGAAAGGGAGGAGGAAGCGGAGGATGAGGAGGAAGCGCCGCTCACTATTCAGGGATTCGCGACCTGTAGGGCACTGTTCTAGGCACCCCAACCACCTAGTGAGACAGGTGCTCCCACTATCCCCATTCTATATAGAAAGAAACTGAAGCTCTGAGGTGGCTGAGCTGCTTGGGTGAGTGAGGAGCCAGGATTCATCCCCGAACCTTTTAAATCTAGCACCTGAGCTTTCCCCACCATGCCATCTGGCCTCTATACTGTAAGCCTGAGGCTGCTGGTGGCCATCTTGCCACCTGGTGGAGAACAGACCTGCCACCGAAGAAGGCAGAGTCAAGAGGGACTAAGTCAGAGCACCTAGATCCATCCATGCCTGATGTCCACCCCTGAACTTTTCAGCTAGGTGAGGCAACAAATTCCCTTTTTTTGCAGAAGCTGGTTTAAGGAAGGCTTCTATCACTTAAACAGAAGCTGACAGACATGGCCTGTGGACACTAATAAAGCTGAAGTCACAGAAGCATTGGCTCTTGTCAGACTTGGGGGATCACAAAGGAAACGGGGACTCAGAGTGGGGAAAGCAAGTGTGTCCATGGTCAGTGACGGCAGCCAGGACCGGAGCCCACATGGCCTGGCACTTTCATGACCTGTGTCTTGCTCCTCCAAAAGTGTCCCCAGAGAAAGTGACGGTTTTCACGGGGTGTTTTTATCCTGCAGACATACCTTTCCTGAGTAACTTGCAGGAACCTCCTCTTAGCACCATTCTCTCTTCTAATCATATTCCATATTCCATACAGTGATTTCTGGGGGTGGAGGGAGGAGGTAAAGGGAGCTATTTGAAAGGGTATTTCATGCCTAAGATCTGAGGATAGAGAAAACTTTGATGGCGCTCTGTTGAAGGGCACATTGTTTATCCAAAACAGACTCGGGAAAGGGAAGCTGTCAACATTATCTCTGTCTGGTCACAAATTGCAGCTCTCTGATGGGTTTTTCCTAGAGTTTAATCTTGTGTTGGAAGCTAAGCTGATACCAGGAAGGTTTTAGACATGTCAACCTCCTTCCTGGCATTTTAGCAGAAATTGATTCTCTTTGCTTTTCGGGGCTGGAGTCTTGGCCCTGTTGTTGTTAAACTTGGGTGTTTGTGTACACATCTCCTGCAGCGCCCAGCCTGACTGCAGAGGTACCGGGGCAGGCTGGGGACTCACATACAAAGGAATTCCAACAGGGAGGGATTATGCACCATTCTTCCATCATACCAAAGGGGCCCAATCTGTGTCCTGCTTTTTTTCAGCAAGACTTCTCCACCTGTGACTTTCAAGGGACTCATTTTGCAAATACGCTATTTTGCCCTGCCAGTCCTAAATTATAATTGTTGACATTTATTGAGCTCCGAGTATGTGCCAGGTTCTGTCCTAAGCACTTGACACATATGAACTCACTGAATCCTTGCCACGGTCCTGTGAAATGCAGGTTTTATATCATCCCCATCTTACAGAGAGGGAAGTCGAATCACGAAAAGTAAGTCACTTGCCTGAGTGGTAGAGCTAGCCTAGGAATCCAGGCTGTTTGGTTCCAGGGTTCGCAGGCTCAATTCCTCTGCTGCACTGCTTCTAATCCTGCCCTGTGTCTTAATGCCCTGCATAAATCAGAATTTGTCAATGTTACGGGGGCCCCTCTCTTCGAGTTCTCAAAGCTGCAGAGAGACCAAGACCTCAGGAAGCAGAAAGACTGACAACAATAATTTCGCAACTGGGAACGCATTCGGCAGTTGAATCTAAAATAGATTTTGTTCTTCTCTGCCCAGAAATATGAACTAAAAGGTTTCATTCCAGTAAAAGTGCAGAGTTGGAATGTGAGCTGTCATATCAGGCTCTTTGTAATGCAACACCACCAACTTGCCTTTTCTTTTTTGTTTGTTTCCTTCAAAAAAACTTTTTTTTTAAACAAAGCAATTGAGATCTGCAAGTATGGATGGGGCAACTCCTGAATCCCCACAAAACTGAAGTTAAAAGAACATGGAGAACTGAACAGAGAAAAGGGAAGGGAGTATCTGCAGTTTGCGCACTAGTGGAGTCTGAAACTTACAGAAAAGTCACCTGTCTCACTGGCGCCTGCAATCAGCCAAGACAAATCTTATGAGCTCAGGGCTGCAAGAGATGGCTTGCAGAAATTGAGGTGCTGCAATTCACAATTGCGACATGGAACCCACCAAAATGCCCACCAATCAATGAGTAGATAAAGAAACTGTGGTATGTATATACAATGGAATACTACTCAGCCATAAAAAGGAATGAATTAATGGCATTCACGCAACATGGATAGAACTGGAGACTATTATTCTAAATGAAGTAACTCAGGAATGGAAAACCAAACATTGTATGTTTTCACTTACAAGTGGGAGCTAAGCTATGAGGATGCAAAGGCATAAGAATGACACAATGGACTTTGGGGATTCAGAGGGAAAGGGTGGGAAGGAGGTGAGGGACAAAAGACTACAAATTGGGTTCAGTGTATACTGCGTGGGTGATGGGTGCACCAAAATCTCACACGTCACCACTAAAGAACTTACTCATTTAACCAAATACCACCTGTTCCCCAAAAACCTATGGGAAAACAAAAGAAATCAAGGTGCTAGATATGTCCCCAAGTCCTTCCCAAGTAAACACCCCTCCTCTCACCCCCACAAGACAAGTGAACTAGGGAACTATAGGGGTGGCCACTGAATGGCTCCATTGTGGGCACCTCAGTCAAGGATAGCCACACTTGAATCTGGCCAGCTTGCTATGACATAACCTGGGGGGGAAAAAAAAAGAAGCTCTATCCCTTTCATGCACTGTTAAAAGACGAATTGGAAACATCAATTTAAATAGAGCACACCCCCTCTGATCCATTAGTTCTACTTTAAAGCATTTAACCTTTGGCTATTCCTATGTACACAGGGATGTCTGCTCCAGAATATTCTTTAAAGTATTCTCATAGTAGCAAAAGACTATTAATAGAGTAGATATTCATTAATCAGGAATTAGTAATACATTTATGCAATTATTTAGGACCAAAACCTGATCTGAAATGACATAAAATTTATAGCCTTTATTTACCCACTTAGTATACATATTCATATTTTGCTGTACACACACTATATATATGTTTTAGAGATAGGGCCTCACTATATTGTCCAATCTGGACTCAAACTTCTGGGGTCAAGTGAGCCGCCCACCTCAGCCTCCCAAGTAGCAGGTGGGATAACAAGCAGGAGCCACTGCAATGAGCTCTGTGCATATATTAATGTATTTGATTATAGAATGCTTTTCCAGGTCCTCCTAGGATGGTATAACTTTTTAAATATAAAAAAGTGAAATATATTTGGCCTTAAATATTTCAAGTAAAGAATTACATTCCTGTAAATCCACAATGGAGTACTAGGCAGCCACGAAAAGAGTGAGGTCTGTCCATATGACCTGCTGAGGAATGCTCTCTAAGACATGTTGTTAAATGAAAAAAAAAAAAAAAAAAATCAAGAAGAAAACAATATGTATTGCATGAGGGGGATGGATGGGTGGGTAAAGGAGACAAAGCATACATTCTGCATAGCTGTATACCTGTAGAATATTTCTGGAAGGACACATAAGACATTGATTATAGTTATTGCCTCTTGGGAGGGCAACTGAAGGCTGGTGTCAGGAATATTGTATTTCCTGAATACTCTTGAGTATTGATTAGCCAGGCCAGCCTCTCTCACTGACCTGTGGCCTGGGCTTATAGAGGAGGAACAGCTAATAGGAGAATCAAGACAGCAACAAGGACCAGGCTAGGTGGCTCAGGCCTATAATCCCAGAACTCTGGGAGGCCGAGAAGGGAGGACTGCTTGAGCCCAGGAGTTCAAGATCAACCTGGGCAACATGACAAAACCCCGTTTCTACAAAAATTAGCTGGGTCTGGTGGTGCACACCTGTGGTCTCCACTACTCAAGACGCTGAGGTGGGAGGATCACTTGAACTTGGGAGGCAGAGGTTTCAGTGAGCTGATACAGCACCACTGCACTCCAATCTGGGCGGCAGAGCGAGACCTGTCTCAAACAAAAAGCAAAAAAGATAGCAACAAGGTCAAGAGACCCAGAAGACCCAGACGGGAGCAGAGGTGTGTTTGTGGTTGCACACTGAAGAGACAGAGAGGGCTGTCCGGATAACCTTGTCCCTGGAGGCACCCTGGATCCTGGACTTGCTGTGTTTTAATGTTTTAATGTTGTTGTATTCCCCTCAGACCCCAGTCTCCTCTTTTGCTTGGGAAAAATGAAGGAAGCCTCTAGCCTTGCACCAGAAGTCTCTGTTAATAGCAGGAAGGTGTGTGTGTGTGTGCATGTGCATGCATGCAAAGGGAAGGCTTAACATTTTCTAGTTGGGTGAGTTCAATGACTTTTGCAATCCTTGCAAAGTCAGTTCAGCAGACGAGTGTGCTGTCAAGAGCATTTTTTGGAATCTCCAATCAACTGCAAAAATGGCCGTCAGTTATCATGGGAGGCTCTCAGAGTGGTTAAGAATGAGGGCCCTGGGGCTAGCCTGCCTGAGGCCCAGGTGCCTGGGGACACACAGTCAAGAAGCAGGAAGGCTGGAATCAGCCTCCGGCTGGAGTGAGGGAGGTCCCTTCTGTAGGAAGTAATTAATTGTGCTGCCTTCTCCTTGGGAATCTCTCTGTTAAATCCTAGACACTTCAAGTTATGTAACAACTAACATCTATGGAACACTTAGTGTGTGCCCAGCACTGTGCTAGTTATGTTAATACATGACTGTATTAACTCTCTCCAAAGTGGGCATTATCAAACAAGGTGAGAGGGCTCAAGAGACTTGTCCAAGGTCAACAGCTGGGATTTGAGGCAGAGCTGCTTGGCCCCAGGACCTGAACTGCAGCCCTCACAGCAAACTGGAGGTATTAATTCACAGAGCCACCAGGGGCCTCAGTGGCTCTGAGCACTAAGGGGACATGTCCCCAGCACCATGCTCATGAGCCCCACAGTGCCCTAGGCACCAGTGTGGATGCTGTAGGGATGAACTGGATGATGAATACATATTTCTTCCTCCTCTGTGATCTCCTTTTTTCTAACACTGCATGATAAATTTATTTCCTAATGATTTTTGAGTAAACTACAATGACCACAATTTCAAAATCATTAATAATTCATGTCCAAGGGCCATAAACACTACATAATCTCCACAGGCAGGAACCATGAATACTTGTTAGAAACGAGGCTGAGAATATTTTTACCAGTTGAACTGAACTTATCTACTGCCTTCAAGCCAACCATCAAAGCTACATTTTTCAGAAATGACTGTGACCTGGCCAGGCACAGCGACTCAACCCTGTAATCCCAGCACTTTGGAAGGCCAAGGCGGGCGGATCCCTTGAGGGCAGGAGTTTGAGGCCAGACCGGCTAACATGATGAAACCCCATCTCTACTAGAAATACCAAAATTAGTCAGGCATGGTGGGACGCACCTGTAATCCCACCTACTCGGGAAGCTGAGGCAGGAGGATCGCTTGAACCCGGGAGGTGGAGGTTGCAGTGAACTGAGATCGTGTCACTGTACTCCAACCTGGGTGACACAGTAAGACTATGCCTCAAAAAAAAAGAAATGGCTGTAACCTTTCCAATACCTCAGCTCAGGCCACCTCTCCAGGAAGCCTTTCCCGCCTCTGGCGCTCCCTGGAGCTTTATTTGGGGCTCATCTGTTTTTTTTTTTTTTTTTTGAGACGGAGTCTCACGCTGTTGCCCAGGCTGGAGTGCAGTGGCACGATCTCGGCTCACTGCAAGCTCCGCCTCCCGGGTTCCCGCCATTCTCCTGCCTCAGCCTCCTGAGTAGCTGGGACTACAGGCGCCCGCCACCGCGCCCGGCTAATTTTTTGTATTTTTAGTAGAGACGGGGTTTCACTGTGGTCTCGATCTCCTGACCTTGTGATCCGCCCGCCTCGGCCTCCCAAAGTGCTGGGATTACAGGCTTGAGCCACCGCGCCCGGCCTGGGGCTCATCTGTAATGTTTATCATTCTCTTCTTTGGTTTTGCCTCTTGGTATCTGTGACAGCGGTGGAGAACTGAGGTGCCTTCGGGGCCAGGGAAGCCAGGCACAGGGTACAGGCTCTACGACCTGGGTCGAGAGCCAGAGCTATTGATTTTGTTTTCTTTTTTTGAGAGAGAGTCTCACTCTGTCGCCCAGGCTGGGGTGCAGTGGTGTGATCTTGGCTCACTGCAGCCTCTACCTCCTGGGTTCAAGAGATTCTCCTGCCTTGGCCTCCCGAGTTGCTGGTACTACAGGCATGTACCACTACGCCTGGCTAATTTTTGTATGCCAGAGTCTACTTAATCCATGGAAAGAGCTGGTTCTTATCCATGGCTGCACATCGGAACCACTTGGGGGATTAAAACATTCTGATGCCCAGGTTGCACACCCAGATATTTTAACCTAACTGGTTTGGAAAGAGGCCTGGACATTGGGTTAGTTATGTAAGTACGAATGAATGAATGAACATATGAATGAATGAACTGCACCAGGCCCTGTGCTGAGTGCTTTATGCCAGTGGTTCTCAAACTGCTGCACATTAGAATCACCTGGGAACTTCTTTTTAATTAAAAAAACTTTTTTTGAGACAGGGTTTTGTTGTCCAGGTTGGAATGCAGTGGTGTTATCATAGCTTATTGCAGCCTTGAACTCCTGGGCTCAAGTGATACTCCCGCCTCAGCCTCCAGGGCAGCTGAGATTACAGGCACAAGATACCACACCTGCTTTTTATTATTTTATTTTATTTATTTTGAGACAAGTCTCACTCTGGCGACCAGGCTGAAGTACAGTGGCCCGGTCTCGGCTCACTGCAACCTCCGCTGTCTGAGTTCACGTGATTCTCCTGCCTCAGCCTCCCAAGCAGCTGGGATTACAGGCACCCACCACCACGCCCAGCTAATTTTTGTATTTTCACTAGAGATGGGGTTTTACCATGTTGGCCAGGCTGGTCTCGAACTCCTGACCTCAGGTGATCTGCCCACCACAGCAACCCAAAGTGTTGGGATTACAGGTGTGAGCCACCATGCCTGGCCTCACACCTGTTTAATTTTTTAAAATTTTTTTGTAGAGAAGGAGTCTTGCTTATATTGCTCAGGCTGGTCTTGAAGTCCTGGGGCTCAAGCAATCTTCTGGCTTCAGCCTCCCAGTGTGGTGGGATTACAGGTGTGAGCCACCACACCCGGCCACCTGGGAGCTTTCAAATATCCAGATGTTGCTAAGTACCGTGGTTGGCAATGTTGAAATGTGGATTTAACCATTTTAAATGTGGATTTAAACATTTTTTTAAAAATCCACAACTTTTAAATGTGGACATCTACTTTTTAAAAATTATAACAGGGTACGAGCTAGATACAACACACCTTTGGGCTGAATTTGGCCTGGCGAGTTCATTGACAACAGCCACATCCTCCCTTTATCATGGTGGCTTAAGATCCCTCAAAGAAGTACCCGATCCCAACCCAGGAAGGAAACCACGTGTTCACCCTCCAAGGAGTGCGCTGGCCGCACCACCTCACCACCACGTGTTCATCCTCCAGGGAGTGCTGGCCGCACTACCTCACCACCTTGAGAAATACAACATTTGTTCTAACCAGCTCTGGGAAAGAGACAGCTGGTCTCCGTGCCTTTCATGGTGACATGGTTTGATCTATACCTGGCATCCTGGGTGAGGCACAGAGGGCTGGGGAGTCAGGAGAGAGGGTGCGGGATGCAGAAAGAAGAGGTGGGTGGAAAAGGCATGTTATAATCTATCAGACGAGAGTCCTAGCAGCTTGCTGTTCTTTTTTTTTTTTTTTTTTTTTTCTAATAATTATTTTTTAGTAGAGTTGGGGTTTTACCATGTTGCCCAGGCTGGTCTTGAACTCCCGGGCTTAAGTAATCCACCCACTTTGGCCTTGTAAAGTGCTGGGATTATAGGCGGGAGCCACTGTGCCCAGCCTTTATTTATGTGTTTGTTTTTTAAAATAATTGTTTGGGGCTGGTTTTTTGTTTTGGTTTTGTAACCGAACAAAATCTCTGTTAAGAGAGCTAGCACTCTCCTTTTTTCAGAAGGTCTGAAACCGAGTGAAATATCTTTCCAGGTTAAGCCTGAGTATTGTGATAAACAGCCTCACTCTCCATTTCTCACTACAAGCACTTCTCAGAAGAGAAATGATCTGAAATGCTCTCCCGTGATGGGCACAATGGGAGTGGCTGGGAAAGCAGCAATTAGGGGAGTCGCATTGCTAGAGAGAGACAGAGCCTCAACTAGTTTCCCCTGCCCCACTCTGTGGTTTCCCAGTTAATTTCTTAATGTGGATAAATGGGATGCTGCTATTCTGTGACCAAAGGCCAGGGGCAGGTTCAAGATTTCCTCCCCGGCTTGCGGGCTGGTCTTCACCCCCGGTCAGTTAACTGAGGGAGGTCCGCAGGTCTGGGCTCACTTCCATCCCTGCTCCTCTACCTCAGGGTCTCTGGAAAGATGTTGTGGGAAGACAGGCACTTGCTTCTGCCTTCAGAGAAAGATTCCTTACCAGAAGGAGTGGGAAAATCCACCCTGGCTTTGCCCCTAGACTGCCCACTTGGGCGACACTTAGATCTTTTCAGCAGCATCGAAGTTCCTAAGGCTTCATCCAGCCCTTATCCCAGGTGGGCTGATTGAAAGAAAAAGAAAACGCAAACTGGCTATTCTGGTTACAGCTGATGAAGGAAACAACAGGAGAAGGTGAAGGTCATGTAACTCACACGACGCTGAGTACAGTCTAGCCCCAGCTTCCTCCTCAGAGCTGGCCAGGACAGCCCCAGAGATGGAAGGATGCAACGTCTTCTTGCCATTTTTGAGGCCCTGGACCCAGCTGAGCCGGACAAATGCCCTTTCATCATAGGAATGATGACACTTTACAATCAAAAGTGTCAGTAGATATGTGTGGATGAATTTCTGGATTGGTCAATGTTTCTGATGAGCCACACAATTTCTCTCCCTGGCACTCCTGCCCCATCTCCACTAAATAAGACTCAATTTTAAATTCTCATAAGCCTGGGACTTGATCAAAGGGCCCTGGAGTAACCTATGGCTCCTTGCTACCACTTCCCACTCGCTTTAGGCGCCATGATCTTGCAACCTTCCTTATTTATGTCTCTCTGACTTTGACTGTATTGATTCCTTGGCCTGGAAAACTCCTAGTCATCCTTCAAGAAGCAGCCTGCACATCACCTTTTCTGCAAAGGCTTTCTTGATATTGCTGGAAGAGTCAGGTGACTGGTTTCTGTATTAAAATCTCACTTTCTCTGTCCTTCTATGATGGCACTTCTCACCCTGTATTGTAATGATCGTGCTGTAGCTCTCTTCCAACTAGACAGTGCATATCCCGAGATCAAGGACTGTGTTTCACTCAACCTCTAGTCCAGGTCCCCCTGGTGCCTGGCACAGAGCAGGTGGGTTCAGAGGCAGGGGGGTGGGGAGACGGGGGAGGGTGGTGGGTTTCAAGAATGACCACAATATTTTGTAGCTCTTCCCATCAAAAGGTGAGGTCTATTTCCCCACTCCTTGAATCTGGGACCTTGTGGCCTGCTTTCAAGAATAGAAAGTGGGGCTGGGTGTGGTGGCTCACACCTGTAATCCCAGCACTTTGGGAGATGGAGGCAGGCAGATCACCTGAGGCCGGGAGTTCAAGACCAGCCTGGCCAGCATGGTGAAACCCCGTCTCTACTAAAAATACAAAAAGTAGCCAGGTGTGGTGGCGGGCGCCTGTAATTACAGCTACTTGGGAAGCTGAGGCAGGAGAATCGCTTGAACCCGGGAGGCGGAGGTTGCAGTGAGCTGAGATCGCACCATTGCACTCCAGCCTGGGCAACAGAGCGTGACCTGTCTTAAAAAAAAAAATAATAAAAAAAATAGAATAGAAAGTGGTAGAAGCAACACTGTGTAACTTGTAAGCCTAGGACTCAAGAAGTCCTGCAGTTGCCACTGCTGCACTCTTGAGCCCTTGAAGCACGATGTGAAAAAACCTGCCTAGACTGCTGGCACACGAGAAGTATTTGGAGGAGAACTGAGGCACCCTGACACTCCAGTACCCCCTAGTCAACACAGCCATGAACTGCAGAAGCATGAGTGAGCCCCATGCAGAGCCTGGTCCAGCAGCAGAACTGCCCAGATAAGCCCCAATTGCTAACCCACCAAATCCAGAACTAAATATCTGGTTGCTGTTTTAAGCCACTAAAACCTGGGATGATTTGTTACACAGATGAAGCTAACCGATACACTCAGACATGATTATTACAAGTGATGGTTATTACAAGTGATACTGGGTTGGTAAGCCTAGTTGCTCACTGTCATTTGCTCCAGGATTCAAGCTTGGGACCCCGAGAGAAAACAGTAGATTTAGGGACACTTATTCGCCACTCTGCTCCCTCAGGTCCTTTCAAATGGAGTTGCCTCCCATCAGCCCTCGCCAGGGACACATTTACCTCCTTTTTCTCTCGTGAGCAGGACCGGCTTCTCTCAGCCTTTCGCAGAGTCTGACCTGTCGCAGTTCAAAAGCAGAACCAAGATTAAGGCTATTTTAGAACAGCTAGTTTATCACCACAAAAGCTTTTTATTTGCAAACTGAATAGACGGGACCAATCATAATCAAATGATTTTAAGAAAATGCAGCCTATTATTATAATGGGAAAATGGCACACTTTTGAAATAGACCAACGGTAAGGAAAATGGTAATTCACACACTTACGTTATTTGACTATAATGAACAAAGCTTCAGCCTTTAATCTGGAACATTATCTGTACTCTGAAAGGGCCTAGGGACTGTAGTTCCCCCTTTGAATTACATTTTTATTAAATTGTTTGGAATTACATAAAATGCCTTCCACAAAAATGCCTTCCTCTGTGCATACACACATAACCTTTGATGACAGCATACCAACGTGCTGCGCCAAACCCCCAAATCCACCACACAGGTGACAGTGCAGATGTGAATGAGTGGTAATCACCTGCATTTCATTCACATAATGGGCAATTTCAGAGAGAACTGTTGCTTTTCTGGGAGAGCCAGAAGACTAACATTTGAAGGTCTGCATAAATTCAACAGACTGACATCATAATGTTTACATATGCTGTGTCCAATGCAGTTTTCACAACTTTTATGCAAGTGTCCATTATAAAAGAATGCCTTGATGCAAAACTAATAGATTGCTTTGGTTTGAAAATATAAAACAAGAGTCACTGCATTATTGTCAATGTATCTCCTAAACTGCCCAACTTCACTCTCCGGTGGCTATTTGTGAAAATGCCACAACCAGTGTCCCCTTAGGTAAGAGCACTCAGAAGACAGGAGCAAAAAATGCTTAGTGACAGCTTAGCAAGAGGAAGGCAATGGGGACTGAGTCTCAGAGAAGACACATGTCTTCGGACATGGTCACTTCTAGTCAGTCTGCACGTGAGTGAGGGGTAGGGGAGAGGCCACATCTGGTGATAAAGCTCAAGGGATGATGCTTTTGCCAAGCAAGTGTGAATAAAGGGAAGAGCCAAGGCCTAGGATGAACCACTGGACACGGCCAGACTCTAGGGCCAATGTGTAAAAGAATTTCGAAATGAGGCCACTGGAGAATTTACAGGAGGGCGTGGATCACACAGTACTAGTATTTGCCTATGTGCCTTCTTAGAAGTTCCAGGGGCTAATCTTGGATCAAGCCTGGACACCCAGCTGCAAAATTCCAGAGATGACTTCACAGTGGTGAGTTAACAACCCAGCCATTGTTGAGATGACACCAGCCCAATGTCCAGGTAGACTGGGACCCAAGATGGCCACCAGAACAAGACACACAGACAGTACTCAGCCCAATTCCTGCATGCATTCCTTATCAAGTTTTCCCTGTTTATTTATTTATGTATTTATTTATTTTGAGACAGAGCCTCACTCTGTTGCCCAGGCTGGAGTGCAGTGGCATGATCTCTACTTACTGCAAACTCTGCCTCCCAGGTTCAAGCAATTCTCCTGCCTCAGCCTCCCAAGTAGCTGGGATTACAGGTGTCCACTGGCTAATTTTTATATATTTTTAGTAGAGATGGGGTTTCACCATGTTGGCCAGGCTGGTCTCGAACTCCTGACCTCAGGTGAACCGCCTGTCTTGGTCTCCCAAAGTGCTGGGATTACAGGAGTGAGCCACTGTGCCTGGCTCACTCCTGTAAGGGAAAACTGGAGTTTTCTTCCCCTGCAAAATGGAAGTGGTTACTTTGGATAGGAATCGGATCACTTCCCCTTTACTAGTTTTGGTTAATAAATTCACTTTCTTATTACAAGACCTCACTCTTATTAATTGAACTCTGCAAGCAGCAAGCATGAGACCTGCATTTAGTCGTCCAGTTACATTAATGCAAAGAACACAGAGCTTAACTACTAAAATGTGAAAGCAGGACAGATGTCATGGCTCATGCCTGTAATCCCAGCACTTTGGGAGGCCAAGGGAAGAGGATCATTGGAGGCCAGGAGTTCAAGACCAGCCTGGGTAACATAGCAAGATCTCATCTCTATAAAAACAAACAAAACAAAAAGAATAAAATAAAATAAAACATAAAAGAAAATCTTTCTACTGGAGTTAATTAGAAGCTTTTTAACTCATTAAATCAGAAAATAATTTGCTTATTTTCTAATGAAGAGAATTCACTCAATTAAGAGCATTTATTATCCAAGCTCCCTAGAAGATTGGCTGGCCCAGTCCTCGCATCACTGAGCCTCTCTCTCTCCTCCAGATTAGCTCGATGCGAAGACAGCTCCTGCTTGTCAAGGATGGAAGCGCTGTAACCAGATAACACTGTGCCTGTCTACCGCACTTAGCTTCTCTGAGCATCTTCCTACCTATATCTCATTTATTCTCACAACAACTCAAAGAAGGAAGTGGAAAAAGGTGACATTATTATCAATATATGCCACTTGCAAAATTAAGGGGGTGTTCCTCTGCATTTTGCAAGGTGACCTGCCTGCTTCAACTATGAAGCAATAAATAAGGCCAAATGTAAACGATACATGTGTACTTCACTTTACAGAACAGATGTCTGTCTGGGGAAAAGAAAAAAAAAAAAGAAGTGACTGCATTGAATTTTGCAACTACAATACTATTCTCCCACTTATGATTTCAGTTTTATCTGCACATAGGATTCATTTTCAATGGTTAGCACATTCTGACACTTTGCTCTAGATGAAGATAATCTTCATCGCTACCACTTAGAGGGGAGTCGCATCTTTCTTGGATGTAAGTTTCTGAAGTCATCAGGCAAAGGGAAAATCAGTGCCAAAATTACCCTTGATAAAGAGTCTTAAGCAACCCATAAAGTACAGTCTACAGGACATAGTTTTTTATATCCACTGCTGTAGACTAATATGCATGCATATTTGATGCATATGGAAATGTATAGTACATGATAAAAATATATATGCAAAATACCATTTCATGATATTCCTAATTAAACTATTCATATTGTAATCACTCCCTCTATTTATCCTCTTCAGGTGGGAGGAGAGTGGTGGGGGTGGAGGTAAGAGCCCAGCATTGAGTTCATAAAAGTTCAATGCTTGGTTGATGCAGGGCCACTGTATTGGACACCTACTATGTGGCGAGTTTCTAGGCGGAGGCATCATCTCCTGCATCCTCACAACCACTCCTTTAGACCAGAGGTCAGCAAACGGTCTCTGTAAAGAGCCAGATAGTAAATATTTTTCACTATGTATGCCATAAGGTCATAAGACCATAAGGTTTCTGGTGCAACTACTCAACTCCACCACTGTAGCAAAAGCAGCCATAGACAATATGCAAATCAATGGGTATGACTGTGTTCCAATAAAACTTTATTAAAAAAAATTATCACTTACAAGTGGGAGCTAAACATTGGGTATACATGAACATAAAGATGGGAACAACAGACACCGGGGACTTGAAAACGGGAGGGAGAAAGGGCTAAAAAAAACTTCTGTTGGATACTATGTTCACTATATGGGTTCACTATACGGGGTTAATAGAAGCCCAAACCTCAGCATCATGCAATATACCCTGTAACAAACCTGCACATGCACCCCCCCCCGAATCTAAAATAAAGATAAAAATTTAAAATTAAAAAAAGGGGGGGGCTGGGCATGGTGGCTCATGCCTGTAATCCCAGCACTTTGGGAGGCCGAGGCGAGCAGATTGCCTGAGGTCAGGAGTTTGAGACCAGCCTGGTCAACATGGTGAAACCCTGTCTCCACAAAACAAAAAAATTAGCTGGGTGTCGTGGCGGGTGCCTATAATCCCAGCTATTCGGGAGGCTGAGGTATGAGAATTGCTTGAACCTGGGAGGCAGAGGTTGCAATGAGCTGAGATGGCACCTCTGCACTCCAGCCTGGGTGATAGAGCAAGATTCTGTCTAAAACAAACAAACAAACAAAAAAACAGGTGACAGGCCAGATCTGGCCCACAGGCTGTTGTTTAACTGACTCTTGCTTTAGATGAATAGTACCATTCCCATTGGTACAAAACAATGAAGAAATGAGAAACAAACAAGGTAAGTGATTGCACTGCTTGCTCAAGGTCACAAAAATGTAGCTTGTTAAGTGGCAGGGCTCAGTGCCCTCTTAATCACCATCATCACCGTCATCATTATTACCATCAACATCATTGTCACGGTCAGGTCATCATCATCACTGTCACGGTAATCACCACTGACTTTACCCTCACTGTCACTGTCAGCCATCATCACCACTGCCATCATTATCATCATCTCCATTACCGTGGGAGCTCACCTGTAGTCAGGGTTTACTATGTGCCAGGCACTGTGGGCTCGGGGCTAAGCACATACATCAAATCATTTACTTCTCACAACCACCCTATGAAATAGGGACTATATTATCCCACTTGGCAGATGAGGGCACTGAGACCCAAAGAGATTAGGAAACTTGTCCAATACCACATAGCTAGTGAGCGGCAGAGATTTAATTTCAATCTGGGCAATTTGGCTCCTGAGCCTGCACTCCTAAGCACCAGACTCTAACTGTCCCTCGGCCAGGTCAGTAAAGGCTGGTACAAGAACAAAGGCAGTACAAGCATATGCTGAGGAGGAAGTTCCAAGTAAGGAACTCTTCTGGGATGCAGCTGTTTAACGTGCTTTGGACTCCCACAGCAATTAATAAAGAGACTGGAAGGAAAGAATTCCCCAGTGAAGGTGGAGCTCCCTTCTAGCCAGATGGCTTACTGAAAAGATCTAGAAGATGGCAAGGAGCAGAAAATACCAAATGTGCAGAGGCAGGCTTGACATTAGACCCTCACGCCCATCGAGTCAGGTAAAATGCTCAGCCTTGGCACGGAAGGTCAGGTTTTGGAGAATAAAAGGAACTCAATAGAAATCTGCAGGTAAAGAAATCCAGTGTAAGGGCCTCCCCAACACAAAAGAGTTTTGGATTAAGAACTTATTTCTGGCCAGGCGTGGTGGTTCACACCTATATTCCCAGCACTTTGGGAGGCCCAGGTGGGCAGATCACGAGGTCAAGAGATCAAGACCATCCTGGCCAACATGGTGAAACTTCGTCTCTACTAAAAATACAAAAATTAGCTGGGTGTGATAGCATGTGCCTGTAGTCTCAGCTACTCAGGAGGCTGAGGCAGGAGAATCACTTGAACCCAGGAAGTGGAGGTTGCAGAGAACCGAGATTGTACCACTATACTCCAGCCTGGCAACAAAGCTAGACTTGGTCTCAAAAAACTTATTTCTTATTCCCGGGGCAAGGCCCAGTGGCTCACGCCTATAATCCCTCGAAAGCACAAATGCATTTTTCCTTTACGCTAGCAGTATCACTACTAGGAATCAGCCGTGAAGAAATGTGTCCACAAATAGGAAACAAACGTATGCGCAAGGTATTTGCTATATCATGATTTGCAATAGCAAATATTAGAAATAATAAGTCACTGAGTAAGTATGATGAATCTACACAACATAATTGAACATTATAAAGCTGAAAGAATGAGCAAGCTTCTTATATTCTACTCTTCATAAATCCTTAAAAGATGGTCATATTTTAGGTGAAAAAAATCAAGACAAGAAAGTATATGTTGTATGTAACTTTTTCTCTAAGAAAAAGGGAAGATCAAAATATATACTCATATTGGTTCTATTTGCATAAAGAACTACCCAGAGAGACATGTGAGGGACTTCTTTTTTTTTTTTTTTTTTTTTGAGACGGAGTCTCACGCTGTTGCCCAGGCTGGAGTGCAGTGGCGCGATCTCGGCTCACTGCAAGCTCCGCCTCCCAGGTTCCCGCCATTCTCCTGCCTCAGCTTCCTGAGTAGCTGGGACTACAGGCGCCCACCACCACGCCCGGCTAATTTTTTTTGTATTTTTTTTTTTTTTTTTTAGTAGAGACGGGGTTTCACTGTGGTCTCGATCTCCTGACCTTGTGATCCACCCGCCTCGGCCTCCCAAAGTGCTGGGATTACAGGCTTGAGCCACCGCGCCCAGCCGGGAATTCTTAATGTATATTTTTTATATTGTTTTTATTTTTCTTTTCCTATTACTATTATCTTTTAGAGATTGAATCTTGCTCTGTTGCCCATCCTGGAATGCAGTGGTGTGAACATAGCTCACTGCAGCCTGGAACTCCTGGGCACAAACGATCCTCCCACCTTAGCCTCCTGAGTAGTTGGGATACAAGGGTGTGCCACCACTGGGTGCAGTGGCTCATGCCTGTAATCCCAGCACTGTGGGAGGCTGAGGTGGGCGGATTACCTGAGGTCAAGAGTTCAAGAACAGCCTGGCCAACCAACATGGTGAAACCCCGTCTCTACTAAAAATACAAAAATTACCCAGGCATGGTGGCAGATGCCTGTAATGCCAGCTACTCAGGAGGCTGGGGTGGGAAAATCGCTTGAACCTGGGAGCCGGAGGTTGCAGTGAGTCAAGATAGTGCTACTGCACTCCAGACTAGGCAACAGAGGGAGACTCCTTCTCAAACAACAACAAAAACAAAAACAAAAACAAAAACAAAAAACAGAAAAAAAACCCAAAAGGATGTGCCACCACATCCAGCTTTTTTACTTTTTTGTAGAGGTGGAGTCTTGTTATGTTGCCCAGGCTGGTCTCAGCCTCCTGGGCTCAATTGATCCTCTTGTCTCAGTCTCCCAAAGTGCTGAGATTATAGGCGTCAGCCACGTGCCTGGTCTTACTTTTATTTCTGAATTATCTATTTGGATTTATTTCCTATTCAAAAAGCTAAAACAAACTAAAAATATGCAATGTCCAAAGGCTGATTTAAATGTGTAAAAAACATAACATAATGAGAAATGCTATAGAGTCTCCCATCCAAGACCTAAGATGGGGTAGGCGGTCTGTCAGAGGGAGATGGAGGAGCCTCTGTGAACCTCAGGACCCCAAAGCTTGCTGGAAAGAGAACACAGTATTTTTGGAGGACAAACTGCCTTCTTTTAAGAGATCAATCAGTAATGTGTGAGAGATAAGAATGAAATGATGACAAAATATGGTTTCTGGAAATTGAAACAACAGTTCCTTAGTGAAGCCAATAGGTTATTGGTGACCTGCTCATTTATTTGAGGGCGAAGTCTTTATGAAATGGCTAGAGAAGATGAGAAGGGAAAAACAAACAAACAAACAAAAGATAAAGGAAGGTGCATTAAAAAAAGATAAAAAGATAAAAAAAAAGGTAAAGATGGGTTGTCTGACGATCTGATTTCACTGGGAGTCAGTTTTTCCAGTGCTTTCTGAGCACCTGCCATTGTCAGCTTCTTCCCCGGGTGATAGCTCTTGAGATTTCCTACCATTTGCAATGACAAAGCCACATGGGTCACAGAAGCAAAGCAAACTGCCCACGATCACACAACAAAGAAGCAAGGGTTAGCAACCCATTAGTCCAACGGCTGACCCAGTGCTCAGCATGTTTGCCCCACCCTGCTGCCTGCACACCATTCTTCCAGTACAGGAAGGAGAGCACCCCCTGTCATTACTACCCCCACTCCCCTACCCCCATTTCAACTTCCTTTTTTTTTTTTTTTAGACAGAGTCTCACTCTGTCGCCTGGGGCTAGAGTGCAGTGGCGCAATCTTGGCTCACTGCAACCTCCGCCTCCCGGGTTCAAGCGATTCTCCTGCCTCAGTCTCCCAAGTAGCTGGGATTACAGGCGCCCACCACCATGCCCAGCTTATTTTTGTATTAGTAGAGGGTTTTGCCATGTTGGCCAGGCTGGTCTTGAATTCCTGACCTCAGGTGACCTGCCCGCCATGGCCTCCCAAAGTGCTGGGATTACAGGAGTGAGCCACCACGCCCAGCCGGCTTCCTGAACCTTGATTCTTGCTTCTACCTATAGCGTTCACAAAGATAGACGTGTGTCGGAGTGAGGCAAACAGAGGAAGGTAGCAGGATGGGAACAAGGCAGGCTAAGAACAGCTGTCTAGGAGGGGCATGGTTGCTCATGCCTGTAATCCTATCACTTTGGGAGGTTAAGGTAGGAGCAGCTCTTGGGCAACAAAGCAAGACTCCATCTCTTAAAAGAAAAAAAAAAAAAAAAGAACAGCTGCTGGTTTCCATACAGAAAGGTGGGCCTGGTTTTGTTGGATTAGATTTTCCAGAGAAGTGGTAAATAAATCTAGTCTTCTAATTTTTAAATGGTGATGAATAATTTAAAAAATTTTAAGGCTCTGTACAGGCTAAAAAAATCAGGCCTCTAGTTTCCAACTACGTACATAATAACTAGGCAGACAAATGGAAAAATCTCCCACCTTCCCATTCTTCCTTTTTTTTCTTTTGAGATGTTTCGCTCTATTGCCCAGGCTAGAGTACAGTGGTGTGATCACAGCTCACTGCAGTCTCAAACTCCTGGGCTCAAGCCATTCTCCCACCCCAGCCTCCAGAATAGCTGGCCCTATAGGCATGTACCACCACACTTGGCTAAAAATTATTTTTATAGAGATGGGGGTCTCACTATGTTGCCCACGCTGGGCTCAAACTCCTGGATTCAAAGCAATCTCCCACCTTTGCCCTCCAAAGTGTTGGGATTACAGGCATGAAGCAGTGCGCCTGACTTTCCCATTATTTCTTTTCTTTTTTTTTTTTTTTTTTGAGACAGAGTCTCACTCTGTCACCCAGGCTGGAGTGCAGTGGCGCAATCTTGGCTCATTGCAAGCTCCGCCTCCCAGGTTCAAGTGATTCTCCCACCTCAGCCTCCCAAGTAGCTGGGATTACAGGGGCATGCCATCACACCCAGCGAATTTTTGCATTTCACTGTGTTGGCCAAGCTGGTCTCGAACTCCTGACATCAAGTGATCCACCCGCCTCAGCCTCCCAAAGTGCCGGGATTACAGGCATGAGCCACCACGCCCGGACTCCTATTATTTCTTTATCTTGATGCCATGGACCCGTTCTGAGGGGACTTCTTTAAGGACATCCCACTAAAACAACATAAATCTATTAGACAAAAAGCAGGACTGTTTGAAAGCCAGGTAGGGCCGGGCGTGGTGGCTTACTCCTGTAATCCCAGCACTTTGGGAGGCGAAGTGGATGGATCACCTGAGGTCAGAAGTTCAAGACCAGCCTGGCTAACATGGTGAAACCCTGTCTCTACTAAAAATACAAAAAATTAGCCAGGTGTGGTGGCACATGCCTTTAATCCCAGCTACTAGGGAGACTGAGGCAGGAGAATCACTTGAACCCAGTAGACTGTGGTTGCAGTGAGCTGAGATCGTGCCATTACTCCAACTTAGGCAAGAAGAGCGAAACTCCATCAAAAAAAAAAGAAAGAGAGAGAGAAAGAAAGCCAGCCAGGTAGACACCGGCTCTGCAACACCCCTTCCCTTCATTCCCCATGTGTGCCTCCAGGCTGATGTGGGCCTTTAAGTTACCTTCCTTCACGGAAAGCCTGATACAAAACCCCTGTCACTTTTCCTTTGCATTTTCTGTGTAACTTGACTTCTGGGGCCCAGTTTACTACCAAATTACCTGGGATAAACAAGTCATGCTAAGATCCTCTTTTCCTTTCCAAATCCAAACAGCAGCTGGCAGACAGAAATGGTTATTTATAACCTGCACACTGGTAACGCGCATTTGCTTGGTTTAGAAATGCTTAGCCATGTGTTCTTCCGTGAGCTTCGGGCTTCATAATTAGATAACAGCCTGGGGACAATGCTGCGTGGTGGCTGAGAGGGGAGGCTCTGGGTCAGCAGGTCTCACTTAGCTACTACCCATTTGGGAGTCCTATTAGTCCTAACTCCATTTAAGTCTATTGTCAGGGTTAAGGCACTACACGTAAAATGCTCAGAACAGCGCCCTGCATACAGTAAGTACTTAGCAGTTATTAGTTCCCATAAACTGCTGACTATTCATGGATCTCAGCCATTTCAATTGAACTTGGGCTTCCAAATAGATCTGGAATCTGTTCATTCCTATCATTCCCTCTTTCCAAACCAGGCCCCCGTCAACTCCCCCTGGACTTTTTTTTTTCTGTTCTATTTTATTTATTTATTTATTTATTTATTTATTTATTTATTTATTTATTTTGAGACAGGGTCTTGCTCTGCTGCCCAGGCCGGAGTGCAGTGGGCATAATCATGGCTCACTGCAGCCTCAACCTACTGGGCTCAAGTGATCCTCCTGCCTCAGCCTCCTAAGTAGCTAGGACACAGACGTATGCCACCACAGCTAGTTTTTTTTTTTTTTAATTTAGCAGAGATGAGGTCTCACTGTGTTGCTCAGCTGGTCT
This sequence comes from Macaca mulatta, assembly GCF_049350105.2. NCBI lineage: Eukaryota > Metazoa > Chordata > Mammalia > Primates > Cercopithecidae > Macaca > Macaca mulatta. The sequence continues at coordinate 27,109,334 of NC_133425.1, read as the reverse complement.
CGGACTCCTGGGTTCAAGCAATTCTACCCGCCTCCGCTTCCCAAAGTGCTGGGATTAGAAGCATGAGCCACCACACATGACCAACTTTTTCAACAGCCACCTAGTAGGCATCCCTGCCTCCACTCTTGCCCGGATTTTCCTATGGCAGCCATATAAAAACCAGACCCTACCACTTGCTTGCTTGACCTTCTAATGTTTCCCTGTGCATGCAGAAAAGAATCCGAGCCCCATTCTGACCAGGCTCTGCGTGGCCTGGCCCATGGGATATTCTGGACCTCTCGTCCCTCTTCCCTGCAGCCCTGCTGTCTTTCTTCTTTGTATTTAGAGAAGGAACCTTGCTCTGTTGCCCAGGCTGGACTGCAGTGGTGTGATCACAGCTCACTGCAGCCTCGACCTCCCAGGCTCAAGCGATCCTCTCAAGTGGACTCCTGCGTAGCTGGGACCACAGGCATGGGCCAGTGCACCAAGTTCCACATCCTTCTTCTGCTCCGTAGACCCAAGACTCCTTCCTGCCTCAGGGCCTTGGCCCTCTCTTCTGGGCCAAGAGCACTCATGCCCTGGTCTTATGAGGGATCCTTCTTAGCAATGAGATTTCAGCTTAAAACAACCCACCTCTCCAGAGGGACCCAGCCCTCAGTCCTCCCTGTCTTAACCTTCTGCATGGCACTTACTGACATTTTCTTATTAATACGTTTGTGGTCTGTCTACCCAACCAAAAATAAGCCCCATGAAACCAGAGGCTGCTGTCTGGCTTATCACTGAATTCTCCACACCTGGAATAGTGCCTAGAATGGAGTGTGCATCAGTAGAAATTTCTGAAATGGATGAACGAGTGAATGACTGAATGTCTGAATAGACAATGCTGGAAGGGACGGGAGGCAGGGCCATGTACTGCGGTGAAGACGTCATCCGCTCTGCTCTTGCAATGTGCTTTCCCGACCCCTTCCCCCTGCTCTTTCTGGGATGGTGGAACAAAATATGACAAAGTCAGTTTAATACCCCATTGAAGATAATTGGAAAATATTGATTTTTTTTTCCATTTGAAATAGTAAAGATAAGTAAATGCCACACTTCTTTAATCTAACCAGTGGCTTATGTGTCAACACGCTTCCCAGGCTGAAATATATTTTAATCTACCTCTGTATCCATCAGACAAGCTCCTAAACCCATTCCCACTCTGCACTCCAACCCAGCCTCATCCAGCCATCCCAGCTCCCCATAGTGTACAAGTGAAGACTTTGCACTTGTGAAAACGTGCACGGGTGTGTATGTGTACCCTAATTAAAGTGTCTTTTGAGTATCTGCATCTCCCAAAAATGATCTGCCAATCTGCCTTGATAAACACTGGAAGTAGTGCATGAGATCTCCCAGAATCCTAAGGAAAGAAGATGTGTTCCTTCTCCACATAGCTAAGTTGTACTGAGAGGCTACCAAGCACCAGGCCCTATTCTAAGGGTTTTAGATGGATGAATTCATAGGATTTGCCTAGCATCCCTATGGGAAGGTCCTATTATTATTATTACTGTTATTATTATTATTATTTTTTTTTGAGACAGAGTCTCACTCTGTTGCCCAGGCTGGAGTGCTGTGGCGCGATCTCGGCTTACTGCAAGCTCCGCCTCCCAGGTTCATGCCATTTTCCTGCCTCAGTCTCCCGAGTAACTGGGACTATGAGTGCCCGCCACCATGCCCGGCTAATCTTTTTTGTATTTTCAGTAGAGACAGGGTTTCACCGTATTACCCAGGATGGTCTCGATCTCCTGACCTTGTGATCTGCCTGCCTCGGCCTCCCAAAGTGCTGGGATTACAGGCGTGATCCACCCTGCCCGGCCTTACCATTAGTATTTTTTTGAGATAGGGTCTCCCTCTGTCGGCCAGGCTGGCGTCAAAGTGGTGTGATCATGGCTCACCATAATAACTTCGACCTTCTGGGCTTCAGTGATCCGCCCACCTCAGCCTCCCAAGGAGCGAGGACTACAGGCATGTGCCACCAAGCCCAGCTAATTTATAACATTTTTTGGTAGAGCTGGAGTCTGCCATATTGCCCAGGATGGTCTCAAACTCCTGAGTTCAAGCAGTCCTCCTGCATCAGTCTCCCAAAGTGCAGGAATTACAGGCATGAGCCACTGCCCCTGGCTGACAACAGATTTTTTTTTTTTTTTTTTTTTGAGACAGAGTCTTGCTCTGTTGCCCAGGCTAGAGTGCAGTGGCATGATCTTGGCTCACTGCAAGCTCCGCCTCCCAGGTTCACACCATTCTCCTGCCTCAGCCTCCTGCGTAGCTGGGACTACAGGCACCTGCCACCATGTCTGGCTAATTTTTTGTATTTTCAGTAGAGACAGGGTTTCACTGTGTTAGCCAGGATAGTCTTGATCTCCTGACCTCGTGATCCGCCTGTCTTGGCCTCCCAAAGTGCTGGGATTACAGGCGTGAGCCACCACGCCTGGCCAACAACAGATTTCTTTATGAAACTGAAGAATATTCTTAGGTATGCAATGTGTATTTAGGTGTTGGAAACTGACATAAGCAGTGTAAGGAAATAAACTCTGGTCAGGACAGTCATCTACATTACCTGGCCCCTGCAGGCCTCTACATTTATGACCCCTGCAAGGGAACTTCAGGGTTCTGAGCTACTTCAGAGTCCCCAAAATGGGACCCTAGGCTAGATCTGTCAAGTCCCTTCTAGCTCTAACTTTTGGGATATTATAGAGTTCATGAAATGTTTTTAAATAGTTTGGGACTCATTGCAGGGGAAAAACATACACATACACATACACATACACACACACACACACACACACACACACACACACACACACACTGCACTGCAGGTTCACTTAGAGTTTAGAAAAGTGTGGTGGGCCCTGCAGGTGACCAGATATCTGTAGTGCTCTGACTTCCTGCCAGGCGCTACGTTTACCCACAACTTTCCTCTCCCCAAAGGACATGTTAAATCAGAGGGTCCACTGCTAAGAGTGGTCAAAGCAGCAGTGGGCTCTGAAGCGAAGTGGGAGCTGGGAGAGAAAGTGACTTCACTAGGAAAGGAAATTGGGCTAGGACAGGAATGCTAATGGGAGAGCACGGGGAGCAGCTGCGGGGGACAGGACAGGTAGCTAGGAGCGGGAATAGTATGAGGACTGGGTTGTCTGGGGAAACCATACATATCCACTAGAGAAAAAGGACCAGGCTGGGCAAGGTGGCTCACGCCTGTAATCCTAGCACTTTGGGAGGCCGAGGTGGGTGGATTATCTAAGATCAGGAGTTCAAGACCAGCTTGACCAATATGGTGAAATCCCGTCTCTACTAAAAAAAAAAAAAAAAAAAAAAAAAAAATTGACGGGCATGGTGGTAGTCCCAGCTACTCGGGAGGCTGAGACAGGAGAATTGCTTGAACCTGTGAGGCGGAGGTTGCAGTGAGCCAAGATCACACCACTGCACTCCAACCTTGGTGACACAGCGAGACTGTCTCAAAAAAAAGATTAAAAAAAAAAAAGAGAGAGAGAAAAAGGATCCAACCACGGTCCCTGGAAGCTTGGCCTAGAAGCTTGGCTACGAGGCCCTTTCCTCTGTCTACTTTATGGAGACTGTCCAGCAATTCACCAGGGAATAAATCCGTTAATCTCTTTCCTGGTTACAGTGTCAACCCAGCAAACACTCATGGGATCTGCCTGTGCCAGTGTTGGGCATACAAAGGAAAGAAGTGAGTCTCTACCCTCAAAGAGGGAGAAAGGCATGGAGCCCGTCCCTGTGATACAACACATGCATGACTAGCTATGGGGTCCACCATCGGGGAGGAGCTAATTCTGCAGGTGGTGCTGGTCACTCAATTTACAGTGTGGAAGTAACTTGAAAGAACGGCACAGCTGGCAGGGAACACAGCACAGGCAAGGCAGAGAGGTGGGAAAGAAATGGTGTACTCCAGAGATGGCCAACCTCCCCAAGTGTCTTGGGCTGGGATTGAAATCTCAGATGCCTGCAAAGGAGGGCAATATGCTCAATGGAAGAAGCGAGCACCAGATGACAGGTAACACCAGCCAGAAGGGGTCATCGACACATGTCCCAGGTCAAGGGGGTGGCCACTGTTCAGTGCTAGAGGACCAGAGCTATGTGACAAGGAAGTGCTGAGGGCCCAAAGCACCCTGTTTATCAAGAGACTGAGAAGTCCAGGTTCTTATGTGAAATTACTTCTTTTTTTTTTTTCTGAGACAGAGTCTCACTCTATAGCCCAGGCTGGACTGCAGCGGCATGATCTCGGCTCACTGCAACCTCTGCCTCCCAGGTTCAAGCGATTCTCCTGCCTCAGCCTCCCAAATAGCTGGGATTACAGGCGTCCGCCACCACGCCCGGCTAATTTTTTATTTTTAATTTTAAATTTTGTATTTTTAGTAGAGATGGGGTTTCACCATGTTGGCCAGGCTAGTCTCAAACTCCTGACCTCGTGATCTGCCTGCCTCAGTCTCCCGAAGTGTTGGGATTATAGGCGTGAGCCACCACACCTGGCTTTTTTCTTTTTTTTTTTAGACAGAATCTTGCTCTGTTGCCCAGGCTGGGCGTGCAGTGGCGCAATCTAGGCTCATTGCAACCTTTGCCTCCCAGATTCAAATGATTTTCCCCCCCTCGGTCTCCCAAGAAGCTGGGATTACAGGCAGCTGCCACCATGCTCGACTAATTTCTGTATTTTTAGTAGAGATGGGGTTTCACCATGTTGGCCAGGCTGGTCTCAAACTTGTGACCTTAAGTGATCCACCTGCCTGGGCCTCCCAAAGTGCTGAGATTATAGGTATAAGCCACCATGACCTTTTTTTTTTTTTTTTTTTTTTGAGACAGGGTCTTGCTCCGTTGCCCAGGCTGGAGTGCAGTGGCATGATCACAGTTCACTGTAGTCTCAACCTCCTGGGCTAAGGTGATCCCACCTTAGCCTCCTGAGTAGCTGAAACCACAGGCATCTGTTGACATGCCCAAATAATTTTTAACAATTTTTTGTAGAGATGGGGTCTCACTGTGTTGGCCAGGCTGATCTCAAACTCCTGGGCTCAACTGATCCTCCCGCCTCGGCCTCCCAAATTGCTAGGATCATAGGCCTGAGCCACCATGCCTGGCCTGAAATCACTGTTTTTGAATATGGAAAAACATATTGATAGATGCTGTATAGTCCGGTATAAAACCTCTGGGTGTGAGAGCAGGTAGGCAAGTGTCTAAAAAGATGAGGCTGGAGGGGAGCTAATTTCCTAGAGAAATTCTCTACTTCAAGGTGATATGATCCACAGGGCAATTGTTAAAGCTGCAAAGCCCCATGGGACATCAGTAGTCATACTTTCTTACTTTTACATAAAGTGCTCTGCAAACAGTGTCAAGTTCTTTCCTCCAACCAACCACATTGCTCTGCATTAGCCTATTCCCATGTGGAAACAGAGAAGCAGTCATGGGACCAGATGCTGAGGGAGCTGGGAATGTAGTCAAAACGGGTGCCTTTCAAAATATATATTCTTCCATCAGCCCAGTGGCCAGGCCCCACAGACTTACTCTCCAGGTATGAGAACCTGGCAGTGACAGGGCTGAGATGGGCCTTCCGTTAACATACTAACAAGTGTAGGCCTTATTCGACTGAGTCCTGGCTCTGCTACCTACTAGGTGTGTGGTATAAAACAGACACAATCAGAGTATCCCATTGAGCTGTCTCAGGAATCAAATCAGATCCGCCATGGCAAGAGTCAGCAAACGTTTCCTGTAAAGGGCCAGATAGTAAATATTTTTGACCTATGGGCCACACAGTCTCTTTCATAACTATTCAACTCTCAAGAAAAAGCAACGGACTGTATGTATGTGAAAGGGTATAGCTGCATTCCAATAAAACTTTATTTACAATAGCAGGCAGTGGGCCACACTGCTTTGGGAAAGGGGAAGACCTCTACAAATATTATCTTCTAAGGACTCCCATGTTGAAATGTAGTCATCTGTTTATGTCTGCTTTCTCACCATACTATGAAGTTTCTAAAGGCAGATAATATATTCCTTTTTTCAGATTAAAACAAAAAGAAGCTGGGCATGGTGACTCATGCCTATAATCCCAGGACTTTGGGAAGCCAAGGTGGGCAGATCACTTGAGGTCAGGAGTTCGAAACCAGCCTGGCCAACATAGTGAAATTCCATCTCTACAAAAAATACAAAAATTAGCCAGGTGTGGTGGCAGACACCTGTAATCCCAGCTACTCGTGAGGCTGAGTCAGGAGGATCACTTGAACCCAGGAAGCAGAGGCTGCAGTGAGCTGAGATCGCACCACTGCACTCCAGCCTGGGTGAGAAAACATGACTCTATCTAAAAACAAAAACAAACAAATGAAAAGAATAAGTATAGTCCAGTATGGCACACAAGGAAGTCCACAGGAGTTTTCAAAACTGTACAAGTTAATACGAAAGTAGAATTCTAAGTACAAATGCTAACAGACACAATGAGAGAAGCCAGTCATTAGACAGGCCACCTCTCTCCTAAGGGGGAAAGTCTCCACTTAACTCAGGTGGCGGGACAATTGTTGCCATGCAGAATTCTGATTTGGTGTGAACAGACTCTATTGATATTTTCAAGAAAACACCACAATCAGGTATTTATGAGAAATCTGCTCATTTTCCAAGGGTGACAACTAATTCAACAATTTAAAAAACAAAACATTATGAGCCAAATAAACACGTATGTGGGCTCTTTCAGCCCAGAGGCTATTACTGTGCAAGCTCTGATATAAAGAATTCATTTCCAGCCAGGCACAGTGGCTCATGCCTGTAATCTTAGCAACTCGGGAGGCCAAAGTGGGAGGACCACTTGAGCTCAGGAGATTGAGACCAGCCTGGACAACATAGCAAGACCCCCATCTCCACAAAAAATAAAAAATTAGCTGGGCATAGTGGCACACACCTATAGTCCCAGCTACTTGGACAGCTGACATAGGAAGATCGCTTGAGCCAAGAGATGGATGCATCAGTGAGTGACGATCTCACCAGTGCACTCTAGCCTGGGCAACAGAGCAAGACTCTGTCTCAAAAAAAAAAAAAAAAAAAAAAAATCCACACCTGTAATTGTAGCACTTTGGGAGGCCAAGGGGTGGGGTTGGATCACCTAAGGTCAGGAGTTGGAGACCAGCCTAGGCAACATGGTGAAACCCCATCTCTACTAAAAATACAAAAATCAGTTGGGCATGGTGGCACGTGCCTGTAATCCCAGCTACCTGGGAGGCTAAGGCAGGAGAATCGTTGGAACTCGGGAGGTGGAGGACACAGTGAGCCAAGATCCGCCACTGCACTTCAGCCTGGGCTATAGAGTGAGACTCCGTCTCCAAAAAAAAAAAAAAAAAAAAAATCAACTTCACAGAAAAATGTCAAGAATAGTACAATGAATTCCCATATCCCCTTCACCTGGATTCAATCTTACCCATTTTGGTATCTCTGAATTCCAGTACACAGAAGGCACCGAAATGGTGAATCATGGAATGAATCTCATAAGGAAAAACAAGCAAAACATTATGTGCCGACTTCCTATAAGTTAAAGTGACAGGGAGGAATGAACTCGGAAAAAATCTGAGAGAAAAGAAATTAATTAGATAGAAGGATCGGAACAAGAAGAAAAGAAAACAGAACAGACACAAAGGCTATATGGGATGCACGTTTATTTCACCTGCTGAATGCTTGCTTTGTTTTATTGCATTTGATTGTAATTTTATTTATTTATTTATTTTTGCTGGGTTTAAGTAGTAAGAGAAACAGACAAGTCACCAAGAAGCCAGGTAAATACCACACAAGGACAGGAGAGACCAGCTAAACCAATGGTGTACTCTCAGCAAAACCTTCCTAATTCAACCATCACCTGTTTGCAGTCTGGGATTATTTGGACAAGCGAGGCTAAATTTCATCTTGGCATTATTAATTATTTGAGAAAGTTTGCTAAGCAAATGAACAGTATAAACAGGGGAAATGTTGAATATTTGCTCTAGGGGAGCAGTGAAAAGCAAATGAACAGCTTCCAAATCCTTTCTAATTATATCGATGTGCAGAACTTTTGTCTAATTATTATGTTCCTTGAAAATGAAGTACAATTTTTTTTCCTAAACCATTTCATATGTTTAAAGCACCGGGGAATATTCAACTTTAACAGAAAGGCGAACATTTTCATAGGCAGAACACACACACTGCCAATGTACCTTCATGTAAATAAAAAATGTCAAACATTGGATTTTCTGTTAAGCAAAGAGTGTGCTAATTACAAAAGTTATCATTTGCTAGAAAGTTTCATTAGCACACTTCCCTCTTCTGTCAACGGTGTGGAAGAAGTCTTCCTGTTTGCAGATAATGATAGCATCAGCCACTATGTAGGAACTTTTTTTTTTTTTTTTTTTTTTTTTGGAGACAGAGTCTCAGTGGCCCAGGCTGGAGTGCAGTGGTACAATCTCGGCTCACTGCAGCCTCTGCCTCCCAGGTTCAAGCAATTCTCTGCCTCAGTCTCCCAAGTAGCTGGGATTACAGGCACCCACCACCACGCCTGGCTAATTTTTGTATTTTTAGTAGAGACAGGATTTCAACATCTTGGCCAGGCTGGTCTTGAACTCCTGACCTCGTGATCCACCCGTCTCAGCCTCCCAAAGTCAGGCCGGGTGTGAGCCACCACACCCGGCCGTAGGAACTTTTTTTTTTTTTTTGAGACAGAATTTTGCCCTTGCTGCCCAGGCTGGAGTGCAGTGGCGCAATCTCAGCTCACTGCAACCTCTGCCTCCCGGGTTCAAGCGATTCTCCTGCCTCAGCCCCCCAAGTGGCTGGGATTACAGGCATGTGCCACCACACCCGGCTAATTCTGCATTTTTTTAGTAGAGATAGGGCTTCTCCCTGTTGGTCAAGCTGGTCTCGAACTTCTGACCTCAGATGATCCACCTGCCTTGGCCTTCCAAAGTGCTGGGATTACAGGTGTGAGCCACCGCCCCTGGCCAGGAACATTTTTTTATATGCCAGACTTGACACATTGTTTCATTGAAGCCACAAAACAAGGTAGGCTTCATTATCATGTCCATTTTACTGACAGGAAAACCAAGGCTCAGAGAGGTCAAAGTGTACAGCAGAGACTCAAACCCAGGGCTATCTGGCCCCCAAACCTAAGAACATCACGCTGCATCACAGAGACAGATAGGACCTGCCCAAAGTCAAAAGCAAAAGGCCAGGGAAAGGGTTGTGAAAAGCTATGGTGATTAAGACATGCAGAATAAACTAAACTACAGTCCAGTTTGGAGGGCATCTGCTAGACACTGAAGCCTTTGTGGGTTTAGGAAGTAAACATCTTTCTAATAAGGCCAGGCTTGGCTTATCTAGTTGGTTAGAATCACAACAAGGTATGCTTCACTTTATCCAATAAATAGGTATGTGCCTATAAAATTATGTGTAAATCAGGGCCAGGTGCGGTGGCTCACCGCTATAATCCCAGCACTTTGGGAGACAGAGGCGGGTGGATCACCTGAGGTCAGGAGTTCGAGACCAGCCTGACCAACACGGTGAAACCCCCATCTCTACTCACAAAAGACAAAAAGTTAGCCGGCCGTGGTGGTGTGTGCCTGTAATCCCAGCTACTCAGAAGGCTGAGGCAAGAGAGTCGCTTGAACCTGGGAGGCAGAGGTTGCAGTGAACCAAGATCATGGCACTGCACTCCAGCTTGGGTGACAGAGCGAGACTTTGTCTCAAAAAAAAAAAAAAAGTATAAATAAAGTTTTAAAAATTGGAACAGAAAATGGGATTCTTCGGAGGTCAAATATGACCCTAGGTAAATACTTCGGAGAATGAATTTTTCCTTTTGGGGACCAATTTGAAAATGAACATATTCCTCCACTGGGCTACAATAACGTCCTAAGATTGCAAGTGCAGAGATGCTCGTTGGAAGGCACAAAGCAGCTTTCCTGAAAATGGTCTACAGCAATGCTTCTCAAAGTGTGTTCTGCAGATCCTGGGAGGAGGGGTCCACAAAGACAAAAGTGTTTTAATCATAATTTGAAGGGTTTTTCACTGTGTTCCTTTTTTTTTTTTTTTGAAACAGTCTCACTCTGTTGCCCAGGCTGCAATACAGTGGCATGATCTTGGCTCACTGCAACCTCCGCCTCCTGGGTTCAAGCGATTCTCTTGCCTCAGCCTCCTGAGTAGCTGGGACCACAGGTATGTGCCACCACACCCAGCTAATTTTTGTATTTTTAGTAGAGACAGGGTTTCACCATATTGGCCAGACTAGTCTCAAACTCCCAACCTCAGGTGATCCGCCCACCTTGGCCTCTCAAAATGCTGGGATTATAGGCATGAGCCACCCCGTCTGGCCCTGTGTTGACATTTGTACTTACGACACAAAGCAATGGTGGGTAAAACTGCTTGCAGCCTGAATCAAGGCAGTGTTACCACAACGTACTAGACATCTTCCCTCCTTCCTTCCTCCCTCCCTTCGTTCCTCTCTTCCTTCTTTCCTCCTTCCTTTCTCTCTCCCCTCCTTCCCTTCTTTCCTCCTTCCTTTCTCTCTCCTCTCTCCCCCCACCCCACCCCCTGCTCTCTCTCTCTCAACAAGGTCTTTTTGCCCAGGCTGGAGTGCAGTGGCACAATCATGGCTCACTGTAGCCTCAACCTCCTGGGCTCAAGTGATCCTGAGTGGCTGGGACTATAGGCATGAGCCACCACACCCCGCTAATTTGTTACTTTTTGTAGAGATGGGGTCTCACTAAGTTGTCCAGGCTGGTCTTGACCTCCAGGGTTCAAGTGATCCTCCCACCTCGGTCTCCTGAGTAACTAGAACCACAGGTGCACGCTACCATGCCTAATTTTATTTTATTTATTTTTATGTATTTATGAATTTATTTATTTATTTTGTAGAGATGGAGTCTCACTATGTTGACAAAGCTGGTCTTGAATTTCTGGGCTGAAGAGATCCTCTTGCCTTGGCCTCCCAAAGTGTTGGGACTATAGGTGTGAGCCACTGAACCCAACCATCAGGACATTCTTAAATAAAAACAATTGTTTGTTTGTTTTACTGTGAGTACATGGCAGTAAAGAATATAATAGACAAATTATGGTTATTCAGACTTTGGGATTTGGCAGAAATTTTCTCAAATATGAAATAAGTGAGTCTGTCACTTCAAGGAAACAGCTGACAATATTTGTTGCCAATGTTAAAATTCAAGCTGTCAAGTGAAAACAAGTTGAAAACTTGTTTCCATTACCTTGAGTTTGATAGTTTCCTAATTACTTAAACTCCTTTTTAGGTGGTGATATTAACAAATGTGATTTTTTAAAATACTGTATAATGGCACCTGAAAGGTCAACCTTTAGATTTGCATAACTCACTGAACCAACATTTTCTAAACAACCAATGGCTGATGTTATAAAACCATATATGGGTAAAACAGTCAATGAAAGGGCAAGATAGACCACTGGATTTTAATGTAACACAGTATAAAAGTTCACCTATAAGGCTTCAGATGACACACTGTGACTAACCTTTAAGAAACTGCCACTTGTGGCCTGGCACGATGGCTCATGCCTGTAATCCCAGCACTTTGGGAGGCCAAGGCAGGCAGATCACCCGCCTTGGGAGTTCAAGACCAGTCTGACCAACACAGAGAAACCCCATCTCTACTAAAAGTACAAAATTAGCTGGGTGTGGAGGCACATGCCTATAATCCCAGCTACTCGGGAGGCTGAGGCAGGAGAATCCCTTGAACCTGGAAGGTGGAGGTTGCGGTGAGCTGAGATCATGCCATTGCACTCCAGTCTGGGCAACAACAGCGAAACTCTGTCTCAGAAAAAAAAAAAAAACTGCACCTTGTAGGCCGGGCATGGCGGCTCAGGTCTGTAATGCCAGCACCTTGGGAAGTGGAGGCAGGCTGATCACCTGAGGTCAGGAGTTTGAGACCAGCCTGGCCAACATGGGGAAACCCCATCTCTACTAAAAATAAAAAAAAGTAGCTGGGCGTGGTGGTTCATACCTGTAACCCTAGCTACTCAGGAGGCTGAGGCAGGAGAATCGCTTGAACCCAGCAGGCAGAGGTTGGTTGCGGTGAGCTGAGATCATGCTACTGCACTCCAGCCTGGACGACAGTGAGACTTTTTCTCAAAAAAAAAAAAAAAAAAGAAAAAGAAAAAAAGAAAAAAGAAAACAAAAAAAAAAAGAAAAGAAACTGCCATTTGCTAACTTTTGTATAGTATCAAAGAAGAGTGTCTACGGTTATCTGAAAAGACAATTAAAACATTTCTCTATGTTCCAATTATATATTTGATGAGGCCAAATTTTCTTCACATACACCAGCCAAAACAGCATAACAAAACATTTTGAATCCTGAAGCAGAAATGAGAGTACTTTTTTCTATTTCTATTGAATAAACTTGAGAAAATGTAAAATAATGCTACTCTTCCTATTAACTTTTTTGAGGCAAATGTAACTGTTTTCCATTAAAAATATTATTTATGTTCAGAAGTAACAGGTTTATTGTTGTTGGAGTTTTTTTGAGACAGGGTCTAGCCATGTTGCCAGGCTGGTTTTGAACTTCTGAGCTCAAGCAAGCAATCCGCCCACCTCAGCCTCCCAAAGTGCTGGGATCACAGGTGTGAGGCACTGCAAGGGGCCAATTAGAGACAGGGTCTAGCTATGTTGCCCAAGCTGGTCTTGAACTCCTGAGCTCAAGCAATCCATCCTCCTCAGCCTCCCAAAGTGCTGGGATCACAGGTGTGAGGCACTGCACGTAGCCAATTATTATTATGAGCCACTGCACCTGGCCAATTATTATTATTGCTATTATTATTGGGGTTTTTTTGAGACAGATCGCTCTGTTGCCCAGGCTGGAGTGCAGTGGTGCGATCTCGGCTTCAAACGATTCTCCTGCCTCAGCCTTCCAACTAGCTGGGATTATAGACACACATCACCACGACAGCTAATTTTTAGCAGAGACAGGGTTTCACCATGTTGGCCAGGCTGGTCTCAAACTCCTGACCTCAAGTGATCCACCCGCCTCGGCCTCCCAGAGTGCTAGAATTACAGGCATGAGTCCGTGCCTGGACCAATTTTTATTATTTTAAAAGGAACTAATTAATGGACATTTTACATTTTCTCAGTTTAAATCTCTGATATCATAAATATACATAAATATCATAAATATATACAAACAAAGCTCTTTGAGGTAAGAGTATACAGGGGTCCCAAGGCTTAAAAGATTTGAGAACTGATGTCCTATAGCAACATTACATTGACCTTTCCAGAGGGCAAAATGGTAATGCACAGTACAAAGGGCAAAGATGTATTTTAAGCATATGCCAGAATGTTCAATTGAAAACATTTTTTCCACACTACATTCAGTGAATATAAAAAGAAGGTAGATTCCCCAGGAACAAATTCCCGAGAAGTGAGTGACAGTACTGTAATTAGAAAAATGATCTGGATTCTAGCCCAGACCCTACCAGTCTCTCCAGACTTTGGTCTTCCCATCTGCAAAGTGAGATATCAGAATAGCCTATTTTCCATTTGCTTTCAGTTATCAATACCATGACTCTAACCAGGGATCCCTAAGTAGGGACCCATAAGCTGTCTCTGGCCTTCAGACTGATTGGCCATCCCTGTTTCTGAGAAGTACCCCATGAGGACAATCAGCTGGTGCTTGGTGAGCAGCTTTCCTTTCAGGTGAGAAATTGATTTTCAGTTACGGTCTCAGTCCAGCTCGCTAGACTCTCCTCTGCAGACACCTGCATTTACAACCTCTGGAATAAAAGGCCCCTCAAAACCGGTCCAAATCTCAAACTCTATAATTCAGCTCCAGAGACAGAGTGTCTGGGTTTCTCACCCACTCTGCTACATGCTGGCTGTTTGACTTTGGGCAAGTTCCTTAACACCTCTGAGCCTCAGTTTCATCATCTGTAAAATGGAACAATGCTGACCTCAAAAGGCTGGTATGAAGCTTAGCGAGGTGTTGCCCAAGAGTACTTACAGAGTTCTTGGTACTGGACTGCACTTTGTTAAAGGGGGCTATTATTATTAACGCCAAGGCACAGAAAGGGATTTTTCCTAAACGCCCTTCACACCCCATACCAATTCCCTTTCCCAGCACCTGACGATTGCACTCCCACAATCAAGTTTACCTTCATATCAACTCCCAAATCCCACAGCCACATCCCAACATTCACAAGACCCTCCTCAGACCTCTACTTCTCCTTCCCCACCCTACATCTCTTCACTGAGCTTCTGGCCAGTACCGGTTTCCTTCACGACCACAGCCGGGCAGAATGGTCACAGCACAGACCACTCCCCCAGCCTCTCCTCCGCGCTCCGGACCACTAAGCCTCCCTATCCCTCATTTCGGAGACCCCCTTGGGTCAGGAAGTGGTGGTCCAGGGGTTTATAGCCTAGGATTCTGCCCAAGGCGCGCTCGGGAGGGATGGGAGAATAACAGCCCGACCTCCCGGAGGGGCCCGCGGACACTCACCGTCCATCCCCAGAGGCGGCGGTTCCGGGTGCTCGAACCGGAAGCGGCCTCTACACTGTTTGCAGTTCCCCTGGTTACTGCAGGGCCCCGGACCAATGACGGTAGAGCTCCAATTACTGAGCCCGCCCCCGGGGAGTGACGTCATGCCGGCGCACTGGAACTCCTCCTCCGAACCCCCGTCTGACCCACCCCGGGCCCCCTGGATCGTTGTGCGCAGGCGCGCTGGACCAAGGGCCTTGGAGGTGCGTTGCGCATGCGCCCCGGGCGCCGCCGACTGAAGTAGCAATGGACGCGTTGGAGTCGTTGTTGGACGAAGTGGCTCTGGAGGGGCTCGATGGCCTGTGTCTGCCAGCGCTGTGGAGCCGTCTGGAGACGCGAGTGCCGCCCTTCCCGCTGCCTCTGGAGCCCTGCACGCAGGAGTTTCTCTGGCGCGCCCTCGCCACGCACCCGGGCATCAGCTTTTATGAGGAGCCTCGGGAGCGACCCGACCTACAGCTCCAGGACCGGTCAGCGGGCGGCCTGGCCTGGCGGGCGGGCGGGCGGGCGGGCGTAGGGCCCGGGGGCAGATGGAGCTGGGGGCGGGGCGGGAGAATGGAGTGGGGCCGTGTAAGTACCGTAGGCCTGATGATTGAGTTGGGGCGCGGCGGTTAGGCTAATTTGGGGTCCCTCAGGCCTGGCAGGGCCCTGGAGTCTGATGGAGTTGGCGTGGGGAGGGGGAGAATCTAGTGATGTACCGTTTTGTCCCTGTGTGTGTTTTGGTGTAATGGCGAACAGGATTGGGGATATTCTTCAGGCTTAAAAGAATGTTTCCTTGATATTGGAGGGTAGGATTAGAGTAGGAAGACACTTTAGAGCCAGACTGGAGACTCTGGAGATCAACGGACGCTCATGGAGTATTCATTAAGTGCAGATAGAGAGCCTGGGGCAACTCGAGATCTGCATATCAGCACAATTAGCGATAATGCTAAAAGCTGACATTTACCAGGGACTTTATGGGTGAGGTGCTGTTCTTTTTTTTTTTTTTTTTTTTCTTATTTGAGATAGAGTCTCACTCTGTGGCCCAGGCTGGAGTGCAGTGGCGCGATCTCGGCTCACTGCAACCTCCGTCCGCCTCCCAGGCTCAAGCGATTCTTGTGCCTCAGCCTCCTAACTGGGATTACAGCGTGTTCCACCACGCCCGGCTAATTTTTGCATTTTTAGTAGAGATGGAGTTTCACCATGTTGGCCAGGCTGGTCGCGAACGCCTTGATCTCAGACCAGCCGCCCGCCTTGGCCACCCAAAGTGCTGTGATTACAGGCCTGAGCCACCGCGCCCGGCCACAGTGCTTTTCTAAGAACCTGTTCTAGAAGCTTAGGAACTTAAACTCACTTGATCCTCACTTGATTAAACTCCCTTAAACAGGAGATTAAATTCACTTGATAGTCACCTATGAGGTGAGTGCTGTTATCTTCCTCATTTTACAGAGGAAGAAACTGAGTCACAGAGAGGGGTTACATAATCTGTCTAAGGTTCTGGGGGCAATAAGTGACTAAGAATTGATTTGAACCCAGGCTGTTTCCAGCGGCTGTACTCTTAAGCCATATTGTGAGGGTCAGGGGAGGTTCCAAGAGGTAATAATGTCCACGATGGGCAGGCCTCATGCCTGTAATCCCAGTACTTTGGGAGGCTGAGGTGGGCGGATCACAAGGTCGGGAGTTCAAGACCCGCCTGACCAACATGGTGAAACCCCATCTCTACTAAAAATACAAAAATTAGCCTGGCATGGTGGCGCATGCCTGTAATCCTGGCTACTCCGGAGGCTGGGGCAGAAGAATCACTTGAACCTGGGAGGCAGAGGTTGCAGTGAGCTGAGATTGCGCCATTGTACTCCAGCCTGGGTGACAGAGTGAGACTCCGTCTCCAAAATAAAATAAAATAATGTCCAAGACGAAACAGCCAGTTGGCAAAGAGGACTGTTGGACAGAGAACAACAAATGTGAAGTCAGTGGCTGCAGTGTGGAATTGGAGGTAGGGAATGAGGAATAGCTAGGACTGTGCTAAGATCCTTAACACAACATGTTATGTAATGTTTACAGCAACCTTAGGAGATGGGTAATATTCTCCCCATTTTCCGGAAGAGAAAATTGAGGCCCTGAGGGGTCAAATGGCATGCTAAAGGTCAACTAGCAAGGGAAGAACCCAGACTTTGAGGAAGGTCTGAGTTCAGAATGTACTCTGCCCTTAGCCAAAATGGACTGGAATCAAGTCTTTTAACCTACTTAAAGAGTTTATCAGCTTGTAATCCCAGCACTTTGAGAGACAGAGGTGGGCGGATCACTTGAGGTCAGGAGTTCAAGACCAGTCCGACTAACATGGTGAAACCCTGTGTCTACTAAAAATACAAAAATTAGCCGGGCGTGGTGGTGGGCGCCTGTAATCCCAGCTAGGCTGAGGCTGCAGTGAGCCAAGATTGTGCCACCGCACTCCAGCCTGGGTGACAGAGGGAGAATCCATGTCAAAAAAAAAAAATTTTGTCCTTTATCAAAAGGATAGTGAGAAGTCACTGAAGAGAGGGTCAGACTAGGACCAAAGAGTGAAGTTGAGAGATTTTTAGTTATCTAGTCATGGTCTGGCTTACCATGGTGGGTGTGGGGATGAAGAGCACAGGCAGTCAAGACGTAGCAGGCCAAAGAATCAAGAGGCTTTGGAGACTGATTGGATGTGAAGTGTAAGGAAGGTAGGAATCAAGGGTGATGCCCTCTGGTGGCTGCTGTTTGGGCAACTGAGCAAACCCTGATTCTCATCTCTGAGGCTGGGAACATGAAAGAACAGTGTGGGGGTTGAGTCTGGGGGAGGTGGGGACTTTGCTGAAGGGACATGTGACACATTGAGCTTTAGGTTCTTTTGAGTTGTCCAAGTGAAGAGTCTTAATTAGTAAACATCTGGCTTCGTGGGAGTGAAAGCAGGCCAGAGGGAGGGACTGAGGTAGGCATCTATGAGTCATTCTGTGCAGCTGGTAATTAAAGTGACTGGCCAAGATCAGCCCTAAGAGAGAGTGTCGTGTGGTTGGAGGTCTTGAGACATAGCCCTGCAGTGCACTTACATTTCAAGGCTGGATGGAGGGTGAGGGACTTTCAAAAGAAGATTGAGGCGGTGTGGCTGGAGAGGCAGAGGACAGTCAGGTCAGTGTTGTTCTGGAAGTTTGGGAGGAGACAGGATGATTTAAGAACGGAGGGTTGGGCTGGGTGTGGTGCCTCACGCCTGTAATCCCAGCACTTTGGGAGGCTGAAGCGGGTGGATCACTTGGCCAACATCGTGAAACTCTCTCTACTAAAAATACAAAAATTAGCTGGGCGTGGTGGCAGGCGCCTGTAATCCCAGCTACTAGGGAGGCTGAGGCAGAAGAATCGCTTAAACCCAGGAGGCGGAGGTTGCATTGAGCCGAGATTGTGCCACTGCACTCCAGCCTGGGCGACAAGATCAAAACTCAGTCTCTAAAAAAAGAGAATAGAGGGTTAAATAGTACAGAGAACACAGAGGGGACAAGGAAGGAAAGGGCTGAAACATGTACATGGGATTTAGCTGCAATTAGACTAGTATAGGATGTGAGTGAGATTTCAAAAGAAAAAACTTGACAAGCAGCCAGGCAAGGTGGCTCACACCTGGAATCCCAGCACTTTGTGAGGCTGAGGTGGGCAGATTACTTGAGCCCGGTAGTTGGAGACCAATCTGGGCAACATAGTGAGGACAAAAAAATTATATATATATGTATGTATGTATTTTTTTTTTTTTAAAAAAAAGAAAACTTGACAAGCTTGGCTAACTGCATGAAAGAAGCACAAATGAAAAACGGCCCCATGGTGTTGTAAGAGGCACCTAGGAGAAAGCGGTGGCAAGAGGGGAAAGAAGGGACTTAATTGGAGCTGGAGAGAGGCAATCATATTTGAAATAGGAGGTGTTTAATAGACAATCGAAGACATTGGATCTGTATTTGGAGAAAAAGGACTGAGGATTCAAAAGTGAGACTTGTTGACATGCAGACAGTAATACAAACCATGAAAATGGATTAGGATATTAGAGAGATAACTAAAGAGAGATGGAAAGATGAGATCTTAAAGGGAGGAAAGCTTTGGCCGCTTGTGGTGGCTCCCACCTGTAATCCCAGCACTTTGGGAAGCTGAGGCAGGCAGATCACCTGAAGTCAGGAGTTCGAGACCAGCCTGACCAACGTGGTGAAACCTCATCTCTACCAAAAATACAGAATTAGCCAGGCATGGTGGCGCACTACTGTAATCCCAGCTCCTTGGGAGGCTGAGACAGGAGAATCACTTGAACCCGGGAGGTGGAGGTTGCAGTGCACTGAGATCACGCCATTGGACTCTAGCCTGGGCAACAGGAACAAAACTCCATCTCAAAAAAGAGGAGGAAAGCCTTAAATAATTTCATCCAATTTGGTGGTTTGGAGACTGAGCACTAGATTTGGAAGGAAACAAAAGCCCATAACTTGGCCAATAAGGAGGTTTAGGTCCCAGCACCCAGCTTCTGGAATAGTCTGGGGAGTCCTGGAAAGGTCTGCGTTCTGTGGGATAGAAAGGCAGGAACCTGCTTGTCAAGATTATCTGCATTTAAAAGGCAGGAAAACTGAGTGATCTCACTTCTCTCTGATCTCTGCTGGAGGTTGTCAAAAGAACACAGCCAAGCACGTATTATTTCTGAAGCTGAATTGTGCTTTGATATTTGTGCTTTTCTCCTTAGGTATGAAGAAATTGATTTGGAAACTGGAATTTTGGAGTCTAGGAGGGACCCGGTGGCCTTGGAGGACGTCTACCCCATTCATATGATCTTAGAGAATAAGGATGGCATCCAGGGCTCATGCCGCTACTTTAAGGAGAGGAAAAACATTACCAATGACATCAGAACCAAGTCCTTGCAGCCTCGCTGTACGATGGTGGAAGCCTTTGACAGGTAACTATTTTGCACCATCAGAAATTCCTGGGAATCTGGCTGGGTGCCGTGGCTCACGCCTGTAATTCCAGCACTTTAAGAGGCCGAGGCAGGTGGATCACTTGAGGCTAAGAGTTCAAGACCAGCCTGGCCAACATGGCAAAACGCAAAAATACAAAAAAATACAAAAATTAGCTGGGTGTGGTAGCACATGCCTATAATCCCAACTACTGTAGTGGCTGAGGCATGAGAATCGCTTGAACCCAGGAGGCGGAGGCAGGCTGCAGTGAGCCGAGGTCATGCCACTGCACTTCAGCCTAGGCAACAGAGTCAGACCCTGTCTACAAAAAAAAAAAAAAAAAAAGGAAAAAAGGAAATTTCTAGGAATCTGAGTGCTTTGAATGTGTAGTCAGAGCACTTGGATCTGGCCTACAACCTTGGAGTCTGTCAGAGTTCACTAGCCCTGCCCTAAGCCAGTTCTTGGCCTTCACTTGCCTTCTTCACTGGGATCAGGGGTCCTGCCTTTCTCTTTCCTTTGTGCTCACAGTCCTCGAACACTTGAATGGTGCCCTTTCTCTCTTCCTAGCTGGGCCCTGTGCTGCCCAGCCATTCTCTTGTGCATCCTCAGTCAGTATCCCAATTCCCCAGAGTGTCTAATCCAGATGATCATTTTTCAAGCACCTAACCCCATTGCTGCCTTCCTTCTTACTTCACAAGGCAATGTGAACTCTGCTAACTTCCACGTTCTTCCTTGACTTGCAGACTTTTCCACATTTCTTCCCTGTCTACTCTCATCTCGGAGGAGGTGAGAAATGGTGGCCCTGTCTAAGGCTGTGATCTGGATGCTTCCCTTCCTCCTTCTCCCCCCAGCCCAGCTCCCTCTACCCCTCTCTTCCCCACCTCTCAGTTAGCTTATCTTTCTCCTTGATTTTCTTTTTTCTATTTCTTTTCTTTCTTTTTTTTTTTTTGAGACAGAATCTCACTCTGTTACCCAGGCTGGAGTGCAGTGGTGTGATCACAGCTCATTGCAGCGTTGCCCTCCTGGGATCAGGTGATCTTCCCACCTCCCCACTGAGTAGTTAGGACCACAGGCGCATACCACCACAACCAGCTAAGTTTTATTTTTTGTGGAGATGGGGTCTTGCTGTGTTGCTCAGGCTGATCTCAAACTTCTGGGCTCAAGCAATTCTCCCACCCCAGCCTCCTAAATTGCTGGGATTACAAGTGTGAGCCACTGCCCCATCTGTCCTTGATTTCTACTGAAGTTTTCCCTTCAGCACATGAACACAGTTTACCCATCTCACAGAATAACCTTTTCTTGACCTCAACTCCCTTGTAACTGGTTGTCTCTTTGACTCTGCAGCCATGCTTCTTTGATGAATCAGCCCCATTCACTGTTTCTCCCTCTTCACCTCCCCTTCACTCCTTTGCCCACTGCAGTCCTGATTCCTGACTATCACTTCACAATTTTATCCTCTAAGATCCCAGTTATTAAGCCATGAACACTGTTAGGCCCCTAATGTCCTTGACCCTGCTACACTATTAAAGACTCAAAGCTTTTGTGCCAGTGTCTTCCTGCCTTAATTTGTTTTTCTACTTTCCTTGCCATTCCTCACCAGCTTATTTGTGGATTCACCTACTTCCACCACTTAACTGTTGGCTGGTGGGCTGAGCAGTAATCCAAGCACTTTGGGAGGCCAAGGCAGGAGAATTGCTTGAGGCCAGGAGTTAAAGACTAGCCTGGGCAATATAGCAAGACCCCATTGCTACAAAAAATTAAAAAACAAAAAACTAGCTGGGCATGGTGGCACACTCTGTAGTCCCAGCTACTTGGGAGACTGAGATGGGGGGATTGCTTGAGCCCAGGAGTTTGAGGCTTCAGTGAGTTATGATTGCACCACCACACTCCAGCCTGGACAATGGAGCATGACCCTATCTTTTTTTATTTCTTTCTTTTTGAGACAGAGTCTTACTCTGTCGCTTAGGCTAGAGTGCAATGGCACGATCTCGGCTTACTGCAACCTCCACCTCTCAGGTTCAAGTGATTCTCCTGCCTCAGTCTCTCGAGTAGCTGGGATTACAGGTGCATGCTACCACGCCCGGCTTATTTTTGTATATTTAGTGGAGACATGGTTTCACCATCTTGGCTAGGCTGGTCTCGAACACCTGACCTCAGGTGATCTACCCGCCTTGGCCTCCCAAAGTGCTGGGATTACAGGCGTGAGCCACCACGCCTGGCTGACCCTATCTCTTTAAAAACAACAACAACAAAAAAACCACATTGACTGCTTCTAAAGGTTCTCTGTCTAGTCCCAGACCTCTCCCAAGCAGCATATGTGTTATTCCAGTAACCTGCTGTGCATACTCAGTGTGATCATCACTCTCCTTCACCCCAAACCTGCCTTATCTTCCCGTCTTAGTGTGTTGTGTGTTGCTAGAAGAGAATACCTGAGGCTGGATAATTTACAAAGAAAAGAGGCTTGTTTAGCTCACAGTGCTGCAGGCTGGGATGCTCAAGGGCATGGCACTGGCTTCTGGCAAGACTTTCGTGCTGCCTCATAACATGGTGGAAGGTCCAAGGGACAGTGAACATGTGCAGAGTGGCAAAACCCAGAGGGCATCCTTGCTTTACATCAACCCACTCTCACTGGAGCTAATCCATTCCCAAGAGAAGCACTCATTCTCTTCTCCAGGTGGCATTAATCTGTTTCTGAGTGATCCACCCCAATGATCCAAACACCTTCTACTAGGCCTCACCTCCCAGTGCTGCTGTGCTGGTGATTAAACTTTTTTTTTTTCCTTCTTGAGACGGAGTTTTGCTCTTGTCGCCCAGGCTGGAGTCCAATGGCGTGATCTCGGCTCACTGCAACTTCCGCCTCCCAGGTTAAAGCGATTCTCCTGCCTCAGCCTCCCGAGTAGCTGGGTTTATAGGCACCTGCCACCATGCCCAGCTAATTTTTGTATTTTTAGTAGAGACGGGGTTTCACCGTGTTGGCCAGACTGGTCTTGAACTCCTGGCCTCAGGTGATCCGCCCACCTTGGCCTCCCAAAGTGCTGGGATTACAGGTGTGAGCCACCGCGCCCGACTTCTTGGTAGTTATACTTCAACATGAGTTTTGATATGGACAAGCCTCATCCAAACCATAGCACTGCCTTTTCTCATTCTTTATTCTGGTCAGATGTACTCCCATGCATGCGGCTGTACAAGCCATAAACGTGGGACTCTCCTAGGCCCCAGTGTGATGGGATGTACCCTGACCACGCTAGGCAGAGGTTTCAAACTGACCAAATCTGCCCACAGATGAGCTTTGTGTGCCCAGCATGGTATTCTGTTCGGTTTTTAATTTCATTTCATTGCTGATATTTAAAAACCTGGATTTCTAGCTTTTCTTGAAAAATCACAAGGTCTAGCTGCACTGAGACCAATTTTTTACAGGGGGTTATAGGCCAGAGTTCCCCTCAGCTGGCCGTGTACCGCCCGGTTCCATACACCATGAGGTTGTGTTCGTGTTGTGTTCGTGTGTGCTCCCTGCCCTCCTGATCAGGTCCCAGCAGGCTCTATGTGATTGTGCCCCTGCCCACACAGTACTCCAACCTCAGTTTCTTCACTCTGCACTGCAGTTCAGCCTCAACATGCTGGACTCCTTTCTGTCTGAAGGCAATCCTTGTGCTGTTCCTTCTGCCCAGAATATTCTGCCCACAAATCTTCACATCGCCACATCATTCAGGCTTCAACCTGACTCTTCTGGAAGTGTCCCCCATTGCCCAGACAGCATCGTAGTACTCTTTATGGCACCAAAAATGGTTTTTAAGTGTTTGTTTATGTCACTATTTCCTCACTAGACTATACATTGCTCGAAGGCAGGGACTCCATCCTTCTTGTTCACTGCTCCGTCTCTTAGTTCTATAATATGCTGGCACAAAGCTGGCTTCTAGAAATACACGTTTGAAGTTGTAACCCCTGACCCACGTTATGGAATCTGAACTCCCCAGCACGGCATCAGAGGGCCATTGGGGATGTAGACGCTGCTGGCCTCTCGAGCTTTCCTTCTGCTTTTTGCTGGGTATCACACTCCAGACTTTGTAGCCATGCTGCACCTCTTACCTCCAGGAGCAGGTGTGCTTCTTCGTGCCTCTATAACCATGCAGCTTCTGTGTCCTTCCTCTTCTCTCTCTCATCCACCCAGCTCACTGCTAATACAAGAGTCACCTCCTTGCCTGGTGCGCTGGCTCACACCTGTAATCCCAGCCCTTTAGGAGGCTGAGTGGGGGGTGGATCACTTGAGGCCAGGAGTTCGAGATCAGCCTGGCCAACATGGCAAAACCCCATATAGGCAAGTGCCTATAATCCCAGCTACTAAGGAGGCTGAGACAGGAGAATCACTTGAGCTCTGGAGGCAGAGGTTGCGGCGAGCCGAGATAGCGCCACTGCACTCCAGCCTGGGCGACAGAGGAAACTCTGTCTCAAAAAAAAAAAAAGGTCATCTCCATGAGGGGTTTTCCCTAATCCCTGTGCACACACTCTTGTTTATACACGCATATTTGAATTAGGGCTCCTCATCTATGCCATCAACAACTAGAGCCTCTTTCTGTCAGAGAAGTTATGACCTCATACTAGAATTGTTCATTTTACGTTTTTTTCTCCTTCAGTAGCCTGTGAGCTCCTTGAAGGTAGAAACTATTTTTATTTGTCTTGGTATACTGGTGTACTTTGCATGGTACTTCATTGGCATTTGATAACCTGTAAGATGACCATAGTCAGCAAATTAAAACTAGCAGGAGTCATCGAATCAGCTAATTGGCAGTAATTAACAGAAACATAGGGATCATGACAGTGAAGGATAGTAAACTAGTCAGAGTAATGGTGTTTTAAAAGCAGCAAACCAGTGCCCCTGTTTTCAAACGTTTTTTCCCCCAACTGACCTCTTACAATTTAACTTAATGAGCCTGTTTTGAGAACAAAAGAGCATAGGTCCTAAGTTCGTGGAATTCAGATACATAAAGTGAACTCTCTGTCATGTATATTCACAACCTAACATTCTTTTTGAAGATGGACTATATGGGCTTCTGTGACTTAGGCAAAATGCTGATTTCAGGTCTCAATGTGAAGAAAGATGCAGTTAAGTTAAAACAGCCTCTTTTTTCCTTTGTACCTACTTAGTTGTAGAAGTAAAGTCATCTGGTGTGGGGAAGAAGGAAGGAAAACTGTCAGACTGAGTTACTGAGTGGGGGGTGCTGCAGAAGGACCTCGTGACCAGGTATCTGTAAATCCTGGGGCTGAAAAGAGTGGATGTTGGTTCCCAATAAATAGGATTGGTAGCCTGTGAGCTTTTCTACGTGGACCCTTGGTGACTCCTTCATCTGGGAAAAGGGGATCCTCTACCTTAGGCCATTTCCTGCTGATATAGCAGAATACCACAAACTGGTTAATTTAGAAAGAACAGAAGTCTGTTTGGTTCATGGTTCAAGGGGCTGTAAAGTCCAAGAGCATGGCACCAGCATCTGGCAAGGACGTCCCACTCCTGAGATAACTAACCCACTCCCACGATAAATGCATTAATGTATTCATGAGGGCAGAGCAGAACTCTCATGGCCTAATCACCTCTTAAAGGTTCTTCCTCTTACTACTGTTACAATGGAAATGAAGTTTCTAACACATGAACTTTCGGAGGACACATTCAAACTTGAGTCTTCTCCAGTTGAGTAACTTGATGCCAAGGAGCGAATGAGGGATGGGTTCTCCAGCAGCACATCCTTGTGGGATCTCCCAGCTGCAGGGCCAGGGCTTGGACTCTGAGAATGGATGAATGGAGTAGGTTAATTTGCTCAAGATGTTAGATTGAGCAGGCCAGGCACTGTGGTGGAGTCTCCATCATCAGTGATGGGGAATGCCCAGTAAGGACTGTTAGATGTCAGCATAGAAATGAGTCTTCTCACTTGGGCTGTCCTCACATGCCTTGCTCGAAAGTGGTTTTGGCCTCTTTTGGTGCATTCTTTCTCACATGTCAATTTAGTAGAAGGAACGAATGATTTGTGCAAGGTCTGGCCTTCAACAGTGAAGTCAAAATGAGACTGCAGGTCCACTGATTGCACCGTTCAGGGCTTTTGACTCTGAAGATTATTTTATCAGTCCAGCTCACTAGCCTAGTTCATTTACTTAACAAATACACACAGAGCCCCTATTATCACCCAAATTCATTATTCTAGGCACTACGGATATCCTGCTGAACAGGTTGACAATGTGCCTGCTCTTATATTTGAATGAGGGAAACTGACAAGAAACTTGGCACACACACAAAAATATATATATAGTCATTTCTGAGAGTGCTAAGTGCTACGAAGAATATGGAAATTGTGGGGGTGGGGCTGGAACTCTAGTTGGCATTTTCTGGAAAGGCTGAGGAGTTGACAACTGAGCTGTGACCTGAATGATAAGAAGAAATCAGTCACCTGAAGACCTGGAGGAGAAGCAGCTAGGCCGAGGAAACAGCAAGGGCAGCACCCCTGAGGCTTGTCTTAGGGATAGGAAGCCTCCTGTGAGTGAGGGGCAGAGCCGTGGAGGATGAGATGAGCAAGGCAGGGAGGGCTGGGCCTTGGAGAGCCTTCCAGGAGGACCAGGAGGAGGAGTTGGATTTGGCCTGAGCACTTTGGCAAGCCCTGAAGGACTTTCAGCAAGGAAATAAGATTGGCCCTGTTCCTTCAGCACACTATACTCCTTTTTGTCTTTTTTAGCACACTACACTTCTAAGACTGAAAACTTGCTTAGCTTAATTTTGGGATCTTGTGAACTCCTAGGAAGAAGCAGAAAGTAAGGATTCTATACATTTCTTTTTCATATCTCTGTTTACCTAAAATCAGTTAAACTTATTTCTTCATGCGATTGTTTCTGATTTGCAGGTGGGGGAAGAAACTGATCATCGTTGCCTCCCAGGCCATGCGGTACAGGGCCTTGATAGGCCAGGAAGGGGATCCGGACCTGAAGTTGCCCGACTTCTCCTACTGCATCCTGGAACGGCTAGGCCGGTCCAGGTGGCAAGGGGAGCTCCAGCGAGACCTTCACACCACTGCTTTCAAGTAAGTGGGAGGATTTGCTTCTCTGCTTTAAATTATACATCATTGCAACCTGAACCCCAAACGCAGGGGCCTGCTGCGGTATCTTCCCCGAGGCATGGCTTTTTGTTTCAAGGCCGTGGTCGCACAGTGACTGTTTTCTTAGGTTGGCTGGACAGGAGGTTTGTGTCTCTGGTGTTTTATGTCCAAATGAGAGATTCTATACGTTGATAAAGCTACCAGCAAAGCAAATGACATGGCTCTTCTTCTCCTCCAGGGTTGATGCTGGGAAGCTGCACTATCACAGAAAAATTTTGAACAAAAACGGGCTGATTACAATGCAGTCCCATGTGATTCGATTACCCACTGGAGCCCAGCAACACTCAATCCTCCTCCTACTGAACCGGTTTCATGTGGACAGGTATGGTTTGTAGTGATCAAAATGTTAGGTTTTTTAGTTGCAGCCATGTGTAGTATGCTTTAAAAATCGTAGGGGCAGCTGGGTATGGTGGCTCATACCTGTAATCCTAGCACTTTGGGAGACTGCAGTGGGAGAACCGCTTGAGGCCAAGAGTTCCAGACCAGCCTGGGCAATATACCAAGACCACAACTTTATAAAAATAAAAAATTAGCTGGGTGTGGTGGTGCACACCTGTAGTCCCAACTACTCAGGAGGCTGAGGTTGGAGGATCGCTTGTGCCCAGAATTTGAGCCTGCAGTGAGCCATGATTGCACTGCTATACTCCAGCCTGGGTGACAGGGCGAAACCCTGTGTCTTAAAAAACAACAATAATAATAGAAGCCAAATTAGAATATCACTATAGCTTTTTAAAAAATGATATTTGTTATCTGTGTGTGTGTGTGTGTGTGTGTGTGTGTGTGTGAAAATAAGTCCTGGTTGTTTAGAGAACCGGAAAACTATACAGAAAAGAAGGAAAAATAAATCTGTAACTTCACAGCCAACAATAGGAACCATTAACATTTTGGTGACATTTTGGGGAGATGTAAAAATAAAAGTGAGTCAGATTTGATTTGTTGTGGTCGCAGGATTGTAGTTGAATTATGTCAGTTTCAAATAGGATGTTTTGCAGCACTCAACCATAATAACCTATATGGACAAGATGGCAAGGTTCTGCTAAGCAATAACAATGTGTGATATTGCTATTTTAGCGGGATATTGTCCAGATGATACAGCAAACTAGTTAAATGTGCACATTCCCTTCTGAGGACCAGGGAGGCTGGGGGAGTGAGTAGGTTATCTCTGACTTCTTCATCCTTGCCATTGGGGTGGCTAATTACCTGGCATAGGAATGAGGGACAGAAAAGTTTCAGCACTCTGCAGAGGTCTCAGCCCACACTGCACAAACTCATGCCCTTTTTTATGGGAGGGGCAGAAGCCAGGATAAGAAAAGTTCAAGCTGGTGCAGGGCCTGGGAAGAGCAGCCCTTGGCTGAGGAAGCCCTGAGCCCCTTAGCACCTGGCCAGCAGCTCTCTGGGGTGGAGGTAGGCAGCAATGAGGGATAGTGGGGAGGGGAGGTGCATCCTCCAAAAGCGGGGAGAATGATTACATGTAAATGTTAAAGTTTACAGTGCACATGGGTTGGCCTAAAGAAAGTGCTTGATGCATGTGTGTAGACTCTTTATTGACTGTGGATCTCCAGGGGTGAAAATCATCATTGCTGCATCTCTGTCAAATGTCCGCCTCCCGGATTCAAGCCATTCTCCTGCCTCAGCCTCCCGAGTAGCTGGGACTGCAGGCACCTGCCACCATACCCGGCTAA
Source organism: Macaca mulatta (assembly GCF_049350105.2). NCBI lineage: Eukaryota > Metazoa > Chordata > Mammalia > Primates > Cercopithecidae > Macaca > Macaca mulatta. The sequence goes on along the minus strand of NC_133425.1, from coordinate 27,081,111 downwards.
TTTTTGTATTTTTAGTAGAGACGGGGTTTTGCCATGTTGGCCAGGCTGGTCTCGAACTCCTTACCTCAAGTGATCTACCCACCTTGGCCTCCCAAAGTGCTGGGATTGCAGGCGTGAGCCACCGTGCCCAGCTACATATAACTCTTGACTCCCCAAAAACTTAACTACTGATAGTCTACTGTTGATCAGAAACCTTACCAATAATATAAAGTTAATTAACACATGTTTTGTTCCATGTGTTATACTGTTCTTGTATTATTGCAATAAAGTAAACTAGAGAAAAAATGTTATTTAGAAACTACATTTACAATACTGTACCGTATTTATTGATACCATAAGTTTACATTGTCCATTAACAAGACAAATTGTCTGAAATGGCGGGCAGCCGCAGCTGCAGACCTCACTCTACAGCACACGTCAAGCAATTTAACTTTTCCTTGAAGTGTCATGACTTTTTGGGAGCTTCTTGGGAGCATTTCCAGCATCACTAGTGGCCCTTTGTATGGGTCCCATGGTGTCAGTCAAGGTTTATGGTATTGCACTAAACACAAGGAAAAATACGTGAGAACTGCAAGAGATCACCTTTTTTTTTTTTTGAGACGGAGTTTTGCTCTTGTTGCCCAGGCTGGAGTGCAATGGCGTGATCTCTGCTCACCATAACCTCTGCCTCCAGGGATCAAGCGATGCGCCACCACGCCCAGCTAATTTTGTGTTTTGAGTAGAGACGGGGTTTCTCCATGTTGGTCAGGCTGCTCTCGAACTCCTGACCTCAGAAGAGATCACTTTTTACTGCAATAAGTAATTTACTAGAGAGGAACTGCTCACACAGAGATGATGAGCATCACATTTTTTTAAGAGAGTCTTGCTCGGTTGCCTAGGCTGGAGTGCAGTGGCACGATCTCGGCTCATTGCAGCCTTCACCTCCTGGGTTCAAGCAATTCTACTGCCTCAACCTCCCAAGTAGCTGGTACTACAAGCTTGTGCCACCACGCCTGGCTAATTTTAGTAGAGACGGGGTTTCACAATGTTGGTCAGGCTGGTCTCGAACTCCTGACCTCAGGTGATCTGCCCACCTCAGCCGCCCAAAGTGCTAGGATTACAGGCATGAGCCACCGCATCCGGCCTGTCATGGCATTTTTAAGCCAATACTCACAACACTTAAGCTTGCCACAATAGTAACAGTAGGTGGCTACGAAGTTATTAACAGTAGTACACTGTTGTATTACAGTTAATTTTATGCAGGTTTGATTTCATCCCACATCTTCATGTTTGTTTACATTTCCTCCACTGCAAATGGCACCATGTAGGGTCTGTAAATGGTTGCGTAAGTTTTGATTAGCTTTTTATAATAGATTTGTGTATATTTTATGGTAATGAATGATAAAATAGACTAGTATCCACATATATTATGCATTAATGACATACCTTTTTCTTAATCTTTTCAATATTTCTAATGTTATACAGTTTGAGTTTTCTCAAACTGTCACAAATCTCCAAAAATTCTAATATATATATTTTCTAATATTTTTTCAATAAATATGAAAAAAAAAACTGCGTATAAGCGGACCCGACCAGTTCAAACCCATGTTATCCAAGAGCCAACTGTACAGTATTAGAGAGAAGCATCTTTTATGAATTCACATTTTAATTGGGTTATACTATCTATTGATTTAAGTAACTGTCTCACCAAACTCTTCACTTGTGTATAACCTGTGCTCTGCCAAGAACACAGGGTGGCAGCTGTGGCGTAGGAGAGAGAACACTGGATCAAGTCAAGATCTGTATTTCCATCTTTGCCCCTCACCTGGGCAGTCACTTGATCTCTTTGAACCACCACTGCCTCTTGTATTAAATGGCTGTGACACAGTGCCTCCTATGCAGAGTGGCTCATATGCATTAACCATCTGTTCCTCCATTTATTCTTTCATTCATTGAGAGGCAGTACAGATGGGGAAGTGGGTACAGTCACTGGATCCCATACGTGTGCTCTCTCTCCCCCTAGGACTGTAAGTCAAGCCAAGCTATTGTCTAGCCGAACTGGCTACAAGATTTCTCCCTGCACCCCTCCCTGAACTCCCCCTAGACTTACACAGTCAAGGGCCCTCAGTGTTTTTAAATAGCTTCCTTTGCTGGCCGTTAGCTTGGAAGCATTGATCATGACATCCGCTTCACAGTAGGAATGAGATGGAAGGTGGCCTCTGCCACGCCAGTGTAGTCAGGAGCAGGAACCGGAGCCTCAGAATCAGAGTGGCGTCCCAGTGAGTAAGGAGAGGACTGGATTTAGAGAAAGAAGACCTAGGTTTGTGTCTCCAGCCTGAACTTCAGTAAAGCCTGTTAACTTTGTAGAATAACCCCCATCCTTCCTCACCAAGTGATCTGTTTTTTGTTTTTCTTTGAGACGGAGTCTCGCTCTGTCACCCAGGCTGGAATGCAGTGGTGCGATCTTGGCTCACTGCAACCCCCACCTCCCGGATTCAGGCGATTCTCCTGCCTCAGCCTCCCAGGTAGCTGGGATTACAGGTGCCTGCCACCACGTCTGACTAATTTTTGTATTTTTAGTAGAGACGGGGTTTCACCATGTTGGCCAGGCTGGTCTCGAACTCCTGACCTCCAGAGATCTGCCTATCTCAGCCTCCCAAAGTGCTGAGATTTTTGCCCGGCCCCTCACCAAGTGATTTGTAAGAAGATATGTGTGATACTTCCTAAACTTAAAAGTATTGTAAAAATGAAAGATGTTTTACAGAGTCATGTCATGCAAGTTTTAGTCCTAGAGTCTAGTCTATACGTTGCCTCTAGAAAGGTGGCCTTAGATATGACAGAACCTCTCACAGCCACAGTCTCTCCACCTGTAGAAGGTAGGAGTTGGGCTGGATGATCTTTGAGACCTAAAAGATTCTGTCATTTATTGTCAAATGATTAAGTCAAGTCTTGCTTTGTCATCTTTAAGAAACAGGCAGTAAATATTGACTTCAGCCACAGGTTTGAAAAAACGAATCGCTCGGTGTTTCTTGCAGGAGGAGCAAATACGACATCCTCATGGAGAAGCTTTCAGGCATGCTGAGCACACGAACTAACTGTATAGAGACGCTGGGAAAGCTGAGGGAAGAACTGGTGAGCCTGGGGTTTCCCATGGGCGGGGCTGGGTGTGATCTGTACCATAGCCGGGAGGTCTTGTCAGGCGTAGATGAATGATTTGCAACCCAACGCCCTATTCTGGATTTGATGCAAATGAGATTTTCCTTTGTTTGTTGTTTTTTTCTTTTCTTTTTTGAGGCAGAGTCTCTCGCTCTGTTGCCCTGGTTGGAGTACGGACTGTGTCCTTCCCGGGTTCAAGCGATTCTCCTGCCTCAGCCTCCTGAGTAGCTGGGATTACAGGTGCCGGCCACCATGCCCTGCTGATTTTTGTATCTTTATTAGAGACAGGGTTTCACCATGTTGGCCAAGCTGGTCTTGAACCCCTGACCTCAAGTGATGCTTATGTCTCAGCTTCCCAAAGTACTGGGATTACAGGAGTGAGCCACCGCGCCCAGCTGTTTTTTAGAATGAGAGAGTCCTTTGTCCTTCATTTAAATTCTTGCCTTTGCCTGACTTCTATTTTTCCCCTGGAGTTTTCTAGGACCTATTATCAAAGTTCAGACGGAATAGGAAAACGTGGCATTTAGGTTTACTTCTGTAATCAAGCTTGTGATCTTGTTCCCAGTGGTTTTGTACTGAAATAGCAGAGTGGCTGTCCTGAGGGGGAGGGGAGAGGATGCAGGGAGGAAGGCAGCTGTTGACCTGCTTTGTCTTTGGGCCCCAGAGCAGAGGCTGTGGTGAAGGGAGCGTGAGAGGGAGAAAGGCGGAGGGGTGCTGCTTCCAATCTGACTAGAAGGTTTCAGTGCAAGTCAGGAAAGAGCCAACGTTGGAGATGGAAGGAAAACAAGATTGCCCTGCGTGTGAAACCAGAACTTAAAACTGAACATTTGAAGTCAAGCTCTTTGGTGACTAGTAATTAGTCCCCTAATGAGTGGTCTTCAGTCTGACCACAGGCACCAGGACAGTCCTTGTTCTTTTCCCGCATTGCATCGGTGGAGTTGTAGTCTCTGATTTCATTGTTCACAGGGAAAGGAGGTATCTTCCGCATTGCTAGATTCGCTGTCTGCCTCAGCCTCTTTAAAGCAGTGGTTACAGTCTGGAGGCTTGTGGGCCAGACTTGGTCTGTTAAAAATCAATTTGACCTAGCATTTTTTAAGAAATTGAGACTTTCCATAAAAATCTAGGTTTCCAATCTGTCTCGAGAACTGAGAAGCCTGGGTCTGCCCTCTCTCCTGACAGCAGTTAGCTGGAACTAGTTGTGCACTGGCTGGGTCCCCTGCAGTCCACCTGCTTTCTGTCACCTCTCAGACACGAGGCAGGGAGGCAGGGCTCTTTGTCATTCCCTGAGCACTGCTGTTTGTGATAGGGGAGAAGTGTTTTGCTTCTGTGTGTCTGAGTTTATCAGAGTAGAAAATCAAAGATAGATGGAGAAGACCTCTCAGGAAACCCTGGCAGAAACTAAGGAACTTCCTACCGGCTTAATAAACAAATAACTGGCCACTGTGTAGATTGATGTTGCTTGTCCAGCCCATGCAGACTCTGGAGATTGAAACCCTCCCTCCTACTAAGTCACTCAGGGGCAGGGAGACAGGGCTAGTCTGGTTTCAGGTCAACCCTGTGGTCTGTGTTAGCAGCAAGCCTTGACTGTTACTGGACAGCCTTTCACTTATTCATTCAACAAATACTTCAGGGAGTGTGTATGCTGAGTTAGAACTGTGTTCCACAATAAGATGGTGAAAGTTAGCCAGGATGACAACAGGTCTCACACTGTCATGGAGCTGTCTAACCAGAAGGGTAGGCGTGTGAACACATACCTGGAAGGATGTAGCCGAGCCAGTAGCGGGAGAGGGGTGCTTTCTTTAGAGAACTAGGGAAGGCCTCATAGAGCTGTGCCAAAAGCAGAGTTGAGCTGGGCTTTTCCCCCACACAGAGGGAAAGTGGCATTTGACGGAAAGGAGAAGAGCTGGTGCAAAGGCATGAGTTGTGGAAGGCCATGTAACATGCTTAGAAGTGGGCAGTAATCCAGAGGGCAGCCGGCACATTGTGTGACTGGATAGGAAGGTAGGGGCCGGATCAGAAAGGACTGGAGTGCTGGCTGAGGAGTGGGGACTTTAGCCTTGAAACTTTAGCCTTATGCACTGCTGCTGGCCGTGTAGAAATGAAGAAGTTCTTAGCCAGGGGTGGTGGTATGCACCAGTCCAGCTACTTGGGAAACTGAGACAAGAGAATCTCTTGAGCCTGGGAGGTGGAGGTTGCAGTCTAGGCAGATGAGCTGGTAGAGGGAAGGGGATGGGAAGAAGGTGGCGAGGTTGTGGCCATGAGGGCTGGAATTGTTTGAGAAACATTTTGGAGCTGGAACTAACAGGACGTGGTGAGTGCCTGCACTGGGATGTAGAGGTGACTTGAAGAAAGAGGATCTCAAGATGAAGCCAGTGCATTTGCTGGAGTGGCTGCTGCTCACCGAGGCAGCGCAAAGGCAGGCTTGTGAGGCAGGGATCACAAATGCTTGCTCACTGCGAGCCCCCACGATGAAGACAGTGCCTGGCCCCCTGTAGATGCTCAGTAAATATTTGCTGAATGAGAGTTGAATAAATAGAGAGGTCAGAAAGAGGAGCAGATTTGGGTGAAGAGGAGGCACAGGACAAATCTGAGTTTTGGACATATTGGGTATGAAGATCTTCTATGACTTTCCCCTGGTGATGTCTAGTCAACAGCTGGAAATTGGGGTCACAGAGAGCTGAGCAGGATTCAGTGAAAATTAGCCTATAGATGAAGCTGAGGCCATGAATATGGATGCTGCCTTTGGGGGAGATTTGGTACGAAGACTCACTGCCTCTTTCTCTTTTTGCTGGCCAGATTGTGTGAGTCGTTGATGGCAGCCCCTCAGAAGGAAAGACTACATCATCCTTCCCCTCTTAGGATGGTCCAGGGCTTAGTGCCATATGTCAAGGGCTGGGATCTGATGGATGAGTTTCCATGGGGTCTTTTTATGGTGCTGGGGGCACGGCTAGATTAACGATAGATGCCATGTACAAGCCAGTGGCTTTGAATGAGCCATATGTGAGTCATCTGTATTGTTTTGATAGCCATATGTTCTGCCACCCAAGGGCTGGAGTGCTGGTTAGCCTGGGGGTAACCACACATATGTGGTGGCAGCAGCCCACAGACATTTGCTCCCTGTCTCTCCCCAGAGTGTAAGAGGAAACCTGTAAGACTCAGCAAACAGCTCTCAGTCACGAATGCCTCCTGCTGTTCGCTCCTTCACTGGGAGCAGTGGTGACCTGCCTTACTCCTCCAGGGACTGCAAAATCACATGGCAGCAGTGCCCAGGAGGGTGATACCCACAAGCAAAATGGACCATGTGTAAAATAAGTTTTTGATATAATATAGGTTTAAGAAATTAACTTTCCTCTAACTACCATTAGGGAAAATCAGCACAAAAATGATGATAAATGGCAACTGACCTTCAGTTTCATTGTTGGAGGCTCTGATGGGGGAGCGCAAAGGCTGTGACCCCCTGGAGACGCGTGGGCCCCGCTGAAGAGCAGCTGATCGAGGCTCCTGTTCACTGTGTTTTTTTTTTTTTTTTTTTTTGAGACGGAGTCTCGCTCTGTCGCCCAGGCTGGAGTGCAGTGGCCGGATCTCAGCTCACTGCAAGCTCCGCCTGTGAAGCTACAGTCCTAGCATTGGCTGCCAGATCTTAGCCTTTCAAGAGAAGCCAGAATCTAGGTCTTTTTTTATGTGAAATCACTCACTTTTCAATTTTGGCAAGTAAATTACTTTCTTGAAGAAAAACATTGTATCAATTTTAAAAGCAAGGCCTGCACTGGAGGCTGCTGTTGGTCGCCCCTGCAGGGGAGATGTTCCTAGGATCATTTTGGTTTTCAGCCTTGCAAAAATAGGAGTGATGAGATGGAAATACCCATTATTATTCTGTTGTAACTTCACAGACCACATGTAAATTTTTACAATTTTTTTTCTTTTTCTTTTTTTTTTTTTTTTTTTAAACAGAGTCTCACTCTGTCACCCAGGCTGGAGTGCAGTGGTACGATCTCGGCCCACTGCAACCTCCACCTCCCAAGTTCAAGCAGTTCTCACCCTCAACCTCCTGAGTAGCTGGGATTACAGGCACATGCCACCGCACCCAGCTAATGTTTCTATTTTTAGTAGAGACAGGGTTTCGGCATGTTGGCCAGGCTGGTCCAAACTCCTGGCCTTAAGTGATCTGCCCGCCTCAGCCTCCCAAAGCACTGGGATTACAGGTGTCAGCCACTGCAGCCAGCCTATAGCATTTTTTAACCTATTTTTTTCTCCTTTCTTTTTCTCTACTGCCTTTGAGGGACAGGGGTGTGTGTCTGTGTGTGTGTGTTTGTATTAGTAATACGCTTACATGGTTAAAAAATCAAAACAACATGAAAAGGTATCAAATGAAGTCTTCAGTCTCCACGCCTCCACTCCCGCCTGCCTCATTCCCACCCCTGCATACCCTTCCAGGATCTGGCGAAGTGCATCTCTTTCCCCCCTCTAATCAAAAGGTAGAATCGTTTATATCCTGCTCTGGACCTTGTTTTGGTCCCTTGACAAGGTAGCTTGGCAGGCTTTCCTCGTTAGTACCTCAAGATAATCAATTAATTCAGGTCCTGAACTTGTGTTCATTTACATGACTTTCTAGTCATTTCAGACATCTTGCTGTGTCTAATAGTAGCCTTTAAATTGTGTTTTGGCAGGGGCTGTGTGAAAGGACATTTAAGCGTCTGTACCAGTATATGCTGAACGCTGGCCTAGCCAAGGTGGTGTCTCTTCGCTTGCAAGAGATCCACCCTGAATGCGGACCTTGTAAGACGAAGAAAGGTAACGCAGAGTCTCAGCTTCTGTTCCCTTGGCTGGCTGGCTCTGACTTCTCTCTTCTAAGCTTCAGCCTCTCTCTCCGATCACATTCTGCCTTGCGGCATAACGATTTCACATGTTTATTCAACTCTATACCTCAGTGCCTGGCTCAGGACTGTCCGTATAAAAAGTGCCTAGAAAATGTTTGCTGAACAAACTTCCAGCAAACATCTCTGTAGTGTCCTCCAAAATCATACTTTTATGGTGCCAAATAAACAAGTTCATCTTTTCCTCCTTATACTAAGCCACTCTATTCTTTTTTTTTTTTTTTTTTTTTGAGGCAGAGTCTCGTTCTTGTCACCCAGGCTGGAGTGCAATGGTGCGATCTCTGCTCCCTGCAACTTCTGCCTTCTGACCTCAGGTGATCCACCCACCTTGGCCTCCTAAAGTGCTGGGATTGCAGGTGTGAGCCACCACGCTCAGCCTTTTTTTTTTTGAGACAGGATCTTTCTTTGTTGCTCAGGCTGGAGTGCAGTGGCGTCATCTCGGCTCACTGAAATCTCCGCTTCCTGGGCTCAGACGATACTCCCACCTCAGCCTCATCACACCCGACTAATTTTTGTATTTTTTTGTAGAGACAGAGTCTCGCTGTGTTGCCCAGGCTGGTCTCAAACTCCTGGACTCAAGTGATCCACCTGCGTCAGCCCTGCAAAGTGCTGGGATTACAGGCGTGGGCCACCACTCCCAGCCACTTGTCATTCTTTAGCCTGCCTTTGTGAAGTGCCTACTCTGTATTGCATGATCTTGTTATCTAGCCCTGTAAGGTTGGTAGCATTGTCACCATTTTATATGTAAGAAAATTAAAGTGAAGAGATGCTGAGTAACTTACAGAAGGTTAAACAATCAGTACTCAGCAGAGGCAGGATCTGAGCCTTCTAAGAAAGTTAACTTAAGGAACAGACTATGAAACTTTAAAAACCTTCCTTAGGCTGGGCACGGTGGCTCACGCCTATAATCCCAGCTCTTTGGGAGGCTGAGTGGGCGGATCACCTGAGGTCAGGAGTTGGAGACCAGCCTCGCTAACATGGTGAAACCCTGTTTCTGCTAAAAAGACAAAAAATTAGCCAGGCATGGTGGCGCATGCCTGTAATCCCAGCTACTCCAGAGGTTGAGACAGGAGAATCGCTTGAACCCGGGAGGTGGAGGTTGCAGTGAGCCGAGATCGCGCCATTGCACTCCAGCCTCCATTATATTTTTTTCCTAGACAGGGTCTGTCTCTGTTACCCAAGCTGGAGTGCAGTGGCACAACCATGGCTCACTGTAGCCTTGATCTCCCAGGCTCAAGCTAATCCTCCTGCCTTAGCCTCATGAGTAGCTGAGACTACAGGCACACTTTACCATGCTGGGCTAATTTATTTTTATTTTTAGTAGAGACAAAGTCTTGCTATCATGCCCAGGCTGGTCTTGAACTCCTGGGCTCAAGCGATCTCCTGCCTTGGCCTCTCAAAATGCTGGGATTATAGGCATGAGACACCAAGTCCAGTTATTTTTATCTATTCTTGATTTTTGTCCCATCCTTTTTACTCCTCCTGATTAACCAGAATCATTTTAAAAGCTGCGGGTCAGAGTTCTCAGTAAAAGGTGATAATTGGAATATACACATTTATCTGCACTCCACCCAAATTTCACCATAGTGATGAAAGGGATATAAGAGGAGTAAACCCTCAACTACAAAGAAAACAGGACAGGAAATGACAACAGCTAATTTTTGTATTTTTAGTAGAGACGGGGTTTCACCATTGGCCAGGCTGGTCTTGAATCCCTGACCTCAGGTGATCTGCCCCCCTCAGCCTCCCAAAGTGCTGGGATTACAGGCATGAGCCACTGCACTCATCCCTCAGTATTTGACTTTGAAGTCTAATGGCCTGAATGCCTAAAATACTCAGGGCCTGTGGAGCTAGTAATCATTTTTATTTCCTGTCCCGTTGGAAGAAAGATGTTAAGGAAAAGACAGAAGTAATTTATATTTAAAGTAAAGAGAAACTAAGGAGAAACCTCAGTTCCTTAAAGAACCTTTTTTGCTAGACAGGCAACTGTAGAGAAAGGCTTCTCCTGAGCCTAAGGTCCCTGGAAATTTAACCAAACTAACTTGAAACTAACACCTCACACCTGAATGGACTTGAGAGTAAGACAGCCCTGGGTTAGAATTCTCGTTCCGTCACTGTCTGGTAAGGTGACCTTTAGCAAGTGATTTGATCTCTGTATACCTCAGTTTCCTCACCTGAATTATCTAAGGGGTAGTAGTACCCGCTTTCCAGGATATTGTGAGACTTACAGGTGACAGGAGACATAGAGCAGGGCCATAGGCTCATGGCACACAGGCCCGATCTAGCCGTGTGTTTTGTTTGGCTCACAGTGTTTGTTTGTGTTGAATTTGTTGCTGGCATTTAAAAATCAGAAATTTTCACCTAAAAAGTCTGACTGTCAACTTCTCTGTAAAAATGCAATTAGGCAACATTGAACTTCATTCCTTTATTAGCAGTTGGCTAGGCAGAGGGAACTGCCCCATTTCAGAGGGGCTCACCTTCCCCTCTCACCATGGACACCTGCTTCCCACTGTGTAGCCTGCGGCCTGCTTCACACTGGGATGTCATTTGCCTGACCGTTGAAAGTAAGTTCATGCATAGGACCCATTGCCCAGTGAGTGGTTTCCATCATCTTGAGGCCTGGGGCTGGGACAAGAGGACTTTACAGAAGAAAGATCAGCATGACTTACAGCGCAGACAGTGGTGGCTTTGGCTCCTTGTGCTGGATTAAGGCAGCAGGCATCAAGATGGTGATGGTCAGGATGTTTAGATTGTCACATGCATGCACAAGGAGCCATTCTGATGGCTGGAGGGAAGTCTTTGCCCACACTGTCGCCCACCTCTCTGCTGCTGCGACTGGAAACCTGGGCTCATGGTGAGTCCTTCCCTCACTTCCATGGCACGCTGTAGCTCAGCTACTCATCTGTGTGAATTCTTTCCAGCTAACTCCTGAGCTCCTTCAGGGTGGTGACCGCACGCTTTTCATGCTTTATGTCCTTTCTAAAGGCTGTGCAGTGTCTGATTGAAACAGGGTAGGCGCTAAGCAGATGCTGAGCAAATTTAATTTAATTAAGTGCCACTTAAGTTACTTTCCACACGCAGGAGGCAAGAGATGAAGGCAGTTTTCAGGGTTTTTTTGCCTTGAGCTTTGTCTTTCCAGTTTGCAAAATTAACATAAAACCTTCCCTCTAAGGCATTATGGAGGAGACAAAGCTCAAATAATAAATAAAGATGATGTATTATTTCATTTAAATTTACAGATATACCTGGATCTAGTATATAAATTATTTCTAAAACTCCTTAACGAATTTGGATTTAGGCATCTTTCAAATGCATATTTCACTGCACAGAAGGCTTCAGTGATCTGTTTTGCAAAAAGCAAAAAAACTTTGGAAATGTAAACAGCCCCGCTGAACTGATCTGTTTTGCAAATTTGGATTATTTTCTTCAAGTGTTTACCAGTCATCCTGTGTTTATTAAATTGTGCTGAGAAAAGAAAGGGAGAGAAGTAGAAGTGAACTCAGCAGTCTGTCGGAAAATGATCACAGTTGGAAACAACTCACAGAAATTGTGCTCCCTGGGGCTAATGACTGAGGCGGTCAACTGGCTGGTTTTTCCAGGTTGTCACAAGCTCAGCATTGAAAGGACTGTGGGGTGAAGTAGCTGTGAATGAGATGGACTCTCTCCTCAGAGCTGTTGCCCCTGTGACTGTAAAAAAAAAAGTTCAGTAAGATTTCAGGACATGAGATCAGTATACAGAAGTCCATTGTGTTTCTATAGACCTGCCATGCACAATCTGAAAATGAAATTAAGAAAACAATTTTGTTCACGGTAATTTAGGAATAAATTTAACAAAAGAAGTACAAAACATATACTCTGTGAAAACTACAAAATGTTGCTGAAAGTTAAGATTTATGTAAATGGAAAACATCCCAGGTTCCTGGATCCAAAGACTTCACAGTATAACGAATCTACTGATTCCACACAGCCCGTGTGAGAATCCCAACTGACTCCTCCTCAGAAATTAACAGGCTGATTCTAAAATTCACAGGGAATGCAAAGGGACCCAGAGAGCTAAAACAATCCTGAAAAAGAAGAATAAAGTAGAACTCACACTTCCTGCTTTTTAAACTTACTGCAAAGCAATAGTAATGGAGACAGTGTGATACCGGCACAAGGGTAGACAGATAACCGAATAGAACTGAGAGTCCAGAAATAAACCACACATCTATGGTCAAATGATTCTCGGCAAAAGTGCCAAGCCCATTCGATGGGGAAGGTGTGGTCAGTCATGAAAGGCCATGACTGTGTGGTTCCATTTATAGGAAAGTCCATAATGGGGGAATCTGGAAGTAGATAGTGAGTGCTTAGGGCAGGGGTGCGGGGAGAGAGGAGCGAGAAAGGGTTTGAGATGATGAGAATGTTCTAGAATCGACTGGTGATGGATGCAGGGGCCTGTGAATATAGTAAGAAACCATTGACTTGTACAGATTAAATGGATGAATTGTGTGATATGCAAATTATATCTCAACAAAGCTATTAAAATTTTAAAAAGTAAATAATAACCAAGAAACCTAGCAGGGTATAGCAAATTAAAGTATGATAGTTAAAATGGCCAACAGGCACAGTTAAAAAGTTAAAGTAGGATTGATGTATACAAGCTAAGAAAAAAGAAATGAACCATATTAAGAATGATTAAAATGCAACAAATAAATCCAAAAGTTTAAAGGAACTTTGAAACCAAAAAACGAATTAAAAAGAATCAAGATTAGAAAAACAAAAAAGATAAAAGGTGAATATGAACAGAAAAAGAGCAGAAAAAGATTGTCAGAGATGTTAAAAGCCTAGAAAATTGATTATGCTGGAGGGAAAATGGTTAAAACAGTTAAAAAGTGATTAAAGAACACTAGCTTAAAAAATGAATAAGAGAAGTAAAAGAAAGACATGGTAATATGGCAGAAGCTCTGTTGAAAGCAAGAACTTTAAAGAGGGGTAAGAGCCCCAAGGGTGTGAATTTCTGGGCTGAGTAACTTCTGCTGAGTCCTAGACAGTTCTCTGGAAGGGACCCAGGCACCTGGGGAGCGCCCTTTGCCAGGAACTGGCCTCTTCCCTCCTCTTTGCTCTCCCCCAGGAGGGACCAGCCACTCAGTCCTGCAGACAGCAGGAGGCTTTGGCCTCCCTCAGCAGGGAAATGTGTTGTGTTTCTTGGAAGAGCACAGTGGGGACAGGTGGGAGGAGTGTGAGGACTGGGGAAGAGAAGCAGGCTGGAACAGGATGGGTGACTGGCCGTGCGCTGAGGGAGGGGCCCTAAGATTTTCTTGTAAGACCTCTCTAAGGTGTAGCTGGCTGATGCCTTTGCAGGCTGAGAAGGGAATGCTCCCTGCGCTAGGAAGAGTTGAAGGCAGGTGCCAGAACTTGTGAGCAGGGGAAATGACCGTACAGGGTGAGGGCCTGGCGGCGGACGGAGGTATCCATGGGGCCAGTGCAGCGACTGGGATGTTTCTCAGTGAGGGATATGGCCTCCTTAAATAGCCCCTGGCTCAGAGCCCTCAAGAGAGGTTCGCTGCTGCTGTTAGCACTGCACAGTTGACACCAGCCCCTCCCATCTATTGATCACACTTTAAGAGCACTGGGGAGGCTGGGCGCTGTGGCTCACACCTGTAATCCCAGCACTTTGGGAGGCCCAGGTGGGCGGATCACTTGAGGTCTGGAGTTCAAGATCAGCCTGGCCAACATGGTGAAACCCCATCTCTACTAATAATACAAAAATTAGTTGGGCATGGTGGCAGGCACCTGTAATCTCAGCTACTTGGGAAGCTGAGGCAGGAGAATCGCTTGAACCTGGGAGGTGGAGGTTACGGTGAGCTGAGATCGCACCTCTATTCTCCAGCCTGGGTGACAGAGCGAAACTCCATCTCAATAAAAAAAAAAAAAGAGAGAGAGCATTGGGGACCTCAAGTCAGCTACCAACTCAGCCCAAGGGTTTGGGGAGGTGATTGACTCAGAAGCTGTACACCAAGAGCGTTTCAAGAGCATTTATATAATTTTCTGAACCCTTGTAAACCCCCATGTGTACTATTGTCAGTATTGTCAGTACCCTTGTTTCCTCGAACAATTAGTGAGAAAAACCCAAGACCCTGTGGGCTTGTCTAGAGGCACTAAAAAGAGGAAAGAACTGGGCGAGATGCCATATTGTAATCCCATTTTGTGGTCAGTCTTGGAGTGGAGGGAAGTGGAAAAAACATCGAGATGACAGTCCAGGCAAGGCTGGCTGGGCATGGTGGCTCATGCCTGTAATCCCAGCACTTTGGGAGGCCGAGGCAGGCGGATCATTTGAGGTCAGGAGTTGGAGACCAGCTTGGCCAACATGGTGAAACCCCATCTCTACTAAAAATGCAAAAATTAGCCAGGTGTGTTAGTGCACGCCTGTAATCCCAGCTACTTGGGAAGCTGAGGCACGAGAAACGCTTGAACCCAGGAGGTGGAGGTTGTAGTGAGCTGATCATGCCATTGCACTCCAGCCTGGGCGACAGAGTGAGACTCCATGTCAGCAAAACAAAACCAGACCAAACACAAGGTCTCACTCTGTCTCACCCAGGCCAGAGTGCAGTGCTGTGATCATGGCTCACTGCAGCCTTAGCCTCGCAGGCTGAGCAATCCTCACCCCTTAGCCTTCCAAGTAGCGGGACTACAGGGGTGTGCCACCACACCAGCTAATTTTTTAAAAAAATTGTTGTTTTGTAGAGATGTGATCTCACTTGTTGTCCATGCTGGTCTCGAACTCTTGGGCTCAAGCGATCCTCCTGTCTTATCCTCCCAAAGTGCTGGGGTTACAGACGTGAGCCACTATGTCCAGCCTTGTTTCTTTCATTCTAGTCCTTCTAACCATACAATCCTGTCAGTACTATTTTCTTTCTTTCTTTCTCTCTCTTTCCTTTCTTTCCTTCTGTCTCTCTCTCTTTTTTCTTTTCTTTGTTTTTCTCTTTTCTCTTCCCCTCTTTCTTTTTCTTTATTCACGGATGAGAAAACAGAGGCACACGTCCCTTGCCTGAGGTCGCAGAGCTGGGCAGTGCTGGTGCAGAGATTTGAATAGAGTGTCGGTTACTTACTCTGCTGCCTCCCATGTGAGACTAGGCTGAACTCAGGAGGAAGTGGAAATCGGGTAGTTGAGTGCCTGGGGCCTGAGCCTGGCTGGGACACTGGCTAAGGGTAAAACCAGTCTAGGACAGCTCCCATGGGCCTGAGGGTCTGTGGATCTGGACTCCCTTTCAGGCCTCCCTCCCTCCAAGCCAGCTTCCTTGTCCACTGCAGAAATAGCTTCCAGTCAGTCCCAAACATCATGCCTACAAAATAAACAAGAAAATATACTATGGTTGGCATAGAAACCTTCCACAGCTACCTTTCTCTGTATCCTCACCTTTATTCCTGCCCTCTCCCCTCCCCTTCCCCAGTAGGCCCCTTTTCCATCTCAGCGCCTTTGCTCATACTCTTCCTTTTGCCTGGAACACCTGTCTTCTTCTGCCTTATCAGACAATTCTTAGTATCCTTTACTGTCCCACCCAAATGCCACCTCCTGTCTCTGCTGTCCCCTGCCTAGCCCCATCCTGCCTCTTTCTCATTTCCAGGCTCTGTGCATGCTTAAAGCAGGGTCCTGAGGGTGTTGTAGCACATTTCCCAGCATGGTTGGCTGGCGCTGCTAGTAGTCAACCAACCAGAGAGCATGCGTTGAGTGCCTAATTTGCCTCAAGTGTTACGCTAGGGCCCTTGAATGCATTCATTCATTTAGTCCTTACTACCAGCTTGTTCTAGGCATGCTGTTAGAATTACCCTCATTTTACCCATGAAGAACTTGAGGCTCAGAGACGTAAGGAGCTTCCCCATGGCTGAGCCAGAATTCAAACCCAGGCATGTGAAGCCTGAGCACATTGTCCTTCCTGTGCTGCCCGCCAGCCTCTCTCTCACACACACAACCTTTTGCAGGGACAGGAAACCTGTCTCTCTCATCTGTTTGTGTTCTGGGCCCAGCACAGAATAAATGCTTGTGGAGTCAAATCGAGTTAAAGGCCCCAAGCACTGTCTGATATTTTCAGCCCAGGTGACTGGGTATGCCACTTGATCCTCCAAAGCTGTGCATTTCCAAGGTTGAACGATCAGAGTTGTAAAAGCAGTAGCAAACATTTACAGAGCACTACCTCCACGCCAGGCGCTGTCCTAAGGTTTCTATGAGGAAGATGCTATTATTATCCCTATTTTATAGATGAGGAAACAGGCCTAGAGGCCGTATTACATAGCCAAGTTATACAACCAGCAAAGGCTGCCAGAGGCAGGGTAACACCAGATTGACTCCGGAGCCCATAATTTAACCTGTACCACCATTGCCCTGGGGTGTGTGCTGCAGCACCCCCACCTCTGTTATTCAGTGTTCCCTGAATTCTGTGCTTTCAGCCTGTGGCCAGGCGTGTGTGTGTGTGTGTGTGTGTGTGTGTGTGTGTGTGTGTGTGTGTGTTGGGCGGGGGTGGCGGGGAGGTAACACACTGAATTTACAGGACATCTGCCTGCCTTACCAGTAGGACTTTCCCATTGCTTGTGATCCTTAAAGAGGAAAGCTGCCGTGGGGTTCGTTTGTTCCCATCTTGCTTTTGTTCTTTCTTGGGTTGATCACAGTTGAGAGTGTCATTTTACTAGGAGGCCAGATGGATTTTTCACTGGGAACGGGAGAAACACAGACTGTTGGTTCCACCTCACAGCTACTCTGGTTTTTCCTTTGCAATGAATCGTGCTCTCTGATGGAAATTTGAAATTCTAGCCTAGCCAGGTGGCCTAGTGTGGAAGGCATCGGTTAGATCACATGACCACTCTGAGTGTCAATTTTCTTTCTCTTAAAATGGCAATAATAACTTGCAGAAGCCACGTGGTTAGTAAGTAAAATCGCTTCCGAAAACACTAAACACAATGGCTGGCTCATACTAGGTGCTCCTTAAGGAGTTACTCCTTCTCTTTTTCTCGTCTGGGTCTTCAGAATGTCAGAATGAAGTCCATCTTGGATCCTGGACACAAAAGATCTATGTGATTCCTTTGTGTTGGACTGCTAATATTAGCATGCCATGTCTTTAAAATGCCTGAAACTCCTCGTGCCTGTGAGCGGGTGCTGGTTTTATCTTACTGCCTTTCGTTCCTGGGAAGAAAGCCCTGTGTCCAGGGACCAGGGGTTGCCATTAGCAAGTCCCCAGTTCCTCCCAGGGGAATTGCTGGTCACTGAGGTGGTAGCTTAAATGGGGCAGTACGCCCCAGTCACCCTGGATGACGTGCGCTTACTCGGGTCTTGCTCTGCCCCTGTGGCTTTTGGCTTTAGCTGACTTGTAGTCTGGAACAGGTACCTTCAAAAAGGCAAGTAGGAGCCAGAGGGATTTTAATAATAGAAACTGAAATTCTAAAGCTGGTAAAACTCTAGAACTGTGGGAAAGGCACACAGGGCTGGTGGAACTCCTTCCGGATGGTCCCTTGGAATCACAAGGCACACACTACACTGTTCCATCGTTTACCTGCCTGATCTCTTAACAGTTCTCCCCACAAGGCTAAACACTGTCATCAGCCCTAATTTTCAGGCAAGACACTTGAGGCTGAGGGAGGTCAGCCACCTTGTCCAGGCCCACCTGACACAGCAGCAGGGCTCACAGCCAGCTCTGTGGCAGAGAGTCTGGCTTCCCCACCACAGTGCTGGGCTGCCTCTCCAGCACAAGGTTTCCAAAGGAAAGATGTGCACCAGGCTCGACTCGGTGGCTCATGCCTGTAACCCTCTACTTTGGGAGGCCAGGGTAAGAATGTCACTTGAGGCCAGAAGTTCTAGACCAGCCTAGGTGACAAAGCAAGATCCCATCTCTACAACAAATAAAAAAAAAAAATGATCCGAGCGTGGTGTTGTATGCCTGTAGTCCCAGCTACTCGGAGGTGAGGTGGGAGGACCGTGTGAGCCCTGGAGTTCGAGGCTGCAGTGATTGTGCGGCTACACTCCAGCCTGGGCAACAAAGTGAGACTCTGTCTCAAAAGAAAAAAAAAGATGTCACGGCATGGGGAAAGGAAAATGTTTCTGTGATTGGTGTGTTGTGAAAGAGCAAAGCCAGACACAGCTTGGTTACATAAAACAGGGCCTACTTGCTGGGCAGATACAGAAGAGAGTCAGCGCAGTTGGGATTCACAGCAGAGAAATCAGCTATGCCCTGTGGGGCAGGCAGAGCCACAGATCCCATGGCCAAAACATTCGGAGAGTCACTCCAGGCCTTCTGGAAGCACAGCCACCTCACGCTGGGCCCAGCCTCAGCACCTGCTCCGAGTCGTCGGTGCTTTGTGGGTCCTGGGGCTGATGATGCCTATCGTGGTTGCACAGAACAGCTCATAGTCCTCCCGCATCGCCCTCAGCCCCCGTGGCCAACAGCTGAGCCTCATGCTCAGAACCAGAGCAGGGGGGCGCCTTCCCGCGATCTCCAGGAGGCAAGCCATCATGACCAGAGGGCAGCTTTGGGGCTTATCCCACAATAAGAGGGGGCCCGCCACCCTGAATGCCACTGATGTTTGTCATGCCTCAGCACTGTGCTTGCTAGGTGCTGGTGGTACTATTCAGAGTAACTCCCCTACTGGCCGAGTGCATCCACTGCAGGCTGGCAGCCTGGGCTGACTGACATCCTAGCTCTGCCACTCCATAGCGCCATCACTTTGAGCAAGTGCCTTAGCTTCCGCATCTGTGAAATGGAGCTTACAGGGACCTGCCTCCCTTGGGGTTGTGGGATTTTATGGGTTAATTCATGTACCGCCCTTGGCATGGTGCCTAGCTCCCAGCAAGTGCTGGGTGGTCATGTTGAGGGATTGCTCCATGCCAGCCTCTGTACAGATGTTGTCTCAGCCATGCTAACATTAACCCCGTGACACAGAGAACACTGTCATCCCATTTTGCAGGTCGGAAAACAAAGAGTCATACTTGGTAATTTCCCCAAAGTCACAGACATGGGGAGCTGTGGAACTTGAGATGGAAACACTTCTCTGCCTGGCCCTGGAGCCCAAGTTCATCCACACCTTCCCTCCAAACGTTTATTCAGGAGGTAGTTGTGCCATTTGTTGGAGGAGGGGCATGGGATGGATGTCGGTTGCTCCACTAGTAGAGAGGTGAGGACGGTGAACTAACTTGGTGGGGAGAAGAAGGGTTTTTTTTGTTTTTTTGTTTTGTTTTGTTTTGTTTGAAACAGGGTCTCACTCTATTGCCCAGGCTGGAGTGCAGTGGTGTGATCATAGCTCACTACAACCTCAAACTTCTGGGCCGAAGCGATCCTCCTGCTTCAGCCTCCCGAGTAGCTGGGACTACAGATGCACACCTCCAAAGCCTAGCTGATTTTTTTGTATTTGTTAGGGAAATGAAGTCTTGCTCTCTTGCCCAGGGTGGTCTCAAACTCCTGAGCTCAGGTGATCTGCCCTCCTCGGCCTCCCAAAGTGCTGGGATTACAGGCATGAGCCACTGCGCCCGGCCAAGATCAGAAGCTTTGAAGGCTGTGAGGCTTTTTCTCTTTTTTGCCTACTGAGGTCACGCGTTTACTAGTACCGTTTCTTGCCTTCCACCGTGTTTATTTTGAGGGCTGTCCTGTGGGTCTTTTCCTAGCTAATTAGCCTCTTAAGGAAGTTTAAAAGGAGAAGAAATAGCGCTGGGCCACTGGCTGAGGACGCCTTGGGTCTGACTCCCCTAAGTGCTGTGTTGTGCTGCTGCTCAGGCAGAAGCCAGCGTACCTGACCCCGGGTCACTCAGCTATTCCCAGTCTCAGGGACGTTTTGAATCGGGGCGTCTAAACCAAAGGTTTAGAGCCTGGATTCTGGAGCCAGATTGCCTGGTAAATGCCAGCTTCTCACTGGCAAAGGGACATTTGTTTGTGTGAATTCCTCAGCTCCTTAGTGTTCTCATGTGGGACTGGAATGATCACCCTTACCTCCTCTGGCCATGGTGAGGGTCAGTTCATAGGGCACACAGGGAGCCTAGGACAGCATCCAGGATGTAGTACTGGATAAATGGTTGTAGTGTTATTAGGAGCAATAGGTTGCTCGTGTGAGCAGCATGGTGGGGTGGGGGTTGGGAGGGGGTTAACTAGCGGACAGTCTAGGGGGGAATGGCGTGGTGGTCTTGTCTTCCTTTGTGCTGAGTGTGTTGGCCACCAGCTGCTAGAGGTGCTACTTGTAGAAAGGGAGCCTGGCAGGGGACCCTGTCCCAGTGCCCGAGGCTTTAGATAGTTCTTACTCATGTCCACAGTCCCGAGAGTCCCCTTGTCCCCATATTTCCCCTCCTGATTGCTTAAGCCTCCCATTCTGAAAGAGAGGGATTGCAGGAGAGGGCAGGGCAGGGGACTGGAGCACAGGGCAGAGCCAAGAGGGACGGCAGGAGGCCCGGCGGGGACTTGGCAGGAGCCGAGGCTTCAGGCCTGCGCTGAGGCCTTAGGTTGCCTCTAATGAAAAGCCGTGCCCTGGGGAACTTTCTGTTGCTGTGAGGAGTGGAGGGGTCAGCAGCAGGTTGGTGCCTAGGGACCACTTCTGCTGGCCGCTTGCCCTAGGCTGGCTCCCCCTAGAGTGTCTCCTGAGGTCTGTTGAGTTCCAGGCATCTCCTGAGTTCCAGGCCCTAAGATGCTTATTTGTGAACTTCACCTGCAAGCCACATGCTGTGCCCCCAGAAGAACCTCCTGCTCGAGTAGAGGTGGCTGGTCCTGACTTTCCTTGGACCTCAGTCTTGTGTGCTGTCGGGGGTGGCATTTCACACTCGCGGGCAGGGTCCTGTACTAGAGGGCTGGGCTCCAGGGCCAGAGTCAGTGCCCACTCCTTGCTGTAGCACCCAGGATTCTGTGCATCCACATGCTGATGAAAATTGGTGGAGAAGCTGTCCCTATTATTCTTAGGACTACTGTAACAAATTACACCAACCTAGTGACTTCAAACCACACAGATAGATTACTATCTGAAATGACTTTCACTAGGGTAAAATCAAGATGTTTGCAGGGCAGTGTTCCTTCTGGAGGCTTTAGAAGAGAATTCATTCCCTGGCCTTTTTTAGTTTCTAGGAGGCATCTGCATTCCCTGGGTTGTGGTCCCTTTCTCTGTTTTCAAACCCAGCAGTGTAGCATCTTCCAGTCTCTCACTCTGATCCTACTGCCTCTCTCTTTTAACGACTTTTTGTTGTTGTTTAGTGTTTTGTTTTGAGACAGGGTCTCTGTCACCTGGGCTGGAGTGCTGTGGTGTGAGCTGGGCTCACTGCAACCTCGACCTCCCAGGCTCAAGTAGTCCTCTCACTTCAGCCTCCTGAGTAGCTGGGACTACAGGCACATGTTACCACACCTGGCCAATTTAAAAAAATTTTTATAGAGTTGTGTCTTGCTATGTTGCCAAGGCTGGTGTTGAACTCCTGGGCTCAAGTGATCCTCCCTGCTTTGGCCTCCCAAAGTGCTGAAATTACAGATGTGAGCCACCATGCCCAGCCTAAGGAATCTGTGGTATTACATTGGGCCCACCCAGATAATCCAGGATAATCTTATCTCAAAATGCTTAACTTCACCCTGACAACAATGACCCCCAAAAATCCACGACGCCTTAATTTAATCACTTCTGCAGAGTCCCTTTGTCAATGGAAGGCAACATGTTCACAGGTTCCGGGGATGAAGATGTGAACATCTTTGCAGGGCAGTTTTCCCACTCCGGGTTATCGTGTATCACAGGATATCTTGGTGTTCATGTTGGAGACCAGTGACCTTAACTGAGTCACTTTTCCCGTCACTTACAAGCTGTTGGGAGCTTGGACAAGTTATTCAACCCCTCTGTTCCCTAGCGTCTTCATCCAAGGGTTGTTGGGACCGAATGAGTTAGCACATGTCAAGTGTCAAGAAGTCCCCATTTTTCCTTGTATCTTTTCTAGTTCTTACCTACATGTACACTTATCTTTCTCTTGTTATAGCCGTAGGCACAAGTGTGTTATTTTTTTCCCATGTTTTACTTTTGTAGGTTGCAGTATAGGTGCAGTGCGATGATTTGAAGGCAGACACTAGTCCACAGAAAGTGAGGTGGCTGGTAGGTATGCCACCCTCCACCCCCGTTGCTGATTTTTTTGTAGTACTCATAAGATTGCTCTGATGCTATAAAGAGTACTATAGTGAACCTATTAGTACTGATAGCCTTGTCCTCCTTTTGAGTTGTTTTCTTGGAATAAACGTTTACACTTGGAATCATTGTAAAATCCCCTCGAAATGCTCTAGAAGGGTTATACAGCTCATTTACACTGCTGCCACACCTTATTGGCAGTGAGTATTAGCTTAAAAGGAAAAAGATATTTTTTATCCTTTTGGCAAATACCGCTTGCGTGCCTGCTGAGTGTGGGCCGTGTCCTGGGTGCTGGGAAGAGACAGGCACGTCTCCTGTTGTCATGGAGCTGGTCTCCAGCAGGAGAGGGCGACTGTTGATTTAACAGAACTAATAGCACCTCGTTATTCCTTCCATTTGCATTGCTTTCTTCCCTCATTCTTCTAAAAACAAAAAGCAGCTTTATGGAATACATTGTCAGGTCTTGTGGTCCTGACCACATTTTTAAACCTCCGGACATGGTGATGTGTATGACCTTTGTGGGGATCTCTGTCTCTGCCGACATGTGCTGTGATATTTCAGAACCCCTCACCTCCCCCAGGCAGCGCTGCTTTCACTCATTGCTGGAAAACCCGTGCTTGTGTTGCCAGGGACTGATGTCATGGTTCGGTGCCTCAAGCTGCTGAAGGAATTTAAACGGAATGACCATGATGATGACGAGGACGAGGAGGTCATCTCCAAGACAGTGCCTCCCGTGGACATCGTGTTCGAGCGGGATATGCTCACGCAGACCTATGACCTGAGTAAGTCTTGTTCCCACACCAGCTTGGATGTGGTTCCCGAGAATCTGAGTCAAGAAGTGCTTTGCCCACATGTGGAGAGAGGACTCTGCTATAGAGAATGTAATACAATGGGAAGCGCCTTGGTTCCCCAGAAGGGTTCAGGCTTTGAGATCAGATTGGAGTTTGAATCCTTGCTCTGCCACTTAGCCATATGACTTTAATGAGGTCTCTGAGCCCCAGTTTCCTCATCTGTAAAAGCAGGCATTTTAAAGTTCTCCAGAGACACAGAATCAGTAGGAAAAATATATGTAGATGTATGAAAGGAGCTTATTAAGGTAATTGGCTCGTGCAGTTATGAATGCTGAGAAGTCCCACTAGCTCATCTGTGAGCTGGAGGCCCAGGGAAGCATCAGAACTAGGGAAGCCGCGGGGGCATGCCCCAGTTACCTAAGGCTGGAGAGCCTGGAGTTCTGATGGCCAAGAGCGGCAGCAGAGGGGGCTGCAGCTCCAGAAGAGAGAGAGGGCAAGTTCGCCTTCCTCTGGCTTCTTGTTCTGTCTGGGCCCCTGGCTAATGGAATGGTGCCCGCCCACATGGAGGGCAGATCTGTCCCACGTAGTCCACTGAGTTACACACCAGTCTCCTTCAGAAACACCGTCACAGGCACACCCAGAGATAAAACCTGACCAGTGATCTGGGTATCCCTTAATCCAGTCCCATTGACAACTAAGGTTAACCATCACATGTCGAGAGCATCAACACTAGCACATTATGAGGATAAATGAATCAAAATAAAAGAGCTGCTATAGGGTCTGGTGCATAGAAAGCACTGAAAAAAGAAAGCTATTACTATTATTATTCAAAGGTTCAAGAGCTATCTGTTGTTTTCTAAGATTGGTCTGGTGTTACCACAGGCCAGGAATCTATGATAAATGGGCAAAGAAAACATTCTCTCCAATTCCTAACCCTTCCCCCAGGTCCCCTAACTTTTGTGTAGGACAGCAGTGACCTAGTGTCATAGGTGGTGTGGCCTCAGGTCCCTGCAGGGAGGACAGAGCAGAAGGTGAAGCGGCTACAGGGGATCTGACTTGAGCTGTGGGGTTGGCCCAGCCTTTTTGGAGGGCTGTTTGGTAGCTCCCTTCACATCTCTCAGAATGGGTTCCTCACAGCACAACTGGGGAAACGCTGCCCTTAACCCTTTCTTTTTTCTCTTTCTTTCTTTTTTCTCTTTTTTGAGATGGAGTTTCACTCTTGTTGTCCAGGCTGGAGTGCAATGGCGCCATCTCAGTTCACTGCAACCTCCGCCTCCCAAGTTCAAGTGATTCTCCTGCCTCAGCTTCCCAAGTAGCTGGGATCACAGGCCATGTGCCACCATACCCGGCTGATTTTTTTTTTTTTTTTTTTTTTTGAGACAGAGTCTCACTCTGTTGCCCACGCTGGAGTGCAGTGGCACGATCTCGGCTTCCTGCAAACTCCGCCTCCCAGGTTCACGCCATTCTCCTGCCTCATCCTCCCGAGTAGCTGGGACTACAGGCACCCGCCACCACGTCCAGCTAATTTTTTTGTATTTTTAGTAGAGACGGGGTTTCACCGTGTTAGCCAGATGATCTTGATCTCCTGATCTCGTGATCCGCCCGTCTTGGCCTCCCAAAGTGCTGGAATTGCAGGCGTGAGCCACCGCACCCGGCCAAAAGGAAGATACTTCTGAAAAGTCAAAGAGCTTTGCCACCACGTCTACCTTGCGGCTCGTGTGCTTTACTGCTGGGACTACCTGCCTACCTCCCAGTTCCTAAGCCAGCTCCTTCCTGGAGTTCTTAGTTCCAGCTTAGTAGGATGCATTTAAAGGGCCTCTGAGCGGCAGATATACTCACAATCCTGACATACACCAGCTTATGACAGCCCAGGAGTGGACAGGCTACACACAGCAACAGTGGGGCCCAGTGGTCTGCGAGTCATTTACTCCAGAGTTGAGGAATACCATTTCCTTTCAAAGTCCCCGCTTGCACGACTCTTACGGGACCGTGCAGTAGTCAGGGTCCACAATGCCTCTGTGTCTATCAAGAAACACTGGGAAATGAAGAATACACATTAAAAAAAGTTCTGAATTAAAAATTATTTTGATGCTTCTTAAAGAGGTCAGTTTCATTGATCTGAAACAGTTCATTCATGCGAAAGGGCTAATTTCTTGCCATTGGGTAAAGCCTATTGGGTTCCTGCATTTTCGTATTTCAGCTGTTGATCACCTGACATTTAGTATTTTAACATGGTGTCGTGAGATAGTAAGCATTCAAACATTAGCTGTTAGCGTTACTAGCCTAGCATAGTATGTTACTCAGAGGCTTGGGAGGGAAGCACACTTGGGAGGATAAGGGAGAGAAATGGCGTATGTTTTGTTCTGTCTGTTAATTTCACAGCATTGAAATGTCTGCTGAAAAAGTGGGCTGGAAACTGACTTGTGCAGAACAGCTCCTTTGCAGCCGTTTGGGTTCATGTGTATTGTTTCTCACAGTTGAGCGCAGAGGCACGAAAGGAATTTCCCAAGCTGAAATCCGAGTGGCTATGAATGTGGGAAAACTAGAAGCAAGAATGCTGTGCCGACTCCTTCAAAGATTCAAAGTTGTCAAGGTAACATCATGAGCCTTCCCCCAACACTCCTTGTCTTTGGAGGTACATGCGGTATATTCGCTAAGGAGCATCTCAGTCAGAAGATTCGATGGCCTGACATGTGTGTCAAGGAGGCAGTTGGCCTCCCCGGGGCTGAGTGCAGTCCATAGCCATGTTATGTCTCTCCCTCACTGTGGTTCCTGTTTGTCTTCACTTTTTAAGAATTGAATGACTTGTCAGCTTTGAAAAGTCAGAAAGTAGCCGGGCATGGTGGCCTACACCTGTAATCCCAACACTTTGGGAGGCTGAGGCAGGTGGATCACCTGAGGTCAGGAGTTCGAGACCAGCCTGGCCAACATGGTGAAACCCTGTCTGTACTAAAAGTACAAAAAATTAGCCAGGCGTGGTAGTGCATGCCTGTAATCCCAGCTACTCGGGAGGCTGAGGCAGGGGAATTACTTGAACCCAGGAGGCAGAGGTTGCAGTGAGCCAAGTTGGCACCATTGCACTCCAACCTGGGCAACAAAAGTAAAACTCCATCTCAAAAAGAAAGAAAAGTCAGAAGGTGATGTGGCCACCCCAGGAGCCTACTCCCATGTGGGGACAGTCAGCTGGGGCTGGCCACTCTGTTCACCTGCTTCAGACAAAGCAGTGCTCTCCAGGGTTCCACCATCCCCACCTGGCCCTCCTTCTCATGCATGTTACTTGCCAGGTGCCTGGGGACATCGAGTTGGCCAGCTATGCCCGTCTGGCACTCTTCTTTTGTAATTCAGACCTGTGGTCTCAGCCCCTGACATGCCACTCTCGTCTTGCTCACGATCTGGTCATCTGGCTGGAAGGCAGTATTATAGTTGGGTGAATGACTGCAGCACACTTAGCCCCATCCTGGCCTGTGGTGGTACCTAGATGTTACTCTTCTCCTGTCAAAGGCCCTGGGAAGAGCCCCTTGCCCCTTTCTGGAAGTTAAAATGGGTGTGGATCACTGATGCCCAGTCCACCAATCCTCATGGCAGTGGCTAAGTGCAGCTCGAGTTCTCCAGTCTAACTTTTCAGTCTGTATCACAAACACTTGCTGCTTACTGACCGTTTTGTGTGGGCCACGTCCTGTCCCAGGCACTGGGGCTATATGGAAGGTTAAGTCAGGGCCCTGCCCCTGAGAAGCTCATAGCCTCATAGAGCAAACACACATTCAGGGTTGTACTTCAGAAAAGGATCCCTGTGGAAGCAAGACCTGGGGGATTACAGAGAGGAAGAGCCTGGAGGAAGCATCAGTGTTGCCCAACCCAGGGCCCAGGCAGTAAGACAGGAGACACAGAAGAAAGACAATGAGGAAATAGACGCCACAGACCACCTGAACCCCTGTGGGTATGATGCCCTCTTTGCAGTGTGATAAACACATCTTATTCCCTCTAGGGATTCATGGAAGACGAAGGTCGGCAGCGAACCACCAAGTACATTTCCTGCGTGTTTGCAGAGGAGAGCGACCTAAGCCGGCAGTACCAAAGAGAGAAGGCCCGCAGTGAGCTCTTAACCACCGTGAGCCTGGCATCTATGCAGGAGGAGTCGCTTCTGCCTGAAGGCGAGGACACCTTCCTCTCTGAGTCGGACAGTGAGGAGGAGAGGAGCAGCAGCAAGCGGAGACGCAGAGGGTCCCAGAAGGACACAAGAGCCTCTGCGAACCTCCGGGCTAAGACCCAGCCTCATCACTCCACCCCAACCAAGGGTAGGGAGCGCGTGGGGCGGGCGGGGGCTGCGTGCTCTGCACTACTGGGCACCTGCAAGAAACACCCCTTCAGTTCAGCAAACGCCTGCAGTTGCCCTTGGAACCATCCTAATGAGAGGCCCGATGCTGTCACTTGTACCACATCATCATGGGTTTGGAGGAGAGGGTCCTGTGGTATCTCCTGGCTGCTTGCAAATCATTTCTTCATGGCCGATGTTTTGTTTGCTTGTTTTTACTATTAAAGGATGGAATTTCATAAGCTTCCTCTGCCCCCTCCCCTCCAACAGTCTAAGACTCCTCCAAGTTTTTAGTTTAGTTATAGAAAACTTTTTTTAAATGCATAGTGAGTGGTGCTGATGACCCGTTTGCAAATCTGGTACCCAGCTCTGAGCCCCCTGGGTACATTGTTAAATGTCCAGCTTAGGAGGGACTCCTACTGGCAATTCATAGGTAGAGGCCAGGATGCTGTTTAACATCCTGCAATACACAGGACAGCCCCTGACACAGAGAATTAACTGACCCAGACGTCAGCACTGGCTAGGTGGAGAAGCCCTGCTGTAGATGAGAGTCCAGAAGGAGGAGCCCAAGCTACTGCTGGTCTAATTCCCTCACCTTTCAACTGACTCTCAGCAGAATCCTCTGGCCCGTGTGGGTCTGGTCTGACTGCCAAGCAGGAATGCCCTCCTGGCCTCCCCCTTGATTTGTTCTACCTCTTTCCTCCACCACAGGTGGGTGGAAAGTTGTAAACCTACACCCAATGAAAAAGCAGCCACCCTCCTTCCCAGGAGCCGCTGAAGAGAGAGCCTGCCAGAGCCTTGCCAGCAGGGACAACCTCTTGGATACCAGCAGCATCTCAGAACCCAGTGTGTCCTTTGTCTCCCACTGTGCGGACAGTAACAGTGGTGACATAGCTGTGATCGAGGAGGTCCGGATGGAAAACCCAAAGGTCAGTGCATGCAGAGGGAGGGAGTTGTCTCCGAGAAGGAGCCTGTGGCCTCATGGTTTCTGTGCTTAGGAATCACATGATCGCAGTGGAGTCATCCACAGCGAGAGTGCTGCGTGCCGAGGCCTGCCTGTGCTTCCCGCCGAGGCCTGCCTGTGCTTCCCGGGCAGTAGCGCGGGGCTCATTTACACACCACCTTCATGCAGCCTGGGCCCTACGCAGAGATTGTCTGCATGGTTATCCACCCAGTGGCTTATTAATTTCCAACAACTTATTCTTTTCAGTTAGATTTGTTTTAGAGGGAAACCTATATGCCTAATTTAGATCAATGGTTCTTACCCAGTTTTACCCCTTTTCTGTTCATTGGATGCCACAACTCTCTATGGAGTCAGGATTGGCATTTACCCCAGGGGACATTTGGCGATATCTGGAGACAGTTCTCAGTGCCACACTTAGGGAGAGGCTGCTACTGTCATCCAATAGGGAGAGGTTAGAATGCTGTTAAACATCCTACAATACACAGGACAGAGCTTCACAGCAGAGAATTTCCTGGCCCAAATGTCAGCACTGGCAACGTGGAGAAACTCTGCTTTAGATAAATGGCCAATATCATTTGTCATAAAAAAGAAAGTAATCATAGAATAGATACAATAAAATCAAAACTATTAGTACATTCCAGCCAGTTACTGTTATATATCAAGGAGTTAAAGACACAGTGAAGTCAAACCAGTACTTTCATGAATATAATTGGAAGGATTAAAAGACAGTTGATAAGGAATGCCTTTCCCATTATGTGATTCAGTTCACCTAATGCCATGTCAATACTGGACACATAACAGTACTTCAGACACTGCCAGTGCCACCCCCTATATTTTGGAAACACTGAGTAGAGAATGAGGCACCTAGCATGGAGTAGTAGATGCATGATCTGGGGTGGCTTTTGATGGTGTTGCTGCTGTTTATGTATGTTTTTTAATTAATTAATTTTTTTGAGACAGAGTCTTGCTGTGGTGCCCAGGATGGAGTGCAGTGGTATGAGCTCGGCTCACGGCAGCCTCCGCCTCCTGAGCTCGAGTGATCTTCCTGCTTCAGCCTCCTGAGTAGCTGGGACTGCAGATTTTCTCTTCTGCAGGCACGTGCCACTGCACCTGGCTAATTTTTGTATTTTTTTTTTGTAGAGATGAGGTTTCATCATGTTGCCTAGGCTGGTCTCAAACTCCTGGGCTCAAGTGATCCTCCCAACTCAGCCTCCCAAAGTGCTGGGATTCCAGGTGTGAGCCACTGCGCCTGGCCACTGCTGTTTCATTCAGCCCTGTAAGGTCAATGTCAGCTTTGGTCTGTGAGAGGAAAGCGAGGCCCCTAGGGATAGAGTAACTTGCCTGCGCAGTCCCTACCCTATGCCACTTCTCCCTTTTTGGAATGGTGGCCTGTACTTTGGAAGTATTTCTATGGCAGAGGTGATGGGGCGTGGGGTTGATTTTTTTCTAGACCCTTTCAGGCTTTTTCTGTTCATTGGATGCCACAACTCTCTATGGAGTGAGGATTGGCATTCTTTCTAACCAGGGAGGCCGGGCCTGCCAGCAGTGGAACCCAGCAGGTCCCCTAGAGTCCTGCCTGCCTTCCTCCCCCTGCCATCCCCTTTGTACCTCTGTGCACTTCCACCAGGTCTTAAAATCCCTGACTTGTTTCCTAGCTCAGCTCTTCCTCTCACTCATGGAAGTCCATTCCCAGAGTAATGGCAGCACCGTGGTCCTCCCCACATCCTTGCTGAAAAGAATGGCACCCACTGCTTGCCTGGAGGCTCTTGGCAGAGCACGTTCCCTTTGCTGTCCAGCAGCCCCATGGAAAGTGGCTAGATTTACTCACATGATTTTCCCCCAAACTTTTCACCCTGAAACACAAGGGTGAACAAAGGACTTTCTGCCCCTCTTGGGACCCTTCTTGAATCTTTGATTCTTTCCCCCTTCAACAAAGAACTGTGTCTTGCCTGGAGCTCCCACAGTGGACAGGGAAGTGGGCTGGGGCCTGGCTGTTCAGATGCCATCACCGAGTGACCTCCTTGGGCACTTTCTCATTTCCTGAAATTGCTACTCCAAGCTGGGAGGTGACAAGCAGAACATGCCCTGGGGCTACCATAAGGCGTTGACTTGGATCCAGTGATTCACAAGATGTGTATGAGAGTTAGGATTTCTTTTCCATATAGGGTTCACATTTGGGCTTTCACATTTTGATCCAATGTTGGGTGAAACAGTTCATCTTAAGCTCATTAAGAGAGAAAGACATTACAAGATAAGTAGATGATTTAGTGAGGATAGAAGAGGAAGCACAGATCCACTCATCCTAATTTTCCTAGAGGAACCCTATTCTGAACTCAAAAGCCATCTTCTGCCTCATGTCACTTTTTGTCCAGAGACTGCCCTGGCTTCTTCCATCTGGAGTCAGAGGCCCCATCCTGGCACGTTCACTCCCCATGAAACCCTGGAAATTAGCCACACAGCCCTGGTTTCCTCTTCTGTACCATGGGAACTATGATGATAAAAGTGTTAAGAGTTTTTGATGAAAAAAACCCAACAATACCTGGCATGTAATTGTCAGTATGTCAGTTTCTTCCATTCCACTGTGGGAGAACCAAAGGGGAATTGAGGGAACACTTCAGGAGCTGCTGGAGTAGATGCCTCTGATTTCTGTCCTGAAACCAGCTGATCTTCATAAACTGGCCCAGGGTCCTCTGCTGG
Source organism: Macaca mulatta (assembly GCF_049350105.2). Classification (NCBI taxonomy): domain Eukaryota; kingdom Metazoa; phylum Chordata; class Mammalia; order Primates; family Cercopithecidae; genus Macaca; species Macaca mulatta. The sequence goes on along the minus strand of NC_133425.1, from coordinate 27,050,247 downwards.
CCGATGTCTTTTTCAAAGCATTGAGGTGGTAGAGTAGTGGGATCCTGTGTAGAACAGGCTTCTCGGCTTCCCTTCTTGAAAGATAGGAGTAGAAGTTCCTTGAAGAGGGCCAGTGCACCCACAAGAGTGGCGTGTGGCCCCCAAACCTTGCCAAGCCCATTTCATCTTGTGCTTTTGGTCTCTGTTCTAGGAGAGTACCAGTTCCCTGAAGACTGGGAGGCACAGCTCAGGCCAAGACAAACCACACGAAACTTACCGACTGCTGAAACGCAGGAATCTGATCATAGAAGCTGTCACCAATCTTCGCTTAATCGAGAGTTTATTCACGTAAGGAGCTGTCTGTCTTCTTGCACTAACAGTAATCCTTCTACCAGTTAGTCATCACAAGCCATGGACACCACTGAGCGGCCTTCAAATCTGTGTCCCACTGTGTAGATTCTCGTCTCGTTCCTTTACAGTAGGAAGGATTTAGAGTTTACTCTTATTCAAAAGGAGCAGATACTGAGGAATTATCAGCACACTAGTCAGAGAGAGAATGGCTGAGCAGGAAGCAGAAGTCATAGGGAAAGTGCGTTTGTCTTTTCCTTACCTGGAAGATGGTTGCTCTAGAAGGGCTATGGAGACACTTAAGCGGATAGTAGCATTACTTCCAGACTTTTAGTTCTCCATGGTGCATTTTGTGCAAATAGAATCTTCTAGAGGAGAAAAAACAAGAGACACAAGTAGAGCTTCTGTGTTTGGGATGGAGTAGAGGCTCTGAACTCTGATGTGGTTCTTGTAACCTCCTGTCACCACCACCTCCTGGGTGGCATTTTCAGGGCTTCTGAGGCACCCAATGTGAGAGCCACTTGGTGAGGAGGAGCCTTACCTTCCATCAGGGACATGGCTTCTTCCTCATACTCCGTCTCTAACGAGGGCTGAATGGGAGGGGGTAGGGACCATCTGCACACACTGTCACCTTGTTCTCCTCCTCTGAGTCATGAGAGGTTTAGCTAGGTGTTCCTAATGTCCCTTCTGGCCCTGCATTCTATTTTTTATTCTTTTTCTTTTTTTTTTTCTTTTGAGATGGTGTCTTGCTCTGATGCCCAGGCTGGAGTGCGTGATGCAATCTCAGCTTACTGTAACCTCTGCATCCTGGGTTCAAGCGATTCTCCTGCCTCAGTCTCCTGAGTAGCTGGGATTACAGGCACCCACCTGGCTAATTTTTGTATTTTTAGTAAAGACAGGGTTTCACCATGTTGGCTAGACTGGTCTCAAACACCTGGCCTCAAGTGATCCGCCCGTCTGGGCCTCCCAAAGTGCTGGTATTACAGGCGTGACCACCACGCCCGCTGGCCCTGCGTTCTGTGATCAGTGATCTAGAAAGATCACCATCGTGATTCAGTAAGACCTAGAGGTAGTCAAAACGCACTTCAGATCTTACGGGCTAGTAATAAACCGAAGCAGCCCTTATCTGGATGTTAAATTAGCATTCGACTTGGTGAGGACAGGTTTCTATCATGGTGCACAGTTTCCCTGCCATCATGATCTCAAATTGTAGTCTCTTAAGCTGCTGGTGAAAGACTCAGCTGTGGAGCTGCTGTCTTTGGTGGCTCGTCCTTATCTGATACGTTTGCCACAGAGGGAAACAATCACTAACGTCTCAAGAAGTCAGTCTTTCCAGGGTGGGGAAACCCTCTTTGATCTTTCCCTGTTTCTGTTGGTACCATGAGGCATGTCTCTGTTGCCTGAGTTGAGGAAGGCCTTCCACGTTGAGATTGGGAATGTTACCTGCTTATTTTGTGATTCCCAGGATTCAGAAGATGATCATGGATCAGGAGAAGCAGGAAGGTGTGTCCACCAAGTGCTGCAAGAAGTCCATCGTCCGCTTGGTGCGGAACCTGTCTGAGGAAGGTCTCTTGCGATTGTATCGGACCACCGTCATTCAAGATGGCATCAAGAAGAAGGTAACCAGGGCCTCCCCTGATGTCCAGAGCCAGCCTAGTGCTGTTGCAAGTTTTTGTCTAGCTTCTCTTGTCATTGCTGTATCCTGGTAGTTGCTTTATTACCAGTGACTGGGAATTTCCCATTACGCCTCCTGATTTGGGGAATACAGGTTAGCTGGAACCAGAAAAGAGCAAAAATTTGCTAGGATTGTAAAGCATGTCAACTCCAGGCAGCAGCTGTGCAGGCATCCAGCCCCGCAGCCATCCTTGAAGAAGCAGAAGGCAGGCAGAGGCATATTGAAGTTCAGTCATTGTGGGACAAATGAAATAACATTTAGAAGGTGGGAAATTTAGACTAAGCAGCAAGAACGCTTTCCTCAGAGAGCTGAGGAAATATCCCAGAGGAAGCAATGGCATTGAGTCAGTGAGGATGCGCTGCCGGGTTATCCGATGGGAGCAGTACATCTCTTCCGCCTCAACATGTCTATTTCTGTAAAATTTAAAGTTTAGGGGGATGCATTCCCATAGCAACTGTAGCTCAGCAGCTTCATGGACATTCTAAGGCACACGTTTTTCACAGTCAGGGTAATTTGTGATGGTACAGCCAGGCACCAGGGCCAAAGGGAATGGTTGTGTGGGGACAGTCGCTCATAATTTCCTGACCTTTTCTTCTGACTGCATTTTAAATCTCTGCCTTAAGAAAGCTCTGCTTTGATATTTTGTTTTCTTAATAAGCTAGCAAGGTCATTTTTGCTTTTCTACTTTTATTTTTTGAGAAATTTGAAAACTGCAGAGCAGTACAAAAAATGACTTAAGAAACAACAGTGTCTATCCTTCCCACATTGACAGCTCTTCTCAGTTTTTATATCTACTGTAAGTCTTTTTAAAATAAAACAATAATGTTCCCTGGCCCCTGCTCCCTGCTTCCCCACCAGCCTGCCACTTGAGCCCTGAGCAGTGGCAGTGGGTTCCTGCGCTGCCCTCTCTCAGTGAAGGCCGAGAAAAACTAGCCCAGTAGCAGCAGTGTCTTCGATTTCTGTTCATCTTCAAAGAGTGCAGTCGCTGAAGACAGGAATCCCCCGACCCTCTCACCCTCCAGTCTAGGGTTAGGGAGAGGCAGGCAGGCATAGGCATCAGCTATGTCTCCAGGCAGTGCTGGAGGGAGTGGGCGAGGGACGGGGGCAGCGGGTAAGCATGGGGGGGCCACATAACCTCAAAAATGAAAGTGCCCAGGCCTCTTGCCACAAGGTCCCACTATAGTAGCTGGAAAGGGCTTCCGTCGTGTGCATGTGACTCTAGTACCAGCGTAGGTTTCCAGGCAAGACTTTCTCTGGCACCCAGAGCATGTGCTGCTGGCAGCTTTTGATCTGCTGGGGCCATGTGGACTGGAGCTGGTGTGCCTGTGTCAGTCTTTTGCCTTTGCTCCTGTGTTCTCCCCCGCCCATGGGGCCTCTGGGAAGTTTGCTGGGCCGTTTGGCTGTGGAAAGTGGGGCAATGTGAGTGCTGTATATTTCTCCCTTGCCTTTGACTTCTCTGAAATGTTGCCTCACTGCATCTCATTTGAGCTTCACAAAACCACAAAGCTGGTGGTTGGGGATGGGGGTGGGGTGGTCCTTATTTCACAAATGAGGATCAGGAGAAAATGAGCCAAGAGTGGCGTTCGGGAGCCCTCGTCTAGGCATTGTTGCCTGCCCCGTTTCCAGATCTATCTGAGCCCGTGTTCAGCATGAAGCTGCTGGCCAGAGTGGATACTCAGACAGCCTGACCTTGCTGTCCCCTGCCTCAGCAGAGACAGGCAAGAAGCATGGCTCCCTGGGGTCCTGGCCATCCTCACCTGCCACAGCATGACTGGTGCGCTCACACACACCGTGCTCCACTCCCCGACTCCCTGCTGAGCGTTCAAGTTACTTCCCTTCCACACAGTCTGTTTTTCATCTTGTGTATCTCTCATGAAATGATAACCACCTTAACTGTTCAGCTTCAGTAGCTCGGAAAAGGTAAAACAACAAAAGCAGCTCTAATTCTCTGCCGGTTTGTTTGGACGTGCGCCTGGCAGGAGTCCCATGATGGCACTCTCAGCAAGGGTAGATTAATGAAAGCCGCTTACCTTTTCCAGATGGAAGCCCTCAGGACTCACGAGCAACTGGGAAATTCTCAGATAGTGGGAAGGGGGTACAGAGCAGCCCGCCAGGTAGCAACAGAAACCAGTGGGCTGTGACAGCCCAGTGAGGGATTTGCAGGGGGACGGCTCTGTGTCCTGGCCCGATTCCTCAGTAGGGCTGAGCAGCCCCGGCACCCATGGCAGAGCCTGATTGCTTGGTCACTTGAGGGGTTTGGCTGCCAATAGCTGCACCAGCATACTGTTCAGCAACACATTTTGTTTCGATCTCCTAATTGTGTTTTGGAAATGTTAATGAAAACAGGTGTGACTGAGGTTCCACCAGGAATCGACTTGTGGAGCCAAGTCTTCCTCAGCTCTTCTCTGACCTGTGGGATGCTCCAACCTCTCTCTCCAGGTGGATCTGGTGGTGCACCCGTCCATGGACCAGAACGACCCTCTGGTGAGAAGTGCCATCGAGCAGGTCCGCTTCCGGATCTCCAATTCAAGCACAGCCAACAGGCAAGTGGAGGCGCCTGGGAGGAACCCATAGCAAGGCTGCCAGGCCTGTGTGTCAGCCTGCAGCAGTCCATAAGAGCCCTTTCTTTATACCTTCATGGATCAGTGGATTTGTTGGTTTGGAGTTCATGGTCCATGATATCCTAGTCTAAATAAGGACCAATTTCAGGATTCTGTAGGGGGGAAGAAAGTCCTAATGGTCTTTATTCTGTCTGATAGAGTGTGGACAGAGCACTCCCCATCGTAGGCCTCTGAAGTCTGACACTCACTCTCATAATGGCTCACAGTGATTCTGGTTGCCTTTCTCAGATCTTCTCTAATTTCATTCATAAACCATGTAATGAGCTGAGAGAAAACTCAGGGGAGGGAGAAAGTTCTTAGCTGTGTCTCAGCTAGAAACTCTCACAGGCAGGCAGAGGGCTGATCTGGCTTGCACATGCTGGTTTGTGGGATCTGCTAAGTATTGGCCACACATACTTTGAATAGGTTGCTGGTTAATTTCTCATATAATTCCTGACTTCTAGCATTGATGCATATGTCAGAGATCTAGCATATTGGATTCCCTGTCTCACAAGGCAGCACCCATAAGTGGGGGTGCCCTCTCCAGGGCCCCACAATCCCTACCACCCCCAAAAGTTTCAGTGACTTGACATTTTGTTTGCATCATCTCCCTGGCCCCTACAGGGAGCAGAATTTGAAACCCCCAGGCCAAGAGGCTGTATCTGATTCACGCAGACAGACTCTGTCCTTTCTCTTAGCCCTTGATTTTCTCGGTACATTATTGCATGTTTATTTGAACTGCAGGGTTAAAACTTCCCAGCCTCCAGTGCCCCAAGGGGAGGCAGAAGAAGACAGTCAAGGAAAAGAGGGCCCAAGTGGATCAGGGGACTCTCAGCTGAGTGCTTCCTCTAGATCAGAAAGTGGACGGATGAAAAAAAGTGATAAGAAAATGGGCATAACCCAGCTTAGAAATTATCACCCCGTTGTAGGTAAGCAGCAGCTTCTTGTCTGTGTTTAGTTACATTTGATTTGTTGTTTGTATGACGATGTTTGAGGCACTTGGTCGTCTCCATTCGAGCTCTGAGCCACAGTCAGAAGAATCGCATCTGAGCTGTGGGCTGGATCCTGTTACTCTGGCCGCATAACTTCTTCCAGCGTCTGTTTGCCTATCTGCAAAATGGGGACAATTCTGCCTGCCATACCTTACAAGGCTTTGGATAGACTCTGACAAAATCCAGCTAGATGTCAATATGAGGAATGAATAATTTCTTCTGCTGAATGTCCTTGAGCTGGAACATTCTACAAACTACAGAAAATTTCTCCCTGTCCCGACTCGACAAATCCCCCAGCAGCACAGTCATTGATGAGTCTGAGTGCTCCTATAATTTCCTCAGAGTTGGAGCGCTGACGGATTCCCTCCTCCCTCATTTCTGAACTTGTGCTGAGCAAGGCAGGTGGCCATGGCATTATAATCAGGATGCTTAGCTCCTCTCCAGGCCACGGCACATATGCTGGTTCAGGAAGGAGGGAAAATTTGGCTCATCGGGGCCCGACTGTCTGTCAGGCAGCATCGGGTCCGAGACACAGCAGACCCAGGGATTCCAAGTGGAAGAGATTGTGTGTGTGACTTCCGTTTCCCAGGGCTGCAGCCCCACAGTGTGGCATTTACTGTCAAGGTTCCCCTGTTAGAAGGCACAGGTGAAGGAGGAACAGCAGCATGAGTGTGTGCAGCTAGACAGCATTTGCACTCGAATGGACCAGGGGCAGCACAGGTGTTCCTCGGGTGGGCCTTTTCTGACTGCTTGTCCTGTACTCTCTTGCTGTGCCTACCTCCTCTCGCAGCCGTCATCTCTCACTGGGGAAAACCAAGCAACAGTGCATTTGTATCAACAAAGAAATAAGCTCCTTTAAAATAATGGAGATGGCTGGGCACTGTGGCTCATGCCTGTGACCCCAGCACTTTGGGAGGCCAAGGTGGGTGAATCATGAGGTCAGGAGATTGAGACCATCCTGGCCAGCATAGTGAAACCCTGTCTTTACTAAAAATACAAAAATTAGCTTGGTGTGGTGTCTGCAATCCCAACTAGTTGGGAGGCTGAGGCAGAATTACTTGAACCGGGGAGGTGGAGGTTGCAGTGAGCTGAGATCACGCCACTGCACTCCAACCTGGGCAACAGAGCGAGACTCTGTCTCAAAAAAAAAAAAAAAAAAAAAAAAAGACAACAAAAACTGAGATTATGGAATATTTGGCACAGTTCTCATCAAGCCAGAAATCCTTATCCAGTAGCTTCTCAGGCCCTCTGTTAGGCCGTTCTTAGCCTGCTATAAAGGAATACCTGAGGATGGGTCATTTGCAAAGAAAAGAGGCTTAATTGGCTGATAGTTCTACAGGCTGTATAGGAAGCATGGTGCCAGCATTTGCTTGGGTCCTGCTGAGGCCTCAGGAAGCTTCCAGCCATAATGGAAGGTGAAGGAGGAACAGGCACATCACATGGCAAAAGCAGGAGCAAGAGAGAGAGTTGGGGGAGGTGCCACACACTTTTAAACAACCAGATCTCATGAAGATGGCACCAAGCCATGAGGGATAACCCATACCCAGACGCCTCCCACCAGGCCCCACCACCAGCACTGAGGATTACATGCCGACGTGAGATGTGGAGGGGCATCCAAACCTTCCCACCCTCTTTGCTGATGCCCTGCTCGGTTGCCCTCCTGCCACAGGTTCTGTACTCTCCTTCCTTGCTCTGCCTCCCCTTCCAGGAATGTGCGGGGCACACCCCCACCTCAGGCCCCTTGCATTTGCCCTGTAGGCACGCCCCAAGGGGTCTGCACTGCCGGCAGCTCCTTCACCAACTGGAGTTCACTCTAAGGCTCCCCAATGAGGCCTCTCCTTTTGTAGAATTGCAGCCCTCCTCCCATCCGTGCTTTATTTTCTGCACCAGCTGTTTTCATCTGATGGGCTATTTTAGATCTTATATTTTATTATCAGTCCTTGCCCATTAGAAAATAAGCTCTAAGACAGTAAGAATATTTGCCATCTTTCTGGGCCCTGGCACATAATGGCACTCAATCGCTTTTTAATGAATTAGACTGAATTCAATATGGGATTTTTCAAGCACCGCCCTCTCCCTTTCTTGCTTTAGTTCCCGGACTGGGGCGTTCTCTAGGGTTTCTGCCCAAAATGCCTCGCCTGCGGATGGTCCACATGTTTCTGTGGTACCTCATCTACGGGCACCCTGGCAGCAGCACTGTGGAGAAACCAAGCCTCATCAGTGAACGGAGAACGATAAAGCAGGAGTCGGGCAGGGCAGGCATCCGGCCGTCCTCCTCTGGAAATGCCTGGGAGGCCTGCTCTGAAGCCCCATCTAAAGACAGCCAAGGCAGTGTTACCTGGGAGGCTGAAGTGGAGCTCGCCACGGAGACAGGTGAGAGGCCCCTGCCACTCCTGCACCTGGGGCAGGCAGGCCCAGTAGTAGGATCCAGGGAGAAACATGATGGTTCCTTATCCTTGTGTAAACTGGCTACAGCCTCTGATCCAAATGGAAACATAATCCACACTTCCTGAACCTGCAGGCTTTCTTCCTCATCTTCCTTCCTGCCTGACAAGTAGAGTTTTCCTCGAGTTGGGGGTAAGGACATCAAGACCTCCTGGGAGATGATGTCACCATATGTCACCATGGTGACTGGGATCCTGGCTGCCAGGGGTAACTGTGAGTTTTTTCCTAGTGTATGTGGACGATGCCTCGTGGATGCGCTACATCCCCCCGCTCCCAGTCCACAGGGACTTCGGCTTTGGCTGGGCTCTCGTCAGCGACATCCTCCTCTGCCTTCCCCTCTCCATCTTCGTCCAGATTGTGCAAGTCAGCTACAAGGTATTGGTGACAGGAGCCATCACAGGACTGGCCCCTCGGCTCTGGGCTGGGAGGCCTACACTCACCTGGGCAAGGGAGGATACTTAAAGACCCAGGGTTGCCCAGATGGATGGATGGATGGGTGGATGGATGGATAGATGGATGCTTAGTCAAGGGAAAATACTTTAAGGATTTGTTTGAGATAGATTAGACTAGATTAGATTAGAAAGATGATTGGGTGGATGGGTGGGTGGTTGATCAGGGGTAAATACTTCAAAGAGTCATTCTTCTAAATGGATCTATTGGTAGGTAGGTAGGTAGACAGAAAGAAGACAATTATATTACAACAATAAAACATGTTGTTTTTAGAAATTTGGTAAATAGAGAAAGATAAAATAGAAATTACCCATAACTGTATCACTCAGAGATATAATTACTACTAAGTAATTATCTTGGTAAGTTTTTTGTAGTCTTTCATTGCTATGCCATACATACTTGTGTGTACACGGGTATGTGTGTGATCTCCCTTTAAAAAAAAACTGAATTGAAACTATATTCTCTCTTATTGTCTGTGCTTTTGACTAAAGAATGTTTCATATTTTTTGTATCATTAACTTTTTTAGACTTGATATTAAGTAGATTCATGGTATTCTTATCTGTCTAATTTATTTAACTATAATATTTTCTATTTTTGGACATTTAAATTCCACTTTCTTGCTACCGTTGAGTAGGTATTTATTATGACATGTTGATGAATACCTTTTAGTAGACATAGATTGGCGGCTCCAGCATTATTTCCTTCGGGTAAGGATAGGAGCAGAATCACTGGCTTCAAAAGGAACGCGTGTTCTCCATCTCATCTTTTCTTGTTTAATATAAATGTATATATTCTTGTGTTGCCCCCAGGAAAGGTTTAGCAATTTCTATGCCCACCAGCAGGGTAGGAGGGCACCTGTTTATTGCTCCCTGCAGTGTGGTAGTTGGGCTGGAGGGGAGGGGCAGCAAGGCCAAAGGCAGAGATGCACGGGCACTTGGTGAGGCAGGAAGGAGAGCCTAGTGGGCAGGTTCAGGGAGACTATGTTCAGAAAATAGTGGCAAACACTTTTTCAAGTTTCTTGGGGGCCAGGGCGAGCTGAACCTGCACATCACCTCTTCAGGTGGACAACCTGGAGGACTTTCTGAACCACCCGCTGAAGAAGCACACGCTGATCCGCTTTCTCCCCAGGTCCATCCGGCAGCAGCTTCTGTACAAGAGGTGAGGCCATTGAACCTGATCCAGAGTGGCCGCAGGTCTAAACAAACCCTTTAGTCAGGGCTCTGAGCCATCATTCACCAGGAAGAGGAAAAGGTTTCTAACTTCCAGCTTGCAAAAACTCAAGATTTTTATTAAGTTATTAATATTAATGGAAGTATGGACTGGTACATTTTATTACTTGATTTGAAGGTTCTTTTAAAGTAAAATCTGCTGCTAATGTCTGCAAGTACGGGAATGTTTTTTTTTCCCCCTTTCATTACTTTTACTTTCCAAATCAAATCCCCAGTGTCGGGTTGATCTCTGTGGCCCTGGTTGGGTATTAGGTTGGGTAGTTCTGGGCCTCAGTACAGTGTCAGCTTGAGACCGGTCCTCCAGTGACCACCAGGTGGAAAAGAGAAGAAGGAAGTCACACCCCTCACCCCACATGCAGACCTCTGCGGCTGGCTGCGAGTGTGGGGTGATGGGAACCTCCCGCCCCCTCTGTTTTCTAGGCGTTACATTTTTTCGGTGGTGGAGAACCTTCAGAGGCTGTGCTACATGGGGCTGCTACAGTTTGGTCCCACGGAAAAGTTTCAGGATAAAGATCAGGTAATGTCTCTCAAGTCGAAACGAAGGAGATTCTGATTGTTTAACAGTCTCCAAGCAGCCAAACCCAATATGGGTTCTCCCTGTCTGGTGTCTCCCGTTAGGTCTTTATCTTCTTGAAGAAGAATGCAGTCATTGTTGACACCACCATCTGCGACCCACATTACAACCTGGCGCGCAGCAGCCGGCCCTTCGAGAGGCGCCTCTATGTCCTGAACTCAATGCAGGATGTGGAAAACTACTGGTTTGACCTGCAGTGCGTCTGCCTCAACACCCCACTAGGTGGGTGTCGGCTGTTTTGGCTGGACCTGGCTGCTTTTGCTCCTTTCTGTGTGCTAACTGGGATTTAGGGCTAGAAAAGCCTAGGAGTCGCCTCGACCAGTGGTGTGTTCCGAGTGCTCCCCAGAGGCCCAGAGCACCCCTGGGGCTCCCTCCGAAAGGAGAGTGGTGGGCCTTGAATGGGTGGGGTGCTCCCAGTTCCCCCACCCAGTTGAGCCCAGGTAGCTGCACTTTGTCTTCATTTGTTCGTTGAGTGGGTATTTATTAAACACCTGCTGTGTGTCACTTCCTCTGCCTGACCATGCTGCAGTGAGGACACACCCCGCCCTGCCTCCATGAGACTTGGAATCTAGTGTGAAGAGGAGACACAGCTCACAGGAGTGCGATGAGGGCCCGGGTGTTGGTTGCAGGGGTGTTTATTCCAGGGCTCAGGAGCAGCCTTGCTGTGGAGGAGACATTGGAGCTGAATCCTATAGGATGAGGCAGAGCCAGGGCCAGAGCTGGGGAGGGCATCCCAGGCAGGGGCAGTGCCACAAGCTGAGGCCCTGAGTGGTATGTTGGAGAAAGAGAGGAGGCCATGTGGGTGGGAGGAGAGTGGCATCCACTGGTGACAGTGGGGAGGACAGGGCAGGACTAGAGGTGTTTTGGAGGGAACTGACACGATGTGCTGGTGACTTTGCTGAGTTGGGCTTTGCTGGGAGCCTCTGCCCACACCCCTCTCCCTCCCTAGAAGGGCCCTCCCTCCCTCACTTGCTTCTCAGATGCCCACTCCTACTCCAGGCATCACCTCTCAGAGAAAGCCTGTCCACAGCTTTATTAGCATCATTCCATTTCATCCTGTGAGTTCCTCATGTTTAGAATAGTTGGCTTCCATCGCCACGATGTGTCGCAAAGGCCGGGTGCACAGTTGGCTTCCTGTAAATGTGGATCAAATGCATGGAGGGTCTGCAGAAAGCAAGAGAGCCTCCCCTGCAGTGCTTTTCCTCCAGGCCTCTCTCCACCTGGCCTTTTCCTGCCACCTCTACCAGGAGGGAAAGGAAATCACGTTCAGCTTGCACCTCCAAGAGGAGTTCCATTCTGCTCCTCCCTTCTTGAAGCTGGAAGATCCAGTATCACATTTTGATTTTTGCAAAGTGAGAGTCACACATTTTACTTGGCAGAATTATTTAATGCCAAGAGTAATAGCACTTGTATTTAGAAACTTTCATGGGTCCAGACATATTTTAGAACATTGTGTTTCATAGAATCCTCGGCATTCAGCAGTGAGCTAGGCTTTTGCCAATTTAGATTTTAATAATGCCCTAATTCCCCTGCATTTTATATGTAGATAAAAATTTGTGAACCAGCTTGAATTTGCACCAGAGTTTTTCAGGCCTGACAATTGGTGAATTTCCATCCCTTTAGGTGTTGATGAGCAGAAATGGCAGAGGCTTATTGAGCCCATTAATCAGGCATTGATTATCCCTTCATTCAATAAACATTTGAAGAGGTTCTGCCCCAAGGATGAGGGAAAAAGCATCATATAATGAGATGCAATCATCTTTTAGAGTAGGTGCTGCATGAACATTAGCCTGCGTAAGAATCACCTGAGGAACATATTAAATGCTGATTACTGGGCCCTACCCGGAGAGTCTGCATTTTTCACAAGCAGACTTGTGCTGCTGTTATTTATATGAGAAACTTTGCCTTAAATACTGTTAGTTTCAAGGGTCCATTCAAATGGGTGACCTCGGGCAAGCTACTTGTAACCTCCCTGAATCTTAGTTAATTTCTAAGCTGAGAACTCCACTGCCACCACCATATGGGCCAAGGTGAAGTTGGGCAAGGCGTCTCATGTAAAGTTCCAGCTGCGGGGTGTGGGGCTTGAGCTCCCGCGGCCCAGGCCCCACCAGCCATGCCATCGAGCCGAGGTCTCCGAGCATGCTAGGAGAGAGTCTTTAGAGTCTACAAACCTTCCCACACCTATCAAGCAGTGCTTTTAGTGGTATCTTATATTTCTTTGCAAGAAATGCAATTTTCTGTATTATAGAATAACTGGATATCATTTCTCAACTCCATTAGCAAACCTCTTGAGCACTTAGGAGACATCTGGCTGCTCCTGGAGCCAGGTGGGGCCCAGGCCTGCTTCATGCAGTACATCTCAGCAATCTATCTATGCAGGCCCCTCCCCATTCCTGCCTCCACCAGCAAGGGCCGTCGTTTCTGCCACCCTGGCGCCAGCAGCTCCCGGGACTTTCTGAGAGACAGGAAGGCCTGGGTTTCCCTTGCGCTAGACTCCCTGAGCCTGCCGGGCTCTCTCTACTGCCTTGCCTGCCTTCTGTCTTTAGTGAGTTCAGTCTGGCATAAACCCTTTCCTCAGGTCACCCACCAGTACTCCAACTCTCTTCCTCTGTTCCCTCTGACTTTCTTGTATGGATATTTTGTATGAAGAGGTCTTACCAATCTCAGACCTCCCAGTGGCCAGGGAGCCTTTTCACAGGCGGGGAATCCACTCTTCTTCCCCACTCAGCCACAGGCAGTAGCCACCAGAGCTGCAACAGGAAGGTGTGATCAGTCACCCTGATGTTTGGTTTTCCAGGCGTGGTGCGCTGCCCGCGCGTCAGGAAGAACAGCAGCACAGACCAGGGCAGCGACGAGGAGGGCAGCCTACAGAAGGAGCAGGAGAGTGCCATGGACAAGCACAACCTGGAGCGCAAGTGCGCCATGCTGGAGTACACCACGTGCGTGTCCGTCCCAAGCGCGGCCGGCCGGGACTGGGCTGCGGTGGTGCTCGTTTCAGATGCCTGCCGGCCCTTGTCTGGCTTAGGATGTCAGGCCAGACGGCCTGTGTCTCTGGTGCAGAGGCTGCAGAGGGCTGGCTCCAGACATACTTTATTTAGCCCACATCTTGTTTTTAAAAATGTAATCAGTTATCAAAATTTATTTTAGGAATTTTATATAAAAATCTGGATTTTTGACTTATCTTGCAAAAGTGAAAAAGAGTCAACACTTAGGGCCCCCAAATTCTTCATTGCTACCTCTGGGCTGTTTTTCTGGAAAGGTGAAAGTTGGTTATAAATAATGTCCCTCACCCCAAGCCATGGGCTCTCTTTTTCAGTGATGACCAAGAAGCGTTCTTTTCTGTTGATTTCCTGTCTTTTAGTGGAAGTCGTGAGGTGGTGGATGAAGGCTTGATCCCCGGAGATGGGCTGGGTGCCGCAGGGCTTGATTCCAGCTTCTATGGACACCTCAAGCGCAACTGGATCTGGACCAGCTACATCATCAACCAGGCCAAAAAGGTGGGCATGTGTCACAATGGACCACAATCTCAGGGGTCCTCGCTACTCACCCTCCTGTCCCTCCCTGCCTGACCAGAGACACAAATACTGGCCTCTGTATTGAAAGTGCGTCAGGCCCCTCAAATGTGTGCCTGGCCTGTTTTTTTCCCAGTGGATTCTAACTTACTCTGTGACGTGGACAGGTATTCCTTTTTAAAGAAGGATCAGAAGATCTGGGTGACACAGGTCCTCCAGGAGGGAGTACATGAGCAATGGTAAAGCGGGTGGCAGGAGACTCCAGCCCCTGGCTGTCCGTGCACAGCGGCCCTTAGCTTCCTAAGAGACCTTGGTGCATTTGTTACTCTGGGCGGCTGGGGATTCGTGGAAGTTCATGCTTCATCCCAGTGCTGTGCTTGTCTCACAGGAGAACACTGCCGCAGAGAATGGACTCACAGTGAGGCTCCAGACGTTTCTGTCTAAGCGCCCATTGCCTCTCAGTGCCAGAGGTACGTGTGCTGAGGGTTCACCCCAGAAGTAAATATGGTACCAGTTCAGGGCCTAAACGACCACCCTATGTTCAGTTTGGCCTTCCTGTCCTTTATAGCACTCATCCTGAAACTGTTGTCTCCTGTGATTATGTCTAGGCAACAGCAGGTTGAATATTTGGGGGGAAGCAAGAGTAGGCTCCGAGCTCTGTGCTGACTGGGAAGAGCAGTTTGAGGTGGACCAAGAGCCCTCGCTGGACCGAAACCGGAGAGTGAGGGGTGGGAAAAGCCAGAAGCGGAAGCGGCTGAAGAAGGACCCTGGGAAGAAGATCAAGAGAAGAAAGAAAGGTTAAGTTGTGATCATTTACATTTACTGGGTCTTGTCTTTACATTTTGGCTTGGAGACATGCAACAGCCTCACTCCAGCCGGGCCTGAGCTCTGTCCTTCAACGCGAGTTTCCACCTTCCCTTGATGTGTGGCACTGACTCTCTGTGATGGTTGCTTTATTTCCACATCCATCTGGCAGACGAGAGAGCCTCGAGTGTCCCATATGCTTCCCTTTTAGAGCTTCTGACTTTAGGAACTCATTCAGTTCAAATGCCTAGTTTCATCTTAGCTGAAAAAATGTCAGCAACAGCCTCATCACAACTAGCCCAAATCCTAATTTTGGGGGGGGTTTACCTTTTAATATCTGTGTTTATGCTAATCAAGCCAAAGTTCAAAGGCATGTTGCATTTTAATTTTTAAATTTTTATTTTTTTGCGTCAGTCTCACTCTGTCGCCCAGGCTAGAGTGCAGTGGTATGATCTTGGCCGACTGCAACCTCTGCCTCCTGGGCTCAAGCAGTTCTCCTGCCTCAGCTTCTTGAGTAGGTGGGATTACAGGCGTATGCCACCACACCCAGTTAATTTTGTATTTTTAGTAGAGACGAGGTTTTGCCGTATTGGCCAGGCTGGTCTCAAACTCCTGACCTCAAGTGAGCCACCATGCTGGGCCCATTACATTTTTAAATTAGAGGGAAGCTGGGAGTCGCGTAAGCCTGCAGCACCTTCTGATTTGATGCACCCCTTGTATGGTGCCTTTTAGACTGCCATTTTGAGTTCTTCATCCAGCCAGTATTTGTAGCAGAGGGGGTGATAAGGAGACCAGCGTCTAGTTTTTTGACCACTTTTGTATTTCCTAAGTGGTTCACGAGTTTTAACAGCAGCCACTGATGGCCGGTAGCTATTTCAGATAAAGACAGAATGTTTAAACAGGAACCTGTTTTTAGTGGTTTATTTGGCTGGCATTCATAACAAATAGCATTCCATCAGTTGAAATGGCCCCCTCAGTTTCGCCTCTCGTAGATATGTGTAGCACCAATTTGGCTCAAAAACCAGAATTTATCACACTGCAAAATGTGATGGTGTCTCTTCGAGTCCAAATTTCCTTGCCCCACTTTTCTTCTGCCTTAATTTGGAAGACACTCGCTACTCGCTCAACAGCCTTTTGAGATTGGCAGTGGCATATGGTGTCTGTCCTGTGAAGGTGCTATCAGTACCTCGCCTAGGCAGGAGACCTTGGCAACCCCATGGCTATGCTCTCAAGGTTCAGATCCTCCCTCTGCTGCTGACTCAGCTGACTCAGCTGTGTGACTTCAGCAAGTCACTGTATGTCTCTGTGTTCCTCAACAAAAAACAGTGATAACAATTGTATCCATTTCATAAGGTTGCTATAAAGTAGTATTCTAAGATAATACATTGAAAAAGCATAAACCAATGCTAGGCACACAGTGAATATTCCCTGATGGTAGATTGCTGCTTTGGTGGTGGTGGTGGTGCTGTTTAGTTATTAAGTACACAGATCTCACTGCTGATGTTAGTTATTTAGTAGCCACCACTCTGTGCTGGATGTTTTATATGCAGTATCCTTCCACCCTCTCCATGGCCCTGGAGCAGAAGCCTTATTGTCCCCAGATGCACTAAAGTCTACACAACGCCCGTGCAGTCACAGAGCAAGGGAGTGTGGGGGCCCGGTGACTGCACAGTCCCTGGTCCTGCTCACTTGGTGGATACGCCCCGAGCACGCGCCATAGGCTTCTGTACAAGATGCCTTCAAAGGACTCTGTCACAGTGGGGGAGATTGGAAACTGGCAGATAACTAACTAGAGGCTGCATTGAGCCTTCCAACCTGTGCCTGTGAAATTTTATCAAGATAAATGATGAAAGGGGTTTAAAAAGAAATAAAATCTATCAAAAGGGTTGAGTCTTTTGCAGTTAGTTGTGTGACTTTAGACACAATGGGTAATAACCAATACCATTAGTCACATCTCACTGGCTGGGTAGGGACCCTGCCCCTCTGTAGAGTGACAGCTCCAAACCAGGTGTTAGAGGCCTCCTCCCTTCTCCCTCTGGTGTTTTTAGGAGAGTTCCCAGGAGAAAAAAGCAAAAGGCTGCGCTACCATGATGAAGCCGACCAGAGCGCCCTGCAGCGGATGACGCGGCTTCGCGTCACCTGGTCCATGCAGGAGGACGGGCTGCTCGTGCTGTGCCGCATTGCCAGCAATGTCCTCAACACCAAGGTACCAACCAGCCCAGCCCAGAGGTGGGCCTGCCCCTCTCTCGGAGCTCCTTCCTGTCTGAGCCTCCCGGGGACTCCCAGCCAGGGACCACTCCTCTCAGCTGCTCTGCTTGGCCCCTGGGAAAAACATTGCCCAGAATCCTACACGTTTTCTTTTTTAGAGAGGTGGAGCCTCACTTTTTCACCCAGTCTGGAGTACAGTGGCACGATCACAGCTCACTGCATCCTCAACCTGGCCTTAAGTGATCCTCCCACCTCAGCCTCTCCTAGTCCTGGGACTACAGGCGCACCCCGCCATGCCCAGCTAATCCTACAAATTAATACCATTCTGTTTTTCTACATTTCTTTTTAGCTTTCAGTTGTATACATATAAATGTTTGCCTAGCTGCAGGCAAACTAGTTCAGAGCTGTTCTCTCTCTCTCCTCACCAGGAATCTAACCCTGTCCGGCTCCCTTCCTCCCACCTTCATTGCCTGAAAAGCTCCTATTTACCTTCCTATAACTGCCCATCATGTCTGGAACGATCTGCCAATTGCATGTCATTACCCTGCTCTTTCTCTGTTCTTGACCGGATACTTCTCACACTGTTTCTGTCACCTCTGGTACCTCTTGGCTCACTGGCGTGGCTGGTCCACAAGGCAGAAAGACCTCCTATTTGCATTCCAGGAAAAAGCTCTGCCAGGCCAGTCCAGGGCCCCTTCAGGCAGTAGTGCCACAAAGGCAGCTTCAGAGGAGCCCAGGTGTGCCTCCGGGTCTCAGCCAGGCCAGGCAGGAGAAACCCAGCTGAGGCTCTGTGCCCAGATGCTTCTTGCCTGCAAACTATTAGATCCCTTGTCTTGACCACTTATCCACTGTTCTCTCATCCCTCAGTCCTCTCCTGAATTCCAACCCAACCTCTTTTCCAAGGAAAAACCTGAAAGGTGACATGTTGTCATCCCTAATTTCTGTTCCCTGCATCTGCAATGGCTTTGTCATTGCAGAGCTGATGGGGGAGAGGGGCGTCCCTCCCTCTACTTCAGCCCTGGTACAGCTAGAGGAGGCAGGAGGGTCCTGCATAGGTCAGTGTTGGTGGACTCTCACCACTTACCGGAACTTATAGCCTTCTTGGGTCACCTCATCCTTGGGGAGGTAAGAAAATAACTGTCATCAAGCGGCTTTCTCATGTCGGCCTTGCCTTTCTGTGTTATTGACCAAGATGTTCTCCTAGGTCCGCTAATTTTGTACATTCTGCTTCTACTAACGTGGCATACAAGCACAACATACAGAACGTTTCTGAGCATACATGATGCATAATTAGGACACTAAGACCTCTAACTAAACACATTTTACATCCCCATGATTTCCTCTAATACAGCGCCCTTTCAGGCAGTTCCCCCTTGCTCCTCTGGGCACCTTTGTCACACATGGCACTTGTCAGAATACACTCTTTCCCGCTGGTCACTGAGGCCTCGTCCCGTGCTTGTCTGCCCAGAATCTCCCTCAGTGTCTGGCACATGGTGGGACCAGTATATATTGTGAGGTGATAGTTGTGGGGGTTCTCTGAGGAAGGAGGCTGCACAAAACACATTTTGTCCACTTTTTAATGGTAATTCCCCAGGATGTGGGCTCTGAGGATATTGACTTTTTGTCTTGGCTCTGTGTTTGATCCAGGTGAAGGGCCCATTTGTCACCTGGCAGGTGGTACGGGACATTTTGCATGCCACGTTCGAAGAGTCTTTGGATAAAACATCTCATTCCGTTGGACGAAGAGCTCGCTACATAGTCAAAAACCCACAGGCCTATCTCAACTATAAGTAAGCCTCATTGAAGCCTGATCATTCTTGGACGTGGTTACGTCAGCACTTCTCATTCATTCTTTACTCTTCCTTCATCCCGTTTGCTTAAGAGTCTGGCAGAAAGTGCGGCTGGAGCACACGAGGCGTCTGATGGGGTGGCCAAGTGTTGGAGTCTGTTGGGGAGATGGACCTTGGTTTTTTGAGGGTGAGGGCCAAGCATGATTCTCGGTGCTTTCCCATGCAAGGTATTGCTTGGACCTTATAGTGGCCTTGAGAAGTAGGTGGTGTTAGCCTTTATTTGGATGAAGAAGCAGAGACTAGATAGGCTGACTCGCTGAATACCATGTGCCTAGCAGGTGGTGGAGGCAGAGGCAGAGGCTGGCTTTTCCTGCTGTTTTCGGCCCTCAGAGCAGCTCCTGAGAGCTCTGATCGGTGGCTCCCTCCAGCAGCAAGCTAGGCAGGACCTGGGATCATTGGACAGGATGCCCTCTACCATGTTCTTGGCAGAGCTGAGAACTGTCCTCCTGCCCCGCCCTTGTGTGTGTGACCTCAGGGAGTCCCCTTGCCTTACCAGGCTGTAAAGCGGAATGAGTCTCTACCTGGCAAGCTCTTTATGAAGGCAGCAGTGCTTGGCGGATGGGAGCCCAGCAAAGGCTGGTCGCCTTCTCCTGCATTTTCTTTTGGGCAAGTCAGGTTCTCCTTATATCATGGGGATGTGAAGGTTAGTGGAGTGGACACACCTCCTGCTTTGCAGTAGATTAGAGAACTTAAGAATAATAAACTGCAAAGCCTGTTTGGTGTTTTTAAATGTATGATACACTTTCACGTAGGTCAGCCCATATGGTCCTGGCCAAACCCCTGTGAGAGACACTTTGGGACTCAGTGTTCTCGGCTACCCATGAAGGACGGAAGTTCAGAGAAGCCAAGGTGTAAAGTGTGAACAGACCTGACTGAGGTCAGGTTTGGCTGACCCCAAATCCTTCGTTCTTAAAAGCTGCAGTCGCGCAACAGGCATATAAGTAACTCATGCTTCACGGTCAACCAAGGCCAGAAACGTGAGAATGGAGCTCTCTGAAGTTTCCAAATACGGCATCATTACAATTCCCCGACTCCAGCTTTGTCTCCTCTTCCTGCAGAGTGTGCCTGGCCGAGGTGTACCAGGATAAAGCACTTGTTGGAGATTTCATGAATCGAAGAGGTGACTACGATGACCCAAAGGTAGGTCCTGTGTGGGTGTAGGGCTCGGCCTGCTTGGAGGTTGGGGCATCTAGACTTCGGTCAGCTCCTCTCGTCCCACAGTGCCCCTGCCAGCCTTAGGAACGTGGACTTTGTTTCCTGCTCACTTGAGAAATCACTGAGTCAGCTCTCTGGTGTTGGCCTTGACTTGATCTGGCTTCAAGCATCTGTTTTTAAAGATGATTAGAATCTGACAGGCCACTTTGAAGGGCTGCTGTGCCTTGGGCCTGTTTTGTTAAGAAAATAGAACATCTCTTCAGAAATTACAGGCTTCCTAGAAAGCTTGCAGACTGGGTGTGTGTTTTCTTTCTGAGTTTTCTGTCCTGAGGGGCCAGGGCGGTGGCTGACAAGGAGGGAAGCAGTCTGCTGACCCAAATTCCTGCCCTTTGCCTCAGAGGCTGCTCATCTTTCGTTTTTGTGCTAACCCTGGACTCTACAGTGTGTGTGGCAGGACTTGTGCCAAGTAAGGCCAGTGGACAAGGAGAGGCAGCCTTTTCCCCAAGGAAGCCACAGGCAAGTGGGACAGACAGAGAAGTACATGGTCATTGCAGGACAGTGCAGTCAGCTCCCGGAAGAGGAAGGCACAGGCCCGCAGAGGTCGGGGAGCAGGCTCAGCAATGCTTTTGGATGGAAGTGACAGAAAAACCTAACCTAATGGTGTATACGGCTTCCTTTTTCCCAGATGCCAAGCAGTTGAGGGTAGTCCTGGTCTGGTGCAGGGGAGCAGAGATGTTATCAGGCTCCCAGGTTCCTGCCGCCACACTCCCCTCCAGGAGCAGGGGCCAGCTTTCCATCCTATGCCAGTGACCCCCTGGTTGCAAATGTTGACTATGAGAGCTCAAGTCCTCACAACAGAATCCCAGAACAGGAAGCAGGGGGGAGAGGGGCTGCAATAGACCCACATGGCCCTTGCCTCAAGGGGCAGCCTTTCCTAGGAGCCCCTGGCAGACCTGGGCCACGCGGCTGGGAAACAGTGGGACACAGCACAGGGGACCCAGGCTGCCATGAGTGGCTTAAACTGTCCTGGTGTATCCTAGGAGGCTGGGCATCCTTCCTCCCCACAGCAAATTGAGGCTGGCTAATCAGAAAGCATGGGGAAAAATGGAATAGGTGACCCACAGACACCCACAGTGTCTGCCAGCGGGCTTGGCAAAGGTGTCAGCACTGGGCGAGACTGGAAACCACTGGGGCAGCGACAGTAAGGGGAGAGGGAGTGCAGGGCTGGCAGGCACAGCAAACAGGATAGCAGCGAGATGCAGCAGGGACCACGTCCTGCACAGCCACCAGGCCAGGGAGGAGCGGGAGCATACCGTGTCTCGCATTGCACACCGGGTGACGTGACCAGCTTGCTCCTCAGATCTGGGTCTGGACTGAGACGATTGCAGTGCGCATATAGAGGAGGAAATTGATTTGGGGGCCACCCGTGGAGTGTGAGGCTGGGGCAGAGGAAGAAGGCTGACTACACAGGTGAACCAGGGAGCACCAGGCCTGGGAGGGAGGCTGTGAGGGAGCACTGTGTGGGGCATGTTTGAGTCTTCTTACCTGGGACTTGGGAGAGTGCCAGCGATGCAGGCGTGAGGCTGTCTGCAGGTTAGTTGGCACCAGGTGCCCCGGTTTCCTGAGCGTACTGGTGAGGGTCTTTTGCCTCCTCTATAGACCAGGCTTCTCAGATGACAGGTGACAGATGACAGGTGCCCAGGGGAGGCACCTGGTCGGTGGCTCTCGGACTTAGCTGGTGCAGGAGTTTGTTACAAGATGTTCCTTGGTGCATCTTAGCAAAACCTCCCTTCAGGAAGAGTAAGGGCTTAACCTCTCATGCTCTCATGTTGAAAGGTTTGTGCCAACGAGTTTAAAGAATTTGTGGAGAAGCTTAAAGAAAAGTTCAGTTCAGCCCTAAGGAATTCTAACCTTGAAATCCCAGACACACTGCAGGAGCTGTTTGCCAGGTAAGTGGCTTCTGGGATGGTTCCATGTGGCCCTCGCAGGGCAAGAGGGAAAGGCCAGCCCTGTCTCCCTTATCAGCAGGTCCGGGAAGTGCCCAGCACCCGCCTGGCTGCGTTTGGCCTTGCAGTGGCCCTCCTGTCTCTCCTCTCATGGGTGACTTGAACGCAGAGTGGGACCTAGCACCCTGCCGGGCATTTATGTTCATTCTCCCATTGGTCCTTCAGGCTTCCTTGTTTGCTTGGTGTACTTTTTGCTAAGCTTGCTTACTTTACCTATGAGGAAATTCCTGTGTAAGAAACATGCCCAAGGTCACAGTGCTTATAAGCATCAGGGCCAGGATTTGAACATAGGAGGGTCTGGAACCACTCGACGTTTGGAAGAACATTCTTGGGTATGAGCACAGAACCCTGTACAATTTTTAAATCTGAAGTTCTGTGAACTAGGCCTGTTTCCTCAGCATCTTCCAAATGTAGATCCCTTTTCTCCACCATCCTCACCCAAGAAGTCCCTTGAGCCACTGTTTTTCTGAATTTCTCCTTGTAAAATGATGGCATCCATCAGTTCTGCCTGTGAACTGTACAACACCCTTGCTCTCAGCATTTCAGTTGAAGACCTCATTCCTTCATTCACTCAACAGATAACGTATGTTGCGCCCACTGTATTGCCATGCCTAAAGAGCAGTTTGTACTCGTTTTCAGAGTTGATCTCCTTTACCCACATTCCGAGTTTTGTTTTTGGTTTGCAGTAAACTGTTCCTCAGAATTCCCAAATGGCATGGTTTCAAGTCAGTCCAATGGCCTGTTTACTGATTTGTAATTTATATCTCCACATATTCTTAGTAAAGTTATGGGGCAACTTTTAATCATAAAAGAAGACAGAGATTTTTAAAGGAGAGTCCATGAACCATTTAGAGAGAAGAAAAAGTTGCAAGTGTAACAGTTTAATACTGATTGTGATCCTGAGCATTCTGGCAGGCAAGGCAAAATAGAAAACGGTTCCAAGCCAGGCGTGGGGGCTCACGCCCATAATCCCAGCACTTTGGGAGGTTGAGGCAGGCAGATCACCTGAGGTCAGCAGTTCGAGACCAGCCTGGCCAACATGGTAAGACCCCGTCTCTACTAAAAATACAAAAATTAGCCGGGTGTGGTGGGCACGCGCCTGTAATCCCAGCTACTTGGGAGGCTGAAGCAGGAGAATCACTTGAACCCAGGAAGCAAAGGTGGTTTTCACATTTTTCTGAAAAGTTTATTTTTCTTGGCACTAAATTATAAGATGAATTTACTGTTGCAATCAAGATTAATTTTTCCATTGGTTTAGTAGAAAATGAAGAAATGTCCTACAAATGGCCAATTTGCTGTATTTTATAAAAAGACAGTTCTATGATTTATTCTTAAATTTACTTGCATGGTATAAATACAGTAAAATAATATTACATGAAACTCAAAAAAGAAATGGGGAAATAGTTTGTAATTCCAACACCTAATATGGCTACTCTTTGGGGATTTTCATATTTCTTTGTTTTAATTGATGAATAATAATTTTATATATTTTTGGGGTACAGTGTGATGTTTTGATATATGTGTCCATTGAGGAAAGACGAAATCAAGTTAACTAACATATCTGTCGCCTCACCAACTTCTTTTTTTGGCAATAAGAACCTTAAAAATCTATTATTTTAGTAATTTCAAAATATGTAATATGTCCTTAACTGTGGTCACCATGCAGTTTGAAATCATGAAAACTTATTCCTCTGGTCTAACTGTAACTTTATACCCTTCGCTCTACATCTTTCCTTTCTTCATTCCTTCCCTTCCACTTCCCAGCCTCTGGGGACCACCTTTTTCCTTTTTCTATGATAATAATTTTTTTAGATTACTTCTGGGACATTTTCTTTCTTGTGCTTTTTCTTTTTGGATTGTAACACACCCACAGTTTTAAATCCTGTTCCTTTTACAATTAACAGTGGATCTTTGCCAATTCACATTTTTCCGTGTTGCCACATAATTGTCAGTAGGTGAACACTGCACATTTTCTCAGCCCTCCTTCTACCAGGCAGAACAGGGTATATTCGCATTTTAATTTACATGTACAGCGCTCGACTTTTGGTGAGTTCAACATTTCTCCCACTCCCAACACTTTAGCCAATAAATGGCCATCTTGAGTCAGCATCCGCTTGCTTAGTGAGGAGCTGCTTTGTTTCATTGACATGTTCTTATGTTTCTTTTGCAGGTACCGAGTTTTGGCAATTGGGGATGAAAAAGATCAAACCAGGAAGGAGGATGAACTTAACAGGTAGGTGCTGATATATAGAGTAGCTTTTCCTCAGCTACTTAACTTGGTGGCTGACAGCCTATTGCACTGGGGTAGTCTGGGGCCAAATCCGGCCCACTACCTGTTTATGTAAATAAAATTTTATTGGCACACAGCCATGCCCATTCTGTATGTTGTCTGTGCTGCTTTTATGCGAGAACATCAGAGGTGAGTACAGTTGACCTTGAACAACTTGGGGGTGAGGGGACGCCGACCCCCTGCACAGTCAAAAATCCACATAGAACTTTTTTTTTCTTTTGAGACGGAGTCTTGCTCTATTGCCCGGGCTGGAATGCAGTGGTTTGATTTCAGCTCACTGCAGCCTCTGCCTGTTCGATTCAGGCAATTCTCATTCCTCATCCTCCCAAATAGCTGGGATTACAGGCGCCTGCCACCACACCCAGCTAATTTCTGTATTTTCAGTAGAGACGGGGTTTTTCCGTGTTGGCCAGGCTGCTCTCGAACTCCTGGCCTCGAGGGATCTGCCCGCCTCAGCCTCTCAAAGTGCTGGGATTATAGGCATAAGCCACCACTCCTGGCCCCACATGTAACTTTCGACTCCCTAAACCTAACCACTGATAGCCTACTGTTGACCAGAAACCTTATCAATACCAAACAGTTGATTAATATATATTTTGCATTTTATATGTATAATATACTGTACTCTTACAAGAAAATAAGCTAGAGAAAAGAAACTATTAACAAAAATAAGGGGCTGGGCACAGTGCCTCACGCCTGTAATCCCAGCACTTTGGGAGGGCACTGCGGGTGGATCACCTGAGGTCAAGAGTTCAAGACCAGCCTGGCCAACATGATGAAACCCCATCTCTACTAAAAAATACAAAAATTAGGTGGGCATGGCAGGCGCCTGTAATCCCAGCTGCTTGGGAGGCTGAGGCAGGAGAATCACTTGATCCCAGGAAACGGAGGTTGCAGTGAGCTGAGATCATGCCATTGCACTCGAGCCTGGGTGACACGAGCAAAACTCTGTCTCAAAAAATAAACAAAATTAGGAAGATAAAATCTGTTTACTATTCACTAAATGGAAGTAGATCATCTTAAAGGTCTTCATCCTTGTCGTCTTCATTTTGAGTAGTCTGAAGGGACATAGGAAGAGGAGGGGTTGGTCTTGCTGTTTCTAGGGTGGCAGAGGTGAAAGAAAATCCATGTGTAAGTGGATCTGCACAGTTCAGTCCACAGTGCAGAGGGGTCAGCTATAGTTGCAGCAGATTCCACAGAGCCCACCAAGACTAAAGCATGTATTAACTGGCCCTTTAGAGGAAAAGTTGCTGACTCCCTAGCCTTGACTATCACTGGCCAAGCCTTAACGTAGATTGAGGAAAGGATTTAAACTCTCAACCCATGAGCTTTCCAAGCAAAACTCAGTTCCAAAAGCTCAGGTTTTGTTTTTCCATCTTGGATAATCAATAGTCACTTTGATTTTAGCTCTGTAGGGAAGTACTAACTACATTTGTTAGTGGTCATGTAAACCCATTCTGGGTAGGTCACCCCCTGTCCACTAAATAGAAACTTTTCTCCTGCAAAAATGGACCTGTTAGTAAAGCCTAGAAACCATCATTTATTGTGTTTTCTTTTGTGAAGTTTTGGCATTTGTGTCCCTTTTGTGAGATTCAAGATTTTTTCCCTAAGAATTGTTTCTGCCTGAACTGAGTGGTGCCGGTGGCCTTATGGTGCCCTGCCGCCCCCTGTCTTTCAGCGTGGATGACATCCACTTTCTGGTGCTCCAGAACCTGATCCAGAGCACATTGGCCCTCTCGGACAGTCAGATGAAGTCCTACCAGTCATTCCAGGTGGGTACCGGCTGCCTAGCTGCACAGCAGGGATGTGGACCCTTCCGAGGCCAGCCTCGTGAGGTGCTGGCCCCTGCCCTTCTCTGCTGTGGGCTCTCAGGGGCTGATTCCCCCAACATGCCGGCCCACACGTCCTTTCAACTTTATCTTTTTATCGTTGTTTTATTTGTATTTATTTGTGTTTATTATGTATGTTTATGGTATACAACTGAAGGATTTGATGTACGTATACATTGCAGAGTAATCGCCACAATCAAGCCAATTAGCACATACATCCCCCCACACAGTAGCTTTTCTCATTGTGGTGAGCACGCTTGGCGCTCTCTCCTCCTGGTGCATTTCAAGTGTACAGCATCGATTGTCACCTGTCATTACCAAGCTGTGATCCTCCAGGGCTTAGCATCTCATAGAACTGAAGCTTCGCACCTCTTGGCCAGGTTCTCCTCATCTCTCTCTCTAGTTTTTAAAGCGTGGGGATGGGATCCAGTGACCTCCACCATCCCTCCCAGAGCTGAGGTTTTTAAGTCTTACGTTTAAGACAGAAAATGAAGCAGGGGAGGAAATGAGGCATGGCAAAGGACCTGAGAAAGTAATTGAGCTGTACGGCGTAGCTTTTCAAATCATCACTTTGGAATGCCAAGATATTCTGGTTGTGGGAGGTCACTGGATGGGAAAGCTGCCCTCCCATGGGCAGTGAGTCATCTGTCTCCCGAGGACACAAGTCCACCTGGCCACTCTGCTGCGGCTGAAGGAAGATGAGAGTGAGGAAGAGAAATCACATTGAACCCCCGGTGGAGCCCAGGAAGTCAGTGGTCTTACTACTCTTATACAAATGTGGGCACTTGAGGTTCAGAGAAGTTAAATCACATGCCCGAGACCACATAGCTCAGTCAGTCATCACCCAAGACCCCAACAGAGAGGTGCTGAGGGGCCCCAGCCAGTGCCACCCAGGGTCTCGTTCTCCCCCAAGTCATCACAAAAGGAAATTCTAAGGAGGACCCATTCATTTTGTATTTAATCACTAACCCTAAAAATCTGCTCCTGGCTTACATTAACAAGTTACCTGATTTGGAGTATGAGGGGAAAAAAGAATGAGGAAACAAAGGGACTTTCCTAGTCCCGCTGATGAATTCAGCTGGGTGAGGACCTGATCATCAGGGCGCCTCAGAGTCCACAGAGAGATCTTGTAGCATGTGGAGCCCAAGCCCTGTCCTCAGAGACTGCAGTCAGGAGCAGCGGAGTGGGGCCCTGATAAGAGTGTGCCATCCCTCCCCCAGTCCCGAAGGGGCCCACGGGCCACCCTTGCAGAAACAGCAGTGTCGACCCTGCTGGGGCGCTGCACGTGCTTGTTACTTTGGCCACAGCAGGGCAGGGAGGACAGGGAAATGGAGCTGGTTCACGAAAATGCCAGGCTGGGCTTGAATGCCCTGCTTCAGAGCAGCACCCAGGCCCTAGTCTTTAACAGCCATGGCCAGGCCTCAGCACACCCAAGACTGAGTGTGCATTTGATTTCTCCTGTTTTCATCACCACCTGGAGGTTCTCTGTGCCTCCTGCAGGGACACGTAGGACCATCAATCAGAGACGTCCAAGAAATGTCTTCCATACCCTTGCCGTGCATCCCTTGAACCCCATGTTTTATTTCCTCGGGCCTGTTTTACACTTATGGTCAGGTGTACACATTTGGAGTGGAAGGCTAGCGTCTGTGCCATGCACCCCTCTGCCACCCCAGCATTTTGTAGATGAAAGCAAAACCCTGTCTGAACCTGAACTTGCAGAGAAAAGAATAAATAGTTATCAGGTGAAGTTCCAAATAAACAGTCCACAGACCACATTTTATTGGTCTCACACTTGTTTAAAAGGAAAACACAATTATTTTTTTCAAAAAATGTTTTTTCGAACATTACACATAGGAGTCCAAATTTCCGACTTCTGGCTGTAGGGTGGGCCTTCCAGCTGTCCTGCTCATTAGTGGCTCAGAGCTGGAGGGGACTTTGGGGATCCTTCCCACTGTGTCCCACCTCCAAACAAGAAAGCCCAGCCCCAGTGGCAAAAGCTGGGCCCCCTGCCTTCCAGCCAGGCCTGTCCCCAATATTATCCCACTGCTTTTTCCTCCAGTTCCATCTCCAGGTGGCACCTGGGCTCTGATGTTTGGTACTGAAGGCCTAGTCACTCTGCCTCAACCCCCAGGGGCATGGAAAGTCACCTTAGAAAGACCACCGGCCTGCATGGCCTCTCTCCCTGAGCAGGAAACAGGACACTTCTTTAGTGACTTCTTCAGTGACTCCTGAGTGAGGACTAGAAGGCCAACAGCAAAGTCAGAGCCCCATAGGGGACCCCGCGAGGCTCCCCTCAAGGTTCCAGGAAGCCAGTGGAAGGCTGCAGGTGGGCTCACTGTGCCTGTGACAACCCAGCCTCTTAGAAATGTGAGTGGGTGGACCACAGCCCCCAACTCACCACACATGGCCTGAGCGCTCCTATCCTGTTGTGTGGGAATACACCCATTCGCTAGTTATATTCCAATGGAACAGAAGATCAAAGGCACAGAAGGCTTGTCACAAGGAGTGAGATGCAGCTTCCTTCCAGTGCTGTAGGGAAGGATGATGGTGTAATGGCCACTCCCAGCTTCTCCCGTCCACTACATGGAGAGTGTTTCTCCATAAGGCCTGATGGTCTGCATGCCCAGGACTGGCGCACAGGTGCTGTTTGGGGAAGCAGAGTTGCACAGGCTTCAGGCAGACATGCTCCAGGGAATACCTGAGTGCTGCCTCAGAGCCCCAGCTGACCACTGCACTGGTCCCCGGTCGCCTTGTGTCCCTCCGCTGGAAGTAAGGTGCAGTGGTGAGGTTGCTCTTCTCTTCTCTGACCCACCCCTGCCTGACAGTGTGACCTGAGGATCACTTAAAGTCCGTGTGCCTCAGCCTTCTCTGTCACTCGAGGTCCTGGAGGCAGTGCCTAAAATCCTTAGACCATGATAGGGATTTTTCTCAGCCAGCACTTTTGAGGAGACAGTCCTGTAGGAGCTCTCTCAGAGGCTGGCAGATGCTGGATACTCAGGAACAGATCGTTGCTTGCCCTTTGCAGAAGCTTGGAGTAACAGAGACTCTGCTGACCGCACAGTCCTTCGAGGTGCTCATCCACTAGGTGGGGCCCAGGTCCACAAGACTTAGCAGGCTGAGCCATGAAGTCCCCATGGTGTGTTCAGCAGAGGCACTTCCTTCCGCCTAGGCACTGGGGTGGCAGCAGCAAGAGCTGAATCTAGGCCAGGCATGGTGGCTCACGCCTGTAATCCCAGCACTTTGGGAGGTTGAGGCACGATGATCACTTGAGGCCAGGAGTTAAAGACCAGCCTGGGTAACATGGCAAGAACCCCATCTCTACAAAAAATACAAAAATTAACCAGACAGTGCCTGTAGTCCTGCCTACCCAGGAGGCTGAAGCAGGAGGACCGCTTGAGCCAGGAGGTTGAGGCTGCAGTGAGCTATGTTGGTGCCACAGTACTCTAGCCTGGGCAACAGTGAGACCCTGGCTCAAAAAAAAAAAAAAAAGGAGTTGAATCTGTGTTCTCCTGGGACTTCCAAACAATGAGTAAGCAGATGAGATCATTTCAGGTAGCTGCTATGGAGAAAATAAAACAGGATAATATAAGGCAGTTGACCGCAGAGGAGGAGAATGGAGAAGGATTTGTCATTTGAGGGGAAATATTTGGGCTGAGCCCTGAATGTTGAGGAGTCAGCCATGCAGAGATTTAGGGGAGCGGCAGGGCAAAGGTCCCAAGGTAGGATGCCTGGGTTTTTTCAAGAAATGTAAGAAGGTCCAGGAGGCTGGTGCAGTGAGCAAAGGGTGGTGTTGGGGGAGGTGAGGCCAGAGTGGTGGGTGGGCGGCCAGGGTCCCACTCATCAGGCTCCTTGTCGTGAAGGCCTGGTTGTGGTCACATCTGCAGAGGGAAGTCCTCGGGGGCTTTGAGGCAGGGCAGGAATGTGTGGTCTGATGTAGGCATCAAAGGATTACTTTGGCTGCTATGGAGAATGGTCAGGGGTTGGGGGAAGGTGACGTGGGGAAGGAGGGAGACCAGTCAGCTGGGGACGGTGGTGAGAAAGAGCAGTGGCATGATTAGATGGGCCAGTGCAGGTGGCATGAACCCAGTGCATTGGAAGGTAGAGCCCACCTGACGTGCTGATGGCTGGGTGGGAGGCCAGGGGACAGAGTGGTAGACCAGATGACTCTGTGTTGATTCCGTCTGTCTGCATCGAAAGAAGTCGGCTTGGGAGTGAATAGCCCCCGTCTCATCAGTTCCCTGCCCTTTGTGGTCTCTGGAAGTGTGATGTGATGGTCCGAGAATTGGGATTGCCGACTTCCTCAGCACCCCTGCCCCGCATACACACACTCACACACACACTGACACACACATACGCCAGCCTGGGCCTCCCACCATCGGTCACTTCCTCTATAAAGCATCAGCCACAGCCTCTGCCTCTACATACCCCAGCCTTTTCCCTGGCCAGCTGGAGAACCCTACTCACCCTTGCCTCACTGTGTTGCAGACTTTTCGCCTCTATCGGGAGTACAAGGACCACGTTCTCGTGAAGGCCTTCATGGAGTGCCAGAAGAGGAGCTTGGTCAACCGGCGCCGGGTCAACCACACGCTGGGCCCCAAGAAGAACCGGGCCCTGCCCTTCGTGCCAATGTCCTACCAGCTATCCCAGACCTACTACAGGTGAGTACCTGTCAGGAGCCCTGGGTACTCCAAGGTTGAGCCACATAAAGAGGAGCAAAGGAAGCATCGTGGCCATGAAAGCATGTAGGAGCCGGGGCCCCTCGCAGCCTATGTGCAACACGCAGGCTCTGGGGTTTCCTGCAGCCCCTCTCCTCCTACCTGGTGTGGGGATCAGGTGAGTGCTAGCAGCATCTTTGTGTTGGTGGTGGTGCCATTTTGCAGGTGGTTTGTTTCCATTTCTCCCACCAGATGGAGTGAAATCGGTTTTGAATTTAATAATTGGCCCAGCTGGAAGTTCACCCTCCAGTTCCAGCATAGCCTCAGTCCCTCTTCCGCGTAGCCCTGAGACCCAGGAAGTCTCCTGGGCCCATTCGCAGCACCAGCAGCCGGTGCGGGGTTGGGGTGCAGAGGTGCATTCAGACAGGCATCCTCCTGGGGCTCCTTCCTGAAACGCAGTGTGGCTTCATGCCGCAGAGGGCATTGTACCACCAGCCTCCTGACCACATGCAGAGTCCCTGAGAACATTCCCAAGGCGCCACCTTGGCAGCTTCCTCTTCACACCGTTCTCCTTGCCCACCCTCAGGTCTGCACAGGGCTGCAGTCAGATCCTCAGAGACAGCACCATGAATCTTCTTTCAGTTCTTTGATACCATCCCTTGCCCGTGATGGCAGACACTTCCTCCTCCCCAAACCCTCACCCCGAATGACCCTCAGGCTCTGGGAAGTAGGTGTGGCAGCAGAAGATACATGTCCAAGTCCAACAAGGCCATTTGTCGCGGACACACTGCTCTGACCGCATGTCCCCATCTGAACCGAGGGCAGTGGTCAGCAGACAAGGAAGGCCTTTTGGGTCCCTCCCTCTGACCCTGGTAGCAGGGTCGTGGAATGTTGCTCTCTGGACAGAGCCGGGGAAGTGACTCACCAGGCGCTGCATGGAGACAGCTTGGGCACACGTGTGAGACCAGGGCTGGCTTTGTGCGGGGACTATTATTACAGAAAGCATGCTCACCATCCCTAGTTCAGCAGCTGTGTACAGTGAGTGCCTGTGAGGTGAGCCTGCCAGTGCCCTCCTGGAGCGCCAGGTGAGGCCACATTGAATTAGACGAGGAGACAGTACTCTGCGTGGAAGGTACTCAGGCTAGCGGGGAAGAGAGACACAAACACCGCTAGGTGGGAACACAGCGCCTTCATTTGGGATGGGACGGAGAGCTTTAGGGGAGAAGTGGGGCGTTTTGCTTAGTTCTCATCATAATGATTTGACGTGCTCATAGCCTGTCCAAATGATGGCTTCCCACGGCCGACCCTCAGTCAGGCCCTTCCTTTTTGTCTGTGTAGGATTTTTACGTGGCGATTTCCAAGCACCATCTGCACGGAGTCATTCCAGTTTTTGGACAGAATGCGGGCTGCCGGCAAGTTGGACCAGCCTGATCGTTTCTCTTTCAAAGACCAGGATAATAATGAGCCCACAAATGACATGGTGGCCTTTTCACTGGACGGCCCTGGAGGAAATTGTGTGGCCGTCCTGACCCTCTTCTCTCTGGGCCTTATTTCCGTGGATGTCAGGATCCCGGAGCAGATCATCGTGGTAGATAGCTCAATGGTGGAGAATGAGGTCATCAAAAGGTAAGAGCCCGGCGTCCGCAGCATCAGGTCTGGCCACGTGCTAGGCATTGGCCAGACACAGACCGGCAGGGGTTGGTAGTGCC
The DNA here is from genome assembly GCF_049350105.2 of Macaca mulatta. NCBI lineage: Eukaryota > Metazoa > Chordata > Mammalia > Primates > Cercopithecidae > Macaca > Macaca mulatta. The sequence continues at coordinate 27,017,936 of NC_133425.1, read as the reverse complement.
TTCTGGGAGCTTGCAGGATGGGCATTGCAGATGAGTGACTGGGGATTATAGGCCAGTGTCCAAGGCGTCCTCTGCTGACGCCTCCCAGGTGTTATGGGAATCGGCCAAAGAGAAGGATGCAGCACAGCGGGGCGGGGGGGCAGGGAAGAGAAGGGAGGACTGGTCCTGAGGGCCGTGCACCAGAACTGGGGGTTCCTGGGGAAGTGGGTGTTTTCTGGACTGAGAGACGGGCAAGAGGAACAGTCCCCACAGAGACGCAGATACGTGACAAGGGGTGAGCGCGTTGCACGGGAAGGTGGGAAAGGGGATGGATCTGGGGCAGCCGTCCACACCAGCCTTGGTAATGAAGCACAGCCAGCTGCTGGGGCCACTGCTGAGGCCCGGCCACAAAGGCCTTTCGAGGGAGGGGAGAGGCTGCAGTAGTAGCTGGCTGGCCTGTGCTTGGGTATCCAGGTCGCAATTTTCTTCTAGCTTGGGGAAGGATGGCAGCCTGGAGGATGACGAGGATGAAGAGGATGACTTGGACGAAGGCATAGGGGGCAAGCGCCGGAGCATGGAGGTGAAACCTGCGCAGGCCTCCCACACTAACTACCTGCTGATGAGGGGCTACTACTCCCCCGGCATTGTCAGCACCCGCAACCTCAATCCCAATGACAGCATAGTGGTCAACTCCTGCCAGATGAAGTTCCAGCTCCGCTGCAGCCCTGTGCCCGCCCGGCTCAGGCCCGCTGGTGAGTGCTCCCGCTGGTGCTGAGGGGGGGCCCGGCCTTGCCCGGCTCAGGCCCACTGGTGAGTGCTCCCGCTGGTGCTGGGGGAGGGCCTGGCCTTGCCTGGCTCAGGCCCACTGATGAGTGCTCCTGCTGGTGCTGAGGGGGGGCCCGGCCTTGCCCGGCTCAGGCCCGCTGGTGAGTGCTCCCGCTGGTGCTGGGGGAGGGCCCGGCCTTGCCTGGCTCAGGCCCGCTGGTGAGTGCTCCTGCTGGTGCTGGGGGAGGGCCCAGCCTTGCCATCATCCAGGAGGACCCTGAGGCCTGGCCTGAGACCTAGACCTTCAGGCTCCCCAGGCCAGGCGTGCAGCCACAGGACACACAGAAAAACACACTCCATCCTTGCAGCCGACTCAAGGGACACCTTCCCCAGGTGCCGGTGCCGTGCCCACACCTTTGTGGGAGAGCTCCCCACACCACCGCTGTCTTTTAGTCACAGCTGTGCCGCAGGCACCAGCAGTCACCCAGGCGGGCTCACGAGGAAGAGCAGAGCACCCCTGCCTCCCCACCCCGCCCACTCTCCCCGGGGGGCCACGGGGCTCTAGTCTCCTGGTGCTTAGTAAAGTGTGCGCTCTTAGGAACCTTTTAGGTATTATCTTTTGACCCGTTGCTGGGAAAGATGAGTATTCCACTCACATTCATGATCTCCTGCCTCCTTTACTTCCAATTTTGACACTATTTTAGTTCTATTGATGACCTTTGAAACTTTACTTTTTATTTTTATTTATTTATTTGAAATGATTGAGACGGGGACTCACTATGTTGCCCGGGCTGGTCCCTAACTCCTGGCCTTAAGTGATCTTCCCGCCTCCGCCTCCCAGAGTGATGGGATTACAGACGGGAGCCACCACACCAAGCCTATTTTTTAGAGACAGGGTCTTGCTCTGTTGCTTAGGCTGGAGTACAGCGGCACAATGATAGCTCACGGCCATCTCTAGCTCCTGGGCTCAGGTCATCCTCCTGCCTCAGTCTCCTAAGTAGCTTGGACTATAGGCATGTGCCACCACAGCCAGCTACTTTTTAAATTTTTTGTAGAGACAGGGCCTTGCTCTGTTGCCCAGGCTGGTCTCAGGCCTCAAGGGATCCTCCCGCCATGGCCTCCCAAAGGGGTGGGACAACAGGCGTGAGCTACCATACCAGACCTAGTTTATGTAATATTCTAAGTCCTTTGTTGCCATTTCAACGATGTTCTCAGCGTCTTTACCAGGAGTAGATTCTATGTCAAGAAACTCAAGAAACCACCTTCTTTGCTCGTCTATAAGAAGCAAGTCCTCATCTGTTCAAGTTTGATCCTGAGATTGCAGCAATTCCATCCCATCTTCAGACTCTGCCTCTAGTTCTCTTGTTTTTTCCACTGCATCTGCAGTTACTTCCTCTACTGAAGACTTGAACCCCTCAAAGTCATCCATGAGGGTGGGAATCAACTTTTTCCAAACTCCTGTTGATGTTGGTATTTTGACCACCTCCCATGAATCACAAATGTTCTTAATGGCATCTAGAATGGTGACTCCTTTCCAGAAGATTTTCAGTTTACTTTGTCCAGATCCATCAGAGGAATCACTATAGTAGCCATAGCCTTACGAAATGAATTTCTTTCTTTTTTGAGACAGAGTTTCACTCTTGTCACCTGGACTGGAGTGCAGTGGTATGATCTCAGTTCACTGCAACCTCTACCTCCCAGGTTCAAGTGATTCTCCTCTCTCAGCTTCCCGAGTAGCTGGAATTACAGGCACCCACCACCACACCCGGCTAATTTTTGTATTTTTAGTAGAGACGGTGTTTTACCATGTTGGGCAGGCTGGTCTTGAACTCCTGCCCTCAGGTGATCCACCCACCTTAGTCTCCCAAAGTGCTGGGATTACAGGCGTGAGCCACTGTGTCCAGCCATCAAATGTATTTCTTAAATAATGAGACTTGAAAGTGAAATAACTCCTTGATCGATGGGGTACAGAATGGATGTTGTGTTAGCAGGCATGAAAACAACATTCATCTCCTTGAACATCTCCATCAGAGCTCATGCGTGACCAGGGGCATCATTAATCAGCATACCATTTTGAAAGCAATCTTTTTTGTCTGAGCAGTAGGTCTCTACAGTGGGCTTAAAATATTTAGTAAGCCACATTGTAAACAGACGTGCTGTCATCCAGCTTTGTGGTTCTGTTTATAGAGCACAGGCAGAATAGATTTAGCATAATTCTCTTCCCTCAGAATTTGGGGATGGGAAATGGGCACTGGCTTCAACTTAAAGTCACCAGCTACATTACTTCCTATCGAGAGTGGGCTGTCGTTTGAAGCCTTGAAACCAGGCCTTGCCTTTTCCTTTGTAGCCACGAAAGTCCTAGATGGCATCTTCAATATAAAGCTGTTTTGTGTACATTGAAAATCTGTTTAGTGTATCCACCTTCATCGCTGATCTCAGCTAGCTAGAGCTTCTGGAGAACTTGCTGCAGCTTCTCCAGCAGCACTTGGTGCTTCACCTTGCACTTTTATGTTACGGAGACGGCTTCTTTCCTTAAACTACATGAACCAACCTCTGCTAGCTTCCAGCTTTTCTTCTGCATCTTCCTCACCTCTCTCAGCCCTCACAGAATTAAAGAGAGTTAGGGCCTTGCGCTGGATTAGGCTTTGGCTTAACGGAAGGTTGTGACTGGTTTCATCTATCCAGACCGCTGAAACTTTCTCCATATCAGCAACAAGGCTGTTTTTGCTTTATTATTGTTCGTGTGTTCCCTGGAGTAACGCTTTTCATTTCCTTCAAGAACTTTTCCTTTGCCCTCACAACTTTGACTAACTTCGGCACAAGAGGCCCAGCTTTCGGCTGTCCTGGCTGTCACCATGCTTTCCTCGCAAAGCCTGATATTTTCTAGCTTTTGATGTAAAGTGAGAGATGTCCAACTCTCCCTTTCACTTGAACACAGAGGGGCCATTGTAAGGTTATTAACTGGCCTGACGTCAATTTTTTTTTTTTTTGAGATGGAGTCTCGCTCTTTCGCCCAGGCTGGAGTGCGGTGGCCGGATCTCAGCTCACTGCAAGCTCCACCTCCCAGGTTCACGCCATTCTCCTGCCTCCGCCTCCCGAGTAGCTGGGACTACAGGCGCCCGCCACCGCGCCCAGCTAATTTTTTGTATTTTTTAGTAGAGATGGGGTTTCGCCATGTTAGCCAGGATGGTCTCGATCTCCTGACCTCGTGATCCGCCCACCTCGGCCTCCCAAAGTGCTGGGATTACAGGCGTGAGCCTCCGCGCCCAGCCAACCTGACTTGGATATTGTTGTGTCTCAGGAATAGGGAGTCCCAGGAGAGGGAGGAAAGTGGGGAATGGCTGGTCCCTGGAGTTGTCAGAACACACATGACATTTATCAATTAAGTTTGCTGTCGTATGTGGGCGTGGTTTGTGGCGCCCCTAAACAGTGACAATAGTAAGGACAAAGGTCACTGATCACAGGCCACTGTCACAGATATAATCATGAAAAAGATGAAATATGAGAATTCCCAAGCATGACAGACACAAATCGAGCACACGGTGTTGAGAAAGTGGTGCCTGTAGACTCTCTTGGCGCAGACTTGCCACAAGCCTTCAGTATGTAAAAAACCCAAAAAACAATATCCGTGAAGCACAATAAAGTGAGGTGCGTTGTTGAAGTTGATGGTATTCACTCTATGTTTCATAACCACAGTTAGAATTCTGTACTTTGTCTGGAGTTTGGACTGGGCAAAAATGTAGTGATAACCTATTGATTATGGCCTTAGCAGAGACATATTCCATAGGAAGCGACAGAAGCCAGCTCTGGCTAGTGTAGGCAAAAGTGGGGTGTGTAGAAGGGGCCTGGAGTATCTCACAGGGTCTAAGGAACAGTGGGCACTTGAGCAGCAGGAAGGGATGGGACCAGGCCAGCCCTGGTCAGGGACTCCCCCTCAGAGCACTGGGCTTTACAGTTTTCGAACCCCAGTCCTCAGCCTCTGTGCCCTTCACTTTACGTCTTGAGCAGGAGAATCATAGTGGCCAGGAGAAATCCAGTCAGCTGTAGTCAGAGGCTCAGGGTCGCGGATCAGGAGCCTGACTGCCAGGGGCCCAGCCTGTCCGCCCAGCAGGTGACCCCTGTGGCTGTCGGGGAAGCAGTGAGTTGGTGCTGGAGCATGCCTTTCCTGAGTGTGGCCTGTGCATTGGGCAGGGGAGGGGGGCCTCTGTCGGGCTGCCTCTGATCTTCCTCCGTGTCCCCACAGCTGCTCCTCTGGAAGAGCTAACAGTGGGAACCTCCTGCCTCCCTGACACGTTCACCAAGCTGATAAAGCCCCAGGAAAACACCTGCAGCTTGGAGGAGTTTGTCCTCCAGCTGGAGCTGTCTGGGTATAGTCCCGAAGACCTGACTGCTGCCTTGGAGATCCTGGAAGTCATTATAGCCACGGGTTGTTTTGGGATTGACAAGGAGGAGCTGCGCAGACGGTTCTCGGCCTTGGAGAAGGCAGGTGGCGGGCGCACCAGGACATTCGCAGATTGCGTCCAGGTGAGCTGTGCCTTAGGTTAGCCGGATATCACTGAAGCGGAAATTGCAGCTCCCAGGCCAGGTGCACACTGAGGATGGGCTTGATTTGGGGCATAGCATGCTTCGTTCTTTTTAAACGTTGAATTAGTCATTAACATTTGAAAACTGGGGCATTTCACATCCACTTTGAGGGTGCAGTTGTGAATCCACAACTGCACCACAGCTGACGTGGTTCACCAGTGGCCAGAGAGGAAGAGAGGCTGCTCCAGGGCACAGGGCTAGCAAGGGGCAGCCCCAGGGTTAGGAGCCAGGCCCGCCTCGCGAGCCTGGGCTGCTCAGGGCACTCAACCCGCCAGGGACGAGAGGTCACCAGCGTGGAGGATCCTGGGCTCCCCACAGACCCCCTGTGTCTCCTGCCTCCCCAGGCCCTCCTGGAGCAGCACCAGGTGCTGGAGGTCGGCGGCAACACCGCGCGCCTGGTAGCCATGGGCTCTGCCTGGCCCTGGCTCCTGCACTCGGTGCGGCTGAAAGACAGAGAGGACGCTGACATTCAGAGAGAAGACCCCCAGGCCAGACCCCTGGAGGGGTCTTCCAGCGAGGACAGCCCCCTCGAGGGGCAGGCACCTCCTTCTCACAGCCCCCGGGGCACCAAGAGGCGTGCCAGCTGGGCCAGTGAGAATGGGGAGACCGACACTGAGAGCACCCAGATGACCCCTGCCAAGAGGCCGGTACTCCAGGACTCAAACTTGGCCCCCAGCCTTGGGCCCAGAGCTGAAGACGGGGCAGAAGCCCAGGCCCCATCTTCACCCCCAGCTCTTGAAGACACCGCTGCAGCGGGGGCAGCACGGGAAGACCAAGAGGGTGTCGGAGAGTTCAGTTCCCCAGGCCAAGAGCAGCTGAGTGGCCAGGCGCAGCCTCCAGAGGGCTCTGAAGACCCCAGAGGTACCGTGCGCCTTGTCCCCCACCCCACCTCACCGCACCCGCGCTTTCCCTCCCCTCCGCCCTGATGGGCCCCACGCCTTCCTCCGGGATAGGGGAGCTGCCACTGACACAAAAGGGGCTTGACTTCAGCTTCTCGGAGCCTGAGCCCCAACGGGGGAGGATGCTGCCTGTAAATGCATTTCCCGGGGAGCGCGGGCCTCCCACACCCCCAGGCAGCGCTGTGAGTTCTGGAGCGGGAGCTCAGGCGGTGGGGCCAGCGTGTGTGCTGCAGCGGCTGCTGTGGGGCAGTGACGGCATGGAGGTCTCGCCTTCCTCGGGTGGCAGCACGCCCTTTCCTGTCCTGCACGTCTGCCATCAGCAGCAGCCTTCTCATGTGGCTTCTCTGGGCGTTTTTGTTTTCTTTGGGCTGTTTTTGCCTCGGGTTTACACCACCCTTGTGGTCAGGGCTTCTGGGTGGAAAATGAGGTGTTCGCTGGCTTCCTCCGCTGTGGGGCTTGTCCGGGCCTGGGACGCTGCTTGCATGTGGCACTGTGTGCGGCGGTCTCCCCGGCCCCGCACCTCCAGGAGGCTGCTCTGTGAGATGATCGTTGTCCTTTTTTTTGATGCGTCATCCCCTGAGCCTCGAGGTGCCTGCTCATGCTGGGTGTCATGCTGAACGTGGGGAGGCAGAGAGGGCTTCCCCGACTTTCCGAGTCTCTCTCATTCTCTTCCTCTTCCCTCAGGGCTCACAGAGAGTTTTGGAGCCGGCAGCATCTCCCAGGCAGCGCGGGAAAGGTGGGTGTGGGGTTCTGGCTCCAGGGCTTCGGGTGGGGCTCTTGACAGGGACCGAGGGTAAGGATTTGTGTGAGGGTTTTTGAGGGTCTTTCCCCAGGTGCCAGCTCTGACAGGCTGCCCAGCACCGTGGTTCTCGGCAGGGGTACTTGGAGGGGCGCAGTGGGTGAGCAGCAGGCGTGCTGAGTACCAGCAGTGCCCAGGTCGGCCTGGAACAAGGGCTGCGCTTCCAGAATGCCCAGGGCGCTGGCGGAGAACCATACCTGGTGCCATCAGCTGCACTTCACTGGCTCCTCACGGCCCACAGGCACCTCACCCGCTCCTGCAGATGAGCCAGGGGCCACAGAGGGATAAGCCCTGAATGCCCAGCTGCCCCCGGGACAACTGTGCCACACAGTTACAGGAAGCAAGGGGGCCACAGAAGCCCCTCTGGTGGGGGCGCCTCCCATGAGTGTGTGTGCTGACCCCAGACTGGGAGGGCCCGAGTGCCCTGTGTCCTGGCTTTCAGGAGCTCAGGTGTGCTCCTCCAAGGCCCAGCCGTAGCGATAAGAGCCAGGTGTCCAGCTCTTCTGCGTCCGCCCCACTCCTGGGCCCCGGGTGGCTGTTCAGTCCCTGGCTTAGTAGCAGAAACGTCTGTTTCAAGGAAAGCGTTCCTGGAACTCTGCACATGGTGTGGGGCAGAGCTTCAGGGTCATGGTCCTGTGAGCTTCGCCACAGCCTGGAGGTAGCTGCTGCCCGGGCTGCCAGGAGAGCTGGCAAGTCCAGGAGTCTCAACTCTTGGCCCTCTCCTGCCAACGTGGGTGGGCCCACTGAAGCCTCAGTTACAGCTGCATCTGAGCAGGACCCCACGTCATGGTTCCACCCAGCTGGCGGTCAAGGGCCCCTCTGTCCAGACAGGAGAGAAGCGGGGAGTTTGGAGAGCAGAGAACAAGAGGTGGCGGCTGGTCTCAGCCCTGTGACCTGGGCCAGGCCCAGGACACCCCTGAGCCTCAGTGTTCTGTCTGAACGAGCTGCCCTCCTGCCTCTGCCAAGCCCTGATGCCAAGCCCTCCCCCTGCAGGGACTGTGAGAGCGTCTGCTTCATCGGCCGGCCATGGCGTGTCGTGGATGGCCACCTGAACCTGCCCGTATGCAAGGGTATGATGGAGGCCATGCTGTACCACATCATGACCAGGCCTGGCATCCCCGAGAACTGCCTGCTGCGCCACTACCAGGGGGTCCTGCAGCCCGTCGCCGTGCTGGAGCTGCTCCAGGTATGGGGCCTTCCCAGGCTCAGCAGGGGGTAGGGGCGGCTGGGTGTTCTCAGTGGCCCGGCCGTGATGTTCAGGCCCCAGGCAGCATGCGGAACCACCATACTGCTTGCCTGCACCCCCTCCCCCAGCCTGTCCTGGGCTCTTGCCTCTCAGGCCGTCCCTCGGTGTCCTTCACCAGCTCCATGCTGCTGGCCAGGCTGGAAGAGGGGGTGCCCGGTGCTTGTCTCTGATGCTTTCTCTGTGCCGGGGGTCACTAACTCATGAGTCCGCAGGGCCCCACGGGTCAAGCAGCTGCCCCCTGGTGCGGCTGCTTCCTGCTCAGCTGACAGTTGCCCTGTGCTCCGTTGGCCCAGTGCGCCTGGGGCCTCCAGCTCCTCCAGCAGCTAGGAGCTTGAAGTTCAGTGTCAGATTCCCTGCGAGCCAAACGGAACCCCACCTGGAAGCCAGTCTTGGCTCACAGGACACTGGGATGCAGCCCCCGCTGCAGGCCTCTCCTCCACAAATGAGATTCAGTGTGGTGGCTCCAGCCCGCGCTGTACACATGCTACTCAGGCCGCTGCCTCTCCCACCAGGGCCTTTGCCTGAACCCTCCTGGTACATCCCCACTTGACTCATGCCCAGTTCAGGTGCCCCCTGCTCTGGGAAGTGGTTTCCTCGTACAGAGAGAGCATTCCCTAAATGCTTGAAGAATAAATCAAGCAGGCGAGGGTAGTGCCGCTGTAACCGGTGTGTCTGGTGTCTCCAGGGCCTGGAGTCCCTCGGCTGCATCCGGAAGCGCTGGCTGAGAAAGCCGAGGGCCGTCTCGCTCTTCTCCACACCCGTGGTGGAAGAGGTGGAGGCGCCCTCCAGCCTGGACGAGAGCCCCATGGCCTTCTATGAGCCCACCTTGGACTGTACCCTCCGGCTGGGCCGTGTGTTCCCCCACGAGGTCAACTGGAATAAGTGGATCCACCTCTAGGACCCCTGTGGGCGTTCCCTCCCTCCCAGCCACCACCTGCCACACCACTCCTGCCTGATGCTCGGCAGACGCCACTGTGCCCCGGCCTTGGGTCTGCCAAGCCTCCTGCCGCAGGGGACAGGTGCTCTGGCCAGAGTCACAGCCCGACACATTTCCCACTGTCCTGGAACTCTGGAAAGAGGGGCTCCCCCACCTGCCTGCCCCCCAGGCTCTTCTGGGCCTGCCCCTTGGGAACTGGCCTCATCACACTGGGAGTTGGTGCTTCTTGTCTCTGGGTCTCCGGAGTTCGCCCCGCCTGTGCACACCTCATATTCCAGACTCCAGCCATCTTGGCAGGATCTCCTGGCTCCTTGAGTGCCCAAGTGCCACCAAGAGGAAGGGCCTTGTGGGATATGCCTTGCAGAATAGGGATTGGTGTGCGCTGCTGCTGGGGGGTCCCCACGGGGACTGTGGCCCCTTGGCAGGCAGGACATTCCAACCCCTGGCTGGGACTGAACCACCCAGAGCAGAGCAGCTCCCTTTCCGACCTTGCGAGTCACCTGGCAGGCCCCAGCTGGGCTGGCTGTCCATGTCCCTCGGCCTGGCTGGTGACTCCCTGTGGGCCGGAAATGAAGAGTCCCTGGAGGTTTGGGTTTTGTTTGGTTTATTTTGTTCTTTCACCTTTTTTCCTCATTAAAAAAAAAAAGTCCCTGTGGAGTGTATTTATTTATTTTTTGATTAAAGGGAAGTAAAATGCATTCTGTTTTGTGTGTTTCCTAAAGAATCAGTGGCTCCCCTAGGGGACTCCCTACTTTGGCTGCAGAACAACCTGGAATGGCTGTTCCCATTGAAACCAAAGGAAGAGGGAGGCCCTGATCCTAAGCTCGGCAGCCCTGCCTGGCCCCAGCCAGTGGTGAGACATGGCCTCCAGGATGGAGAGGGGCACAGGCGGCTCCCTCGCCGCCTTCTCAGCTGGTCCCAGGCCCGTCCCCACAGAGCAGCTCCCAGCCCAGTGCCAGGCCCATGATCAGCTCGGCTCAGCACAGCTGGTGCCGGCGGCAGGGCCTGCGGGTGGGTCTGGCACCTTGAAGTTCTCTTGAGCTCACATTGTTACATTGTTTTAAGTTAGTTGCCAACATTTTTAAAATGTAGAGTTCACATTAAAAAAAAAAATTCAGATGTCTTCTCTTAAAATGGAAAATTCCAGTAACAATGGACTTAGCTTCCTGCCTGTGGCAGTCGGAGTGCAGAGCAGAGGCCGCTCCCTCTAGGTGGGATGGGCCCCGCCCTGGCCAGCTGTGTCTCACACCCACCTGCAGCTTCTCTCACCTAGAAAAGTGTCCCCTCTGGGGAACGTGTACCCTTAGGACCCCTGACCTGACCCACCTTCCAACCCTATGTCTCCATCCTCCCTCTGTGAGGGATGCCCTGGTCACTCTAGGCCACACTTCTGGGTGGGGAGGGATGAAGGCAGGGACTTGGGAGTCAGGGTCCTGAGAGAGTCCCTGCACTGCCAAGCCTGGTCAGGTCTTAGTGTCCATTTTTTTTTCTCTTTAAAGTTTCAAGTGTAGAAACAATAGTGTTCTATGGGATTTTTTGAGGCAATCAAGTAGAGTAGTGGATGTGGTCTGCTTCATATATAAAATGCTGTACAAATGGGAATGTGTTTGGGAATGTGTGGTGTGGTGGAAGAAAGGTTTGGGAATCCGGTAAATGTTTCTAAAAAACCGACCCCTGCATTCATATTTCAGAGCCTTAGTTTTGTTGTGTGAAAACAGAAGAGTGTCTCCCTCGAGGGAGGCAAGGTGAGCTGAAGAGCACCGGGTGCAAGTGCATAGTCGGGTTCGGCAGGTTCCCTTCTTCGCCTGTGCCTCCCAGATGATGGAGAGAGTGGTCGTGTGTTGGAAGATGAGACACAGGGATGGTGGGGACTGCTCTCAGATGGTGAGATGGGGCTTCTGTGAACACCAGTGCACATTCCCACAGTCACTCTGCCCAAGGATGACCTGTTCCTTCTTCCCCTCCCTCCTACCCATCATGAAGCCCCTCATCTGCCCACCCATCTATCCATCCATCTACCTACCTATCTACCCATCCATTCATCTGTCCATCCATCTGCCCATCCATCCACCCAACTGTCCACCTACCCATCCATCCATTCATTTGTCCATCCATCCATCCATCCATCCATCCACCCATCCATCTACCCACCTACCCATCCATCCACTCATCTGTCCATCCATCAATCAATCTATCCATCCATCCATCCATCCATCCATCGATCCATCCATCCACCCATCCATTCGCCCATCTATCCACCCACCTACCCATCCACTCGTCTTCCCATCCATCCACCCACCTACCCATCCACCCATTCCTCTGTCCATCCATCCATCCACCTACCCATCCATTCATTCATCTGTCCATCCATCCATCCACCCACCCATCTGCCCATCCACCCATCCATCCATCCTTCCAAGGCAGCTCTCTGCACAGAAGTCTCCAGAAACCACAGCATTGACCAGTAGTTGTGAGCTGAGATGCCTTCAGGGGCCAGGCAGGTAATAAATGAGAGGAAAGGGGCCTTGGGTTAAATACTAGGGAGTAATAGCAACTGTGTATGCCCAGGCTGTGAAGGAATGCAAATTTGGAAGAAACATTAAGCACTAACTACCAAACAAAACCTATGAAGGGGCAAAAATGGTTCTCTGGCCCCTTTGCGGCTGACACAACAGTGCTAGGTGGTGGCTCCAGGTATCCTGCAGAGAGGGCAGGGAACGCAAAGCCCAGATGGGCACTCTCACGAGGCCTGGACACCACGGCTTTGTGTCCCCAGCTTCCCTGTACCCCACAGTCTTGCCCTCCTCACTGTTAATTCTTTTCTCTTTTTCTTAGATAAGCAAATACATGAATGTATTCTCTTAAATACAACATTTCAAATCTGGGTAAAGCCTCTGGGCCCCTCTCCTTCAAGGCCCCTCCCCTTCAGGGCCCCTCCCACTTTCCCTCTTCTCATTTCCATCCATATCTGTCTGTGCACGCCCTGGGAAGCCCGGGCCTGTGATGCTACGTGACATAAAACACGCCCTCAGCACGGCTAACTCAGCGACCCCCAGGCACATCCGCATCAGCATGCCCTATTATGGGAGTGTTTTGAGGAAGCAGCCAAAGCTTTAGTGGACAACCACCCAGGAAAGCTTCACCAGAGAGTGCTTCTCCACTACAGCAATGCCCCGCTCCCTCCTCATCAAACAAGGGCAATTTTGCAAGCGTTTCCATGGGAAATCATGAGGCACTCACCTTACAGTCCTGATATGGCTCCTTCTGACTTTTTGTTTCCTAATCTTAAAAAAAAATCTTTAAAGGGCACCTTTCTTCAGTTAATAATGTTAAAAAGATGGCATTGCCATGGTGACATTCCCAGGACCCTCAGTTTTTCAGGGAGGGGCTGAGTGGCTGGTCTCATCACCCACCAAAGTGTCTTGACCTTGATGGAACTTATGTTGAGAAAGAAAGTTTGTCTCTTATTTTTAATCTTTGAATTCCATTTTCCACCAACTTTTTTTTTCTTTTTTTTGAGACAGGTTTTCACTCTTGTCACCCAGGCAGGAGTGCAACTGCGAGATCTCGGCTCACTGCAACCTCCGCCTCCTGGGTTCAAGCGACTCTCCTGCCTCAGATTCCGAGTCGCTGGGATTACAGGCATGTGCCACGATGTCCGGCTAATTTTGTATTTTCAGTAGAGACGGAGTTTCTCCATGTTGGTGGTGTGAGCCACCGCGCCCGGGCTCCACAAACGTTTTGAAGTCGCGAATGTGTGTATCTGTGCACATACATGCTGTGTATGCATGTGTGTGTGGGCATTTGTGTGTGTGAGTGTGCACGTATGTGCGTGTGTGGAGTCTCCCTCCTTACCTCCACTGCCCAACGCAGGCCCATCCACCCAAAGGCTAGAAGCCAACCTTTGTTGAATTAAACAAACCCCTGCCGCTTCACCCCGTCTTCATCGCCCATGTTGTCTGCCACAGAGGGCTGCTGTGACGATTGTCCAGGGTCCCCTGTATAAGCGCCAGGCAGATACACTTGTGCGTCCTTTTCCCCTGGACAGCAGAGCGCAACGGCACTGCCTTCAGCCGACATCTGCAGATTGCAGTGCTTACCAGCAGGTGGCAGCAGCCGCCCAAGCGTCTCTGTTTCCCGTTACTTCGTCTTGGTTTCCAAATGTCTGGTGCTCTTGGTCCACACAGGCACCAGGGCGAGGCCAGTGAGAGCTGACTGGGGCAGGGCATGACTTACCCATACAATTGATGATATCCTAGCAACAAGATTTTCTGAGCACCTGCCAGATGCCAGACACTGTTCTGGGCACATTACACACATTAATCGACGCCACAACAGCCCTAAGACGTCTGCCTGATCGGTATACCCATTTCATAGATGAGGAAGCTGAGGCGCAGGAGGTAAAATCATGTCCACAGGGCTGGAGGCTGGAAAGCGGATCTGCTGCTATTCCCAGTCTGCCAGCCTCGGGGACCTCCCCATCACACTGCCTTCCAGGGATGGGATTTGTTTTAGGGTGGTGGGAGAGCCAGCGTTGTGCTGGGAGACTCCCTAAAGAGTAGGATGAAAGGGTTTCTTACCTGGGGTCATCAATTTTTTTTTTCTTTGAGACAGGGTTTCACTCTGTTGCCCAGGCTGGAGTGCAGTGGTGCGATCTCTGCTCACTGCAACCTCTGGCTCCTGGGTTCAAGTGATTCTCCTGCCTCAGCCTCCAGAGTAGCTGGGACTACAGGCACCCACCACCATGCCCAGCTACTTTTTGTATTTTTAGTAGAGACGGGGTTTCGCCATGTTGGCCAGGCAGGTCTTGAACTCCTGACCTCTGATGATTCATCTACCTCGGCCTCCCAAAGTGCTGGGATTACAGGCGTGAGCCACTGTGCCTGGCCTGGGGCCATCGATTTTTGAAAGAAAAACCTTCACATTTGTCACCCTTAGACACAGGGGGAAGACCTATGATTGCCCCATGGTCTGAGCAATAAAGGAAGGGCTCTTGGCTCTGATTACAGACTCCCCAGGACGCGGCCCTGTTTCATCTGCACACCTCATTCCATGCCCTTTCTAGGTCTGGGGCAGATGGTTCCCTCCTCTCTGCATACTGCTTTGCCAGTCACTGCTCTACCATTGATTGATTCATTCATTCACTCATTCAATGTTTTTGAACACCTGCTCTTTACCAGGCACTATTCTAGGCTCTGAGACCCAGCAGAGACAGATCCCTGCTCTAGTGGGGTAGACAGTAAATACGATGGATGAATAACACAGATGCACAAGAGGATATAATAAGTGTGATGGAAAAAACAAAACCAGGCAGTGGGGTGTTGCACTTTGAATAAAGGGCCCAACCCAACGTGGAGAAGGTGACGTCCGAGCACACTTGACTCCATCCTCTCATCTTGCATGAATGCGTCAGTGTTTCCTGATGGCAGATGAGTCCTCTCCTTGTTCTTCCCTGGCGAGAGTTTAAAGGAAGTGCCTGCTTCCTTTACTGTCAGTGGAATGGGCTCCCAGGAGGGGAAGTGCATGTGCTCACTGCTCCATCTTCCACCAGAAGTCCCCTTCCTGGGTTCTGCCGGTGCACCTGGGGCTGGGCGGGCTGTGCAGGGCTGTGCCATACCATGGGGCCAGCAGCCGGACCGAGGCAAACAACATCCCCAGATAGGAGGGAGGAAGGGGCTTTCACCTCCAGCAGGGGGGCCAAAAGGAGCTCAGGAATGGAGCAGGGCATGATGGACTCCAGGCAAATCACTGCCTTTTTCTGGGCCTTCACTTCCCTCTGTCTCCTTCCGTCGTTAAAGCATCTAGGACCCCCAGACAGCATCCCGGACTGAGATCTTGCAGGAACTGTCGATGGTTGGAGAGCTGGGGTTATGTGTTCTTTGAATCCCAGCAGAGAGCAATGAAAGCTTCAAGGCCTCTGGAGGGAAGCATTTATGAACTCTCTGGGAAGGAGACTGGGAAGGGCGGGGGCCACAGCCCTCTCCTCTGACCTGGAGCAGAGCTCAAGGTGATGATAGAAAGACAGCGCACCTCTGGCCGGGCGCGGTGGTTCACGCCTGCAATCCCAGCACTTTGGGAGGCTGAGGAGGGTGGGTCACTTCAGATCAGGAGTACGAGACCAGCCTGACCAACATGGTGAAACCCCGTCTCTACTAAAAATACAAAAATTAGCCGAGTGCGGTGGCAGGTGCCTGTAATCCCAGCTACTCAGGAGGCTGAAGCAGGAGAATTGCTTGAACCTGGGAGGTGGAGTTTTCAACGAGCCGACATTGCGCTATTGTACTGCAGCCTGGGTAACAGTGTGAGACTCTGTCTAAAAACCAAACAACAAAACAAACGAACAAAAAAAAAAAGACAACTGACATCTAATAAGGGATTGTTCCACCCTCTCTTTTCATTCACAGAGCAAGCCGAGAGACTTATTCCTAACCTCTACTTTATAAAAGAGAAAACTGAGGCTCGGTGACAGCAAATGACTTGCCCTAGGTCATTCATGAGAGGTGCTAGAGCCTGGTCTTCTGGGGCCTTTGAACAGGGTGATGTGGTTTGGCTGTTTGTCCCCTCCAAATCTCATGTTGAACTGTGATTCTCAATGTTGGAGGTGAGGCCTGTGGGGAGGTGATTGGATCCTGAACAGCTTAGCACCATTCCCTTGGTGATGAGTGAGTTCTCACTCAGTCACTTCATGGGAGATCTGGGTTTTTTTTGAGACGAAGTCTTGCTGTGTTGCCCGGGCTGGAGTTCAGTGGTGGGAACTCGGCTCACTGTAACCTCTGCCTCCTGGGTTCAAGCAATTGTCCTGTCTCAGCCTCCCAAGCAGCTGGGACTACAGGCACACACCACCAAGCCCGGCTGATTTTTGTATTTTTTTTTAGTAGCGATGGGGTTTCACCATATTGCTCAGGCTGGTCTCAATCTCCTGACCTCAGGTGATCCGCCCACCTCGGCCTCCCAAAGTGCTGGGATTACACACGTGAGCCACCATGCCCGGCGATCTGGTTGTTTAAAAGAGTCTGGGACCTCCCACTTTGCTGTCTTCCTCCAGATCTTGCCAGGTGACACACAGGCTCCCCCTTCACCTTCCGCTATGATTGGAAGCTGCCTGAGGCCTCACCCAGAATAAATGCTGGTGCCATGCTTCCTGCACAGCCTGCAGAACTGTGAGCCAATTAAGCTTCTTTGTAAATTACCTAGTCCCTGATATTTCTCTTTTTTACTTTTATTTTTTGAGACAGGATCTCTCTGTCACTCACATTGGAGTGCAGTGGCACCATCTCAGCTCACTGCAACCTCTGCCTCCCAGATTCAAGCGATCCTCGTGTCTCAGCCTCCTGAGTAGCTGGAATTACAGGCATGTGCCACCATGCCGGACTAATTTTTGTATTTTTAGTAGAGACGGAGTTTTGCCATGTTGGCCAGGCTGGTCTTGAACTCCTGGCCTCAAGGAATCCGCCTGCCTCGGCCTCCCAAAGTGGTGGGATTATAGGCGTGATCCCAGCCCAGCCTGGTAGTTCTTTATAGTGACACAAGGACTAATACAGGGTCCTTCCTTAGATTGGAAGCAGAGTCCTTACTGTGGGGATAATATCAGAATAATGCTAGAACACTTTCTGCTGCAAGGGACAGAAACCCACCTCAAACCAGCTTAAGCATAAAAAGGAAACTTATCAACTCACTGATTCAACTAGGGTAGGCAGGATTACGCTGTGGTAGGAAACAACCCCATCTTAGAACAACAAAGGATTGATTTCTTGCTCACGACACTTGTCTATCACAGGTGAACTGAAACTTCAGTCTGTATCTCCTCACTCAAGGGCCCAGGTGCCCAGGCAGATGGAGCAGTCACCATCATCATCCGTCTCTGTGACAGCGAGGAAAAACCCCCTAGGGGGAGTGGCAGCCATCTGAAAAATGCTCTGCCCAGAAGTGAGACTTATCACTTCTGCTCACAACTGCCCAGTCCCAGCCAGTCACATGGCCCCATCTGGCTACAGAGGGTCAGGAGGTACAACCCTTCCATGTGCCCCGAAGGCCAAAAGCTGGAAATATTTGGTGAATAGCGTAATGACTTACATACTCATGTATCTAAACAGTCCAGGAGAAACATGGTTTCAGGCATGGCTGGATCCAGGATCTCAAGAGCTATTACTGGGACTATGTCTCCATCTCTCAGCTCTGCTTTCTTGTGTGTTTCTAGCTGCCCCTCCCAGTACCCTCCTTACAGCTTAGTAATCCAAGCAGAAAGAGAGTATGGACCAGCTAGGGTATGTCTGTCCTTAAACTGTACTGTTGCCAGGGGGAAGAAATGTCCTATTGGGCAGGCCTGGGTCACGTAGCCACTCGCAGATCTGGGGTCGGCCACATCTCCAAACTTCTGCACAGGCAGATGCAACAGGCACCCACAGGGGTCTGCTAAACCTTCCTCACCTCTTAATCTAGGTACTTTCCAGCAGGGCAAGGTGAAAAAGAGCTGAAATTGGCATCAGGAGCCCAGAGTTCTGGTTCCAACTCTGACCACTCATTCAGTGTGTGACCTCAGGCAGGTGACCAGCCTGAGGTGTGCCTTCATTTCATCTGTCAAATGGATGACTCTGCCCCTCAGAGCTTGCAAGGTGAGGAATGCGGCAGCTGGCAAAGTGATGTTGCTATTGGTCCCCCTTCCTCTTAAGTGAGGCTTGTCAGCAATTCTGGCCTGGTCTTTGGAGGGCAAGGAGCCACCCCCGTCCTTCTTGCTCCTGACCCTTGGTCATACCTCCAGGCCTTTGTCCAAGCTCTTCCCTCTGCCCCAACTAGCTGGTACATCTAAAACTCCTATTCATTTTTCTTTTTTTTTTTTTTTTTTTTTTGAGATGTAGTCTCACTCTGTCACCCAGGCTGGAGTACAGTGGTGCAATCTCTGCTCGCTGCAACCTCCGTCTTCCAGATTCTCCTGCCTCAGCCTCCTGAGTATCTGGGATTACAGGCATGCACCACCACACCCAGCTAATTTTTGTATTTTTAGTAGAGACTGGGTTTCACCATGTTGCCCAGGCTGGTGTCGAACTCCTGACCTCAAATGGTCTGCCCACCTCGGCCTCCCAAAGTGCTAGGATTACAGTCATGAGCCACCACTCCCAGACTTCTATTCATTTTTCAAAGTCCAACCAACACCACCTCCTCCCTGAAGCCCCCTGCTCCTCTTGATGTTCTCTTTGGGCTACCATCGGTAAGTGAGCTGGGCCTCACTCATACCAGCCAAGAGAGCGGACTGTGCATATCTCTTCCCAACTCTGTGTTTAGACTCAAATCAGGAGCATTAAATTACACCATGGAAATAAGCAAATGCTACAAATCAGGCTTTATTGAGTGCCTACTATGTGCCAGGCTGAGACTAAAGAAGGAGAATCGCTTGAACCGGGGAGACAGAGTTTGCAGTGAGCCGAGATTGCACCACTGCACTCCAGCCTGGGCGACAAGAGTGAGGCTCTGTCTCAAAAGAAAAAAAAAAGAAAAAGAAAATGTTGCTAAGAAGTATTTTCTTAGCTTCTTAATTCACACTTCAACAGGTTCTCTGACAAATCAATCACAAAAACTTGACCTCCCTTCAGTTATCCAGGATGAACAAATAAGACATAGACAAAGTGAACAAAATAGACAGAGTTGCTGGCCTGGTATGACTTGTGTTTTATCTTTACTTTGTTTCCAGTATGCGTTTATCTCTGTCTATCCAACCAACCGTTCTTCCTTCAAGTTCTTTATTAAAGCCATTAAGAGTAATAGCAAAGACTTTGGCACCAACTTAATACCATCCTCCTATCCATCCACACATTCAACCATCCTCCACCCACCCTCCTACCTACTAATCCGTCCTTTCAGGTGATGAGCCAGCTCTCGTCTCCAACTTTTATTTTTAAGAGACAGGGTCTTGATCTGTGACCCAGGCTGGAGTGCAACGGTGCAATCACACAGCTCACTGCAGCCTCAAACTCCTGGGCTCCAGCGATCCTCCCACCTTAGCGTTCTGAGCAGCTGGGACTACAGGCAAGCACCACCACGCCCGGCTAATTTTTTTTAAAAATAATAATTTTTGTAGAGTTGGGGCCTTGCTATGTTGCCCAGGCTGGTCTTGGACTCCTGGCCTCAAGTGATCCACCTGCCTTGGCCTCCCAAAGTGCTGGGATCACAGGTGTGAGCCACTGCGCCTGGCCTCCAACTTTGCTCCTCTGTGTTTATGGACTGAGTTCCCTTCAAAGGTGGGATCCTGAGAAGCCTCGTCTGCCCCAGTCCAGAGCCCCCCAGTCTGGCCTCAGTCAGGCCCTCCCCAGCCATCTGTGTTCCCCTCCCCCACCCAGCAAGCTCTGGGTGCAGGAGAGCTGCGCTGGTTTCCTGGGAGCCTGGGGCTCAGGTGACACCTGCAGGTGGCTCCTGGAACCTGTTGCCCCCAAGAAGGTGTGAAAACCACAGCACATCTGGACCCAAGAGTCCCTAGGGTGCAGGTGCAGGGGGTGCTGAGGGCTGCCCCCACCGTGCAGAAGCTGTGCTTCTACTCTTGGGCTCCCGTCCAAGTCTCACACCCCTGGATCCCAGGCTCGCAGTCCCACTCTTATAACCATCAGTGTTCTAAAACCCTCCAGCCTCCGGCCAGGCACCAAGGACTCTCATGCATTCTCTCAGCTACCTCTCCCAGCCACCCCATTTCACAGACGAGAAATGAAGGAGCCTTCAGCAGGACCGACTTCTGCTGACTTCCAACGCAACCCTGCTCCAAAAGCATGAGAGAGCCAGAGCCGGCTCCTCCAGCGCGGCCCTGCAGCCTGCAGTCTGACCTTTGGGGAAGACGAGGCCGGGCCAGGGTGGCCCCAGCTCTGTTAAAAATACAAAAATTAGCCAGGTGTAGTGGTGGGTGCCTGTAATTCCAGCTACCCGGGGGCTGACGAAGGAGAATCGCTTGAACCGGGGAGACAGAGTTTCCAGTGA
This sequence comes from Macaca mulatta, assembly GCF_049350105.2. NCBI lineage: Eukaryota > Metazoa > Chordata > Mammalia > Primates > Cercopithecidae > Macaca > Macaca mulatta. The sequence continues at coordinate 26,997,771 of NC_133425.1, read as the reverse complement.
GCCGAGAGTGCACCACTGCACTCCAGCCTGGGCGACAAGAGTGAGACTCTGTCTCAAAAGAAAAAAAAAAGAAAAAGAAAATGTTGCTAAGAAGTATTTTCTTAGCTTCTTAATTCACACTTCAACAGGTTCTCTGACAAATCAATGACAAAAAACTTGACCTCCCTTCAGTTATCCAGGATGAACAAGTAAGATGCAGGACTGAACTGGGGCGGGGTGGGGGGCCCAGCAGGACGTGTGGCTGGAGCACACTGCATGGTTCTGGCCTGCACCCTCCCTCCATGAATGCCACGGGGGAAGGGTCCCATGAGCCTTGGCCTGCTATGTAATTGGTGTTTAACAAATATCTCTTGAGCGCATAAAGGGAATTTTTTAAAACTTAGTAGCAGAAGTTAGAAAAAGAAATCTTGGTTGGTGGGGAGCTGTTTCCACGAGATGAAACAGACTGATTTTAAGCCTGGAAATCCCCTGAGTGGCCCTCTGCAAGTGGGATGGCCCCTCGGGCACCCAGGCTGTCACTGACGATTGATGTTCTCACCCCCGCCCGCCTCGGCTCTGGCCACAGAAGGAAGGAAGCTGACGTTTATTGAGGGTCTGCTCTGGGCTGTGTACTGTACATGGGTGACATTGCCAATTTCCCCCAGGTGGGTCATGCCTTCCCCATTGTCCGGACAAGGAAACTCTAGACCAGAGAGGGGCGGCGACTTGGCTCAGGTAGCACAGCCAGAAGGTATCAGAGTCGGTATTCAGACCTTCATCCATGGGCCACCCAAAATCTTCCCATTCCCGGGGTCACTGTGGGCTCACTCCATCCCCTTTCCCTTCCTGCTGGCAGGTGATAAGGAACAACGTGGACTTCTTGCAGCTCCTGGAGGCAGAAGCTGGAGGGCTGGACTCGGCCTCTGTCACACAATGCCCTGATCCCACAAAGCCCCGGAGGTACTGTGGACCAGCTTGCAACACAAGACCCTAGAAGGGAAGATGACTGTTGTCATCTGTTGACCACAGACATGTTTTCTGTGCACACTCGTGCACATGGGTGAGCTCCGTGGGCCCAGATATGTACAGGGCAGGTGAATGTATGGAGTACCACAGGCATTATTCCAGGCCCACAGGCACATGCAATCACACACACAGGTGGACGTGCCACTGCGCACCTAAGACACACACACACGCACGCATATGCACACACACGCACGCATATGCGCGTGCACGTGCACGCGCACACACACACACACTGTAAACACCAGGCTCAAAGGCCCATCCAGGAGACCAAAGGCTACATGTGTCTTCACATCATAGCTCAAGTGGCCTTGTCTCTGGCTCAGGGCCCAGTGGCCTGGCCAGCTCTGGACAGCCAGTCAGCCGCACTAGCTGGCCTGGGGTCCAGGGCTCGAAAGTGGCGGGGGAATGACCACCCACTGGCGGAGGTAGCTCCGGGGGGGCCCTTCGTCCCCGGGGGTGGTGAAGGCACACTCCACAGGGCTGCTGCACTCAGAGCCCACGAAGCCACTGTCAAACGTGTCCATATCCAGGCCAGCCGGGGGTGAGCCCGCCTCACTCTCTGAGACCCCTCCGGGCGACCGGCCACCCCAGGGCAGTCCCCCAGCCCAGTCCTCCCCATCTGCAAGGGGTGGCTTTAGTCTGTCCAGGAGGCTTCCCAGGGGTCCTCCTAGCCCAGGGCTGCCAGCTGAGACACAGCCACAGGAGAGGACTGTGGTTGCCGCGCCCAAGAGTGGATCCTCTAGGCCTGGGCTGGGCTCCAGGCCAGCGTCCAGGTCCAGGGCTGGGTAGCCGTCATCCTCACAGCTGCAGGGCCAGGTGCATGGCCCCTCTGCATCTAGCACAGTCACTGTATCGATGGACACCACGCCGTACGGCCGGTCCCTCTCCTCACTGTAAGCTGAGCCTCCTGAGTTCTGGGCCGTCGCCCAGAAGCTGGGCTTGGACACGGGGTCAGACTCCACCAGCTCTGTTGGTTCTTGTAGCTCCGTGAGCTGCAGCCTCTTGGCGGGGCTCTGTGGTGGGTGGCAGCTGTACACCTCCAGGGCTGAGGGCACTTCTGGGCTCCAGGGTCCCAACTCCAGCCTGGAGCCAGTGAAGGGAGCACCGACCCACTTCTGTGAAAGAGAAAAAGAGAGAGAGTCTTAGCACAGGATGAGGGTAAGGTGAGGGTTTATTTATTTTTTTACTTTTATTCTTTTGAGACAATCTGGCTCTGTCGCCCAGGTTGGAGTGCAGTGGTACCATCTCGGCTCACTGCAACCTCTGCCTCCCAGGTTCAAGTGATTCTCCTGCCTAAACCTCCCAAGTAGCTGGGACTACAGGCGCCTGTCACCACACCCGGCTAATTTTTGTATTTTTTTTTTTTTTTTTTTGACGCGGAGTCTTGCTCTGTGCCCCAGGCTGGAGTGCAGTGGCGCGATCTCGGCTCACTGCAAGCTCCGCTCCCCCGGGTTCACGCCATTCTCCTGCCTCAGCCTCCCGAGTAGCTGGGACTACAGGCGCCCGCCACGTCGCCCGGCTAATTTTCTTGTATTTTTAGTAGAGACGGGGTTTCACCGTGTTAGCCAGGATGGTCTCGATCTCCTGACCTCATGATCCGCCCGTCTCGGCCTCCCAAAGTGCTGGGATTACAGGCTTGAGCCACCGCGCCCGGCCAATTTTTGTATTTTTAATAGAGATGGGGTTTCACCATGTTGGCCAGACTGGTCTTGAACTCCTGCTTTCAGGTGATCCACCCGCCTCAGCCTCCGAAAGTGCTGGGATTATAGGTGTGAGCCACCGCGCCCAGCCAAGGTGAGGGTTTAAACAGACAGAAAGACAGACACAGACACAGACAAGACAAAGAGACATCGAGAGAGAAAGACAGAGACGTGAAGATAGACAAAGACACTGAGAGACAGAGAGAGAGAGTGAGGAATCAGGACCGTGATGTGCTCCTACCCTAGTGGGGGCCCCACTGGTGTCCCCTTCCTACTCTGCGCCTCAGTTTCCCTACTTGTAGAAGGGAGTTGCTACCCTTAGTAGTGTGATCACTCAGCCAACTGGTGGTCCCATAGCCCAAGCAGGGGCCAAGATTCCTGAGTCAAGGAGACATGGGGGCAGGAGGGCCTGACGTCTGAGGTACCCCTGAGCCATCTCCTGCTTTCCCTCCTCCTTGATGCTTCTTGAAACCTAGCACTCTCCTGGTTTATGTGTCACCACCAGACAGAAACTTGGCCCCCGGGCATAAGTCTTGTCTCTTCTGTCCATGGTTGTAGCCCCAGTACCTAGCACACAGTAGGTGCTCAATAAATGTCTATTAATAAAATGAATGAGTGGAGTGGATCAGTGAAAAGCCACTTGGAAAGGCCTTTGTATACTTTGAGGATAAAGGATGTGAGTGATGCTGGCTGAGGCGGTGGCCCTTAAACTTGAAGGACCCTCCCCTTCCCTTCCCTGTCCAGACTCCCACTCATGACACCAGAATCCTCATGCAATTGGCAAGGAAAATCCCAGAGAATGGGAATCTCCCTGTTTTGAGCTCATCTTCCTCAAAAACTCATCTCAGAACTGTGATGTGACTACCACCACTGATTTAAAGTCACTTCTCAGCTGTGTGCCCTTAAGCCCATTACTTACCCTCTCGGTGCCTCAGTTTCCTCATCTGTAAAATGGACCTAATAATAGCACCCATCCATAGAGTCATCGTGAGAGTTAAATAAGTCACTGTTTGTGATGCTCCTAGGGGACTGCCTGGTATATGGCAAGTGCTATAGGAGTATTGGTAAAAATCAACCCAAAATAAATGTGATATTTAAGCTTTAGGGAAGAGGAAAGGGTGGGTCTTATGTGGGTGAGAGTCCAGGTTCCTCTCTGCCCACTCTGAGCTTTGGCCTCCTCGTGGGTGCCCTGGGGGCAGTAGAACATCCGCTCCGCAGGGGCTGCTGTGAATATGAGAATGAGTGAGGCAGGAAGGGTGTCCAGCGCAGCGCCAGGCAGACAGCAGGAGCTCAATCAATGCTCTAGGTCTGCACTGTCTGACTTTCAGGCTCAGCTGCAGCAGGTGGGGCTGCCCCTCCCACCTCTTTCACCACATCCTCTCTGCGGCAGCCCCTCCCACTGCTGCAGGGTGGGTGACAGGGCTGTAAATGGGCACAGACAACCTGTGGGTGCTGGCGGGAGGTGGCGAGTTGGAGGCTTGGTGAACGTTGGGGCCAGACCCTTCCCAGAACCCACTCCCTCTCCAACCCAGGTTAAGGGCACCTAAGAAAGGACCACGGGGGCAATCTGTGACTCAAAAGACCACCAGCCTCACCCCCTCTCCCAGTCTGGCTCCTTGGGCTGGGTCAATTCTGCATTATTTTGTTTACTCTTTGTTTTTGATTTTTTTTTTTTTAGATAGGGTCTCTGTCTGTTGGCCAGGCTGGAGTGCAGTGGTGTGATCATAGCTCACTGCAGCCTGTGAACGATTCTCCTGCCTCAGCCTCCTGAGTAGCTGGGACTACAGGCGTGCACCACCTCGCTTGAATGATTTTAAAAGTTTTGGTAGAGACGGGGAGGTGGAGTGGTGGTGGGGGTCTCCCTGTGTTGCCCAGGCTGTTCTGGAGCTCCTGGCCTCAAACAGTCCACCTGCTTTGGCCTCCCAAACTGTTGGGATTGCAGACGTGAGCCACTACACCTGGTCAAATCTTGTTTAATTCTTCTGCCAATTCTGCACTACAAGAATGTCTACACTTTGCACGTTGGGAAATTGAGGCCTGGCTTGTGGCGTGGCTGAGACCTGGATGCTCTAGGCCTGTGGGGTAAGGCTGGGGAGCCTGGAGTGAGGAGAGGTGAGGCTCCTGAAGAGGAGGAGGGGCTCAGAGGAGCTCGTCACAGGGTGGGGAGCTCACCTTGAAGTCTCCGCTGCAGCCCTTGTACAGGGGCACGAAGAACTGCTCGGGGCTGGGGACGGCCCATATCTTCTTCCATAGCCTGAGGGGGCAGAGAGGGGTGAGGACCCTGACATCACCAGACGGCAGCCTGGCCTCCCATTCGGATGCTCCCCAGCTTCATCCTACAGGAACTTCCAAGCATCACAAGACACAGCCCAGGCGCCTCCCTCCTTCCCTGGGGCTTGGTTTCCCCATCTGTAAAATGGGAGCAGTGAGTCTCCATCGCAGGCTCCTGAAGGGATATTTAGATTATGTTCTTGGATGCCTGTTGTGTGCTGGGCAAATGTTGCCCCTTCTAAGCTTCAACTTCTTCATCGGCAACCAGGGGTGCGCACAGAGGCCATTGCAGAGGTGTGGAGTATTACAGCCACCTCTTCACCACCACCTAGTGGCCCCTGATGCCCCTTGAGCCTCAAAACTTAAAACCCACTGGACAAGACCACAGCTGAGGTCTCTGTTTAAGGACAGAGTTTCAATCCCAATTTCTCCACTTGGGAGCTGTGTGACTTTGGACAAATTCCTTGACCTTTCCATGCCTCAGTTTCCTCATTTATAAAATATGGGCAACTGAAGTGTCTCATGCTCATAGGGCTGCCATGGGGGTGAAGGGAGTGCCCTCCACAGTGTCCAGCACACAGTGGCTATGAGTTGGTTATTATTCCACCGTCGTCATTGTTACCATGCTGACAGGCATGTTCTCCAACCCTGGGTGGGTCATAGATGGGCAGTGGCCCATGCCGACCACCTTCCTGCCTTCCTGATCCCCTGGCCTCACCTCCACATTGGGTGGGTCTTCAGGCTCCAGAAGGCAGGAATGAAGACTATGACAAGCAGGAGGAGAAGCAGCAGGTGAGGGTTCCAGCCTTCCTTTAACTCTGGGAAGGAAGCAAAGAAAGGGTTAAATGGCACCAACTCTACCAGAGGCCACATGGGGTAGGCATGGTGGGAAATGGGTCTGGGGTAGAGTAGAAGGGGGTGGGAGAGGCTGCTACTTCTAGTGTCTTGAAGTAAGATGGATCTGGGTTCAAATCTTGTTCTCATTCCTCACCCCAGGCAAGTAACTTCATTTATCTGAGCCTCAGTTATCTCATCTGAAAAACAGGGCTGATTCCCACTTCAGAGTTAGGAGGATCAAATGCCTAACAGAAGAAGCAGCTAGCACCCAACACAGGGCCTGGCCAGGAGGGGCTCTAGAAATGTCATTGAAGGGCTACATCTGAGGATGAACAACTGAATACCTCCTAGCTGTGCCAGGAAGCTCAGGGCTTAGGGTGGCTAGACCAGGACAAGATTTCGTACCAGGAGTGGGGTGTCCATCCCAGCTTCACACCTACCCTCTGACTGGGTCTGAAAGATGACCGGATCACTCCACTCACTCCAGGTCCCCTGGTAGGAAGAGCCAGGCATGGGCCCTGCCCGCACCTGCAGCTCATAGCTCGAGTCTTTGCGGAACTCCAGGGGGAGGAGGGAGACACTTCTTGAGTCCACTGAGATCAGCTTTCTCCTCGGACTCTGCCAGTACAAGGAAAGGATGCACCAGGTCAGGGTTAAACCAGGCCAGCCCCCGCCTCCAGCAGAGCCACCTCTTTTCCCAGCTTCCATCAAAGGGCCTGAGTGTCTCTTCTCTTCCCACAAGAATCAAGCCTATGCCTGAGTAGCTGGACTCAGGCATGGGGAGCACAGACTTGCCAGCACTGCCTGGCCCTTGCATGTGATAGGATGCTCTGTTTGATTTCTCTTTGATCCAATTCAGCCACTCACAATCCTGGCAGTGGACTCTCCCTGCAGGACTGGGCATACCTCAGGAGTGGGAATGGTCTGACGGCACTCCAGGCAATGCATACTTTTGGAATTCTTCAACAGTTGAGGACATTCTCAACTGATGTATCGATATAAGTCTCAGTACATCAGTTGAGAATGTCCTCAACTGTTGAAGAATTCCAAGAGTTGACATACTGACATTCCTAATAGTGGGCGTTTCTGGAACTCTTTTAACTACAGACATCTTAGCAATGGATACCTCTGGAAGTCTTCCACTGGGGACTTTCTAAAGTATGGCACTCATGGCCATCTCCAGCTGGGGCCATTCCAAAGGATGGACAATTCTAGGACTCTTCAGCTGTGACTGTTCTATCATTATTACTATTTTTATTTTTTAGAGACAGGGTCTCACCTGTGACTATTCTAAATAGTGGGCTGGAAGGACATCTCTCAAAGCCTTCATGTTTGAAACAATGGGCCTCTAACACTGGACATTTTTTTTTTTTTTTTTGAGATCGAGTCTTGCTCTGTTGCCCAGGCTAGAGTGCAATGGCGTGATCCCAGCTCACTGCAACCTCCGCTTCCTGGATTCAAGCGATTCTCCTGCCTAAGCCTCCAGAGTAGCTGGGGTTACAGGTACATGTCACCATGCCTGGATAATTTTTGTATTTTTAGTAGAAATGGAGTTTCACCATGTTGCCCAGGCTGGTCTCGAACTCCTGACCTCAAGAGATCCACCCGCCTCAGCCTTCCAAATTGCTGGGATTACAGGCGTGAGCCACTGCATCTGGCTGGACCTTCTTAATCATTGATACTTCTGAAACTCTCCAACTATGGCCATTCTAAGCAATTGGGAAGCTTCCAGATTGCCCCGTTTCTGAAACTTCTTCTATTGTGACTACACTAGACCTGGGGTGGAGTCTGGGGAAGGGACAATCTCTTTGGCATGCTGACAGCCAAGGAGACAGGTTTGGGCAAGACAGATTATTCAGGGGTCTCCTACCTTGGGGGAGAAGTGAGGGGAGGAGGAGGGACTGCTGTAAGGGAATGCTCGCACCCTTAGTCTCTGTTCTTGGCCATGAATGATGATACTCGCCCATCTCTCCCACCCGGATGCCCTTGCACTCCCTCCTCTCCCCTCCCCCGCCACAAAGCTGCACTGATCCCCACATTCCTCACCACAGCCCAGGGGTCTCCCCGGTTTCTGTACTGCAGCTCATACTGAAGCTTGCCCTTCAGCATGTAGAAAGCAGGGTCTTCATAATCTGAGCGCCAGGAGATATTATACTGTCCTGAGAAGGTCACAGTCACGTTGAAAGGGGGAGCCGGCTTGACTTGGTGGGAAAACCCAGGAAAAGAAAATGGGGTGAGATTTTGCTGTAGGTGAAAAGGATTTGATGATGGGAAGGAGTCCTGCCTGCTCCCACCCCGGCCACCGTGCCTCACCCATCATGGATGAGATGAAGACAAACAACCCTGAGTGACTTTGGGCAAAGTACTACCGACTCTGGGCTTCAGTTTATCCATCTGGGACCTGAGAGATTAGGGTTGCAAACTCAGGGGCGGGCAGGTCACAGAGAGGGATGAAGCAGCTTTAGGGACTGTGAAGAAATAAAAGAGTCGGGCCGGGCACGGTGGCTCAAGCCTGTAATCCCAGCACTTTGGGAGGCCGAGGTGGGTAGATCACGAGGTCAGGAGATCGAGACCATCCTGGCTAACACGGTGAAACCCCGTCTCTACTGAAAATACAAAAATTAGCCGGGCGTGGTGGCGGCGCCTGTAGTCCCAGCTACTCAGGAGGCTGAGGCAGGAGAATGGCGTGAACCCGGGAGGCGGAGCTTGCCGTGAGCCGAGATCACGCCACTGCACTCCAGCCTGGGCTACACAGAGAGACTCCATCTCAAAAAAAAAAAGAAAGAAAGAAAGAAAGAAAGAAAAAAGAAATAAAAGAGTTAAAAGTGAATGGCTCCAGCAGCACAGGGTGGTCAGCTTTTTTAAGTTTTCTAGGGAAACACACATGCACACGCATACGCACGTGCACATGCACACCCACACGCATGCCCACACTTGCAACACACACGCACACACATGTGCATGCACACACATGCACACGTGCACACACGTGCATGCACACACACATGCACACACACATGCACACACACATGCACACATACACATGAAATCTGAAACCCTGCTTTCTATGTACAGAAGGGCAAGTTTCAATATGAGGTGCAGAATGGGAAACGGGAGACCCTTGGAATTATCGTGTGAAATCTCCAAGGGTTTTTCCCCCTAGAGACAGGATCTCACTATGTTGCCCAAGCTGGAGTGCAGTGGTGCGATCATAGCTCACCTGTAGCCTCAACCTCCTGGGCTCAAGCCATCCTCCCACCTCAGCCTCCCAAGTAGCTGGGACTACAGGTGGATGCTACCACACCTGGCTAATTATTTGTCTATTTTGTAGAAACGGGGTCTCACTATGTTTGCCCAGGCTGGTCTCAAACTCCTGGCCTCAAGTGATCCTCCCACCTCAGCCTCCCAAAATCCTGGGATTGCAGGTACAAGCCACTGCACCTGGCCTATCTTAAGTTTTAAAGTTAGCAACCCATCCAAAAATATTCTCAGCAGCGTCCCGGCAAATCCATTCCTTTTCCATTTCTCTCCTAAATGATGGTATCATTTTCTTTCAACCCCAGCTACTTCAGGCAGTTGAAGACTCTTCTTAGCATGAATGCTAATGGTGAGGGCTGCCATTTACTCAGAGCCTGCCTGGCTGTCCTGCTCTGGGCAGTTTGACACCCCACAGTGGCCCTGGGAGGCCAATCTGATGGTCCCTATCTTTCAGCATCTCCCAGCAAGAGCAGAGCTCAGCCATAACAGCAAGCTTTCATGGGTGGCCTCCAGGTGAAGGTCAAAGCCGGCATTCTGTTTTTGCTCCATTCGAAGGACATTTCATGAACTTGAGCAGAACACAATATGTTAAGGGCCTCAAATTCCTCTCTTGTAAAATGGGCCCAGTTCCCGTATCATGGGGCTTGTTCAAAGGGATGAAGCTATTTAGCAGGAGGCGGTAACTTCAGAGGAACTGAGTGGCAAGTGTCTATTAGTGTCAGAGAGGAGTTGCAGGCCTCTGCCCTCACCTTCTCCACTTTCTCTTCTTGTTTATTTCCTTCCTTCCTTCCTTCCTTCCTTCCTTCCTTCCTTCCTTCCTTCCTTCCTTCCTTCCTTCCTTCCTTCCTTCCTCCCTCCCTCCCTCCCTCCCTTCTTTTTTTCTCTTCTTTCTTTCTTTTTTTTTTTTTTTTTCAGACAGAGTCTTTCTCTCTGTCACCCAGGCTGGGGTGCAGTGGCATGATCTTGGCTCACTGCAACCTCTGCCTCCTGAGCTCAAGTAATTCCACAGCCTCAGCCTCCCAAGAAGCTGCGCACCATCACGCCTGGCTAATTTTTGTATTTTCAGTAGAGAAGGAGTTTCCCCATGTTGGCCAGACTGGTCTTGATCTTCTGACCTCAAGTGATCCACCCACCTCAACCTCCCAAAGTGAGCCACCACACCCAGCCACCTTCTCCACTTTCAATCTGCCACCATCCAGC